>NW_025421988.1:1200000-1899330 GCF_011764305.1 Mustela putorius furo
GGAGGGGGTTTGGGAGAAGGGGGTGGTATTATGGACATTGGGGAGGGTATGTGTTTTGGTGAGTTCTTTGAAGTGTGTAAACCTGGTGATTCACAGACCTGTAACCCTGGGGATAAAAATATATGTTTATAAAAAATAAAAAATTATATTAAAAAAAAGTTCTGCTAATAGATAAAAATAAAATAGTGCATACAAATTCATTATAGTTATTTCTGTAACAATTTATTCAACTTTCAGACAGCCAAAGTAATCTGGCTTTAGGAGACCCCATAGCTAAGAAAATCTAAAATCCTATTTTATTTTTCTTCTAAATATTGCTACAAAAAACTTTAATTTAAATGTATTGACTTTATTGTTGGTATTTTGATTAGTTTAAGATAAAATGATTACAACACAGCCTTAAATATTACAAAATTCCTTGAGGATGAGATGTGTTAGTAAAACAACCAAACAAAAAAAAATCTATAAATATAACAGTAAATCTACAGTATTCAAATTATTTTCATAGAAATACACAGACAAAGCATCAATTGATTAATATTTTAATGTTAAAAAATACTGAACTGAAATAATTTGGTCATATAACAACGTGTAAGAAGTAGAACTTAGGTTTAGGTTAGAACTCAGGAAGCATTTGAGACTCAATTAAGAAATTGAATGGAGGGATGCCCAGGTGGCTCAGTGGTTTAAGCCACTATCTTCGACTCAGGTCATGATCCCAGGGTCCTGGGACCGAGCCCCAAATCGGGCTCTCTGCTCAGCAGGGAGCCTGCTTCCTCCTCTCTCTCTGCCTGCCTCTCTGCCTGCTTGTCAACTCTCTCTGTCAAATAAATAAATAAAATCTTAACAAAAAAAGAAATTGAATGGATGTCTATCTTATAGGTTTGCTAAAAATCAGTGACTTTGTGTTCACGTGTGGCTATGCAGGAATTTTTAACTTTCTCTAAGAAGTTATTAGATTTGATTATATTATGGCAGTAAAGGATGGGGAAAAGCAAAGTACAAACCCCATAAAGACAAAGACACTGAGTATGAGAAAATAGTAATAGATAAGAAGAATCAATGCATTTGAGGAAAATGGGAATTGAAATACACAATTATTGTTGATTTTTTTAGATGGAGAAAACAAAACTAGCTTGCAAGAAGGAAATAACAGAAGACATGTTGTGATGTGAGACAGAATCCCGGAGAAGGCAGTAACGTGGAATAAAGGAGTAGGGAGAGCATATCAGGTAATTTGGATAGGAAGGAGTTAGGAGGTAATTGCTTGATAAATTCTATATGGCCCACTTAAATGCACAGATTTCTCTTCTTTAATTTCTATGGAGAACAGGGTGTCCTTTCTCTTCCCTTTCAGAGCACCAGAGGTGTACTCTTTCAGACTAAAAACATGAAAAGCTCAGGACTCAGTTGCTTAAGCACAGCTGAGAGGACATATTTCAATTAAGATTTACATTTTGCTGTATGTAGTAGACTGCCAGAAGTGGTTTAACCATATTTTTTCATTTAACAAGAAGACTACAGAGAGTGTTGTCTGGTGTTGGTTCAGAGTGTCCATCCCTCTGAACAGATTTTTCTCTCAAAGTCCGGGGCAAGAAATCAATTGTTACATATGTATTCACTAAAAAAGCAGCTGGAAGATGCTGAGCCCTGTGGCCCATGAGATCAAGGAACCAGCACACACTTGTGAGTGGTGAGCTCCCAATGCTGGAGGAAAATTCTAGAATAAAGTGCACATTAGAGTGCCATACCTTTTCTCCTGTTTCCTTACCTCTCTGCACTACCCTCTTGTATCCACAGCATTGGAAATGCTTTTAGCAACACACCACACTGAATCACCACAAATTATGTGATTCTCTTGGTGGAAAACCAAACACTGTAAAAACTGTGGTTTTCTAGTTCATGCTTCTGGATGGAAAATAATTCATAATAAGCTGATAGGAGTAGCCAAGAGAGATTTAAACTTCCATTTGGAAAAGGGCTTCTATATAAGAGAGTAGAGGAACCTTTAAGAATTATTAATGTTTAGGGGAACCTGGGTGGCTCAGCAGGTTAAGCCTCTGCCTTTAGCTCAGGTCATGATCTCAGGGTCCTGTGTTCAAGCCGCACATCAGGTTCTCTGCTCAGCGGGGAGCCTTTTCCCCCCTCCCTCTTTCTGCCTGTCTCTGCCTACTAGTGATCTCTTTCAAATAAATAAATAAAGATTTTAAAAAAAAAATAATTATTCATGTTTACATATATGCACCAGAATGCTATGTCCCTTGTCAAATAGGCTTCAAATCAACAAAAATGATCATATTTTACTTAATGTTTTTTAATTCCTCTGTTAACATTTTGGAATACATCATTTTAATGCACATCTGCAAATTTGTAATCACTTCATGTGAGACAAGGAATGCTTAAAAAGGCAACCAGGGGCACCGGGGTGGCTCAGTTGGTTAAGCCTCTTCCTTTGGCTCAGGTCATGAATCAGGGTCCTGGGATCGAGCCTTGCATCAGTCTCTCTGCTCAGCCGGGAGCCTGCATCTCTCTCTCTCTTTCTGCCTGCCTCTCTGCCTGCTTGTGATATCTCTCTGTGACATATAAATAAATACAAACTTTAAAAAAAAAGGCAACCAAAATACATTTACAGTATTGGACAGGAGTTTCCCTTACGTTTGGATAAGGAAACAAACTCAACTTCATAATAAATTACACTGCATCATAAAGATTAAATGCACTCAGGGATTCCGTTCTCTCCTCCCTCCACCCTATCGAACACACAGCTGCCTGACTAATCTTCCAAAAACACACAATTTCATGTGCTGCTTTTCAAAACTAGCTTCCTGGCTTACTGTTGCCTGAAAAAATAGTCTCAAATGCTTTTGTCTGGCATTCAGGGCTCTCTAGGATGGGCACTCTGGCCAACACATCACTGCTCATTTGTTCCACCACACACAAGAGGATCTCGGGCTAGTTATTCAGAGACCCACCTCCTCACCGACCCAGCAAAGGTCTCGTGCATCTACTAAACTCACGGCTCACTCAGTGATGTTCTCAAAGGCCATTAGTGGGTGACATGCCACTGCTAGTGTCAGGAGCCAGTGTGAAGTTGCCGCTGCTTAAGTGCATGGACTGAAAGCGAGAACATTGATTCTCCAGGAGAAATCTGGGGCATTGTTATGAGAAGGCAAATGGAAAAAACACCCAGGTCCCCTATGACTGCTTTAACACACTCTGGACAAGATTTAAGGAGATAAGTGAATTTATTAACTCCCACTTAGGCTGTAGAAGGCAAATGCAACGGAGGGAAGGCGTTATCTTCTTCTGGAACAAACCACTTAGCTCCAGCTACTTTTATAAATAGATCAGACCCTGTCCAGGAGCCCACTTAGCTGGGTTCATTTGTATACAATGTCCATACCCTCAGGAATATTAACATTTTATCTCAGATTGCATTAATTTAAATAAAACAAAAAAAATGGTGTGAAATGAACAAAAACACCATATTCTGTGATGAATCAAATGAAAAACATTTTCAGTTGCTGTTTTCCCCATTTAAAGATAAAATTTCTGATAACTGTCATTATTTGTGAAAAGACACAAGACCAACAGTTTGTGTGTATGTGTGTTTGGTATTTGGTTTTTGATTTTTTTCTTCCCCTTAGGGCTATAGCCATATTGTCACTAATAAAGATCTCAAATTTGCCTGGAAGCTTTCATGGCAAATTGTCAGTCTGAGGGTAGTCACCATCCAGTCAAATGGCTTTATACATCATCAGTGCCTTTCTTCCACACACATTCTCTTCCTGGTTTAAATATTAGTTACTCTGGTACTACACTGACACAGTATTTACATCTCTATCCTGGCCATTACTCTTAAAAGTTGGGGACCTCTCACTTTGGTTTCCCCAGAGCATGAAATTTTATTTGGTGCTTGGGGGGCAATGGGCAGTTCAAGAAGTACGTTAATACTATCACTCAATGTATTGATCCATGCTATGCACCAACAGTGTAGTAAATATCATTCATTTCTTGTAACAAAGGCAGTAGGAACTTCTCCCAAGGGACGGAATTCCAAGGACAGAATGAAGGCAGGAAGGGAGCTGGTCTATTTGGACCTACTTTGTGAGAGACACTGGTTTAGGTATTTTTATGTATACATTATACCACTGAACTGTCACAATCCTGCAAATTCTTACATGCTTGGGTTTCTATGTAGCAAGTTTAGCAAGCCACCCAAATTCACAGTGACAGGCCCTTGAGTCAAATCCAGCATGCTTGACTCCATGATTGTCAAGTCCACTAGCCCCATATATCATGAATCTGAGATTCATGAGTGTGTAGGTGCTATCAGGAAATGTCAAAAATGCCCATTTCAGGGACACATGGATGGCTCAGTTGGTTAATTGTCTACCTCCAGCTCAGGTCATAATACCAGCATCCTGGGATCGAGTCCCCCATCAGGCTTCTTGCTTACCAGGAGCCTGCTTCCCACTCTGCCTGCCTCTCCCTCTGCTTGTGCTATCTCTCTGACAAATGAATAAATTAAATCTTTTGTAAAAATCTTGTTAAAAAGGCCCATTTTAAAGAATGTTTTAAAACGTTGTTTGGACAGCAATAGAATCGAAAGCAGAATGACGTAATGTAACGACAGATAGTTTATGTGGGAGCCCTTTGGGTACTCTGGTGGATGAATGTTTTTAAATTAGTTTTTCATGGACATGGGGAGTTAGGAGAAGGGAGGTGGGAGAAGTTGGAAGGGGAGCTGAAACATGAGAGCCTATGGACTCTGAAAAACTATCTGAGGGTTTTGAAGGGGAGGGGGGTTGGGAGGTTGTGGTACCAGGTGGTGGGTATTATAGAGGGCACTGCTTGCATGGAGCACTGGGTGTGGTGCAAAAAGAATGAATACGGTTATGCTAAAAGTCAATAAAAAATAAATTTTAAAAATTAGTTTTTTGTAAACTGCAAAAAATGAAAAGCACTCCCATTTATAGCATACACTTTATGGTTCACAAAGCACGTGACAACAATAAAAATAATGATGGTTTACCGTTACAATTCATAGAAAAGGAGGTACAGGGAAATTGAATGAAAGGGAATAACAAAGTAGGTTCAAAAGTCCATCTTCCTTGTAAAAAAAATTAACCTGAAAGTGCGTTTCTGCCACCCCTGTCCTGTTTGATCTGATAAAGAATGACCACAATACATGATTTATAGTTCGGTGTTTTAAAAAGCATAATAGCTTTATACCAACACTTGAGCTTTTATTTATTTAATTATTTATTTTTGGCTAACAAGATAGCTCGATTTGATATTCGGTTCCTGACAACCAACCTCAGAAGTAATTCCATCTTCATGAGAATTCCGAATGAACCACAAGCCAAAGCTCAAAATAGATTCAAAGAGAAAATACTCTTAAAAAAATTTCCCTTCCTGGGGCATCTGAGTGGCTCAGTGAGTTAAAGCCTCTGCGTTCGGCTCAGGTCCTGGGATTTAGCCCAATGTCTGGCTCTCTGCTCAGAGTCCACTTCTCTCTGCCTGCTCTCTGCCTATTGGAGATCTATGTCTGTCAAATAAATAAATAAAATCTTTTTTAAAAAATTTCCCTTCCTATCAGAAGCAGACCAAACCACTAGAAAATTCCCCAGAAAGCTTCATCTAAAAGGTTGTACATTATTCAGACACCAGCAGGACCTTCTTCTCTGGACCTGCTTCAATGGCCTATTCCAGAGAATAAACACTAAACTACTGAGCGCCAAGGGCTCAGAACCAGGAAAGAGATGATGAGGGGCACAAAGCACGCCTCTGGTCACCAAGAGGGTACATAAACGTTTGCTGCTTTTCTGTATTTTTCAAAGCTGAGTTTTTAGCTGGAGGCCGCTCCTTTAGGATAAATTGCTGATACCGTATAGTAAAAGCTATTATATGATCTTTTACAATATATTTCCTATCTTTGCATTCTCATGTGCCAAGACAGACACGGATTATTTAAAACCCTGAGAGAGTGTTATTGCATTTAAATTGCCTGTAACCTTTGTGTAATAGATTTATGATTGATGATAGTTTTAGTTAAAATATAACTGTTTTAAATATTTATTCTCAGTAAACGATTTCAATCTATGCTCATTTAAGTAAGTGGGTGCATAATCCGTTTTCTATTAAACCATAGTGCAAGGACCAATGCCGCGCTTCCCAGAGAACCCCAGGCTCTTTTTCTAGAATGGCCATATGCGTATGTACCAGGCGTCCTCTTTTCACTCCCTTTGTGGAGCACCTACCATGGAGGTCATGTAATAACCAATAACCAAAAATCAAACAAAAAACCCAAACATCCAGGTCGAAGTGATTCGCGGGTGCCATCATGCAATGGCGGACCCTGCCTGGAGACTAGGAGACTGCTCAAACAGATCGCGGGGAGGCATCTCAGCCCATGCCTGTGCTGGGGAAGCTGGTTCCCGGCTTCTGGCGCAATCAGAAGCCAGCGGAAATGACCCGAGAGTGCAGCCGGGTTTAGGGCAGATGATCTTTTCGTGAGGCTGCACCCGGACACCCGCTCGGGGAGCCAGGCTAGGAGGCCGCTGAGCGCCGGCGCTGGCCACGCTCGCAGGCCCCCGGGGCTTCACCGCGTGCACCTGCCCGGCCTCCACCTCCGGAAGGAAGGGGGCGGGGGCGGGGCGGCCCGGAGAAGGGGCTTTGCTAATTGCCAAAGTGGGAAGTGAGCTCACAGAGGACATGGCGGAGAGTCTGGGAGGAGGTGGATGGGCTGGCGGAGGAGGGGCGTGCAGTGCTGCGGTGCTGGGCTGCGGCCCAGTCGGGACTGCAGGACCCACCAGGACTCGCTGCCCCTGCGCTCCTGCGCTCCAGCCCAGCCGCTGAGGCTGCGCTGTTCTGCTCCCCCTGCCCGCTGCCCCTCCCAGCCCCATGGCGTCTCCAGAGGACCCTCTTTGCGCAGGTAAATTGAAACCGTGCTGCGCTCTGCTCTGGAGCAGAAAGCGTGGGCCACGAGCTCGCAGGGGTGTGGGGACCCAGCCTCCCGCGAAACTGGGGACACCGGGACCACCCAGGACTCTGCGCCGCACCCGGGTTCACAGGGGGTCGGGCCAGGGATGGCGCCGCCCGAGGTGTGTTCGCACCCCCATGCCTGTGTGCCAAGGTCACCCTTCCCTCGTCTCCCGCCCTGGCCCCACCGCTTTTGTTCTGGACTTGGGATCCTAGGTGGAAACTAGTCCCTCAGACCTCCCTGGCAGCAGGGAGCGCAGGGAGGGATTCTCGGTTTTTCCACCCTGGCTCTTCCTCTCTCCACATTCACATGCCTTCTTGCGTCTCTTTCCTCTCCTCATTGTCACTTTTATTAAGTGGTTTTGTTCTGCATGTTGACTCACAAAGCGATTTCATGAATGAATATACAGGAAACTGAGTCGGAGCCCACCTGTGAGAGCCCACCTGTGGAGGCCTTTCATTAGAATGGTCTCTGGTTCTAGCCTCAGTTCAGAATACTGCGTGTACCTGAGGACCGAGTCCAGATGTTTCTTTCCTCTCTGACTTGAATTTGAAATCCTCCTCAGACTTCAGCTTCCAGGATTGCTCCCGTCCTTGCTCTCCCACTGTCTCGGTGGGGATCCGCCATGAGTGTTGAACACAGGAATGAATAAATGATATATACCCCCAGGTCGCTGGGGCTTTTTCTTGTTTTGCTGAGGTTGGAAAGGCTTGGGAGAGACCCCCTGTATGCAGATACAGAGCTGCATGCAATTGCTTAGATAAACGTGTTCCCCACTTAATTGCTTGGGCATTGAACATTTCGCCCTTAACCTGTGGCTTGAGCAGTTAGGAGGAGACAATCTGGAGGTGAATCAGAAGATGGCTGAATCCACATGGTGGTGGGCTGGGTTTGGGAGATTTTCCTGAAGATTCTAAAGAAAGATCTAAATTCTTCCAATGGGGAGTGGTAAACATTTTATCAGTGGGAGATGGAAAATAAATTGTCTGGTTAACCTTTCCCTCCCCCTCAAAACACAATATTTGAAAAAACAAAAAAGGAAGTGAAGGGAGAAATCCTCCCACTCCCATCCCCACGCACCTCCATAGCCACCTCCTCTTCCAAGAACCTAACAGACAAGGTGCCAAGAAGTGTTAGGTACCAGCAGTGGTCTCCGAGCTCATTCAAGGATCATGGTGAAAGTCATTCAAAGAGATTGTGGGGGCACAGGGATCCAATTAAGGGGGACAAGTTTAAGGTTTTCCTGGTCCCTTAAAAATTAATGGCACTAGAGAAGATGAGCTTTGGGAACTATAGCTTAATGGATACAACGTGTAAAAAGCTTCAGTGAGTCATGGTGGGAAGAGGCCATGAGGGCAGCAAAGACAGTCTTAGATGATGTTATTAATAGCACTACAGGCTCTAAATTTCCTGTGGTGGTGTTCTTGGCAAGACCAGCCCAGCCAAAGTGGATCCTCACAACCTGGAACAGAGGGTCTTGGAGATCCAAGCAAGTGAGGTATGATGAGAGCGTAAAATGATAGGAGGTGTCCTTTGAAAGGACTGTCTTCTTGACTTTAAAAGGGAGAACCCCAATCTGTAGGTGAAATCTTCTTGGCTACAAAGAAGGCTGAGGCCTCCTAAAGTCAAGGTCTCCTCGTCACTTGCAAAGATGTCGAAGAACATATTCAGACATTTCAAAGATGTCCTCATGTCCTCCGTTCCCACTCTGGAATTCTATCAATAAGGTGAGAGTTCCTCTAGCTGGAAAAAAGGTCTAAAAAGACTTCTTTTTCTCATGTAATTTCTGTAACCTCCAGCACACACCCACCTACCCCTTCCAGTGCTGTAATGAAGCTACAGCTGGTGCCAATTTGTGGAACTCATTAAAGGCTATTTTCCCTTATATGCCCCCGGAACAAGTTCCCATGCTCCCTCACCTGATTTCCTGCACTCACCTCCCACCTGGTGTGTTCACACCTGCATGTGCCTTTTACCAACCCCTTTGGCAAAAGGCAGGCAGAGTGACCTTTCACAGACTTATCAGCACCGCGGCGCTGCGTGCCCCTCCTCCGCCAGCCCCTCCACCTCCTCTCAGACTCTCCGCCAGGTCCTCTGCGAGCTCACTTCCGGATTCCGCAATTAGCAAAGCCCCTTCTCCGGGCCGCCCCCGCCCTCGCCCCCTCCCCCTCCGTCCTGAGGCGCGGGCCCGGGGCACGGGCGCCAAGGAAGCCCGGGGGGCCTGAGAGCGTGGCCAGCGCCGGTGCTGAGCGGCCTCCTAGCCTGGCTCCCCAAGCGGGTGTCCACGCGCTACCTGGCTGCAAAAAGATCATCAGCCCTAAACCAGGCTGCACTCTCGGGTCACTTTGCTGGCTTCCTGATTGTGCCCAAAGCTGGGAACCAGCTTCCCCAGTACAGGCCTGGGCTGAGATGCCTGCCCGCGATCTGTTTGAGCAGTCTCCTAGTCTCCAGGCAGGGTCCACCATTGCATGATGGCACCCGCGAATCACTTCGACCTGGATGTTTGGGTTTTTTGTTTGTTTTTTGGTTATTGGTTATTACATGACCTCCATGGTAGGTGCTCCACAAAGGGAGTGAAAGGGGACGCCTGGTACATACGCATATGGCCATTCTAGAAAAAGAGCCTGGGGTTCTCTGGGAAGCGCGGCATTGGTCCTTGCCCTATGGTTTAATAGAAAAGGGATTATGCACCCACTTACTTAAATGAGCATAGATTGAAATCGTTTACTGAGAATAAATATTTAAAACAGTTATATTTTAACTAAATCTATCATCAATCATAAATCTATTACACGAAGGTTACAGGCAATTTAAGTGCAATAGTACTCTCTTCAGGGTTTTAAATAATCCGTGTCTGTCTTGGCACATGAGAATGCAAAGATAGGAAATGGTTTGTAAAAGATCATATAATAGCTTTTACTATACGGTATCAGCAATTTATCCTAAAGGAGCGGCCTCCAGCTAAAAACTCAGCTTTGAAAAATTCAGAAAAGCAGCAAACGTTTACATACCCTCTTGGTGACCAGAGGCGTGCTTTGTGCCCCTCATCATCTCTTTCGTGGTTCTGAGGCCCTTGGCACTCCGTAGTTTAGTGCCTTATTCTCTGGAATAGGCCATTGAAGAAATACCAGGCCCAGAGAAGAAGGTCCTGCTGGGTGTCTGAAGAAAGTACAACCTTTTAGATGAAGCTTTCTGGGGAATTTGTTAGTGGTTTGGTCTGCTTCTGATAGGAAGGGAATTTTATTTTTAAAGATTATATGTGTTTATTTGATAGAGATCACAAGTAGGAAGAGAGGCAGGCAGAGAGAGAGAGGAAGAAACAGGCTCCCTGCTGAGGAGTGAGCCTGATGTGGGGCTCCATCCCAGGTCCCTGGAATCATAACCTGAGCCGAAGGCAGAGGCTTTAACTCACTCTGCCACCCAGGTGCCCAAGGGAAATTTTTTATAAAAAGATTTTATTTATTTATTTATTTGACAGACAGAGATCACAAGTAGGCAGAGAGCAGGCAGAGAGAGAATTGGAAGCAGGCTCCGTGCTGAGCAGAGAGCCAGACATGGGTCTCAATCCGAGGACCCTAGGATCATGACCTGAGCCGAACGCAAAGGACCAGTGAGCCAAACTCACTGAGCCACTCGGGTGCCACAGGAAGGGAAATTTATTTATGGGTATTTTCTCTTTGAATCTATTTTGAGCTTTGGTTTGTGGTTCTTTCTGACTTCTCATGAAGATGGAATTACTTCTGATGTTGGTTGTCAGGAACCGCCTATCAAATCGAGCTATCTTGTTAGCAATAAATAAATAAATAAATAAATAAAAGCTCAAGTGTTGGTATAAAGCTATTATGCTTTTCAAAACCCCGAACTATAATTCATGTATCGTGGTCATTCTTTATCAGGTCAAACAGGAGAGAGGTGGCAGAAACGCACTTTCAGGTTAATTTTTTTACAAGGAAGTTTGTCTTATGAACCTACTTTGTTATTCCCTTTCATTCAATTTCCCTGTACCTCCTTTTCTATGAATTGTAATGATAAACCATCATTATTTTTATTGTTGGTACGTGAGAATTAGAGATCACTGCCCAAAGTGAAAGCAGAAGGCAGGTTTATTAAAGCAATAGCACACTATCTAAGGGAGAGCAGGTGGTATTCCATGAGGTGGAGCTGGCCCTTACTTTGTATTGGGATTGGATATTTCTTGGTCTTTTTGAACTGGGTGGACCTTCAACATGTAGTGGATTGATCTCTAATGGAGGCTGCTTCCAATCATTTGGGGGACTCCTACCACAGGTTGGGAAGAGGAGTTGTTGTTGTCATTTTTTTTTTCAGGGTTCTAAAATTCACTGTTTATGCACCACACCCAGTGCTCCATGCAATATGTGCCCTCCATAACTCCCATTAACAGGCTTTCCCAACCCTCTGCCCCCTCCCCTCAAAACTCTCAGTTTGTTTTTCAGAGTCTCTCATGGTTTGTCTCCCCCTCCAATTTCCCCCCACTCACTTCTCCTCTTGATCATCCAGTGTCTTCTGTGTTATTCTTTATGCTCCACAATTAAGTGAAACCATATGAAAATTGACAATCTCTGCTTTAATTATTCCACTCAGGATTATCTCCTCCAGTCCCGTGCATGTTGATACAAAAGTTGGGTATCCTTCCTTTTAGAAGGAAGCATAATTCTCCATTGTAAAAATGGATCATATCTTCTTTATCCATTCATCCATTGAAGGTCATCTTTGTTCTTCCCAAAGTTTAATGACTGTGGCCATTGCTGCTATAAACATTAGGGTACAGATGTCCCTTCTTTTCACTGCATCTGTATCTTAGGGGTAAATACTCAGTAGTGCAATTGCAGGGTCATAGGGTAGCTCTAATTTTAATTTCTTAAGGAGTCTCCACACTGTATCCCAAAGTAGCTGCACCAACTGGCATTCTCACCAATAGTGTAAGAGGGTTCCCCATTCTCCACATCGTCTCCATCACTTGTTGTTTATTGCCTTGTTAATTTTGGCCATTGTAACTGTGTAAGGTGGTATCCCAATGTGCTTTTGATTTGAATCTCCCTGATGGCTAATGATGATCAACATTTTCTCATGCATCTGTTTGCCATTTGTATGTCTTCTTTAGAGAAGTGTCTGTTCATGTCTTCTGCCCATTTTTTGACATGATTATCTGTTTTGTATGTGTTGAGTTTGAGGAGTTCTTTATAGATTTTGGATATCAGCACTTTATCTGTAATGTCATTTGTGAAAATCTTCTCCCATTCCGTGGGTTGTCTCTTCATTTTGTTGACTGTTATCTTTGCTGTGCAGAAACTTTTGATCTTGATGAAGTCCCAAAAGTTCATTTTTGCTTTTGTTTCCTTTGTCTTTGGGGACATGTCTTGAGAGAATTTGCTGTGGCCAGTGTCCAAGAGGTTACTGCCTATGTTCTCCTCTGGGATTTTGATAGATTCCTGCCTCACGTTGAGGTCTTTTGTCCATTTCGAATTTATCTTTATGTATGGTATAAGAGAATGGTTGAGTGTCATTGTTCCATACTAAGCTGTCCAGTTTTTCCAGCACCATTGATTGAAGAGGCTGTCTTTTTTCCACTGTATAATTTTCTCTGCTTTGTCAAAGATTTTTTGACCATAGAGTTGATGGTCCATATCTGGGCAGTCTACTCTGTTCCACTGGTCTGCATGTCTGTTTTTATGCCAGTGTCATGCTGTGTTGGTGAACACAGCTTTGTAGTAAAGCTTGAAATTAGGCAACATGAAGCCCCCAGTTTTGCTTTTTCTTTTTCAACATTCCCTTAGCATTTCAGGGTCTCTTCTGATTCCATACAAATTGTTTGGAATTGTTTGTTGTTGTTTGTTCCAGCTCTTTGAAAAGTTCCAGTGGAATTTTGATCAGGATAGCACTGAAAGTGTAGATGGCTCTAGGCAGTATAGACATTTTCACAATGTTTATTCTTCCAATCCATGCATGTGGAATGACCTTCATTCTTTTTGTGTCTTCTTCAGTTTCTTTCATGAGTATTCTGTAGTTCCTCAAGTACATTTACCTCTTTAGTTACGTTTATTCCAAGGTATTTTATGGTTATTGGTGCCATAGGAAATGGAATCAATTCTCTAATTTCCATTTCTATGGAAATCAACTGATTTCTGTACATTAATTATGTATCCTGCCACATTACTGAATTGCTGTTATGACTTCTAGTAGCTGGGAG
This sequence comes from Mustela putorius furo, assembly GCF_011764305.1. Classification (NCBI taxonomy): domain Eukaryota; kingdom Metazoa; phylum Chordata; class Mammalia; order Carnivora; family Mustelidae; genus Mustela; species Mustela putorius. The sequence continues at coordinate 1,213,194 of NW_025421988.1, forward strand.
GTGGAGTCTTTTGGGTTTTCTATATAAAGTATCATGTCATCTGCAAAGAGAGAGAGTTTGACTTATTTTTTGCCAATTCGAATACCTTTTATTTCTTTGTGTTATCTGATGGTTGTTTCTAGGACTTTTAGTACTGTGTTGAATAACAGGGCTTAGGGTGGACATCCTTGTTGTGTTCCTGATTTCAATTGGTAGGCTGTCAGCTTTTCCTGTTTGAGGATGATATTCACTGTGGGTATTTCATAGATAGATTTTATGAAGTTGAGGAATGTTCCCTGTATCCCTGTACTTTGAAGTGTATTAATCAGGAGTGGATGATGTATCTTGCCAAATGCTTTTTCTGCATCAATTGAGAGGACCATGTGGTTCTTCTCTCTTCTTTTATTGATTTGTTCTATCACATTTACTGATTTGTGAATGTTGAACTACACTTGTATCCCATGGATAAATCCCACCTGGTCATGGTGGATAATCTTTTTAGTTTACTGTTGGATCCTACTAGCTAGGATCTTGTTGAGAATCTTGACATCCATATTCATCAGGGATATTGGTCTGAAATTCTCCTTTGGGAGGGTGTCTTTGCCTGGTTTGGCCTTCTGTTTCTATTTTTGGAAGCATCTTCAGAAGAATAGGTGTTATTTCTTCTTTGAAAGTTTAGTAGAATTCTCCAGGGAATTCACCAGGTCCTGGGCTCTTGTTTTTTGGGAGGTCTTTGATGACTGCTTCAATCTCCTAACTAGATATTGGTCTATTCAGGTTGTCAATTTCTTCCTGATTCAGTTTTGGAAGTTCATAGGTTCCTAGGAATGCATCTATTTTGTCTAGGTTGCCTAACTTATTGTCATATAACTGTTACAACTGTTGATAATAATTTCTGATGATTGTTTCTATTTCCTTGATATTAGTCAGGATCTTCCCTTTTCATTCATAATTCTATTAATTTGGGTATTCTCTCTTTTCCTTTGGATTAGTTTGGCCAGTAGTTTATCAATCTTATTGATTCTTTCAAAATTCAGCTTCTAGTTTCATTGATGTGTTCTACTGTATCTCTAGTTTCTATCTCATTGATCTCTGCTTTAATCTTGATTATTTCCCTTCTTGTATGTGGGTTTGGCTCAATTTGTTGTTGATTCTCCTGGTCTTTAAGGTGTAAAGAGAGGTGGTTTATTCTGGAGTTTTCGATTTTTTTGAGGGAGCCTGGTGGGAAGAGTTGTTTTTTACCTTAAAAGGTTTGTTCTGGAACCATCATGGCAACTCTTTTCCAAATGCATTATGATAGATCTAGGGGTTACTCTGGGGTAGAGGTAGAAGAGGACAGAACATTTTCAGTACCAGTGTCTCCTGGTTTGTTAGGCCTAGGGTCTCAGAAGTCACAAAATCGGGAGGTTGTGCCCTCAGTCTTCTAATGTGTAACCCATTTTTCACCATCCTTGCCTCCAACTCATCTCTCACTGCCCACACATTCAGATATTGATTGACAAAATATTAATTGCCAAATAACAGTAGTTGGAGAATAAGAAAAATGCAGGCACCTGATTATATAATATTACTTAAATAAAATATGTTTTTATAAGTGCTATTGGAAGTAAATTTCTCAATACTTTAAGCACACAGAATGATGGAATCCTAGATTTTTTTTCTTGTATTTACTAAGAAAATGATCATGCCTCAAGTATATTAAAATGGAATAGGGAAAATTAAAAATTGTTTTAAGTTGATTTGCGTGTGTTGTGCGTATGTGAGAGAGAAAGTGAGAGAGAAAGAGAAAGAGAGAAAAAGAGAAAGGGAAAGACAGAGAGGTGGCTGCAGTGAATTGATGAGTTGCAGGATAGATTTTAAAGTTTTGTCTTTTGCTTTCTACATTTCCTTTTCCTTAGGTTCAAGAGAACAATCAGTAATATCTCAGATGCCTGCTGGTAACATCAGCAGAAAGAGTTAGAGGTTCCCAGAAAATTAAAGATGAGATATAGTTTCCTGACATAAGAAAAGTCATTTTTTGTCCCCAGCTATTTTCAATGATCTATACCCCACCTGTGTACTTGCCCAAGCACACTTCTTCCAAAACTTCCTGGGAGGTTCTTACAAAGAAATGCAAAAACCTCACTAGTTAAGGATTTTGAGGGAACAAGGCAATGGGAAAACTAACAGTCACCACCAGACCAGGAAATAGCCTAAGCTATTGAGACAATAAATCAATGGTAAAACTCCTAGTACTATTTCAAAAGTAATCAAGGCCTTGCATTCCTTGTCCCAGAAAATGAGCCCAAGACCCCATCTAGTTTATATCTGCTCTTGAAGCCTGCAGAGTCCCTTTCCCTTGTCCAACAGTTACCTCTGCTTTATTCTAACATTGAAGTTTCTGCCCTCGGTGGAATACAAGCTTCATTCAGGTGAACATGCAATACATATTGCACAAATACATATGTGGATGTGCATGCACCCACAACCTTATGACCAACCATACACGGGATAATAAAACTCTCCCTTCTGAGTATTCATCTTAAATACTAAATAAAAATCTCTCTCCTGTTCAAACAGTCAAGGATTTGGAACTTATTGCCTGTGATCTCCTTGTATGCTGTAAACAAAGATTCCTTTGTTTGACAACTCCACCTGTTTCTGTGATTCACCAAAGACTGACCTCAGTTAGTTCAGTTACTGTAATGGATTTCACTACTCTGATTCTACCTCTGCAAGTCTCCAAATTTAACTATTTTTTTCTCCCAATTCCGCATGTTCTTGGCTTTAAACTGCAACTCTGAAGAGATGATTTGCTTGTTTAAAAAAAAATCAAGAAAAGGGAGTAGTAGTCAACATTGTTACTTTGAACTTCCTGCCCTAAGGGGCTCTCCTGTTGTTTCGCTTTGACTTCCTGGACTAAAACGACAGAAATTTGGCAATACATCACTCCCCAATCCAGATGACTGACAGAACAGTTTATACGCTTAGAAAAATATTAGTTTAAAAGATATTAAATACTTAAGCATGTAGTGTAATATAGTGGTTTACAAGAAATATATTTTGGTCATCTGAATATTTGGTTTTCAACCATGGCTACTGACTCACAGCTCCTAAAACTCTTGGAATTTCCCGTGATAAGGGTGAGAGAGGTGTGTTTTGTTATGTTAATGAAGTGACCTTCAGACCTCACTCAAGGCAAGGGCTGTTTGCCTGAAGGGTCAACCACTTGGTGAAAGCCTTCATAACTTTTTGCCCAACATGCCTCCCCTTCGTCCCAATTCAGGATTATCTGGGGAGGGAAGAGGAGCTGGAGATTAGGTCAGCAAATGACAATGATTTAGTCAGTCATGACTAAGTCATGAAGCCTCCACAGAAAACCTGAAAGGACTGAGTTCAGAGAGCTTTTAGTTTGTTAAATGTATGAAAAGGCAGGAAGAGTGGCAGTCTTACAGAAGGTAAGAGAAGCTCTGTGCCCATTCTCCATACCTTGCCCTGCGCACTTCTTTATCTATCTATTGATTTAAATCTTCTATTATATCTTTTAATAAGCTGGCAAACATAAATTAAGTATTTTTCTGAGTTTTGTGAGTCCCTGTAGCAAATTAAAAGGACGTAAGAAGTAGGCCACTGGGACCTCCAACCTGTAGTTGCTCAGTCACAAGCACAGGTAATAACCTGGGGCCTACAGTGAGACTGGCATCTGAGGTGGAGTTGGAGATAGTCTTGGAGGACTGATCCCATAACTGATGAAATCTTACACTATGTTCAGGTAGATAGTGTCAGAATTTAGTTGAATTCTTGGAGATCCTGCTGTTGTCTGAAAATTATTTGGCATTGTTTGTATGATGTCCTAAAACCCAAAAAGATATAGCTACCTCAAAATAAGAATAAGGTTGACAGCTTATATATAATAAGTGAGTATATCAGGGATTTAAAATATACACAATAAATAGTGTAAGGAAATAAGGAAAGAGTTTGAAATAAAAACAAGAATAAGAACCTAGTGGTACTAATAGATTAAATATATGCAATCTAGTTGAATTAAGAATACAATGGATAGAATATGTAATGGATTCAATAGAGATAAGAAGTCACTTAAGGATATAGTCATCTGGATACCAGCAAAGCATTAAAATTATCAATATAAAAGAGGTGTAAGATGTAGGTGATGTGTGTGGAACAAAAGCTAGAGAAAAAATTAGATTTCCTTACTACTCATAGCCTGTTGACAAGTCCTTGATGTTCCTCTGGGGACTCAGCTGCTTCAATGTGGACACGTCCACTCAGGGCAAAAAGTATTCTTAGTCCACCCCCCAGGACACTGAAAATCTACTTTCACATGTAAAAATTACTTTGGAAACTTATTTATCTCTACTTCCCACCCCTGCCCTCAAGATATACATTAGCAATCATCTCCCAAGCATATACACACGGATACACATCAGAAGAGTCTCTTCCCTAAGTTTTTACTAAATAGTAATAAATGACCTTTCCCTAACAATAGCTAGCCCCCTCGAGGTCCTGGAAACCTTGTTTATAAAATACCTTGGAGGCTTGTGCTATCCCTAACCTCCTCCCAAATTGAAAGTATATAATCAGCCACTCTTCATGACCCCCCTCTCTCTCTGTCTCTCTCTCTACTCGTAATAAATAAATAAATATTTTTAAATAAAATAAAATAAATGACTTTTTTTAAATGAAAGAAGAAAAAAGGAAAGAAATATTTGAATATTAATGTACATATATTTCTCAAGCATAAAATAGTCAAGATACTGGATTAAAACTTACATATAAGAAAATAAAGAAAATATTCATAACTATAGTTGACTCTATGAATCCCACACTAGGGCATACATAGAAGACAAAAAAAAAATAATAAGTGTTAGAGAGAAAAAAATAATTCATTAATAAAGAAACAAGAATCAGACTGACAGAAAGTTTTTAAATAGCATCAGATATAAAAAAGAATGAAGTAATAGCTTTATTATCTTGAAAAAAATAATCATAAATGTAAACTTTTAGATCCTTATAAAATGTCATTGGAATAGGAAGGCATAATAAAAAAAAATATTTTCAGGAATACAGACCACAGATAATTTGCCTTAATTTGTGTAGGCAGCACTTAAATACTAATATTATTTTAACAATTAAAATGTACTCTATGGCCTATGGGGTGCGGGAAAAGAGGATGACCAAGTCATCTTGAAATAATTCAGTTTTATGAAAAAAGTAAAAATATTGAAAAAAGACTTGAAGAAAAGAGAGATAAAACATATACATAATAAAAATAAATAATAAATAAACAACTGGAGTGCCTGGGTGACTTAGTCGGTTCAAGTGTCTGCCTTCAGCTCAGGTCATGATCCAAGGGTCCTGTTATTGAGCCCTGCATCAGGCTCCCTGCTCAGTGGAGAGTCTGCTTCTCCCTCCCATTGAGAAAATAAATTTGACTTATTTATTTGAGAGAGATAATCTTTAAATTTTACTTATTTATTTGAGAGAGAGTGAGAAAAGAAAAACATGCACACAGCAGGGGGAATAACAGAGGGAGAGGGAGAAGCACCCCACTGAGCAGGGAACCCCCTGCAGGGCTCTATCCCCAGACCCAGGTATTATCACCTGAGTTATAGTTAGACACTTAACTGACTGAGCCACTCATGTACCCCAATGAATACAATCTTTAAAATAATAATAATAATAATAATAATAATAAAGAAATAATATTTCAGATAGTATGATATTTTTTAATGTAAGACTTGGTATAAAAACAGGATGACATACTTGTCTAATTATAGCAAAAGACTTTGATAAGTTTAGATGCAGTAGTACATAAAAAATTTAACTTCTTTCATTAACTGATAATTTAATTAGATTAAATTAAGAGACATCAAAATTTAGAAAATCCAATAGTCCTGATCTATTAATAAATGTAGCTATCCTGACCCCAAAACAATAGTCTTCAGTAAGTATATAAGCATAAGTTGAACATTTACACAAACAGGCCATTATTTAGGCCAGAAGTATATGCCAATAAATGCCTAGAGTTAAATATCAGGCTATATTTTCCAAGAATAAGGCAATAAAATTAGAAAGCAATGACCAAAATATTAAATTCATATAATTGGAAGTTAACTTCATACCTACAAAGAAATAGTACAGCTAATTCAGAAATTTTTAGAATTACAGTACTTTGGTAATATCAACTCTCAAAATGAGTAACGGACAGGTGGGGCTATGGAGGAAGAGATCCATAGGGAACTTTGTGAACAGGCTCTCAGAAATCCCCAAAATGTGGTGTGGGAAAACCAGAGTAAAGAGATAAATTGGACCACCCTACCCCAGGGAAGAGCACCCTGATCTAGGCATGTGGGATGGAGGACCACCCTGCCCTAGGTGTATGGGGTGGGTCATGTGGGGTGGGTGTCTCTATGATAATCACCTGTAACCAAAAAAGAATAATCAGACCCGAAAAAAGGAGGTAAGCCACTGAAGGAGTTATTGATAGAGATGTTAAAAGGATTAAAGTTGCCTGGTTACCTTTTTATAAAAAATAAACCCTGAAGGCACTCATTGTTAACTGTGTGGGGACCTCTCTTAGTTGTGAGAGCTTTTTCTATATATTCACTTGATAAACTTCTGTCACTTACTCACTCTCCATTGCCCACGAGATTCCTTCTTTGACTCCAAGAGACAAGAACCTAGCTCTCCCACATCATTCCCTAGAGTTAAGTATCAGGCTATATTTTCCAATGATAAGGCAATAAAACTAGAATATAATGACCAAAATATTAAGTCCATGTAACTGGAAGTTAACTTGATACCTAAAAAGAAATAATACAGCTAATTCAGAAATATTTAGAATTACTGTACTATGGTAATATCATTTGTGAAAATAAGTGACAATAATTAAAGGTATGAAGGAAATCTAAAGGTTTAATTGTATTAATTCAAAAGAAAAACAAAACAATACAAACAAAAAACACCAAAGCATAAAACAACAAAACAAAACAAAAAGAATATAAAGGCAAAACCTAAGAATGACAGCAGTAATAACAAAATGTTATAGAAACAAACAAATTTTTGGAATAGATTAATAAAAAAGATTTGACCAATGAGTACTGGTCAGGAATACTCAGAGATGATGAGATAAAATAAAATACTAAATGAAATGTATAAAAACTAAATTATAGACCTAAGAGACTGATTAAAAATGCTTCTAGAAAAAGAGTCTAATTTTAAGACAATAAAAATTAATAGCACCATAGAGAAAACTGTATTTGTGACATAGGGGATCAATTAGAGATGATAAAGTATTTCCTTAAATATCAAAGATAACAATTAGACTCAGTGGCTCAGTCAGCTAGGCCTCTGCCTTCACCAGAGATCATGATCACAAGGCCGGCCATGAGACTGAGCTTGACTCCCTGCTTGGTGGGGAACCCTGCTTCTTCTTTCCCTCTCCCTCTGCAGCTTCCCCTGCTTGTGCTTGTTCTCTCTCTCTCTCTCTCTAAATAAAATTTTAAAAAGTTAAAAAAATTAAGAAATAAGCATCAAAGATTAATCCATAAGGTAAAAAATATTTATTAAAGTGATTAATTAATTTATATTAAAATTAAATATTTCCTTGAAATTAAGTACAGTGTGGAGAAAAAAGTTAATAGACAACTGACATAGGAATGAACAATACTTAAAATATTTAAAACTGACAAGGAATTATTAGATTTAGACTCCATGATGATCTCTATGTATGTGCATATAATAAAACACCTTAAAATACTTTGTAGGAATGTGCTACAGGAAATTAAAGAGACAGGGAGATAAGGGGGGAAAAAAATAGCTCAACTTGAAATGACTAGTTGGTTGCCACTGTGTTTTATTTACATTTTCCACCACTTTTTTGGTCAATGAAATTATTTTACATGTATCTATTATTATCTTGTAGGACATGTTATACTAATATCATTATTAATGAAGTTGAGAATAAGAATATGATGCCTTCATTTCATCATAATTGTTAAAAAAATGATCCCTGAAGCTGGTAAATGCAGGAAACCAGAAACAGAAATAATAATTAGCACCAGTTCAAAAGCTTGTCCACCTGGAACCCGTAAGAAAATCCAACTAGATCCTGAAAATAATGAGTGATTTGAGGAAAATGGACAGGGATATAGATTTCCAGGTGCTTTTTACTTATAATGGCAATAGCAACTTAGACAATGTAATGGAAAAAGATCTATTAATTGGCAGTAGGAAAATTATTTAAAAAATATAAACCATAAGCCAATGAACTTGGGAAAATTATGAAGAATCTACATAAGCATAAAAAGAAACAATATGAATTTGCCAAGGCACATTCACATTTTTAAAAATAAGTTAAAAGGGGAACAATATGCCATAATACATATATCAATGTTTTTCATAGAAGTTTAGTATAAAAAATAAACATTTTAAATAATTAATTTGGAAAATGATATCACATATCTGAAAAACTTGGAAGAAGAAATGGATAACCATGACTAAACAAATGTAGCAGAAAAAATGATTTACAAAAATAGATAAAGGCTATTCGAAAATGCAGTGAATATTGGCCAAAGCTTAGAAAAAAATCGATAAAAATATAAAATGTAAAATGAATTCATAAGTGAAAAATAGAATCCTATTAAATCTAATTTGGAAAGAACTCATATTTTTTTTTTGCCTGAATCTGCTCTGCCTTTCATTAGGTGGGACACTGACCAAGCCCACTCAGCTCCTCTCTCATGCCCAGTAATAGTAAAGTCAGGGACATTAATTACTTCTGGGATGAATTTTAACCACTGTGGATAGGATGCAGAAGCCAGTGGGTTAAACAGAGTCTTTCTTGTTTCAGGAAAATAATTCTGAGATGTTTTCTGTGCATTAGGATTGATGCTCAGTTGTCTACAATCATAATCCACTCAGTCTGAACTCATATATGTTTCTCCTGGACCACTTAGCTCTTCTCATTCTCTCCTCTTCCACGTGATCAAATCCCAAAATAATTATTTAGGTTGTGTATGCAAGTCCTGATTTTGAAGGGAAACTCAGTTACAGAAAGAGATGGAAATAAAGATACAGGGAAAAAATGGTGCACTTGGGTGACTCAATTAGATAAGCATCTGACTCTTGATTTCAGCTCAGGTTGTTATCTCAGGGTGATGAGATGAAGCCCCTATAGGCTCTGTGCTGGGCAAGGAGGTTGCTTAAGATTCTCTCTTCTTATCCCTTTCCTTCCACCCCTCACCTCCCATGCTGTCTTTCTCTTAAATAATAAGCACTGCTGGACTATCTTAGATTCTGTACCTTCTCTCCAGCCATGAACCTATCACTGTCTTTAACTCTTGAAAACTTCATTAGACAAATTAACGTGGTGAAGGAAGCAATATGAGAAAGCCTATTAATCTGATGAGCATGGAACTGAACAAACCCTATAGATACTTTCCCTTTGACTTCTAGCCTATCAATACCTACAGTGAGTCACATACACTCAAGATTATTGTTTTTATTGTATACTTCATATATTCATTAATTTTTGACTCGTTATCATTTTGTTGAAGTGTTAAACTATGGTAATAAACAAACTTTTAATTAACTTTTCCTCCTATGATACAAATATAACTTGCACTTGAACTTTAGCTAATATTATGTTCTAAAATTGTCAAAACAAAATGATCAAGGTTTCTAGATTATTTACTGTATTTTCTACTATATAATATTGTTCTATCTCTTCTGTATAAAGAAAATGAATGCTTGGGGCTCTTGGGTGGCTCAGTGCGTTAAAGCCTCTGCCTTCTGCTCAGGTCATGATCCCAGAGTCCTGGGATAGAGCCCCACATCAGGCTCTCTGCTCAGCAGGGACCCTGCTTCCCTTCCTTTCTCTCTGCCTGCCTCTCTGTCTACTTGTGATCTCTGTCTGTCAAATAAATAAATAAAATCTTAAAAAAAAGAAAATGAATGCTTGTTAACTAAATGAATGCTTTACTGAACAAATTAAATATGGCAGTAGCATTTTATTTTATCATGCTTTACATAGTAAACTATAATATTATATCACTGGTCTACAAATAATCTACTCACATAGTCATTTGGAAGCTTTTAGCAAAAGAATTCTTCCTCCTGATTGTAGTATAAAAGCCACAGAAATATACAGAAGACTCCTAGTATAGAAAGTTAAGTCCAGTTATCCGTGATGCCTTGAGTAGAACCTGACCTATGTATGTCCTGGAATGCACTAGTAACTGTTACATGTGATAGGATTATATTTAATATATACAGTTTCATTTACTTCACAAAGGAGATATAAATTTGAGAATAAAATATTTGATGAATCTATAAAGTCTATATCTATTTGTAACCAATGTGGTAGAATTAAGATGTTAATTTGAAAAAAATTTTTCACTGAACACATACACATATTCAATTGTTTTTATATATATAAACAGCATTATTTATTTATGTAAATAAATGCATTGTCAGTAAAATCCATTTACTTATCAGTCATAAGGGTAATTTTAAGTACTAAGAATAAGAAATATGTGAAAAGATAAGTGTTCAAGAGTGCAGTTTGTGGTAATTAATACAATATGATAGGCTCATAAAAAGATATATTACTTGAACTTAAAAGCTTCTATAATTAAGCGATGACCACTTGAAATTTGTAATTAGTCTTGCTGCAGTTTTTCCTTGCACTTACTGCCCTTCCCCGGAAGTTCATTAAGAATTTCTGTGAATGTCCTTAAGTTTAATCTCATTCATGGATTCCACTGCTGCTCACAAAACAAAGTCAAAAAGAGAGGTAACTCTATGTGGCACTCCATCCACAAGCAATACATTCATAAATAATTAAAAAGCTCTCTACTTCATTTGTTACCCATTCAGCTAATAATTTAAATGAGTAACTGAGGCCATTTTATCAGCACGTTTAATAGAATGCGACTCAGAAACTTCACAGTGTTATTTAAGAAGAAATGTTCCTGTGTTAAGGTTTTTATTTTTTTTAATCAACAAAATAATTTTCAAGTATAAAAGCAAATGTCTCCTTTTCCTCCAAGTTTCCTTGCTATGTCCAAGTTATAAATAAATACATTACAATCGTATTTTTGAGTAGTAGATAAAAACAAATGTTTTGAAACTGTCTGTGGGTTGAGTGTCTGGGTTAACTTGTATAAATATCTGAACTCAATGTATTTAGACTTTATTAGATGGTTTATTTTAGACTATTTAAAAATACATGCTCAGATAATGACTTAACATTATTTTATTCATTTTAATAAATAAATTATTTTATTTAATTATGTTTAGATATTTGTTTATTATTTAATGATTTAATATTTAATACTCTAAATTTGAAATATTTTAAATTCTAAAAAATATTTATTTAATTAAATTGATATATTTAATATAAATATTTAGTAAATTATTAATCATTATTATAATTATGCAATACATTATGTATTGTGTAATAATTGCATTTTAATAAATAAATAAATGTATTATTTACATTATTTTATTTTATTTTATTTAGTTGACAAAGAGAGGGAGAACGCAAGCAAAAAGGGAGCTGCAGGCAGAGGGAGAGGGAGAAGTAGGCTCCCAGCTGAGCAGAAAGATCAACCTGGGGTTCCATCTCACGACCCTGGGATCACCACCTGAGTTGAAGGCAGATGCTTAACTGAATGAGCCATCCAGATGCCCAAGGCTTTGTATTCTTAGCTTCTAAATATTGATGCTGCTTCATCTCTGGAGTTAGTAAATTGATGTCGAGAATTCCTATCAAAGAATTGATAGTAGCTGTTAAACAGAAACATGTAATTTAGGGGGAAAAAAGAACAGAAGGAAGAGAAAGGCCAAAAGTCAAAAGCACGTTAATATAAAATTTAATTAGATAAATTTAATTAGATAAATAAACCTGATATTCCCCTAAAAGGGGCCTAATAAAAGAGCTGCAAAGAGCTGATAGGATTAGGAAAATTGTCCACTCCTGGTCATTTCATAATTTTAAACTATTCCTTATTAATAAATAAACTTAGTTCCAGAAACACAACCACATAAGAACATTTCCACCAAGTTTCCTCTAACAGCATTTAAAAATTAGACATTCAAACAATGTAGTTCATTATATGTTGCATCTGTATCTCAAAGTTTTTAAACACTTTCTGTGACACATTTTCTAAATTAAAATTAAAATTAAAAAAATATATATATATATATATACACCTTATCACTAAATGGAAATATATATATATATATATATATATATATATATATATATATATATATATATATATATATATATATATATATATATATATATATATATACCTTATCCCTAAATGAAACCTTTCTTTGTTTATTAGCTTAAATAGGTAAATTAGCAACAACAACAATAAACTAGCTAGTATTATAGAGGTAGGAACAATTTACCTTTTCATTCATTGCTATTTTCTAAAAATTCCTATTTTATTTTTTTCTCAAGTCTGTCATAATAATTTTCTAAATCTCCTGCCTTATTCAATTTTTTTTTCTTTTAATGGAAATCTCTATTTCATATTTATTTTCTCTTCCTCCACTCTTTGCTCTAATAATTCAATGTATTATTAGATTTTCTGTTTTTCTCTTTATCCAGATATATCTTTTCTTTCTTTCTTTTTTAAATAATTTGATTTTCTGGCATTTTACATCATCAGTACATGCTTTCTTATGGATGTTAGAAATGTCTGTGGAACTACTAGAAGAATAAACTTTTTACCTTTAAGAAGTTTACAGTCTAGAGTGCCTGGGTGGCTCAGTTGGTTAAGTGTCTTCCTTCAGCTTAGGTCATGATGCCAGGGTACTAGGATCCAGTCCTGCATCAGCTGCCTGCTCAACAAGGAGTCTGGTTCTTCCTCTCCCTCTGCACCTCCCCGCCCACTCTCTCTCTCTCTAATAAATAAATAAATTCTTAAAAAAAAAGACTGAAATCTGAGACTGAATTACTAAATTCAGTCTTAATATAAGACAGCTAAACAAAGCAATGATCACAACTGGAAAATTTAGTCAGATCATGGTTTAACATTTTTGGTTGACACAGGACCTCTTTCAGTAAAAACTTTCCCTAAATATCAATTTCGTTTAAGGCAAAAATTTTGACAAGAAATTCAGATCCTTCTCATCATTTTCATATCAATTTAATGTGACATCCTCCAAGTATATAATCAAATATGTAATTATCCTATCTGTTGCCTTGTATATTGCCTGTATCTTTTTCAGACTCAAAGTTCCATTGAGGTAGAGCTTTTTTGTTTTGTTTTGTTTTTTATATGCAGAGATTTTTAAAGTGTTTGATATATACAAGATTCTTAATAAGTGTTTGCAAAACCTATGTATTTCAGAAGCCTTAAACATATTAAAATAATGTAGGTGATATTAGTAGTCATATCAAACAATTTGTATGTTTCAGTCATGTAAATAACTACATTTCTCAGAGACAGAGAAACATACAAATGATCTGGGTCCAGTAGGATAATGCTAGCATGTGTTGTAAATTCTCTTATATGACCTTATTCTTGCAAGAATTGGTTATGTGGCAGAAAAAAAAGGTATCACTATCTTATACTTTATTATTTAAAGAGATTTATGGAAGTTGTTAATTTCTTACACTACCCCTTTGTTTCAGTGGGCCCAATTTCCGTGGTAATGGTGAGAGGAAAGTAGGCAATTTAGGCAGCAGCAAAAATCTCCTACAAGGCACTATAAAATAAGGCTTGTTCTAGATCATGGGTCTGTCCAAAGGGGAATGTTAAAGGGTAGGATGGATGATGGATGCATTGTGGACTTATAACTATAAGATTAATACTGTTATGCCCCAATAATGGGTCTATGATTATAGGAGCGAGACTGATGTAAAGCGAAGGTCAAGCAAAGCTTTATTTCATGCCAAGCATCAAGAATCTAACCGAACGTTCGGGGCCACACCTCTTATGAGAGAAGGCAACCCTTCTCTGTTTCACAGTCTAGCTTTTAAGGGCAAAGGCCATGCAGTCAGGCCTGGCCACGCACAGGTGACCAATGAGATTTTAACACACACAGGAAACTCCACAGTGAGGCTAGGTGACCAATTGAGGTACAATTTACCCTAGTATAGACATTTGACCCAGCCTATTACACCTTGATTAGGATTGGTGCCAAAAAGGTTCCCAAAGGGTGGAGGAGTGGGGCATACTCCTTAGTATCTAGGGAGACAAAATGCAAACACCGCCAGCCCCCCCCCCCCCCCCCGCTGATTGATGTCTCCACCTGGCCTGACCCACCCTTGTATATGTGCTTTGTTACCTGGAGCTGATTTCCAGGACTTGTTTTTAAGTGAATCCCCTGGGGGAAGGGGAGCAAGGACAGTTTAAGGGTTAACTTCAATGAAAAGCCTCTTGCTAAAATATAAAAATATAAAATAGGTCCTTACATTACAACAACTCAGTAGGGAAAGTCCCAGTGTGGTGATAAAAGAAGTGATGTAACTTGCATTGCACATTTTATTTTTAAAACGTGTAAGTTGTATTTTTCCCTGCCATGACATCATACTTTATCTTCATCTCTGTATACTAGTTTAAAACTAGTTAAACAAACTCAACAATTTTTTTAAAAAAATATTTTATTTATTTATTTGAGAGCAAAAGCCAGAGAGAGAGAGAGAGAGAGAGAGCATGAGCAATATGGGGCTCAATCCCAGGACTCTTGAGATCATGATCTGAGCCAAAGGCAGACACTTAACTGACTGAGCAAATGAGACTCCCACAAACTCAACAATTTTATAAAATTTTATTTGTTGGGGTGCCTGGCTGGATCAGTCAGTAAAACATGTAACTCTTGATCTTGGCGTTGTACATTTGAAATCCACCTTGGGTGTAGAGGTTTTTAAAAATAAAATCTTTAAAAATTTTTTTTTCATTTTTTTATTTAAGCCATTGTATGGCAGTGTTGATCACTATATTGTACACCTGAAACTAATATTAACCTTATTTTAACTAACTGGAATTTAAATAAAAACTTTAAAAATAAAATAAAAATAATAATCATAAAAATAAAAAAGAGGAAAATTATTTGGCAGGCAATTTTCTTAATTGCATTATTATTTATTATTATCATAGTCTGTGTGTGTCGGTGGGAAGTGGCTGGTATTACAGTGAGCTCCATATCTGTGTTACACTGAGGTCCATGTCTGTAGTCAGTCTTTTTTTTTCTTTTAATTTATTTTCAGTGATCCAAAATTCATTGTTTATGCACCACACCCAGTGCTTCATGCAATAAATTCCCTCCTTAATACCCACCACTGGGCTCACCCAACCACCTGCCACCCTCCTCTTCAAAACCCTCAGTTTGTTTCTCAGAGTCCACAGTCTCTCATGGTTTGTCTCTCCCTCCGATTTCTCCCAGCACACTTCTCTCCATCTCCCAGTGTCCTCCACGTTATTCCTTATGTATTGAGTCTTATAAAAACTTTTATTTCTTTCCCTATTCTTCTTTGCATATGCTTACCTTAGATGTTAAAATGTTATAAACCTCTCCTGCCTGGTCCATTTTCTCTCTCTGCTCTCATGATTTCTCATGCTCTCCCTGCCAACCCCACATGCCTTACAATATCTGGATATGACTAATCTCTTCCTGAGCTACTTTATTCTACTCTGCCATATGGTTGCCCTTCCCTCTTCTGTACCATAACTTCTATCCCCTGCATTTGTGCTTTAACAATACCTAATTCTTTTCACTACATCTGTATCTTTGAGGTCAATACTCGGTAGTGCAATTGCTGGGTCATAGGCTAGCTCTATTTTACTGGAAAGAAGGGCCATATGCACCCCAGTGTTCGTAGCAGCAATGTCCACAATAGCCATTCTGTTGAAAGAGCCAAGATCCCCTTCAACAGACAAACAGATAAAGAAGATGTGATCTATGGATACAATGGAATATCACTCAGCCCATCAGAAAGGATGAAGGAGGAGGAGATTATGCTAAGTGAAATAAGTCAAGCAGAGAAAGTCAATCATCATACGGTTTCACTTATTTGTGGAACCTAAGGAATAGCATGGAGGACATTAGGAGAAGGAAAGGAAAAATGAAGTGGGGGAATTGGAGGGGGAAATGAAACATGAAAAACTATGGACCCCAAGAAACAAACTGAGGGTTTTAAAGATGAGAAGGATGTGGGGATGGATGAGCCTGGTGATGGGTATTAAGGAGGGCACATATTGCATGGGGCACTGGGTGTTTTACACAAACAATGAATCATGGAACACTACTTCAAAAACTAATGATATATTGTATGGTAACTAACATAACATAATTTTAAAAAAAAAAGGAGGGGGACAATACCTAACAGTCTTTGCTAGTTTCTTGTTTACCTCCTTTTAAGAGTAAGCTCATTAGTGGTTTTTTGTTTGTTTGTTTGTTTGTTTTTGTTTTTTTGTCTCAACTAAAAGAATAAAAATAATACACATTATTTTGAAAACTTTTTGAACAGTGTACAAACCTTAGTCAAGTCCACAATGTCTCATCTCTTCTTCCTCCTAACATGGCTAAGTTGAAAAACCCTTTATCTGGGAAAAGATCATTCTCCTGCCACCTTGTGTTAGAGATTTGGCTTTAGCTTAGATTATCCTTACTTTCCTTTTCTGAAAATAAGTTGAAAATATTAATAGCCTCAGTTTCTTCTTCCAAAATATGACTGCTTCTTTACCAAGCACAAAAGCAACCCATTTTGACCATAGTAAACAGCATGGACCTACTTTTTTGGCTCACTGTTTTAGTGAGACAAGTGGAGTGAAGATGACAAACCATTTCCAAATGTATTAATAATTGGTAGACCATACTTCTAAATCGAAGTTTTGTTGCCATCAAACTATGACCAGACTCGCTATAATTACAGAGGTAAATTCTTTATATTTACTATATTTGAAATTACCATATAATACCAAAATAAAATTATGATTATGTGAAGAGTCTGTAATATTAAGAAGATGACTGACTTTGAAATGATTGCTTATCTAAATGAAATTTCCCATTTTATAATCTTGCATAAGCTTCCATTGTCATTTCCTATTTAAAATCTATTAGAAGGTACTCTTATTCTCCCTTAAGTGGGAAGTCAAATGTGGAACAAATTCATCCCAAAGGAACTGATTCTATATTCCACTGAAGACCAGGTGGCTTCCATGTGGCATTTTGCCTCTTGCATATTGTTCATCGCCTACAACAAATGGGGGTATGCTCTTTAGTAAACTAATTCAACTCAACTAGAGACATTGTCTTCAAGGAATAACATCATAGAGACTAGAATCAGAATCATACTTTTGGGAAAATTGGGCCCAGGTTTTTTTTTTGTTTTGTTTTTTTTTTGTTTTAAGATTTTATTTATTTATTTATTTGACAGAGACCACAAGTAGGCAGAGAGGCAGAGAGAGAGAGGGGGAAGCAGGCTCCCTGCTGAACAGAGAGCCTGATGCAGAGCTCGATCCCAGGACCCTGAGATCATGGCCTGAGCCGAAGGCAGAGGCTTAACCCACTGAGCCACCCAGGCGCCCCTGGGCCCAGGTTTTGATGGCTTCTTTCCTCAATCTTATAAAACCTATTTGAACTCTACTGGATGCCAGAACTGCTTAAAAATATTTGGTCCCTTGTAATTTTAACCTTCCAGTATTCAATGCACCCGATCCATGTAATATCCTATAGTATTTTTGTCAAATGAAGACTCTCAAAGTGTGTTTCTTGGGAGACACTTTTCAATTGGTTGCTTACATTTCTGCATTTATTATTTCTTCTAGACTATCCTTTGAAGATGGTTGTATTGAATAGACTTGGAAAACAGAAATAGTATCTTTTTTTTAACTTAACCTGTTGTGTTTGCAAATATTATCTGCCTCTGTTTTGATTCTTCTTGTGGGAACTGAGGCTCAGAACTGATATATAACTCCCACCCCTACACACACACACACACACACACACACACACACACACACACACAAAACTGTTAATATTCTGACTACTTCTATTGCTGTGAATAATGAACTATATTATTTCTGAACCATGAGTCTGCATCTTCTATCAACACCCAAGAAACCACGGCAGACTCATACACCAGCTTTCAAATAAGGGGAAAAAATCTCAGATGCTTTATATTTTTTGATAGTGTTACCTACTTCTGAACATATGACTGAACACATATAAAGCTGGAGCCATGACCATTTAGAGCTTCTTCTGTGGAAGAACTATGCATTCACTTGTAAACAAAAGTAGTTTCATCTTTTTTTTTTTTTTTTTCCTCCTGGAAACCATTTCCTCTCTCACACTGTTGCTCAAATTGGATGGAGTCTAAGGTCCTTTGAGGAAATTTTTGTTTAATGACTCAAAATAAAATAGGAAGAGTCTAAAGTGCTAAAACTAATTCTAGATAAAAGGTATAAGATCATGCCAGAAAGGATAGTAATTTTATCTAACAACTGCCTGTTCACCCCTTTATTTGTTCATTAACTAATCTCCAAATTCCTGACTAAATCCCTTTTGTAAGCCAGAATGTGAGCTAAAAACTGGGTATTTTAAAAAAGTTTTCATTTGAAATCCAGTTAGTTAACATATATGGTTGTATTAGTTTCATGTGTACAATATAACATATAACACTCAGTGCTCATCATGACAAGTGCTCTAATTAACCCCCATCACTTATTTAATCCATCACTCCTTTCAGATCCTCTCAAGTAACCATCAGTTTGTTCTCCGTAATGAAATATCTGTTTCTTGCTTTGCTTCTCTTTCTATGTCTTATTATTTTCCCTTTTGCTTGTTTGTTTTGTTTCTTTTATTCCATATATGAGTAAAGGTATTTGTCTTTCTCTGACTGACTTATTTCACTTTTAGCATTATACTGTCTAGTTCCATCCATGTTATTGCAAATGGCAAGATTTCGGTCTTTTTTTATGGCTGAATAATATTCCATTGTATATACATACCACTTATCCTTTATTCATTCATCAATTGATGGATACTTGGGCTCTTTCCATATCTTAGCTTTATAAATAATGCTGCTATAAACATAGGGGTGCTAGCATCCCTTTGAATAAGTTTTCTTATATTCATTGGGTAAATACACACCAACAGGATTGTTTATCACAAAGGACTTCTATTTTTAAATTTTATGGAAATTCCATACTGTTTTCCAATATGGCTGTATCAGTTTGCATCACCACCGACAGTTCACAATTGTTACTTTTTCTTTCTTTTTCTTTTTTTTTAGGATTTTATTCATTTGACAGAGAGAGATAACAAGTAGAGAGAGAGAGGAGGGAGCAGGCTCCATGCCTGGCAGAGAGCCCGATGTGGGACTTGATCCCAGGACCCTGAGATCATGACCTGAGCTGAAGGGCAGAGGCTTAACCCACTGAGCCACCCAGGCAGCCCCCACTAGTGTTACTTTTTCACATCCTCTCCAACACCTTTTGTTTCTTGTAGTGTTGATTTTAGCCATTCTGACAGGTGTGAGGTGGTATCTCTTTCTAGTTTTGCTTTGCAATTTCCTGATGATACATGATGATGGACATCTTTTCATGTATCTACTGAACATTTGAATGTGTTCTTTGGGGAAACACTTGTTCATGTCTTCTATCCATGTTTTTATTGGATTATTTGTTTTTGGATGTTGACTAAAAACTGGATATTAAGTAACACACAAGACAGGTTTCCTTGAGCTTAAATTTTATTTGCATGAGTATCATTAACAGGAAAAAATATGCATATGTGTATGTACAAGTGTGTTTATGTATACATCTATCTATCTATCCTCTATCCCCTGTCTTCTAATTGTGGTAAATCCTGTAAGGTGGGGAATGGGATAGTCCGAAGAAATATGCTGCTGGATATGTTGGGTAAGCAAATTTAATTGCACTCAGATGCATTGGATATAAGTGAATCACTCAAATGAGTTATTTAATATTATATAGAAACAAATTAAAATTTTATGTAGTTGAAAATAATAGGTAGTTAAAATAATTTTTGTTGTTTCTTGTTTCTGTGTCTGTGTTTTTTTGTTTATATATACTATGGTGTGAATGTTTATGTCTCCCAAAATCATATTATGAAATCTAACTCTGGAAGTGATAGTATTAAAACATAGGGGCCTTTGGGAGGTGATTAGGTCATAAGTGGGATTACAGTCCTTTTAAAGGAGACCCCAGAGAGTTCTCTTGCTTCATTCATCATGTACATTTACAGTGAGAAGATAGCCATCTATGAGGAAGTGGGCTCTCCCTGGATATGCCCATTCCTTAATCTTGAACTTCTCAGTTCTAGAACTGTGAGAAATAAGTTTTCTTGTTTTCTGTTCTTTATAAGCTATTCAGTCTATATCATGTCCGTTATCGGAGCCTGCATGCAGAAGGACAATATGACCTAAAACGAGAGCAATAAATATAAAGTTTCAGTAAAGTCAGTTGGTACAATGTTTTTTTACTTAGAGAAGACATGCTGCTTCATGTTAAACCTTGATATTCTATGTGTTTCTTGAAGGGCCACTTCTTACTCCTTTGTATGTTTTCCACAAAGTCCAGGATGATGCCTTACATAAAGGTAATATTTTATAAATACTGTTGGAAATATATACTTCTCTAAAATCTTATTTTGCCTACAGATTACTTGGATCCACTTTGCCTTGTGTAGAATATTTGAAATATATTAAGAACAGAATGTCTCTCTAAATAACATTTAGAATCATCTTTAGTTTATGACTCCTGACTCATTTGTTTATGAAGTGATACTTACTGCAAGAACACTGAAGTTTGTAATATAATTTTTGAATTAATCACCAAGCTAGTTTATTATACTTATGAAAAAAAATAATTTCTCATGTTGGTTTAATTCTGCTCTTATGTTATGGTCATGGCATTTTCATTAAAATAAAGTAGAAAATAGAAGTAAATAATAAGTGAAAAAAAAAAAAATAATAAATAAAAATATAAAAGTAAAACTCTTGTGAAATGTTAAACTTTTCTTACTTATTTTGTTTTGCTTTTCCTCTACCATGCTGGCAAAGCTGTATTTTGCAGATAGATACAATTTTCTAGTTGCTAGGTTTGTTACTGTTGCTAAAATTTTCAAAATATAAGAAGTTGAATAGTCATGGATTGTTTACTAAACTCCTTATCTACACATATAAAAATAAAACAATGATGGTGACCTGGGTATTTCTAAAATTGTATTCTGTTTTTCCATATTATGTTTTACAATGTAATTAATAAAGATTCTGCATATAGTAACACCCATCCCCTTCTATCTCATCTGTATGTCCATTACAGAGCATGTATGATTTCTATTCATTGCTATGTTGTGGTGAAGAGATTGTCTGAAGTAGTCCTATATTTATGCAGGTAGATCTTAAGCTACAGTGCTCTTGTTTATTTGCTTGCTCATGATCAGTATGTCTGAAAGATGGTAACTATTGCATCAGGTATGACGATTAAAAAAATATTATTGGTGCCTGATACACTGTGATGAAATAGGTAAGTCGATTTATAATTTGTTAATTAAATTAGAAAAGAAATTCCTTTGGATTTGTCCTTTATTAAGAGTTTTTTTTTTTAAACGAATTCCTTGGGATGGTTTTTGTGTAATATATATCACATGCCTCAACCTTTAAATTTGAATGTAGAAAAGAGTTATCAGAATGAGCCTTTCCTTACACCACACACGAAAATAGACTCAAAATGGATGAAGGACCTCAATGTGCGAAAGGAATCCATCAAAATCCTTGAGGAGAACACAGGCAGCAACCTCTTCGACCTCAGCCGCAGCAACACATCTTCCTAGGAACAACGCCAAAGGCAAGGGAAGCAAGGGCAAAAATGAACTATTGGGATTTCATCAAGATCAAAAGCTTTTGCACAGCAAAGGAAACAGTTAACAAAATCAAAAGACAACTGACAGAATGGGAGAAGATATTTGCAAACGACATATCAGATAAAGGACTAGTGTCCAGAATCTATAAAGAACTTAGCAAAACTCAACACCCAAAGAACAAATAATCCAATCGAGAAATGGGCAGAGGTCATGAACAGACATTTCTGCAAAGAAAGACATCCAGATGGCCAACAGACACATGAAAAAGTGCTCATATCATCACTCGGCATCAGGGAAATACAAATCAAAACCACAATGCGATATCACCTCACACCAGTCAGAATGGCTAAAATCAACAAGTCAGGAAATGACAGATGCTGGTGAGGATGCGGAGAAAGGGGAACCCTCCTACACTGTTGGTGGGAATGCAAGCTGGTGCAACCTCTCTGGAAAAACAGCATGGAGGTTCCTCAAAATGTTGAAAATAGAACTGCCCTATGACCCAGCAATTGCACTATTGGGTATTTACCCTAAAGATACAAACGTAGTGATCCAAAGGGGCACGTGTACCCGAATGTTTATAGCAGCAATGTCCACAATAGCCAAACTATGGAAAGAACCTAGATGTCCATCAACAGATGAATGGATCAAGAAGATGTGGTATATATACACAATGGAATACTATGCAGCCATCAAAAGAAATGAAATCTTGCCATTTGCGACAACATGGATGGAACTAGAGCGTATCATGCTTAGCGAAATAAGTCAAGCAGAGAAAGACAACTATCATATGATCTCCCTGATATGAGGAAGTGGTGATGCAACATGGGGGCTTAAGTGGGTAGGAGAAGAATCAATGAAACAAGATGGGATTGGGAGGGAGACAAACCATAAGTGACTCTTAATCTCACAAAAAACAAACTGAGGGTTGCTGGGGTAGGGGGTTTGGGAGAAGGGGGTGGGATTATGGACATTGGGGAGGGTATGTGCTTTGGTGAGTGCTGTGAAGTGTGTAAACCTGGTGATTCACAGACCTGTACCCCTGGGATATAAAAAATATATGTTTATAAAAAATAAAAAATTATATTAAAAAAAAAGAATGAGCCTAGAAAATATTGTTATGAAATATTTTTGTTCTGTTATATTATGTTAACTTGGGAAATAATGGTAGTTATTTTTTTATTAGCATTTCCTACTTTCCACATGCCCTTACAGATGAGATATCATGTTTTTCCTACTCTTTTTATCATGGTTGTTATATTCTTCATGATCAATAACAATCAGTGAAAATTCATAACATTAATTTTCTTTGGGAAAGTGATATTTTAGCAAGAATCCATGACCAAAAATTTTAGCTGTTGTTCATCCAGTAGGTGAGACTATCAATGTTCCCGAAATTTCAAGAAATAGAACTTATTAATTGTGTTGGTTAATGTTTATTGTCTCTGAACTTAGAGGTGCATAATTCAATTTAAAATTTATTTTGAATTGAAAACAAGATCTTACTGAAGTTTAGTCATCCCACTTTATATCAGGCCTCCAGTACATTCTAATTTATTTATAGAAAATATCATAAACATGAATGTCACTTTTCCTATTGCATTTATACTGAAACTGCAATGACTCAAAGATGTCAGATCTGAAAAAAAAAACACTACCTTTCTATAATTTCTGTTTCCTAGGAGGAATGGATATACCATTTTAGCACAATTATCCAACAGTATTCAAAAACCACCATGAATTTTAAAACATAGTTATTACACCCTAAAAATCAAGTATGAAAATGTATAAACAACCAAGTCTCTATCTGTAAATGAAATACTCCCACACAGACTGGTTTTAAAACTTTCTAACTTAAGGAATTTTGATAGCACAGACTCAGGGTAGTAGTTTCAGTGCCTACAGTATACTTTCAGGGAGAGAGTAATGTAGGCTCTGAGTCACTTTCTGCCTAGAGATGACCTAATAGTGGTTCTGGCATTGTTTGTTTGTTTGTTTTTTGAAAATACTTTCCTGGGCGTCATTCAGAAAATGCAGAGTTTGGCAATCTATATAAATTAAGGATGATCTTTTTGAATGTTTGTCTTTCACTACATCAAATTAACATAATTGGACAGAAATTCCACTAAATTAAGCATTGTTAGGAAATGTGTAAATTGGAGCTGCACAAATTAGTTGCTCTTTGAACTATGTGCTGTTGGTTCAGGATTAGATAAGGAGTTTGAAGGAAAACCTAAATCATTGCTTCCTTTTTTGAGAGAGTCTTAGCATATTTTCTTAAAATTAGCTGAAATAAACAATGTGTTTAGTCGCAAAGTGATTTGCATTTTTGCACAAACTCCCTATCTCCTTGAGAATTATAACAAATATTTCATGAAACATCATTGATCTTTACTTTGTTACACTGCTGTAAAGTACATTCAGAGTTGCCAGTTAAAAGTGTTAGTGTTGAGATGAAATGTCATGCATTTTTTCCTCACTTCCATGCAAATGAACACAGTAATTTATTAAGACACAATGAAGAAAAAAAAAAATTGACAATGAGTTCCAGATTTTAAAAATCACTTGCCATTCAATCCAAATTGTGAGTTTGATCGGTTACCGAACACTTTATAATGCACCCCTGGTAATTTTACAGAGATTATTTTTTTCTTACCAATTCTTGATTATTCTGTCTTGCAATGCAGAGAAAGCTAACTAATTTAAAATAAACTTCCGTTAATTTGGATTGTTATAAACTTAAAATTGATTAATTTTCATATACAGAGTTTAAAATGTTCACAATTGGGCGCCTGGGTGGCTCAGTGGGTTAAGCCGCTGCCTTCGGCTCAGGTCATGATCTCGGGGTCCTGGGATCGAGTCCCGCATCGGGCTCTCTGCTCAGCAGGGAGCCTGCTTCCCTCTCTCTCTCTGCCTGCCTCTCCATCTATTGTGAATCTTTAAAAAAAAATTAAAAAAAAATAAAAAATAAAAAAAATAAAATGTTAACAATTTACATTAAATATATATTCTGTGTATACCTTGGAAAAATTATACTGAAAATTGAAATTAAAATGATGTTGTATATAGCTGCAAGAAGCCTCCAGTCCCATTTCATCTTACTATATAAGTTGTGTCAGGTAATTTATAAAATCCCTACTGCATAACAAATCTATTTTTTGTTGGAATGGGTAGTAATGTTTGTTCTTATTTCTAAATAAGAGTTGGTCTATGAGTACATCTGCAACTGTATTTTTCCTAAGTGGCTTCATGGTCTTGAACTGAGAAAGCTCAGAACATTAAACATCAAAATAATATAATTTGACATAACTAGACATCAAGGAAATGCAATTAAAATGACACTGAGATAACACTACACACTTATCAGAATGGCTAAAATAAAATATAATGACAAGACCAAAAGAAAAAAATATACCATTTGATGATACACAATGGCAAGTTGTACCATAACGTAACCATCTCAGACTAGTGTAGTGTTAAATTTGTTTTTCTAAGCAATGTTTTGGGTCACTTACCACTTTTCAAGGATTTAAAGTGCTATCATTTTACTTAACTGTGAAATTTGGTCAGATTTAAATTTCAATTTATGTTAAAACATTCTGTAAACTGTGTTAAACTTTGACATTTGTTCCCTCTGTTCAGTGAATAACACTATATCATATTTTGAAAAATACACTAATTTTCATTTTGAAAAATATCCCTTTTTCCTCTTATGGTAATTATTAATATGAATTAATAGTAGAATTTGATATGGTTCCATATGACCATAAATACTTTATTGTATATTATCAAATTTAATAATGAATATAATGTACTTCTTTGGACAATTTTTAAAGACCAGTCTACTCTTAAAAAAAAAAAATGGAGACGCACTTCTTCAGTTCACACAAATTTCATTTTATTATATATAACCTCAGATAAATTTCAACAAATCATAATTTATTAAAATTATATCTACTTAAAAATCTCATAGAAGAGTAAAACCATCAAAAATAAAAAATAACACACACAACACACACACATCACCCATGTATTGGCAAATCACAATTGCTGTAACAATACATTAGGCATTCCAAAGTTAAGGGCTATCAAAATTTCCATCAGTGACAAAAAGATTTGTATCCAAATGGACTGATTTTACAGAATCCAAGAAAAAGTCTCCTAGGGTTTATTTAAAGATAAATATTTGAACAAATACTTCTTAAATTTAGGAAATTCAGAACATAAGATTAAAGAATATTTGCAGTGCAGACTATATTCAATCCTTCCTTCAAAATGTGCCTTTGAGTACATAATTCTGTTTTCTCTATCTAAATTGAGCTGTCCTCCAAGGAAGTTTTCTAAAATGTGTGTCTCTGTGTGATAAATGTTCTAAGACCTAACATGCTTCATTGTATTTTTACTGTGCTCTCAAATTTAATCAATAATTTGGCTTGATGTATAATATCTAGTTTCAAATATCTTTTCCATCTATACAAAAAACACCCAGCTGTCTCCTTTATATGCTATTACTATTGAGAATTCTGCTGTCAGTATTATTCTTGTACATTTTAGGTGATCTGTTCTTCTCTTGGGCATCATTTATGCTCTTCTCTGTTTTTGATATTCTTAAAACTCACCCTAATATATATGAGTGGTTTTTTTAAAAGATTTCATTTATTTATTTGACAGAGAGAAATCACAAGTAGTTGGAGAGGCAGGCAGAGAGAGAGAGAGAGGAGGAAGCAGGCTCCCCGCCGAGCAGAGAGCCCCATGCGGGACTTGATCCCAGGACCCTGAGATCATGACCTGAGCCGAATGCAGCGGCTTAACCCACTGAGTCACCCAGGCGCCCTATATGAGTGTTTTTTTGTGTGTGTGGTTTTGTTTTGTTTTGTTTCTGATTTCTCATGTTTGGCATCATTTTAAGTCTGGTATATCTTTTTATCTTTCTTTAATTCTCCAAAATTTATCTCAGTACTTATTTAAATATTTTCTTTATTTTTTTTTTTCTCTTGCTGCTGCATTTGGGCAGAAGTCATTAATTTCTTTGTTTGTTTGTTTTTTCCCAACTCACTTATTCATTTTTACAGCTATATTCATCTTAGTCTCCATTTATTGTATTCTTTATTTCAACAATTTTCACTTAATTTATATTCACAGTATAGTATCTTTCTTTTCTTTGTATATGTATATCATTATTTTTATCATATACTTTTAAGCTACTTTTAAAAATATTTTATTTATATATTTGACAGTGAGAAATCACAAGTAGGCAGAGAGAGAGGAAGGGAAGCAGGCTACCTGCTGAGCAGAAAGCCTGATGTGGGGCTTGATCCCAGGACCCTGAGATCATGACTTGAACCGAAGGCAGCGGCTTAACCCACTGAGCCACC
The DNA here is from genome assembly GCF_011764305.1 of Mustela putorius furo. NCBI lineage: Eukaryota > Metazoa > Chordata > Mammalia > Carnivora > Mustelidae > Mustela > Mustela putorius. The sequence continues at coordinate 1,240,400 of NW_025421988.1, forward strand.
CAGGTGCCCCTTTTAAGCTAGCTTTTTTAAAAGTACAGTCATTCTTTTTTTTTTTTTTTTAAGATTTTATTTATTTATTTATTTGACAGAGAGAGATCACAAGTAGATGGAGGGCAGGCAGAGAGAGAGAGAGAGAGAGAGAGAGAGAGAGAGAAGCAGACTCCCTGATGAGCAGAGAGCCTGATGCAGGACTTGATCCCAGGACCCTGAGATCATGACCTGAGCTGAAGGCAGTGGCTTAATCCACTGAGCCACCTAGGCGCCCCTAAGCTATTTTTTAAATTCCTGTTCCAATAACACTTGGATTGCCATATAAAGTTAACCACATCATCTTTTTTAGGTAAGTAATTGTACTTTTTATGTGCATAGCTATTTTGGTCCATGAGTTCAGCTTCTCTTAGGATCATCAAATCTCTGTAAAGTCTGGGTATGCTAGGATTTTCTAAGCAACAATAAAATACATTGAAACCTGGTAGCTTAATTATAATAACGTTTTCTTTCTCAATCATTCACAATAGCATTACATTCTGAGTAGCTTCCTTCTATTTTGCAGCTATAGTGTTTGGAAAAACTTGAATTGTGATATTCACTGTGATAATGTGAATTAGTCAGGGTTTTTCAGAGAATCGGGAAGAGAAAAAAAAAAAGGAAGATAGTGACTATTAAAACATCTGTCCAAATTCAATTGAACAAAACTCAGAAATGCCATCTCCAGTGAAATACAAAGAAGATTATATATAGTTCTGGGCACACACATCTCATTTGACCCAATGATGTACATCAATGAAAGACTGAAGGCCAATCACCACTCCATGGGAGAATTTAAAAATAAATTTACTAATGAGGCCAAGAATTCAGAATCACAAATACTTCAGAAATAATAATAACTGCCTGCACTTGATCTTATTCTGTAAGATAAATCCTACGATCAAGTTTCAATTTTAAGTTCTTACAATTTTAAATTCTTAAATCCTTCTGAAGAAGCATCATTTGGAGGGAGCAGTTTTCATAATTTATCATCCATCAGCCTTTTTTAAAGATTTTATTTATTTATTGGACACAGAGAGAGAGAGAGAGAGAGAGATTACAAGTAAGCAGAGAGGCAGGCAAGCAGGGAGGGAAGCAGGCTTCCTTTTGAGCAGAGCCCGATGTGGGGCTGGATCCCAGGACCCAGAGAGACCAAGACTTGAGATGAAGGCAGAGGCTTAGCCCACCACCCACGTGATGAGAGAGCCCCTCAGGTGCCCCTCATCCATCAGCCTTAATTGTTTGGAGGAAAATGTGTGGATGAATAATGCCTTAGGGAGCTAATCTCTCTAAAGAATTTTCAAGTCTTTACTCCTTCAAGGTTTTTGCACAGTTCTGATAGCCTCTAAACATCCAGCTGGTTTCTACAGTGACAGGCTTGTTAAAAACTGTCCTCAAACCAGGAAAAGAGCTTGAAACATACCAGTCAAGAGCAACTTTGAGTCTTTTTAAGGAATTTATCATCATTATTTCTTTGTTTTTGGTTAATATCTGAAATAGTTCTATATTACACTTGCATAATTTCTCCAGAGCTGACTTTGAAGGAGGCATTCAGTTCCAGCTAGTTCCATATATTGGCAAGAACTATAATTCTATATAAAAAAAAAACAAACGTATTTTAGAGTGCCTGGGTGGCTCAGTGGGTTAAAATCTCTGCCTTCAGCTCAGGTTATGATTCCAGGTTCCTGGGATTGAGTCCCACAGTGGGCTCTCATCTCAGCAGGGAGCCTGCTTCCATTCCTCTCTCTCTGCCTGCCTCTCTGCCTTCCTGTGATCTCTGTCAAGGAAATAAATAAAATTAAAAAAAAACATATTTTATACCAGTTATTCATGTTTATTAACTAAGATATCACAATACAAATAATACAAACAGTTGCTCGTTATTAATACCTTCAACCAAGATCAAAAAAATATGTCATATTTTCTCCAAAAATTTTATATCATCTGATAGGTCAGGTATATATAAAATTACATTTAAAGTTTTAAAAATATCAGCAAATATTTTCATTTAAATGCAAATTTCAAAGAAAATCTACTTTTCCACACACGACTTTTTATCCTATTTTTTTTTTTTAATTTTGTCGACAACTGATAAATTGTTTAGCGAGACTATAAATGTTAGATCGAAAAAATGAATAATAGATGTAGGTTCAAATTATTATGTTCCATTAAAGATGATTTAGTCTTTGATGAACATCTGTTTGGTAATATATTGTATCCAGATATAGTAAATTAATGACCTATATAAAATTATAGGTAAATGACACCTTCCGTTCCATTATGATTATGAGTAGAGCTTTTAAAATGCTATTTGTCACAACCTGTCATCTTGTCATTATGTAGCATTATGTAGCATTTAAAAAATATATACTCTTCACTTTAAAGTCTTTTAGAAATCTAAAATATGACATTCTATGTTTTGTGTTTCCATATTCCTTTATTGCCAGTTTGAGCAAATCCACATGCTTTGATTCAAAGGTAATAAATTCCTCTTATTTGGAAAAATGATGTTTTTTTATTTTTGTTCTCTCACCCTTAGCAGGTGGTTTCATTTTAGCACACTTCAGAGTTATAATTTCATGCTTATTAAAAACATTTATTATGATCTACATAGATGAATGAAACTTTTATTTTATTAAATTATTTGCCAAAAAATCTGTTATTTTTAAAAATGTATTTCCTTTGAAGGGTTATTTTAGAGCATTCAGAGAGGATCTAGGAGTGTGGTATTATGCAATTTTTAAGTAGGTATGAAATGGTTATTTATATGATTGTTTCTTTAAGGCTTATGTATATTGTCCATTATATGCTATAAAATATTTTGAAAGTAAATTTAAGGTATGTTTTACATAGTTTATTTTTTGGAAAAAAAATATTGAAATGACTTATGACATTCAGTATAATTAATTTTTTCTGAAATTTACCAATTGTCTATTGAACCTATTATATGGCAGATATTACTTCAGACTACACTGGTAAATGAAATACTTGGCTTTGTAGAACTTTTATTTTAATGGGTGAGACAATTAAAAGATATAAACCTTAATGAAAATTGCATAGTGCATTCAAAAATGATGAGTACAATGGGGGGAAAAAGAAAAATTATATCAGGGTGAGAAAAATCAAGGTTGTTAGGCAGGGGATGGGGAGTTAAAAATTTTAACAGGAAGATCAGGGTAGTTACAATGAAGCTGACAATTGAACAAAGGTATGGAAAGGTGATGAATTTGCCCAGAACTATCAGCAATAAGGTCACTCCAGACAAAGGAATTGGCTATCTTGAAGGCCATAAGGTTGGATCGTGCCTGGCATATCTGAGGAATAGCAAGGAGGCCACTGTGAGGGACTGAAGAGTAGCAGGGAAAGAGGTCACAGAGGTTAAATGAGTGGCTAGATGATGTAAAAGCTTAGAAGTCATTGTAAAACTCTGGCTTTTATATTTGGAAACTTACTGTGTGATAGAATTTCTGCTAATAACTGAGAGTTCAAATGTCCAAAAAATTTCAAGGATTCTTATTCTAGTAAGACAGAATAAAGAAAAAGAGTTCATATATTCACATGGTGTAACAAATGCTCGGAGATCCAAGTGTAGGAAGCTATGGGAGCACAGAAGAAGGCACTAAAATCACACCAATATATTTGATGACTGTGACTATATATAAATTTGTATTTTTTCTAGATTTTTTTATAGTTATGGAATCACACAGTATATACTATTCGTTGCCTGGCTTTTCTTTTCTCAGCATCATTACTTTGAGAATCTCCAATTGTAAATAGTTCATTTTGATGTTGAATAGTAATCTCTTTCATGAATAGATCATAATTTGTCTTTGCTCTATTGATGGACATTGATGAACATTTCCACTGTATTCAATTCTTAAAAATAAAGCTGCTATGAAATCCATATACAAGACCTAGTATGAACATAGGGTTTGTTTCTCTTGGTTAAAAGCCTAGAAGTAAAATGGCTACTTGTGTAACTGCAACATATTTTGCATTTAAAAAAATTTTCAAACTATTTTCCAAAGTGGTGGTATCATGATATATGCCAACAACAGTTTAGATTTTTTGTTGCTTCTCAATCTAGCTCAGACGAAGTACAATTAGCCTTTATAATTTTAGCCATTCTAATAGATATGTAAGCATGTCTCATTATGATTTTAATTTGTATTTCTTTAATGTCTAAATGTTGAGAAATTTGTCATGTGCTTATAAGCCATCCATATCCTTTTGGTGACATGTCTCTGCAATAATTTTCTTCACATGTAAAATTGGATACTCTGTTTGGTTATTAGTAAGGTTTTATATTTTTATTCATTTTTTAATAATCAGAGTAGATGTACATTATCAGATGTATAATTTGCAAATCCCTTCTCCATCTTTACGGTTTCTCAATGGAGCTTTGATAGCTGTGTCTTTCAAGAAAAATATGCTACTTCTTTCCTGGTACACGGAGGTATGACTAGAACATTATCAATGTTGACCTTTGCAAAGAAAATCATGGCTTAAGATATATGTAGTCTGCGGTTGTTGGGAGTGTTCTGTAATATCAAGCATATCTAGTTAGTTGATAATTTTGTTCAAGTCTTCAAGTCATATCTTACCAATTTGATGACCGTTTGTCTATATAATCTTAAAATAAAGGTGTTGAAATTTTTTTTTCATTTTTCTCTTCTAAGGTAGAAGTTATGATTTTTGTTCTTAGTTTTTTCCCTATATATCCCCAAATCTGTTATTAAGTATTAAAAGTCAAGAATTATTATACTCCCTGAGGAATTCATGCTTTTACTCTTCTGTAATTTTGACTTGATCTTTATGTCTGATAATGAAATTTGCTTTAAAATCACTTTTCATTATCTTGATATAACCCACCAAAGTTATAGTGTGATTAGTGTTAATATAGCATATTTTTTCTTTTACTTTTTAAAGCACTTCTATATTTAATCCTGACAAAGAACAAAAGAGCTCTTTAGCTCATGAAGCATCTTTCTAAATTATCTTATTTTTTTTTAAATGAAGGAGTAGCAATTTTTGTTAAGGTACCTAAACTGAAAGTAGGTTTAGAAATTTATTTATTTATTTATTTATTTATTTAGTGAAAGATTTTATTTTGTTTATTGACAGCAGAGAGAGAGAGAGAGAGAGAGAGGAAGCGCACAAGTGGGGGGAAAAAACGTGCAAAGGGAGAGGAAGAAGCAAGCTCCTTGGGGTGCAAGTAATCCCATGCTGGGCTGAATCCCTGTATACTGGAATCATGACCTCAGCCAAAGGCAAACATCTGCTTAAAGAACGGAGTCATCCAGGCACCCCTAGAAAATTAAAAAAAAAAAAAGAACTTTCAAAAACATTTTGTTTCTTTCTTTCTTTTTTAATATTTTATTTATTTGACAGACATAGAGACAGGAAGAGGAACTATAAGCAGGGCAGAGGGAAAAGGAGAAGCAGGTTTCCCACTGAGCAGAGAGCCTGATGTGGGGCTCCATATCAGGACCCTGGAATCATGACCTGAAAAGAAGGGACACTTATGGAGGAAGCCACCCAGACACCTCTTTTCTTTGTTTTTAATATATGGCAACTGATGCTTCCCAGCCACGAGAAGCATATTACCCATTGATTAAATCTTTGATAACAACCTATTTAAAAAGGTGTGTAAATATATACTTACTCAGATTTACACACTTTATGTTTTCTTCATAGTTTGGGGCTGGACCCCATGGTCACAACACTGCTTCCAGTCTTTGCCTTCCCATCTTTTGATACCAGGTATTTTGGTCAGCAAAGCAAATTAGTATCAAAATTAATAAGCCCCTTGCACCATATCTCTGGAGCAGGGGTTGCTCTTAGCCAAGGCCCAGAGCAGTGGACCTCCCCTCGCTAGTGCTATAGCCCCAAGGACTAGGACCCTGCCACCAGAACTCAGTCTTACATGTTATGCTAAGCAGACAAAACCAAAACAGGAAAGCTGCGACAGCTTTCACTGGCATGCCTCATCTCCCACTCCCTCGATGTCCAGGCAGTACCAGATGCCAGGGAGGGGTCTTGGTCCAACATATGGGAGGGAAGGAAGTAGCCACGAGCAAGTACCTGCCTCTCTGTGCCTTTCTTTCATGAGCAGGTTGTAAGGAGGAGGAAGAGGAAGAGAGGTGAGCTTCAAGGGGGTGAAGGCCTCAGGTAGGCAGCTGGCTCCTGCCAGTAGGAAAGGGACAAAGGAGAAGGCAGTCAGTCTTGCAGGGAGTGTGGGAAGTAAGGGTTAGAGCTTATGATGGAATCTGGACAGGAGTAATAGGGATACTAGTCATTTGAGTCCACCATTGGCAAGCTGGGCTGGGTGTCAGGGCAGATAGGCCTCCCTGGGCAACGGCACATGAGAGAAGGTGGAATTCTTCTCTGAGGAGCAGGTGGAGCTTTGGGTGTTGGGAAAGCATAGACAGTATTGTTCCAGGGCCAAGGACAGGTCCGGGTACTCCTGGTTGGAGGTCAAGGCCACAGTATGATCCCGGTCTTCTACCAGCAGCTTGAAGGTACCACATGCCAGCCACCCCTCATTATTGTGTAGAACTCTCTGGTGCACTTATTGGCTTATCCATCAAATGACTCCTTCAGCAGCTTGAAAACCACCTCCACAGGCACTCCAGGATATGGGAGGCTTCCAGAGTGAAGATTTTGCACAGGATCACCGCAAAAGACCAGAAGTCACTCTGGTCGATGTAGATCTGGTCAAACATGGCCTTAGGGACCATCCACTTCACAGACAGTCCACTGTTGGTTGTCTTTTTTATAGTAACTGATGTGGTGATATCTCTGGCAAGGCTGAAGTCTGAGATCTTCATCATGTTGTCCTTTGTCACCAGCACTTCCCTGGTGGCCAGGTCTTGGTGTATGCACTTCTTGGAGGCAAGGTACTCCATGCCTCAGGCTACCTGATAGGCACAGGATACCAGGTCCTTGGAGGAGAGTTGCTCTGCTGCATTGTGGCTGATATTGTAACAGTACTCCAGGTCAGGAGGCCTCTGGGCCTGCAGGTACTCCTGTATGTTGTCTTTTGAGGCATATTCCATGAGAGTGTACGAAGAACCGTCCTGTGTGCAGAACCCAGCAGGTTGATGGTGTCCTTGTGCTGTCCAATCATCTTCTTCATCATCTCCATTTCTGAGATTAGGTTTGACAGGTCTTTCTCTGTTGCATCTGACTTCAACATCTTCACAGACACTTTAGTCAAATGGTTGGATTTGTCTTTGTCCAGCCCAATGGCCTCCTCCAACACCACCTGCCCAAAGTAGGCCTGTCTTAGGGGTCTGCCTAAACTGCCTACAACCAGCCTATCTCAAGGCAGTTATGAACTCTAGATTATCCTCAAAAACATTAAAACACAAGCTAAAAATTCTCTTCACTAGGTCTCTGTCGCAGGTCTAATTTTCTTATCCTTCATCATTTATCTTTTTCCTAATTCTTATTTTCAGTATAGTTTATTTTGCTTCCAGGCGTTTCCCCTGGTTTCTGTATGCTGTTTCATAGGGAAGAGTTATCCTGTCATAAAATTATTTCTTGAGCATTCATTACATCTCTCAGTTAAAATGGATTCTTTTATGGTATTGATTCATTTGAGTTTTCTCAAAATGGGAAGAATTTTCAAAATGGTGTTTTCCTCAAGGTTCAGAGTAATGTCTTAGCCTCATCTTTACTCTTTTTGAAATTCACTTTTCAAATTCTTGTCCCTCTTTTTATTTTTAAATTAAAATGTTTTTATTTTTACTCTTTTTTTATTTGAGTATAGTTGATATTCAGTGTTACATTGGTTTCAGGTTTTCAATATCTCCATACATTATTCTATGATCACTACAAATATAGCCACCATCTGTCACCATATAACACTATTATAATATCATTGACTATATTCTCTACACTGTCCCATATCTCTTTTTTAAAATCTCTGATTTTTATGTTTTCTGTTTTTCCAATTTTCGACCATCATTTTACTTGGTTACTTTAATAAAATATGCCTGATTACACACTCTTTGCTGAAAACCATAGCATTTGATTTATAGTAGTCTTCTTCTTCCTCTTTTTTTAAAATTAACATATAATGTATTATTAGCCCCAGGGGTACAGGTCTGTGAATCGCCAGGTTTACACACTTCACAGCACTCACCACAGCACATTCCCTCCCCAATGTTCATAACCCCACCCTCCCTCTCCCTCCCCCCCCCCCACCCCCCCCGGCAACTCGCAGTTTGTTTTCTGAGATTAAGTGTCTGTTATGGTTTGTCTGCCTCCCGATCCCATCTTGTTTCATTTACTCTTTTGCTGTCCCCCAAACCCCCACATTGCACCTCCATTTCCTCATATCAGGGAGATCATATGATAGTGTCTTTCTCTGGTTGACTTATTTTGCTAAGCATAATACCATCTAGTTCCATCCATGTCATCGCAAATGGCAAGATTTCATTTCTTTTGATGGCTGCATACTATTCCATCATATTTACCATTCATTTGTTGATAGACATCTAGGTTCTTTCCATAGTTTGGCTATTGTGGATATTGGTGCTATAAACATTTGGTGCACGTGCCCCTTTGGATCATATAGTAGTCTTCTTTACCTCTATCAGAACCCCAGGAACCTTTGTTAATTTATTTACTCACATAAACAGATGATCCAACCCAACGTTTTTTGATGTTCAAATGTATTATGTCTTACCGCTTAACACTATGCTTACTGTTCTCTTTCACTGTCTGACTAAATCCTCATCATCACTATGCCATTTAATCAGAAAGAACATTTGAATTCAGAGTTCTCTCCATATCAGGGAATGAAGACTCCACCCTTCTGTTTGTGCAGGTAAAATAAATGTTGATGTTGTCTGTCCTGCACATACCCCATCCTGTTCACCAGAATATTCACCATCAAAATATATACAAAAAAAAAACCATACCTCACCACTTCTATTACCACCCAGCATGCTAAAAACACCATCATATGTTCCTGAATTATTGACTTGATTGATAGCCCCACTTCCACACATACTGCACTCCTTTCTCCCTGCAAATTTATTTTGGTACAGCAACTTAACCTAAAAATCAAGTCAGATGATTTTATTCTGCTGTTGAAAGTCTTTTGGTATCGTCCCCTTTCATATTAAATAAAAACTGAAGGCATTTCAATGTACTAGAAGGTCATGCATCAATACGTTCTTCCTCTCTCCACCACTATGAACTCCTCATTGGCCTCCTTGCTTTTCCTCAAAAGTAATAGACCAGCTGTTCACACAAAGTATATATATACTTACTTGCTCTACCTTTTCCTTTAATATTTGTATATAACACCCTCCTTCACTTCCTGGGTCATTGTGCAAATAACATCTCATAAATGAGATATAACCACCCAACACAAAATAAAAATTAACTTTCATCCCAGCATTCTCCAATGGTTTTTTACCTTTCTTGTATTTCTTTGTAACACTTATCACCATCAACCATCAATCATTATTCTATTACTGGTTTATTTCCTTATTTGAGACAGAGAGAGAGAGAATTGGGAGGGGGGGCGCAGAGGAAGAAGAAAACACCCCACTGCCTAGAAAGCCTGCTGGGGAGTTACATCCCAGGACCCTGAGATCATGACCCAAGCCAGAGGCAGTCACTCAATAGACTGAGCCACCGAGGTGCCCCTCTATTATTGCTGTATTTCACTATTATATTTCAAAAGAATGTAAGCTCTTTGGGGTCAGGTATTTTATATTTTTTTTATTAATTGAAGTATTCTCAGAAAGGTAGCTGGAAGATTGTAAGGGCTCACTAAACTGTATTTTTGTTGTTATTATTGGGCTCCTTTAAGGGCTTTACCTCTTATGCTAGAAGTCTATCCTTCAGATGTAAGCAATAAGAATAGAGCCCTGCTGCCTGTTCAAATGAGTAAAAAGCCTGTATTAAGTGGATATTTTAAAAGCTAAATGAATGGCTTAATAGTTGTATATAGGGTGAAAGGGAACATATTTTCCACAGTTTAGAAGTGGAGTTCTTTTATAGAGTTCTTGTACAAGCCGACACTATTGAACGATAATGGGCAGTTGTACATTACAATTATACAAACACTTTGGTAATTTATATCCCTTTTTTGGTAATTCATGACTGGATTTTTGAGGCACCTCCACGCTGTTTTCCAGAGTGGTTGCACCAGCTTGCATTCCCACATACAGTGTAGGAGGGTTGCCTTTTCTCCACATCCTCGCCAGCATCTGTCATTGACTGACTTGTTCATTTTAGCCATTCTGAAAGGTGTGAGGTGGTATCTCATTCTGGTTTTGATTTGCATTTCCCTGATGCCGAGTGATGTGGAGCATTTTTTCATGTGTCTGTTGGCCATTTGGATGTATTCTTTGCAGAAATGTCTGTTCATGTCCTCTGCCCTTTTCTTCATTCGATTATTTGTTTTTAGGGTGTTGAGTTTGATAAGCTCTTTATAGATTTTTTGGATAGATAGTGGCCTTTTATCTGGTATGTCATTTGCAAATATCTTCTCCCAGATAACTTCTGACAGTCATCTTTTGGCTTTGTTAACTGTTTCCTTTGCTGTGCAAACAAAAGCTTTTTGATCTGATGAAATCCCAATAGTTCATTCTTGCCCTTGCTTCCCTTGCCTTTGGCGATGTTCCTAGGAAGAAGTTGCTGCTGCTGAGGTCAAAGAGGTTGATACCTGTTCTCTCCTCAAGGATTTTGATGGATTCCTTTCTCACATTATGCTTCTTCATCCATTTCCAGTCTATTTTCATGTATGGTGTAAGGAAATGGTCCAACTTCATTTTTCTGCATGTGGCTCTTCAATTTTCCCAACACCATTTGTTGAAGAGGCTGTCTCTTTTCCATAGGACATTCCTTCCTGCTTTGTTGAAGATTAGTTGACCATAGAGTTGAGGGTGTATTTCTGGGCTCTCTATTCTGTTCCATTGATCTATGTCTGTTTTGGGGACAGTTCCCTACTATCTTGATGATGACAACTTTGTAATAGAGCTTGAAGTATGGAATTGTGATGCCAACAACTTTGGCTTTCTTTTTCAATATTCCTCTGGCTATTCGAGGTATTTTCTGGTTCCATATATATTTTAGGATGATTTGCCCCATTTCTTTGAAAAAAAAAATGGATGGGATTTTGATAGGGATTGCCTTAAATGTGTAGATTGCTTTACGTAGCATAGACATTTTCACAATATTTGTTCTTCCAATACAGGAGCATGGAACATTTTCCATTTCTTTGTGTCTTCTTCAATTTCTTTCATGAGTACTTTAGAGTTTTCTGAGTATAGATTCTTTGTCTCTTTGGTTAGGTTTATTCCTAGGTATCTTAGGGTTTGGGTGCAATTGTAAATGGGATTCACTCCTTAATTTCTATTTCTTCAGTCTTGTTGGTTTAAAAAAATGCAACCAATTTCTGTGCATTGATTTTATATTCTGACACTTAACAGAATTCCTATACAAGTTACAGCAGATTTGGAGTGGAGTCCTTTAAGTTTTCCACATACAGTGTCATATCGTCTGCAAACAGGGATAGTTTGACTTCTCTTTTGCCAATTTGGCAAAATTTGGATGCCCTTAATTTCTTTTTGTTGTCTGATTGCTGAGGCTAGGACTTCTATTACGATGTTGAATAGCAATGGTGATAACGGACATCCCTGCCGTGTTCCTGACCTCAGCGGAAAAGTATTCAGTTTTTCTCCATTGAGAATGATATTTGCAGTGGGTTTTTCATAGATGGCTTTGATAATATTGATAATATGTGCCCTCTATGCCTACGCTTTGAAGAGTTTTAATCAGGAAGGGACACTGCACTTTGCCAAATGCTTTTTCAGCATCTATTGGAGAGTATCATATGGTTCTTGTTCTTTCTTTTATTAATGTGTTATATCACATTGATTGATTTGCAGATGTTGAACCAACCTTGTAGCCCTGGAATAAATCCCACTTGGTCGTGGTGAATAATCATTTTAATGTACTGTTGAATCCTATTGGCTAGTATTTTGGTGAGAATTTTCACATCTGTGTTCATAAGGATATTGGTTTGTAGTTCTCTTTTTTGATGGGATCCTTGTCTGGTTTTGGGATCAAGGTGATGCTGGCCTCAGTAAAAAAAGAGTTTGGAAGTTTTCCTTCCATTTCTAATTTTTTGGAACAGTATCATGAGATTAGGAATTAATTCTTCTTTAAATTTTTGGTAGAATTCCGCTGGGAAGCATCTGGCCCAGGGCTTTTGTTTGGAGATTTTTGATGACTGTTTCAATCTCCGTACTGGTTATGGGTCTGTTCAGGATCCCATTTCTTCCTGGTTCAATTGTGGTAGTTTATATGTCTCTAGGAATGTATCCATTTCTTCCAGATTGTTGAATTTGTTGACGTAGAGTTGCTCATAGTATGTTCTTATAATTGTTTGTATTTCTTTGGTGTTGGTTGTGATCTCTCCTCTTTCATTCATGAAATTATTTGGGTTCTTTCTCTTTTCTTTTTGATAAGTCTGGAAAGGGGTTTATCAATCTTATTAATTCTTTCAAAGAACCAGCTCCTAGTTTCATTGATTTGTTCTATTGTTTTTTGTTGTTGGTGGTGGTTTTTTGTGGTTTTTGTTTGTTTGTTTATTTCTTTCTATTTCATTGATTTCTTCTCTGATCTTTATTATTCCTCTTCTGCTGGGTTTAGGCTTTCTTTTTTGTTCTTTCTCCATCTCCTTTAGGTGTAGGGTTATGTTGTGTTTTTGAGATCTGAGAGAGAAACGTGGTTGCACACGTCTGTCACTGTGCTCCCCAGGAGCATGTCTGTGGGGAAGGCGCAGCACGCCACCCCAGGAAAAGAGAAGGAGCCGTTGTCCTTGTGGTCGGGAAAGGTCGGGAAGCAGAATAGCCTGCCGTGGCAGGAACCGCAGGCCGGTGGCAAGACAAGTGTCACCCGCTCCCTGTACGGACAGACAAAGCCTGGTTCCTAAGAAGACATGAGGGGATGACTAGGGCCGGGATGCGTGCTCCACTCTGAGGAAGGAGTCTGGGCAGAAGGCAGGCCTGTCCTGTGCCTCTGGTCCCAAGGGGACAGCATCTCCTTGACCACCTGTCTGTAGGGCCGACTTGGGCTAGCTACAGGCGCCATACCCGGAACTCGCAGAAATAGCTCCCTCGAGAAACTGGCAGTCAGATGCAATCTTCTTCCAAGATGTGACAGCGTTTTCGGTGGCAGAGTGTTTGCCGGGGAAGGAGTGGGGACAATCCACCAAAGCTCCCCATTCCAGTGAACGGGCGGTGTTCAGGGATCCTGTCACCTCTCCTCTCCTGTGGGGAAGGCACTGGCCTTGTCCGTGAGTCCGCATGATGGCCAAGAATGTAGTGTGCGTTGAGTGCCATCCTAGGCCTCGCACGCTGCTGCAGGGTCGTGGCTGTGTCTGCTTAGTTCGGCCTGGCAGGGTGAACCCAGGACGACAACATGGAGCCCGGGAAAGCAAGGCCCAAGAGGGACCAGGTCTCCCGCAGCTCTTCTTCCCTGATGCAACAGAGCGAACACCCAAAGCCTTGCTGAGGAAGCAGCAGCGAAGTGCCGTTCGCGCCAAGCTGAAAACCTCTGCGAAAACATAGCAGTCGCTGGGAAATCAGAGTCGGTTCTGTGGGCTGCTCTTGCTGCTTGCCTTAGCCTAGTATTCGCAGCACGGCGGGAGAAACCCTCATAGAGCGAAAGCCTCTTTGTCCGGGCATCCCCTCTGCCTGAGAGAGAACCGTGGTTGCGCCTGTGGAAAGAGCCTTAAGGAAAGGGACATGTCTGTCACTGGGCTCCCCAGGAGCCTGTCTGGGGAAAGTGCAGCAAGCTGCCCCAGGAGAAGAGAAGGAGACATTGGCCTTGTGGTCCGGAAACGGTCGTGAAGCTGGAGAGCCGGCCCTGGCAGGAACAGCGGGCCGGTGGCAAGACAAGTGTCACCCACTCCCTGTACAGAGAGACGAAGCCTGGCTGCTAAGGAGACATGAGGGGACGATTGGGCCGGGGAACGTGCTCCAATCTGAGGAAGGAGTCTGGGCAGAAGGAAGGCCTTTCCTGTGCCTCTGGTCCCAAGTGGAAAGCATCTCCTTGGCCACCTGTCCAGAAGGCAGACGTGGGCTTGCCACCAAGCTCCCGGCCCTGAACTCGCAGAAACACCTCCTGGAGGAACGGGCAATCAGATGCCGTCTTCCTCCAGGATGTGGCAGCATTGGCGGAGGCAGGGGGTGTCCCAGGGAAACCCGGACAGTTACCCATTACTCCCCATCCCAGGGCACGGGCGGTGTGCAGTGATCCTCTCGCGTCTCCTCAAGGATGGGGAAGGCATTGGCCTAGTCCCCTGTCCACATGAACGCCATTGCAAAAGGACTGGCCTTGCCTACGCTGAGAGATGGCATTGTGAGCAGAGTGCCATCCTAGGCCACGCACGCTGCTGCAGGGTCGAGGCTGTGTCTGCTTATTTCAGCTTGGCAGGATGAACACAGGATGTGAACTTGGAGGCCGGGATAGCAAGGCCCCCAGAGGCACCAGCTCTCCGACAGCACTTCTTCCCTGATGCGACTGAAGCCTTGCTGAGGAAGCAGCGGCCAAGTGCTGTTTGCTTCAAGCCAAAGCCTCTGCGAAATCACAGCATTTGCTGAGAAATCAGAGTGGTTTTGCGGGCTCTTCTGCTGCTTGCCTGTGCCCAGTCTCGCGGTGGGAGAAACCCGCATACAGCGAAAGCCTCTTTGCCCGGGCATCTCCGCTGGGAAAGCACAGCATTCGTTGGGAAATCAGAATCGGATGTGTGGGATGCTGCAGCTGAATGCCTGAGCTAGTCTCCGCAGCATGGTGGAAGATACCCGCATGGAGCGAAATCCTCTTTGCCCTAGCACCCCTTTGCCTCAGAGAGAAATATGGTTGCACATCTGAAAGGCCCTTAAGGAAAGGGACACGTCTGTAACCGAGGTCCACAGGAGCAAGTCTGGGGAAGGCGCAGCTGGCCGCCCCTAGAGAAGAGAAGGAGCCGTTGGCCTTGTGGTCGGGAAACGGTCGGGAAGCAGGAGAGCCTGCCCTGGCAGGAACAGCAGGCCAGTGGCAAGACAAATGTCACCCGCTCCCTGTGTGGAGAGACGAAGCCTGGCTGCTAAGGAGACATGAAGGGACGACCTGGGAAGGGACGCGTGCTCCACTCTGAGGAAGGAGTCTGGGAAGAAAGCAGGCCTGTCCTGTGCGTCTGGTCCCAAGGGCACAGCATCTCCTTGGCCAACTCTCCGTAGGGCAGACTTGGGCTTGCTACCAGGCACCATACCCTGAACGCGCAGAAACAGCTCCCTCGAGAAACGTGCAGTCAGATGCCATCTTCCTCCAGGATGTGACGGCGTTGTCGGTGGCAGGGTGTGTGCCGGAAAGGAGTGGCAACAATCCCCGAAAGCTCCCCATTCCAGTAAGGGGCGGTGTTCAGGGATCCTGTCGCCTCTCCTCTCCTGTGAGGAAGGCACTGACCTAGTCCGCGAGTCCACTGCCAAAGGCCAAGCGTTGCTTACAACGGGAGATGGTAGTGTGCATAGAGTGCCATCCTAGGCCACGCACGTTGCTGCAGGGTTGTGACTGTGTCTGCTTAGTTCGGCTTAGCAAGGTGAACTCCGGGCGAGAACTTGGAGCCCGGTAAAGCAAGGCCCAAACGGCACCAGCTCTCCCAAAGCTCTTCTTCCCTGCCGCAACAGAGCGAACAACGAAAGCCTTGTTGAGGAAGCAGCAGCGAATGCGGTTCGCAGGCTCTTCTGCTGAGTGCCTGAGCCCAGCTCGCGGTGGGAGAAACCCGCATACGGCGAAAGTCTCTTTGCCCGGGCATCTCCTCTGGGAAAGCACAGCATTCGTGGGAAATCAGAATCGGATGTGTGTGGTGCTGCAGCTTAATGCCTGAGCTAGTCTCCGCAGCATGGTGGAAGATACCCGCATGGAGCGAAATCATCTTTGCCTGGGCATCCCCTCTGCCTGAGAGAGAAGCGTGGTTGCGCCTGTGGAAAGAGCCTTAAGGAAAGGGACACATCTTTCACTGCGCTCCCCAAGAGCATATCGGTGGAAGGTGCAGCACGCTGCCCATGGAGATCAGGATCCATTGGCCTTCTGGTCTGGAAACGGTTGCAAAACAAGTGAGCCACCCCTGGCAGGCACAGCGGCCGGTGGCAATACAAGTGTCACCCGCCCCCTATGTAGAGAGACGGAAGCCTGGCTGCTACGGAGAGAGGAGGGGATGAGTAGGGCAGGGCACGTGCTCCACTCATAGGAAGGTGTCTGGGCAGAAAGCATGCCTATCCAGAGCCTCTGGGCCCAAGGAGACAGCAGATCCATGGCCACCTGTCCCTGGGGCAGACATGCGCTAGCCACCAGGCGCCTTCGCTGAACTCGCAGAAACAGCTCCCTGAAATAAAGGGGAGTCAGATGCCGTCTTCCTCCAGGATGTGGAAGCTTGGAGGAGGCACGGGGTTTAAGGGGAAGAAGTGGGGTAGTCCCCCATAGCTCCCTATTCAGTGCACGGGCGGTGTGCAGGGATCCTGTCACCTCTCCTTTCCTGTGGGGAAAGCACTGAGCTAGTCCGCGAGTCCGCCTGAGCGCCAGAGTAAAAGGCCAAGCGATGCCTACACTGGGAAATGGTAGTGTGCACAGAGTGCAATCCGAAGCTACGCACGCTACTGCCTGGTTGTGGCTGTGTCTGGCAGGGTGACCCAGGAGGCGAACATGGAGCCCGCGAAAGCAAGGCCCAAAAGGCACCAGCTCTCCCACAGCTCTTCTTCCTGACACGAAGGAAACCTTGCTGAGGAAGCAGGGGCGACGTGCTGTTCGCTCTAAGCCAAACCCTCTGCGAAAGCACAAAATTTGCTGATAAATGTTCTGCGGGCTGCTGTTGCTTGCCTGAGCCCAATCTCGCAGTGGGAGAAACCGGCATACAGCGAAAGCCTCTTTTCCTTATCATCTCACCTGGGAAAGCAAAGCATTCATTGGGAAATCAGAGTTGGGTTTGGCGATGCTGCTGCTGCTTGTCTGAACCAGTCTCCGCAGCATGTTGGAAGATACCCACATGGAGCGAAATACTCTTTGCCCTAGCATCACCTATGCCTGATAGAGAAGCGTGGTTGCACACGTCTATCACCACGCTCCCCAGGAGCAAGTGTAGGGAAGACCTAGCACGCCAACCCTGGAGAAGAGAAGGAGCCGTTGGCCTTGGGGTCGGGAAACGCTCGGGAAGCAGGATAGCCTGCCGTGGCAGGAACAGCAGGCCGGTGGCAATACAAGTGTCCCCCGCTCCCTGTGCGGAGAGATGGAAGCCTGGCTGCTAAGGAGACATGAGCGGACGACTAGGGCAGAGGCGCGTGCTCCACTCTGAGGAAGGAGTCTGGGCAGAAGGCAGGCCTGTCCTGTGCCTCTGGTCCCAAGGGGACAGCATCTCCTTGGCCACCTGTCCCAAGGGCAGACTTGGGCTTGCCACCAGGTGCCATATACGGAACTCGCAGAAACAACCCCATGGAGAAACGGGCAGTCAGATGCCGTCTTCCACCAAGATGTGGCAGCGATGTGTGTGGCAGGGGGTGTGCCGGGGAAGGAGTGGAGACTGTCCCCCACAGTTCCCCATCCCAGTGGGTCCTGTTGCCTCCTCTCTCCTGTGGTGAAGGCACTGGCGTAGAACCCGAGTCTGCCTGAGCGCCGAAGCAAAAGGCAAAGCCTTACCTACCCCAGGAGATGGTAATAGACATAGGTGCCATGCTAGGCCATGCACGCCGCTGAAGGGTTGTGACTGTGTCTGCTTAGTTCGGCTTAGCAAGGTGAACCCCGGGCGCGAACTTGGAGCCCGGGAAAGCAAGGCCCAAAAGCCAACAGCTTTCCCGTGGCTCTTCTTCCCGGCCGCGACAGAGCGAATGACCAAAACCTTTCGGAGGATGCAGCAGCGAAGCTCGTTTCGCGCCAAGCTGAAAACCTCCACGAAAGCATAGCAGTCGCTGGGAAATCAGACTCGGTTCTGCAGGCTCTTCTACTGCTTCCTGAGCCCAGTCTCGCGGTGGTAGAAACCCGCATACAGGGAAAGCCTCTTTGCCCGGGCATTTCCTCTGGGAAAGCACAGCATTCGTTGGGAAATCAGAATCGGATGTGTGTGATGCTGCAGCTGAATGCCTGAGCTAGTCTCCACAGCACGGTGCAAGATACCCGGATGGAGCGAAATCCTCTTTGCCTGGGCATCCCCTCTGCCAGAGAGAGAAGCGTGGTTGCGCCTGTGGAAAGAGCCTTAAGGAAAAGGACACGTCTTTCACTGCACTCCCCAAGAGCATGTCTGTGGAAGGTGCAGCACGCTGCCCAGGGAGAAGAGCAGGAGCCGTTGGCCTTCTGGTATGGAAACGGTTGCGAAGCAGGAGAGCCACCCCTGGCAGGCACAGCGGCCGGTGGCAATACAAGTGTCACCCGCTCCCTGTGCAGAGAGACGGAAGCTTGGCTGCTACGGAGAGAGGGGGGGATGAGTAGGGCAGGGCGCGTGCTACACGCTTAGGAAGGAGGCTGGACAGAAAACGTGCCTGTCCTGAGACTCTGGGCCCAAGGAGACAGCAGCTCCTTGGCCACCTGTCCCTGGGGCAGACATGCGCTTTCCCACAGGCGCCTACGCTGAACTCGCAGAAACAGCTCCCTGAAATAACGGGGAGTCAGATGCCGTCTTCCTCCAGGATGTGGAACCTTGGAGGAGGCACGGGGTTTAAGGGGAAGGGGTGGGGACAGTCCCCCAAAGCTCCCTATTCAGTTCACGGGCGGTGTGCAGGGATCCTGTCACCTCTCCTTTCCTGTGGGAAAGCACTGGGCTAGTCCGCGAGTCCGCCTGAGCGCCAGAGTAAAGGGCAAAGCGATACACATCGGGAAATGGTAGTGGGCATAGGGTGCCATCCTAGGCTTCGCACGCCACTGCAGGGTTGTGACTGTGTCTGCTTTGTTCGGCCTTGCAGGGTGAACCCAGGACGCGAACATGGAACCTGTGACAGCAAGGCCCAAAAGGCACCAGCTCTCCCACAGCTCCTTCCCTGACGCGACTGAAGCCTTGCTGAGGAAGTAGCGGTGAAAGCTGTTCGTTCCAAGCCAAAGCCTCTGGGAAAGCACAGAATTCGCTGAGAAATGTTCTGCGGGCTGCTGCTGATTGCCTGAGCCCAATCTGGCTGTGGGAGAAACCCGCATACAGCAAAAGTCTCTTTTCCTTATCATCTCCCCTGAGAAAGCACAGCATTCGTTGGGAAATCAGAGTTGAGTTTGGGGATGCTGCTGCTGCTTGCCTGAATTAGTCTCCGCACCACGTTGGAAGATACCCGCATGGAGGGAAATACTCTTTGCCCTAGCATCCCCTCTGCCTGATAGAGAAGCGTGGTTGCACACGTCTCTCACCGCCCTCCCCAGGATCAAGTCTGGGGAAGGCCTAGCATGCCGCCCCCAGAGAAGAGAAGGAGCCGTTGGTCTTGGAGTCGGGAAACGCTCGGGAAACAGAATAGCATGCCGTTGCACGAACAGCAGGCCGGTGGCAAGACAAGTGTCCCCCGCTCCCTGTGCGGAGAGATGGAAGCCTGGCTGCTAAGGAGACATGAGCGGACGACTAGGGCAGGGGCGTGTGCTCCCCTCTGAGGAAGAGGTCTGGGCAGAAGGCAGGCCTGTCCTGTGCCTCTGGTCCCAAGGGGACAGCATCTCCTTGGCCACCTGTCCCAAGGGCAGACTTGGGCTTGCCACCAGGTGCCATACCCGGATCTCGCTGAAACAACCCCATGGGAAAACAGGCAGTCAGATGCCGTCTTCCACGAAGATGTGGAAGCGATGTGGGTGGCAGGGGGTGTGACGGGGAAGGAGTGGAGACTGTCCCCCACAGTTCCCCATGCCAGTGCACGGGCCGTGTGCAGGGATCCAGTCGCCTCCTTTCTCCTATGGTGAAGGCACTGGCCTAGACCCCGAGTCTGCACACGGCCCCGAGCACCGAAGCAAAAGGCAAAGACTTACGTACCCCAGGAGATGGTAATAGGCATAGGATGTCATGCTAGGCCACGCACGATGCTGAAGGGTTGTGAATTTGTCTGCTTAGTTCGGCTTAGCAAGGTGAACCCCGGGCGAGAACTTGGAGCCCGGCAAAGCAAGGCCCAAGAGGCACCAGCTTTCCCGCGGCTCTTCTTCCCGGCTGCGACAGAGCGAATGACCAAAGCCTTGCTGAGGAAGCAGCAGCGAAGTGCTGTTCGCGCCAAGCTGAAAACCTCCACGAAAGCATAGCAGTCGCTGGGAAATCAGAGTCGGTTCTGCGGGCTCTTCTGCTGCTTGCCTGAGCCCTGTCTCGCGGTTGGAGAAATCCGCATACAGCGAAAGCCTCTTTGTCCGGGCATCTCCTCTGGGAATGCAGAGCATTCGTTAGGAAATCAGAATCGGATGTGTGTGATGCTGCAGCTGAATGCCTGAGCTAGTCTCCACAGCATGGTGGAAGATACCCTCATGGAGCGAAATCCTCTTTGCCCTAGCTCCCCTTTGTCTAAGAGAGAAGCATTGTTGTACTTCTGAAAGGCCCTAAGGAAAGGGTCACGTCACCGAGCTCCACAGGAGCTAGTCTGGGGAAGGCGCAGCACGCCGCCCCAGGAGAAGAGAAGGAGCCGTTGGCCTTGTGGTCGGGAAACGGTCGGGAAGCAGGAGATCCTGCCGTGGCACGAGCAGCAGGCTGGTTGCAAACGAGTGTCACCCGATCCCTCTGCGGAGAGACAAAGCCTGGCTGCTAAGGAGACATGAAGGGACGACTAGGGCAGGGACGCGTGCTCCACTCTGAGGAAGGTGTCTGGGCAGAAGGCAGGCCTGTCCTGTGCTTCTGGTCCCAAGGGCACAGCATCTCCTTGGACAACAGTCGCTAGGGCAGACTTGGGCTTGCTACCAGGCAAGATACCCTGAACTCACAGGAACAGCTCCCTCGAGAAACGTTCAGTCAGATGCCATCTTCCTCCAATATGTGACTGCGTTGTCAGTGGCTGGGGGTGTGCCGGGAAAGGAGAGGCAACAATCCCCGAATGCTCCCCATTTAGTAACGCGCGGTGTTCATGGATCCTGTCGCCTCTCCTCTCCTGTGAGGAAGGCACTGAACTGGTCCGCGAGTCCACCTTAGGTCCACTGCCAAAGCAAAGTGTTGCCTACACGGGAGATGGTAGTGTGCATAGAGTGCCATCCTAGGCTACACACGCTACTGCAGGGTTGTGGCTGTGTCTGCTTAGTTCGGCCTGGCAGGGTGAACCCAGGACGCGAACATGGAGCCCAGGAAAGCAAGGCCCAAGAGGCACCTGCTCTCCCGCAGCTCTTCTTCCCTGACACGACTGAAGCCTTGCTGAGGAAGCAGCGGCGAAAGCTGTTTGCTCCAAGCCAAAGCCTCTAGGAAAGCACAGCATTCGCTAAGAAATGTTCTACGGGCTGCTGCTGATGCTTTTCTGAGCCCAGTTTCGCATTGGGAGAAACCCGCATACAGCGAAAGCCTCTTTGCCGGGAATCTCCTCTGGGAAAGCACAGCATTCGTTGGGAAATCAGAATCGGATGTTTAGTGATGTTGCAGCTGAATGCCTGAGCTACACTACGCAGCATGGTGGAAGAAACCGGCATGGAGCAAAATCCTCTTTGCCTGGGCATTTCCCCTGGGAACGCAAAACATTTGTTGGGAAATCAGAGAGTTGTGTTTGTGGATGCTGCTGCTTGTCTGAACTAGTCTCCGCAGCACAGTGGAAGATACCAGCATGGAGCGAAATACCCTTTGCATGAGCATCCCCTCTGCTTGAGAGAAAAGCCAAATGTGGGGATGGCGCAGCAAGCCGCCCCCAGAGAAGCTAAGGAGCCGTTGGCCTTGTGGTCGGGAAACGGTCGGGAAGCAGGAGAGCCTGCCCTTGCAGGAACAGCAGGCCGGTAGCAAGACAAATGTCACCCGCTCCCTGTGCGGAGATGAAGCCTGGCTGCTAAGGAGACATGAAGGGACGACTAGGGCAGACGCGTGCTCCACTCTGAGGAAGGAGTCTGGACAGAAGGCAGGCCTGTCCTGTGCCTCTGGTCCCAAGGGCACAGCAACTCCTAGGACAACTGTACGTAGGGCAGACTTGGGCTTGCTACCAGGCACCATACCCTGAACTCACAGGAACAGCTCCCTCGAGAAACATGCAGTCAGATGCCATCTTCCTTCAAGATGTGACAGCGTTGTCGGTGGCTGGGGGTGTGCCGGGAAAGGAGTGGCAACAATCCCGAATGCTCCCCATTTAGTAACGGGCGGTGTTCAGGGATCCTGTCGCCTCTCCTCTCCTGTGAGGAAGGCACTGACCCTTTTCGCGAGTCCACCTGAGGTCCACTGCCAAAGGCCAATTGTTGCCTATACCGGGAGTTGGTAGTGTGCATAGAGTGCCATCCTAGGCCACGCACGTTGCCGCAGGGTTGCGACTGCGTTTGCTTAGTTCGGCTTAGCAATGTGAACCCCAGGCAAGAACTTGGAGCCCGGGAAAGCAAGGCCCAAAAGGCACAAGCAATACCGCGGCTCTTTTTCCCTCTCGCAACAGAGCGAACGACGAAAGCCTTGCTGAGGAAGCAGCAGCGAATGTGGTTCGCGCCAAGCTGAAAACCTCTGCGAAAGCATAGCAGTCGCTGGGAAATCAGAGTCGGTTCTGCGGACTTTTCTGCTGCTTGCGTAAGCCCAGTCTCGCGGTTGGAGAAACCCGCATACAGCGAAAGCCTCTTTATCCGGGCATCTCCTCAGGGAAAGCACAGCATTCGTTGGGAAATCAGAATCGGATGTGTGTGATGCTGCAGCTGAATGCCTGAGCTAGTCTCCGCAGCATGGTGGAAGATACCCGCATGGAGCGAAATCACCTTTGCCTGGGCATCCCCTCTGCCTGAGAGAGAAGCGCGGTTGCGCCTGTGGAAAGAGCCTTAAGGAAAGGGACACGTCTTGAACTGCGCTCCCCAGGAGCATGTCTGTGGAAGGTGCAGCACGCTGCCCGTTTAGAAGAGCAGGAGCCGTTGTCCTTCGGATCTGGAAACGGTTGCAAAGCAAGAGAGCCGGCCCTGGCAGGCACAGCGGCCGGTGGCAATACAAGTGTCACCCGCACCCTGTGCGGAGGGACGGAAGCCTGGCTGCTACGGAGAGAGGAGGGGATGAGTAGGGCAGGGCACGTGCTCCACTCTTAGGAAGGAGTCTGGGCAGAAAGCATGCCTGTCCTGAGCCTCTGGGCCCAAGGAGACAGCAGCTCCTTGGCCACCTGTCCCTGGGGCAGACATGCGCTAGCCACCAGGCGCCTACGCTGAACTCGCAGAAACAGCTCCCTGAAATAACGGGGAGTCAGATGCCGTCTTCCTCCAGGATGTGGAAGCTTGAAGGAAGCACGGCTTTTAAGGAAAAGGGGTGAGGACAGTCCCCCAAAGCTCCCTATTTAGTGCACGGGCAGTGTGCAGGGAGCCTGTCACCTCTCCTTTCCTGTGGGCAAAGAAATGTCGTAGTCCGCGAGTCCGCCTGAGCGCCAGAGTAAAAGGCCAAGCGATGCCTACAGTGGGAGATGGTAGTGTGCATAGGGTGCCATCCTAGTCTACGCACGCTACTGCAGGGTTCCGGCTGTGTCTGCAAGTTCGGCCTGGCAGGGTGAATCCAGCACGCGAACTTGGAGCCCGGGAAAGCAAGGCCCAAGTGGCACCAGCTCTCCCGCAGCTCTTCTTCCCTGACGCGAACCAAGCCTTGCTGAGGAAACAGTGGCGAAGTGCTGTTCGCTCCAAGCCAAAGCCTCTGCGAAAGCACAGCATTCGCTGAGAAATGTTCTGCGGGCTGCTGCTTGCCTGAGCCCAGTCTCGCGATGGGCGAAACCCGCATACAGCGAAAGCCTCTTTGCCTGGGCATCTACCCTGGGAAAGCACAGCGTTCCTTTGGAAATCAGTGTTGGATTTGTGGATGCTGCTGCTGCTGCTTGCCTGAGCTAGTCTCCGCAGCTCGGTGGAAGATGCCCGCATGGAGCGAAATACTCTTTGCCCTAGCATCCCCTCTGCCTGAGAGAGAAGCGTGGTTGCACTCGTCTGTCACTGCGCTCCCCAGGAGCAACTGTGGGGAAGGCGCAACACGCCGCCCCCGGAGAAGAGGAGCCGTTGGCCTTGGGGTCGGGAAAGGCTCGGAAACAGGATAGCCTGCCGTGGCACGAACAGCAGGTCGGTGGCATGACAAGTGTCTCCCGCTCCCTGTGCGGAGAGATGGAAGCCTGGCTGCTAAGGAGACATGAGGGGATGACTAGGGCAGGGGCGCTTGCTCCACTCTGAGGAAGGAGTCTGGGCCGAAGGCAGGCCTGTCCTGTGCCTCTGGTCCCAAGGGGACAGCATCTCCTTGGCCACCTGTCCCAAGGGCAGACGTGGGCTTGCCACCAGGTGCCAAAGCCTGACTCGCAGAAACAACCACATGGAAAAATGGGCAGTCAGATGCCGTCTTCCACCAAGATTTGGCAGCGATGCGGGTGGCAAGGGGTGTGCCGGGGAAGGAGTGGAGACAGTCCCCCATAGTTCCCCATCCCAGTGCACGGGCCTTGTGCAGGGATCCTGTCGCCTCCTCTCTAAACTGGGAAAGCACAGCATTCACTGAGAAATCAGAGTCTGTACTGTGGGCTGCTGCTGTTAGTTGCCGGAGCCCAGTCTCACAGTGGTAGAAACCCGTATACAGCGAAAGGCTCTTTGTCTGGGCATCTCATCTGGGAAAGCACAGCATTCGTTGGGAAATCATAGTTGGGTTTGGGGATGCTGCTGCTGCTTGCCTGGGCTAGTCTCCACAGCTCGTTGAAATAAACCCGCATTGAACGAAATACTCTTTGCCCGGTCATCCCCCTCTGCCTGAGAGAGCACCTGTCGAAACAGCTTTAAGGAAAGGAACACGTCTGTTACCGCGCTCCCCAGAAGCATGTCTGCATAAGGCGCAGCACGCCGCCCCCGGATAAGAGAAGGAGCCGTTGGCTTTGCTGTCGGGAAACGGTGGTGAAGCAGGAGAGCCTGCCATGGCAGGAACAGCAGGCAGGTGGCAAGACAAGTGTCACCCGCTCCCTGTGCAGAAAAAATGAAGCCTGGATGCTGAGACACGAGGGGACGACTAGGGCAGGCGCACGTGATCCTCTCTGAGGAAGGAGTCTGGGCAGAAGGCAGGCCTGTCTGGTGCCTCTGGTCCCAAGGGGACAGCATCTCCTTGGCCACCTGTCCCTAGGGCAGACTTGGGTTTGCCACCAGGCGCAATACCCGGAACTCACAGAAACAGTTCCCTGGAGAAACAGGCAGTCACAGGCCTTCTTCCTCCAAGATGTGGCAGCGTTTGCGGAGGCACAGGGTTTCTGGGGAAGGAGTGGGGGACAGTCCCCCACATCTCCCCATCCCAGTGCATGGGCGGTGTTCAGGGATCTTTCCTCTCCTTTCCTGGTGGAAGGCACTGGCCTAGTCCCCGAGTCTGCCTGCGCACCAGAGCAAAAGGCCAAGTCACCAGGAGACGGTAGTGTGCATAGAGTGCAATCCTAGGCCACACATGCTGCTGCAGGGTTGTGGCTCTGCTTAGTTTGGCCTGGCAGTGTGAACCCAGGGGCAGGAACATGGAGCCCAGGAAATCAAGGCCCAAGAGGCACCAGCTCTCCTGCAGCTTTTTCTCTTAAGCGACAGAGCTAACGCCCAAAGCCTTGCTGAGGAAGCAGAGGCGAAGTGCAGTTCGCGCCTAGCCCAAAACCTCTGCAAAAGCAGAGCAGGCGCTGGGAAATCAGAGTCGGTTCTGTGGGCTGCTGTCGCTGCTTGCCTTAACCTAGTATTCACAGCACGGTGGGAGAAACCCGCATAGAGCAAAAGCCTCTTTGTACGTGCATCCCCTCTGGGAAAGCACAGCATTCGTCGGGAAATCCGTGTCAGTTCTATGGGATGCTGATGCCGCTTGCCTGAACATAGTCTCCGAAGCATGGTGGGAGAAACCCGTTTGGAGCGAAATCCTCTTAGCCTGGTCATCCCCTCTGCCTGAGAGAGAAGCGTGGTTGCGCCTGTGGAAACAGCCTTAAAGAAAGGCACACGTCTGTCACTGTGCTCCCCAGGAACATATCTGGGAAAGGCGCAGCAATGCCACCCTGGGAGAAGAGGAGCCATTGGCCTTGTGTCGGGAAACGGTCATGAAGCAGGAGAGCCTGCGATGGCAGGAACAGCGGGCGGGTGGCAAGACAAGTGTCACCACAGCCTATGATGACACTTTTGAGTCAAGGTTCATCTACTCTACAGATGAGACTGTAAAATTTTTAAAGGCAACATGTTTAAAGGCAACATCATGAAAGAAGGTTTGGTGGATTGCTTTGATTTTCTATTCATGGTATCAGATGAGTTTAAGGGAGCATAATCCAATAAAAAATTTAAAATTAATTTTAAAAAATAAGAAAAAAACATTTTAATGTCTTTGCCTTTGTGGTTCCTGCAAATGAAACTACAAGAAAGGACTGAGAACATTTTCTTTTTTTCTATTTGTTTTTCTTCAATTTGGACCTCCTCCTTAGGTCTCTGATCAAAGAATGCTTACACAGACGCTCTAGTGTAGAAAGGACAAAATATCATATTACAAAA
The DNA here is from genome assembly GCF_011764305.1 of Mustela putorius furo. NCBI lineage: Eukaryota > Metazoa > Chordata > Mammalia > Carnivora > Mustelidae > Mustela > Mustela putorius. Next base: position 1,267,010 of record NW_025421988.1, read on the forward strand.
TATTCCATTCCTATCTTTTTGTATACCCAGAACAATAAGTTAATATATGTGCTGCCAAAGAGCACACCAGAGCAATAAGTTAAATGAAGATTGTACTGGGAATATAAAACAATTATTCCATAAAATGAGTGGGTTTTGAATGGGACATGAAGGGCGGACTTGTGAGTTCGGAAAAAATATATATATAAAGACTTAATGAAGGTTTAATTAAGGCATAACAACTATGCTGTATTCCTGAAATATATTAAAATGATGATATGGAAATACCTCACAGAGTAACATCAAAGCACCTCTGTTAATCCTTTCTACTAACAGCTGTTCCTCTTTGGTTCACTTTACATAACATGTGATGGATTGACATTTGTAGAAATAAGGAGGAAACATGGAAGAAAGTGAACAATTAGAAAGGATCAAAATACACTAATAAACCAGGTAAATAACCAGTGAGTATTATTATAGTAAATATATGCACATTTATAAACTGAGAATTTTCAGGAGTGACAGCCAATGTAGAAAATCGAGATGGTGTTATAGAAAATTCCATAAAACCCTTTGCATTAGTTTAACAGCCTGGTATAATATTTAGAAACATGTGTAATTTTTTCGAGCAGTTAAGCATAGAAAAACATGGCTGAAATAATGACAAACACTTAACATTTACTTAAATTTTGTTTATTTTTATCCTTTAATACCCATATTGTGTTCATAATGTCCTAAGTATTTGTGGTTGTTAGAGCAAAGTAAATTTGAAAATTTCCATGGAGAGGGCTAATGGTATCCGTTTGTAAAACAAAACAAAACAAAAACACAGGGCACCTTTCCTATGGTTGTGAGCTGCCCTTCCCTTACTGCTCAATGCATTTTCATTAACACCCACCTCACAGTCCATAGGCAGCCATCTGTGTTCCCGTCTTGAAGAAATTTTATCCTACAAGTCTTTCCTGACACTGTTGCCTATTACATAAATCAAACAGAAATTCAACCTTTTGGAATAAAATCAGAAACCTTGGCTACAAGGTTGGTTCAACATCTGCAAATCAATCAATGTGATATAACACATTAATAAAAGAAAGAAGAAGAACCATATGATACTCTCCAATAGATGCTGAAAAAGCATTTGGCAAAGTGCAGTGTCCCTTCCTGATTAAAACTCTTCAAAGCGTAGGCATAGAGGGCACATATTATCAATATTATCAAAGCCATCTATGAAAAACCCACAGCAAATATCATTCTCAATGGAGAAAAACTGAATACTTTTCCGCTGAGGTTAGGAACACGGCAGGGATGTCCGTTATCACCATTGCTATTCAACATCGTAATAGAAGTCCTAGCCTCAGCAATCAGACAACAAAAAGAAATTAAGGGCATCCAAATTTTGCCAAATTGGCAAAAGAGAAGTCAAACTATCCCTGTTTGCAGACGATATGACACTGTATGTGGAAAACTTAAAGGACTCCACTCCAAATCTGCTGTAACTTGTATAGGAATTCTGTTAAGTGTCAGAATATAAAATCAATGCACAGAAATTGGTTGCATTTTTTTAAACCAACAAGACTGAAGAAATAGAAATTAAGGAGTGAATCCCATTTACAATTGCACCCAAACCCTAAGATACCTAGGAATAAACCTAACCAAAGAGACAAAGAATCTATACTCAGAAAACTCTAAAGTACTCATGAAAGAAATTGAAGAAGACACAAAGAAATGGAAAATGTTCCATGCTCCTGTATTGGAAGAACAAATATTGTGAAAATGTCTATGCTACGTAAAGCAATCTACACATTTAAGGCAATCCCTATCAAAATCCCATCCATTTTTTTTTTTTCAAAGAAATGGGGCAAATCATCCTAAAATATATATGGAACCAGAAAATACCTCGAATAGCCAGAGGAATATTGAAAAAGAAAGCCAAAGTTGTTGGCATCACAATTCCATACTTCAAGCTCTATTACAAAGTTGTCATCATCAAGATAGTAGGGAACTGTCCCCAAAACAGACATAGATCAATGGAACAGAATAGAGAGCCCAGAAATACACCCTCAACTCTATGGTCAACTAATCTTCAACAAAGCAGGAAGGAATGTCCTATGGAAAAGAGACAGCCTCTTCAACAAATGGTGTTGGGAAAATTGAAGAGCCACATGCAGAAAAATGAAGTTGGACCATTTCCTTACACCATACATGAAAATAGACTGGAAATGGATGAAGAAGCATAATGTGAGAAAGGAATCCATCAAAATCCTTGAGGAGAGAACAGGTATCAACCTCTTTGACCTCAGCAGCAGCAACTTCTTCCTAGGAACATCGCCAAAGGCAAGGGAAGCAAGGGCAAGAATGAACTATTGGGATTTCATCAGATCAAAAAGCTTTTGTTTGCACAGCAAAGGAAACAGTTAACAAAGCCAAAAGATGACTGTCGGAATTTATCTGGGAGAAGATATTTGCAAATGACATACGAGATAAAAGGCCACTATCTATCCAAAATCTATAAAGAGCTTATCAAACTCAACACCCTAAAAACAAATAATCGAATGAAGAAAAGGGCAGAGGACATGAACAGACATTTCTGCAAAGAATACATCCAAATGGCCAACAGACACATGAAAAAATGCTCCACATCACTCGGCATCAGGGAAATGCAAATCAAAACCAGAATGAGATACCACCTCACACCTTTCAGAATGGCTAAAATGAACAAGTCAGTCAATGACAGATGCTGGCGAGGATGTGGAGAAAAGGCAACCCTCCTACACTGTATGTGGGAATGCAAGCTGGTGCAACCACTCTGGAAAACAGCGTGGAGGTGCCTCAAAAATCCAGTCATGAATTACCAAAAAAGGGATATAAATTACCAAAGTGTTTGTATAATTGTAATGTACAACTGCCCATTATCGTTCAATAGTGTCGGCTTGTACAAGAACTCTATAAAAGAACTCCACTTCTAAACTGTGGAAAATATGTTCCCTTTCACCCTATATACAACTATTAAGCCATTCATTTAGCTTTTAAAATATCCACTTAATACAGGCTTTTTACTCATTTGAACAGGCAGCAGGGCTCTATTCTTATTGCTTACATCTGAAGGATAGACTTCTAGCATAAGAGGTAAAGCCCTTAAAGGAGCCCAATAATAACAACAAAATACAGTTTAGTGAGCCCTTACAATCTTCCAGCTACCTTTCTGAGAATACTTCAATTAATAAAACATATAAAATACCTGACCCCAAAGAGCTTACATTCTTTTGAAATATAATAGTGAAATACAGCAATAATAGAGGGGCACCTCGGTGGCTCAGTCTATTGAGTGACTGCCTCTGGCTTGGGTCATGATCTCAGGGTCCTGGGATGTAACTCCCCAGCAGGCTTTCTAGGCAGTGGGGTGTTTTCTTCTTCCTCTGCGCCCCCTCCCAATTCTCTCTCTCTCTGTCTCAAATAAGGAAATAAACCAGTAATAGAATAATGATTGATGGTTGATGGTGATAAGTGTTACAAAGAAATACAAGAAAGGTAAAAAACCATTGGAGAATGCTGGGATGAAAGTTAATTTTTATTTTGTGTTGGGTGGTTATATCTCATTTATGAGATGTTATTTGCACAATGACCCAGGAAGTGAAGGAGGGTGTTATACAAATATTAAAGGAAAAGGTAGAGCAAGTAAGTATATAGACTTTGTGTGAACAGCTGGTCTATTACTTTTGAGGAAAAGCAAGGAGGCCAATGAGGAGTTCATAGTGGTGGAGAGAAGAAGAACGTATTGATGCATGACCTTCTAGTACATTGAAATGCCTTCAGTTTTTATTTAATATGAAAGGGGACGATACCAAAAGACTTTCAACAGCAGAATAAAATCATCTTACTTGATTTTTAGGTTAAGTTGCTGTACCAAAATAAATTTGCAGGGAGAAAGGAGTGCAGTATGTGTGGAAGTGGGGCTATCAATCAAGTCAATAATTCAGGAACATATGATGGTGTTTTTAGCATGCTGGGTGTTAATAGAAGTGGTGAGGTATGGTTTTAATTTTGTATATATTTTGATGGTGAATATTCTGGTGAACAGGATGGGGTATGTGCAGGACAGACAACATCAACATTTATTTTACCTGCACAAACAGAAGGGTGGAGTCTTCATTCCCTGATATGGAGAGAACTCTGAATTCAAATGTTCTTTCTGATTAAATGGCATAGTGATGATGAGGATTTAGTCAGACAGTGAAAGAGAACAGTAAGCATAGTGTTAAGCGGTAAGACATAATACATTTGAACATCAAAAAAACGTTGGGTTGGATCATCTGTTTATGTGAGTAAATAAATTAACAAAGGTTCCTGGGGTTCTGATAGAGGTAAAGAAGACTACTATATGATCCAAAGGGGCACGTGCACCAAATGTTTATAGCACCAATATCCACAATAGCCAAACTATGGAAAGAACCTAGATGTCTATCAACAAATGAATGGTAAATATGATGGAATAGTATGCAGCCATCAAAAGAAATGAAATCTTGCCATTTGCGATGACATGGATGGAACTAGATGGTATTATGCTTAGCAAAATAAGTCAACCAGAGAAAGACACTATCATATGATCTCCCTGATATGAGGAAATGGAGGTGCAATGTGGGGGTTTGGGGGACAGCAAAAGAGTAAATGAAACAAGATGGGATCGGGAGGCAGACAAACCATAACAGACACTTAATCTCAGAAAACAAACTGCGAGTTGCCGGGGGGGTGGGGAGGGTAGGGAGAGGGTGGTGGGGTTATGGACATTGGGGAGGGTCTGTGCTGTGGTGAGTGCTGTGAAGTGTGTAAACCTGGCGATTCACAGACCTGTACCCCTGGGGCTAATAATACATTATATGTTAATTTTAAAAAAAGAGGAAGAAGAAGACTACTATAAATCAAATGCTATGGTTTTCAGCAAAGAGTGTGTAATCAGGCATATTTTATTAAAGTAACCAAGTAAAATGATGGTCGAAAATTGGAAAAACAGAAAACATAAAAATCAGAGATTTTAAAAAGAGATATGGGACAGTGTAGAGAATATAGTCAATGATATTATAATAGTGTTATATGGTGACAGATGGTGGCTATATTTGTAGTGATCATAGAATAATGTATGGAGATATTGAAAACCTGAAACCAATGTAACACTGAATATCAACTATACTCAAATAAAAAAAGAGTAAAAATAAAACATTTTAATTTAAAAATAAAAGAGGGACAAGAATTTGAAAAGTGAATTTCAAAAAGAGTAAAGATGAGGCTAAGACATACTCTGAACCTTGAGGAAAACACCATTTTGAAAATTCTTCCCATTTTGAGAAAACTCAAATGAATCAATACCATAAAAGAATCCATTTTAACTGAGAGATGTAATGAATGCTCAAGAAATAATTTTATGACAGGATAACTCTTCCCTATGAAACAGCATACAGAAAGCAGGGGAAATGCCTGGAAGCAAAATAAACTATACTGAAAATAAGAATTAGGAAAAAGATAAATGATGAAGGATAAGAAAATTAGACCTGCGACAGAGACCTAGTGAAGAGATTTTTTTTAGCTTGTGTTTTAATGTTTTTGAGGATAATCTAGAGTTCATAACTGCCTTGAGATAGGCTGGTTGTAGGCAGTTTAGGCAGACCCCTAAGACAGGCCTACTTTGGGCAGGTGGTGTTGGAGGAGGCCATTGGGCTGGACAAAGACAAATCCAACCATTTGACTAAAGTGTCTGTGAAGATGTTGAAGTCAGATGCAACAGAGAAAGACCTGTCAAACCTAATCTCAGAAATGGAGATGATGAAGATGATTGGACAGCACAAGGACACCATCAACCTGCTGGGTTCTGCACACAGGACGGTTCTTCGTACACTCTCATGGAATATGCCTCAAAAGACAACATACAGGAGTACCTGCAGGCCCAGAGGCCTCCTGACCTGGAGTACTGTTACAATATCAGCCACAATGCAGCAGAGCAACTCTCCTCCAAGGACCTGGTATCCTGTGCCTATCAGGTAGCCTGAGGCATAGGGTACCTTGCCTCCAAGAAGTGCATACACCAAGACCTTGCCACCAGGGAAGTGCTGGTGACAAAGGACAAAATGATGAAATCTCAGACTTCAGCCTTGCCAGAGATATCACCACATCAGTTACTATAAAAAGACAATGAACAGTGGACTGTCTGTGAAGTGGATGGTCCCTAAGGCCATGTTTGACCAGATCTACATCGACCAGAGTGACTTCTGGTCTTTTGCAGTGATCCTGTGCAAAATCTTCACTCTGGAAGCCTCCCATATCCTGGAGTGCCTGTGGAGGTGGTTTTCAAGCTGCTGAAGGAGTCATTTGATGGATAAGCCAATAAGTGCACCAGAGAGTTCTACACAATAATGAGGGGTGGCTGGCATGTGGTACCTTCAAGCTGCTGGTAGAAGACCGGGATCATACTGTGGCCTTGACCTCCAACCAGGAGTACCCGGACCTGTCCTTGGCCCTGGAACAATACTGTCTATGCTTTCCCAACACCCAAAGCTCCACCTGCTCCTCAGAGAAGAATTCCACCTTCTCTCATGTGCCGTTGCCCAGGGAGGCCTATCTGCCCTGACACCCAGCCCAGCTTGCCAATGGTGGACTCAAATGACTAGTATCCCTATTACTCCTGTCCAGATTCCGTCATAAGCTCTAACCCTTACTTCCCACACTCCCTGCAAGACTGACTGCCTTCTCCTTTGTCCCTTTCCTACTGGCAGGAGCCAGCTGCCTACCTGAGGCCTTCACCCCTTGAAGCTCACCTCTCTTCCTCTCCTCCTCCTCCTTACAACCTGCTCATGAAAGAAAGGCACAGAGAGGCAGGTACTTGCTTGTGGCTACTTCCTTCCCTCCCATATGTTGGACCAAGACCCCTCCCTGGCATCTGGTACTGCCTGGACATCGAGGGAGTGGGAGATGAGGCATGCCAGTGAAAGATGTCGCAGCTTTCCTGTTTTGGTTTTGTCTGCTTAGCATAACATGTAAGACTGAGTTCTGGTGGCAGGGTCCTAGTCCTTGGGGCTATAGCACTAGCGAGGGGAGGTCCACTGCTCTGGGCCTTGGCTAAGAGCAACCCCTGCTCCAGAGATATGGTGCAAGGGGCTTATTAATTTTGATACTAATTTGCTTTGCTGACCAAAATACCTGGTATCAAAAGATGGGAAGGCAAAGACTGGAAGCAGTGTTGTGACCATGGGGCCCAGCCCCAAATTATGAAGAAAACATAAAGTGTGTAAATCTGAGTAAGTATATATTTACACACCTTTTTAAATAGGTTGTTATCAAAGATTTAATCAATGGGTAATATGCTTCTCGTGGCTGGGAAGCATCAGTTGCCATATATTAAAAACAAAACAAAGAAAAGAGGTGTCTGGGTGGCTTCCTCCATAAGTGTCCCTTCTTTTCAGGTCATGATTCCAGGGTCCTGATATGGAGCCCCACATCAGGCTCTCTGCTCAGTGGGAAACCTGCTTCTCCTTTTCCCTCTGCCCTGCTTATAGTTCCTCTTCCTGTCTCTATGTCTGTCAAATAAATAAAATATTAAAAAAGAAAGAAAGAAACAAAATGTTTTTGAAAGTTCTTTTTTTCTTTTAATTTTCTAGGGGTGCCTGGATGACTCCGTTCTTTAAGCAGATGTTTGCCTTTGGCTGAGGTCATGATTCCAGTATACAGGGATTAAGCCCAGCATGGGATTACTTGCACCCCAAGGAGCTTGCTTCTTCCTCTCCCTTTGACGTTTTCCCCCCACTTGTGCACTTCCTCTCTCTCTCTCTCTTGCTGTCAATAAACAAAATAAAATCTTTCACTAAATAAATAAATAAATAAATAAATAAATAAATTTCTAAACCTATTTTCAGTTTAGGTCCCTTAACAAAAATTGCTACTCCTTCATTTAAAAAAAAAATAAAGATAATTTAGAAAGATGCTTCATGAGCTAATGAGCTCTTTTGTTTCTTTGTCAGGATTAAATATAGAAGTGCTTTAAAAAGTAAAAGAAAAAATATGCTATGTAACACTGACCCTAAGTGACCCTGACCACGACCCTAACACTAACAGTGACCCTGACTGTGAGCCTGATCCTAACTCTAACCCTAAACGTAACACTGACCATGACACTAACACGGGCCCTGACCCGAAACCTAACGCTGAACCTAACCCTAAAACTAACCCCTAACATTAACCCTGACACTGACCCTAACCCGGTCTAACCCTCCACATACCTCTAACCCTAACCCTAACCCCACTTTAACAATAATCCTCACGCTGATCATAACCCTAACTCTGAACTTTGCCTATGTCAGACCTTAACCTTAAACCTAACCCGGGCCTTGACTTTAACACTGACCCTAACCCTGAATGTAAACCTAACTCTGACCCAATCCGTGATCCTAAACAGAATCTTAAGCCTAAAGCTAACCCTGATCCTGAACCTACTCATAAAACAGAACCTAAACATAAAGCTGACCTTACCATAACCATGAACCTAACCCTGACCCTGACCCTAACCCTGACACTAGACCTGTCCCAAACCTAACCCTGACCCTGACATGAACCTTGCCCCAAAAGCAAAACTTGACCAGACCCTAAATCTAACCATGACCCTGAATCTGACCCTAAACCTAACCATCACCCTAAAACTGACCCTGACGTGACTCTGACCGTAACGCTAACACTGACCCTACTGTGAGCCTGACCCTAAACTTAACCATGAACCTAACCCTAACCCAGAGCCCTACCCTAAGCCTTACGCTAACCCTGACCCCAATGACGTCTAACCCTAACCCAGACCCTAAGTCTTTCTTAAGCCTAACCCTAACACTGACCTAGTCTAAATCCAGCTCTGTTGCCTCCAGCAGGGACAACTTCTGCACCCAGGCCTCCCAGGGGCTGGGGGAGGCTGTATGGGGGTCACTGGATGGGCACTGCCTGAGTGGAGTGTGAGCCTGAGCAGCTTGGGGACCGGCAGCTCAGGGAGCTCTGGTACAGCAGGAAGTTCGGTAAGGAGCCCCAGGCAGTGGTGACCTCACTTCCCTGACGACAGAGCCCAACGGAATTGGAACCCACGTATCCAGGCAACCCATTACAGAGAAAACCCCCCCTGCCCAGCTCATTTCTAGGCACATCCTAAAGGAAGCGACATGTTCTTCTGCTGTACTGAAGCCGAGAGGATGTAGGGAGAAGAGAGCTCGCCCGCCAGACACGTCCCCTCCCTGGCCGGTCATATCAGGATTCACCAACGCCTCTGAACCTTTGGCTACTAAAATCAAAAGGTGACACCAGGAGACTCAGAGTCAGAGAGTCCCACACCTTCTGATCGACCGGTGTAGCCCTAGGTCTCCTCCCCGTCTCTGTGTGTGTGTGTGAGTGTTTGTGTGTGTGTGTGTGTGTGTGCCGCTGGGTGTCTGTGTTTCTGTGTGTAAAGAGGACCTGGCCATGCCATTGTGGGTGGAAATGCCCCAAGCAGGATGAGGCTGATGAGGGTATAGATGTCTGGTGGGCAAGTTATGTTCACACACCAGTTTAAGGCTGGTTAAGTGGGGATCGGGTGGAGGGTCTACACCTTTCTGCCCAGGGTTTATCCTGAGACCCTGAACGGATGGGTCCATGACCCAGGAGCGGGGCTAACCCTAACAGTAACCACTAACCCAGACCCTGACACTGACTGTGAGCCTGCCCCAAACCCTAACCGAAACCCTGACCCTGAACCTGAACCTGACCCTGTCTGTGATCCTGACCTGAATCCTAAACCTAAACCTAAGCCTGACAATGTCCCTGATGTGGACCCTGAAGCTAAACCTAACATTGAAATTACCGTAACCTAGACTCATACCTAACCCTGACCATGACCCTGACCCTAATCGTCACCCTGATGCTGACCTAAACCTGACCCTAACCCTAACCCTGACGTGACTGTGAACCTGACCCTAACCCTAAACCTAAAGGTAACTCTAACCATGACCCTAATACAGACCCTGAACCTAAACCTAACGCTGACCCTGACCCTAACACTAACCCCTACCCTAGGCCAAACCCTAACCCTGACCTTACGCTGACTAACCTAAACCTAACCATAACCCTACTTCTAACTCTAACCCTAACCCCAATCCCAAACACTACCGCCAAAACCTAACTGTAACACTGAACCGAACATTGACCCTAAACCAAAGCCTGACCCTAAACCTGAACCTGGCCCTGAACTTCACATGATCTGACCCTGACCCTAATCCTAACCATGACACTAACACTGACCACTACACAATCCTGTCCCTGACCCGAATGTGGACTTTAAACCAATACCTGAACCTGACCCTAAACCTGACACTGGCGCTAAACGTCACCCTGACCCTGACCCAGACCATGACCATAAACCTAACCCTGACCCTAACAGTGACTCCGACGTGGACCTGATCAACAAACCTGACCCTTACTGTGAGCCTGACCCTAACTCTAACCTTAAATGTAACCCTGACCCTGACACTAACATGGGCCATCCCCCGAATCCTATCGCTGAACCTAACATTAAGAGTAACCCCTAACCCTACAACAGACCCTGATCCTAACAAGTTCTAACCCTAACCATCAACCAAACGCTAACCCTAACACTAACCCTAAACTTTAACAATAACCCTGACCCTATACCTGACTATGATCATAAGCCTAACCCTGAAATTTGCCTATACCAGACCCTGACCATATACCTGATCCTAGCCCTGAGCTTAAACCTAACCATGACCCTAACAATGACCACTACATAACACTGTCCCTGGCCCGAATGTGGACTTTAAACCAAACCTGATCCTCATCGTAAAGCTGACACTGGCGTTGCACTTCACCCTGACCCTGAAACTGGCAAAGACCATAAACCTAACCCTGACCCTAACAGTGACCCTGACCACGACCCTAACACTAACAGTGACCCTGACTGTGAGCCTGACCCTAACTCTAACCCTAAACGTAACCCTGACCATGACACTAACACGGGCCCTGACCCGAAACCTAACGCTGAACCTAACCCTAAAACTAACCCCTAACATTAACCCTGACACTGACCCTAACCTGGTCTAACCCTCCACCTACCTCTAACCCTAACCCTAACCCCACTTTAACAATAATCCTGATGCTGATCATAACCCTAACTCTGAACTTTGCCTATGTCAGAGCTTAACCTTAAACCTGACCCTGACCTAGACCTTAACACTGACCCTAACCCTGAATGTAAATCTAAATCTGACCCAATCTATGATCCTAATCAAAATCTTAAGCCTAAAGCTAACACTGATCCAGAACCTACTCATAAAACAGAACCTAAATATAAAGCTGACCTTACCATATCCATGAACCTAACCCTGACCCAGACCCTATCCTTGACACTAAACCTGTCCCAAAACTAACCCTGAACCTGACATGAACCTTGCCCCCAAACCTAAACGTGACCCTGACACTAAATCTGACCATGACCCTAAACCGGACCCTAAATCTAACCGTCACTAACACTGACCCTGACCCTGACTCTGACCGTAACCCTAACCGTGACCCTATTGTGAGCCTGACCGTAAACCTACCATGAACCTAACCCTAACCCTGATCCATACCCTAAGCCTTACGCTAACCCTGACCCCAATGACGTCTAACCCTAACCCTGATCCTAAGTCTTTCTTAACCCTAACCCTAACACTAAACTAGTCTAAACCCAGCTCTGTACCCTCCAGCGGGGACAACAGCTGCACCCAGGCCTGCCAGGGGCTGGGGGGAGGCTGTATGGGGGCCATTGGATTGGCACTGCATTGAGTGGAGGGTGAGCATTGAGCAGTTTGGAGAACAGCGGCTCAGGGAGCTCTGGTACAGCAGGAAGTTCGGTAAGGAGCCCCCAGGCAGTGGTGACCTCACTTCCCTGACGACAGAGCCCAACGGAATTGGAACCCACGTATCCAGGCTACCCATTACAGAGAAAACCCCCCTGCCCATCTCATTTCTAGGCACATCCTAAAGGAAGCGACATGTTCTTCTGCTGTACTGAAGCCGAGAGGATGTACGGAGAAGAGAGCTCGCCCGCCAGACACTTCCCCTCCCTGGCCCGAATATCAGTTTTCTCCAACGCCTCTGGACCTTTGGCTACTAAAATCAAAAGGTGACACCAGGGGACTCAGAGTCAGAGAGTCACACACCTTCTGATCAACCGGTGTAGCCCTAGGTCTCCTCCCCATCTCTGTATGTGTGTGTGTGTGTGTGTGTGTGTTTGTGCCTCTGGGTGTCTGTGTGTCTGTGTGTAAAGAGGACCTGACCATGCCATCGAGGGTGGAGATGCCCCAAGCAGGATGAGGCTGATGAGGGTTTAGATGTCTGGTGGGCAAGTTATGTTCACACCCCAGTTTAAGGCTGGTTAAATTGGATCGGGTGGAGGGTCTACACCCTTCTGCCCAGGGTTTATCCTGAGACCCTGAACGGATGGGTCCATGACCCAGGAGCGGGGCTCACCCTAACAGTAACCACTAACCCTGACCCTGACACTGACTGTGAGCCTGCCCCAAACCCTAACCCAAACCATGACCCTGACCCTGACCCTGTCTGTGATCATGACCTGAACCCTAAACCTAAACCTAAGCCTGGCACTGACCCTGATGTGTACCCTGAACCTAAACCTAACATTGATATTACTGTAACCAAGACTCATACCTAATCATGACCCTGACCCTGATCCTAATCCTAACCCTGATGCTGACCTAACCCTGACCCTAACCCTACACTGACCTTGACTGTGAGCCTGACCCTAACCCTAAAACTAAAGGTAACTCTAACCATGACCCTAATAAGGACCCTGAACCTAAACCTAACGCTGACCCTGACCCTAACACTAACCCCTACGCTAAACAAAACCCTAACCCTGACCTTACGCTGACTAACCCTAAACCTAACCATAACCCTACTTCTAACTCTAACCCTAACCTCAATCCCAAACACTACCGCCAAAACCTAACTGTGACACAGAACCGAACATTGACCCTAAACCAAAGCCTGACGCTAAACCTGAACCTGTCCATGACCTTCAACTGTCCCTGACCCTGATCCTAATCCTAACCATAACCCTAACACTGAATACTACATAACCTTGTCCCTGACCCGAATGTGAACTTTAAACCAATACCTGAACCTGACCCTAAACCGGACAGTGGCGCTAAACATCACCCTGACCCTGACCTAGACCATGACCATAAACCTAACCCTGACCCTAACAGTGACCCCGACACTGACCCAAACACTAAACCTGACCCGGACTGTGAGCCTTACCTTAACTCTAACCCTAAATGTAACCCTGAACCTGACACTAACACGGGCCCTCCCCCGAATACTATCGCTGACCTAACCCTCAGAGTAACCCCTAACCCTACCACGGACCCTGATCCTAACAAGTTCTAACCCTAACCGTCAACCAAACGCTAACACTAACACTAACCCTAAACTTTAACAATAACCCTGAACCTATACCTGATTATGCTCATAACCCTAACCATGATCTTTGCCTATACCAGACCTTGACCCTAAACCTGAACCTGGCCCTGACCCTCAACATAACCATGACCCTAACACTGACCCCTACATAACCCTGTTGCTGACCCAAATGTGGACTTTAAACCAAACCTGATCCTGATCATAAAGCTGGCACTGGCGCTACACTTCACCCTGACCCTGACCCTGGCAAAGACCATAACCTAACCCTGACCCTAACAGTGACCCTGACCACGACCCTAACACTAACAGTGACCCTGACTGTAGCCTGACCCTAACTCTAACCCTAAACGTAACACTGACCATGACACTAACACGGGCCCTGACCCGAAACCTAACGCTGAACCTAACCCTAAAACTAACCCCTAACATTAACCCTGACACTGACCCTAACCCGGTCTAACCCTCCACCTACCTCTAACCCTAACCCTAACCCCACTTTAACAATAATCCTCACGCTGATCATAACCCTAACTCTGAAGGTAGCCAAAGTCAGACGTCAACCTTAAACCTAACCCTGGCCTTGACCTTAACACTGACCCTAACCCTGAATGTAAACCTAACTCTGACCCAATCCGTGATCCTAAACAGAATCTTAAGCCTAAAGCTAACCCCGATCCTGAACCTACTCATAAAACAGAACCTAAACATAAAGCTGACCTTACCATAACCATGAACCTAACCCTGACCCTGACCCTAACCCTGACACTAGACCTGTCCCAAACCTAACCCTGACCCTGACATGAACCTTGCCCCAAAAGCAAAACTTGACCAGACCCTAAATCTAACCATGACCCTGAATCTGACCCTAAACCTAACCATCACCCTAAAACTGACCCTGACGTGACTCTGACCGTAACGCTAATCCTGACCCTACTGTGAGCCTGACCCTAAACTTAACCATGAACCTAACCCTAACCCAGAGCCATACCCTAAGCCTTACGCTAACCCTGACCCCAATGACGTCTAACCCTAACCCAGACCCTAAGTCTTTCTAAAGCCTACCACTAACACTAACCTAGTCTAAATCCAGCTATGTTGCCTCCAGCAGGGACAACTTCTGCACCCAGGCCTCCCAGGGGCTGGGGGAGGCTGTATGGGGGTCACTGGATGGGCACTGCCTGAGTGGAGTGTGAGCCTGAGCAGCTTGGGGACTGGCAGCTCAGGGAGCTCTGGTACAGCAGGAAGTTCGGTAAGGAGCCCCCAGGCAGTGGTGACCTCACTTCCCTGACGACAGAGCCCAACGGAATTGGAACCCACGTATCCAGGCAACCCATTACAGAGAAAACCCCCCTGCCCAGCTCATTTCTAGGCACATCCTAAAGGAAGCGAATGTGGACTTTAAACCAATACCTGAACCTGACCGTAAACCTGACACTGGCGCTAAACGTCACCCTGACCCTGACCCAGACCATGACCATAAACTTAACCCTGACCCTAACAGTGACTCCGACCCGGACCTGAACAACAAACCTGACCCTGACTGTGAGCCTGACCCTAACTCTAACCCTAAATGTAACCCTGACCCTGACACTAACATGCTCCATCCCCCGATTCCTATCGCTGAACCTAACATTAAGAGTAACCCCTAACCCTACAACAGACCCTGATCCTAACAAGTTCTAACCCTAACCGTCAACCAAACGCTAACCCTAACACTAACCCTAAACTTTAACAATAACCCTGACCCTATACCTGACTATGATCATAGGCATAACCCTGAACTTTGCCTATACCAGACCCTGACCATATACCTGACCCTGGCCCTGAGCTTGAACCTAACCATGACCCTAACAATGACCACTACATAACACTGTCCCTGACCCGAATGTGGACTTGAAACCAATACTTGATCCTGACCGTAAACCTGACACTGGCGCTAAACTTCACCCTGACCCTTACCCAGACCATGAACATAATCCTAAACCTGACCCAAAGTGTGACCCCGACCCTGACCTGAACACTAAACCTGACCCTGACTGTGAGCCTGACCCTAACTCTAACCCTAAATGTAACCCTGACCCTGACACTAACACGGGCCCTCCCCCGAATCCTATCGCTGAACCTAACCTTAAGAGTAACCCCAAACCTACCACGGACCCTGATCCTAACAAGTTCTAAACCTAACCGTCAACCAAACGCTAACCCTAACACAAACCCTAAACTTTAACAATACCCTCACCCTATACCTGACTATGATCATAAGCCTAACCCTGAACTTTGCCTATACCAGACCCTGACCATATACCTGACCCTGGCCCTGAGCCTAAACCTAACCATGACCCTAACACTGACCACTACATTACCCTGTCACTGACCCGAATGTGGACTTTAAACCAAACCTGGTCCTCATCGTAAAGCTGACACTGGCGTTACACTTCACCCTGACCCTGACCCTGGCAAAGACCATAAACCTAACCCTGACCCTAACAGTGACCCTGACCACGACCCTAACACTAACAGTGACCCTGACTGTGAGCCTGACCCTAACTCTAACCCTAAACGTAACCCTGACCATGACACTAACACGGGCCCTGACCCGAAACCTAACGCTGAACCTAACCCTAAAACTAACCCCTAACATTAACCCTGACACTGACCCTAACCCGGTCTAACCCTCCACCTACCTCTAACCCTAACCCTAACCCCACTTTAACAATAATCCTGACGCTGATCATAACCCTAACTCTGAACTTTGCCTATGTCAGAGCTTTACCTTAAACCTGACCCTGGCCTTGACCTTAACACTGACCCTAACCCTGAATGTAAACCTAAATCTGACCCAATCTATGATCCTAAACAGAATCTTAAGCCTAAAGCTAACACTGATCCTGAACCTACTCATAAAACAGAACCTAAACATAAAGCTGACCTTACCATATCCATGAACCTAACCCTGACCCTGACCGTATCCCTGACACTAAACCTGTCCCAAACTTAACCCTGAACCTGACATGAACCTTGCCCCCAAACCTAAACGTGACCCTGACACTAAATCTGACCATGACCCTAAACCGGACCCTAAATCTAACTGTCACTAACACTGACCCGACCCTGACTCTGACCGTAACCCTAACCGTGACCCTATTGTGAGCCTGACCCTAAACCTACCATGAACCTAACCCTAAACCTGATCCATACCCTAAGCCTTACGCTAACCCTGACCCCAATGACGTCTAACCTTAACCCAGATCCTAAGTCTTTCTTAACCCTAACCCTAACACTAAACTAGTCTATACCCAGCTCTGTAAGCTCCAGCGGGGACAACAGCTGCACCCAGGCATGCCAGGGGCTGGGGGGAGGCTGTATGGGGGCCATTGGATTGGCACTGCATTGAGTGGAGGGTGAGCATTGAGCAGTTTGGGGAACGGCGGCTCAGGGAGCTCCGGTACAGCAAGAAGTTCGGTAAGGAGCCCCCAGGCAGTGGTGACCTCACTTCCCTTACGACAAAGCCCAACGGAATTGGAACCCACGTATCCAGGCTACCCATTACAGAGAAAACCCCCCTGCCCAGCTCATTTCTAGGCACATCCTAAAGGAAGCGACATGTTCTTCTGCTGTACTGAAGCCGAGAGGATGTAGGGAGAAGAGAGCTCGCCCGCCAGACGCTTCCCCTCCCTGGCCCGTCATATCAGGTTTCACCAACGCCTCTGGACCTTTGGCTACTAAAATCAAAAGGTGACACCAGGGAACTCAGAGTCAGAGAGTCACACACCTTCTGATCAACCGGTGTAGCCCTAGGTCTCCTCCCCATCTCTGTGTGTGTGTGTGTGTGTGTGTGTGTGTGTGTGTGTGTGTGCCTCTGGGTGTCTGTGTGTCTGTGTGTAAAGAGGACCTGACCATGCCATCGAGGGTGGAGATGCCCCAAGCAGGATGAGGCTGATGAGGGTTTAGATGTCTGGTGGGCAAGTTATGTTCACACCCCAGTTTAAGGCTGGTTAAGTGGGATCGGGTGGAGGGTCTACACCCTTCTGCCCAGGGTTTATCCTGAGACCCTGAACGGATGGGTCCATGACTTATGAGCGGGGCTCACCCTAACAGTAACCACTAACCCTGACCCTGACACTGACTGTGAGCCTGCCCCAAACCCTAACTCAAACCATGACCCTGACCCTGACCCTGTCTGTGATCATGACCTGAACCCTAAACCTAAAGCTAAGCCTGGCACTTACCCTGATGTGTACCCTGAACCTAAAACTAACGTTGATATTACTGTAACCAAGACTCATACCTAACCATGACCCTGACCCTGACCCTAATCCTAACCCTGATGCTGACCTAACCCTGACCCAAACCCGACCCTGACCGTAACTGTGAGCCTGACCCTAACCATAAAACTAAAGGTAACTCTAACCATGACCCTAATAAGGACCCTGACCTAAACCTAACGCTGACCCTGACCCTAACACTAACCCCTACGCTAAACAAAACCCTAACCCTGACCTTACGCTGAATAACCCTAAAACTAACCATAACCCTACTTCTAACTCTAACCCTAACCCCAATCCCAAACACTACCGCCAAAACCTAACTGTGACACTGAACCGAACATTGACCCTAAACCAAAGCCTGACGCTAAACCTGACCCTGTCCATGACCTTCACCTGTCCCTGCCCCTGACCCTAATCCTAACCATGACCCTAACACTGAATACTACATAACCTTGTCCCTGACCCGAATGTGAACTTTAAACCAATACCTGAACCTGACCCTAAACCGGACACTGGCGCTAAACATCACCATGACCCTGACCTAGACCATGACCATACCCTAACCCTGACCCTAACAGTGACCCCGCCACTGACCCGAACACTAAACCTGATCCGGACTGTGAGCCTTACCTTAACTCTAACCCTAAATGTAACCCTGAACCTGACACTAACACGGGCCCTCCACCGAATCCTATCGCTGACCTAACCCTCAGAGTAACTCCTAACCCTACCACGGACCCTGATCCTAACAAGTTCTAACCCTAACCGTCAACCAAACGCTAACACTAACACTAACCCTAAACTTTAACAATAACCCTGAACCTACACCTGATTATGCTCATAACCCTAACCATGATCTTTGCCTATACCAGACCCTGACCCTAAACCTGACCCTGGCCCTGACTCTCAACCTAACCATGACCCTAACACTGACACCTACATAACCCTGTTGCAGACCCAAATGTGGACTTTAAACCAAACCTGATCCTGATCATAAAGCTGGCACTGGCGCTATACTTCACCCTGACCCTGACCCAGGCAAAGACCATAACATAACCCTGACCCTAACAGTGACCCTGGCCACGACCCTAACACTAACAGTGACCCTGACTGTAGCCTGACCCTAACTCTAACCCCAAACGTAACACTGACCATGACACTAACACGGGCCCTGACCCGAAACCTAACGCTGAACCTAACCCTAAAACTAACCCCTAACATTAACCCTGACACTGACCCTAACCCGGTCTAACCCTCCACCTACCTCTAACCCTAACCCTAACCCCACTTTAACAATAATCCTCACGCTGATCATAACCCTAACTCTGAAGGTAGCCAATGTCAGACGTCAACCTTAAACCTAACCCTGGCCTTGACCTTAACACTGACCCTAACCCTGAATGTAAACCTAACTCTGACCCAATCCGTGATCCTAAACAGAATCTTAAGCCTAAAGCTAACCCTGATCCTGAACCTACTCATAAAACAGAACCTAAACATAAAGCTGACCTTACCATAACCATGAACCTAACCCTGACCCTGACACTAGACCTGTCCCAAACCTAACCCTGACCCTGACATGAACCTTGCCCCAAAAGCAAAACTTGACCAGACCCTAAATCTAACCATGACCCTGAATCTGACCCTAAACCTAACCATCACCCTAAAACTGACCCTGACGTGACTCTGACCGTAACGCTAACCCTGACCCTACTGTGAGCCTGACCCTAAACTTAACCATGAACCTAACCCTAACCCAGAGCCCTACCCTAAGCCTTTCGCTAACCCTGACCCCAATGACGTCTAACCCTAACCCAGACCCTAAGTCTTTCTTAAGCCTAACCCTAACACTGACCTAGTCTAAATCCAGCTCTGTTGCCTCCAGCAGGGACAACTTCTGCACCCAGGCCTCCCAGGGGCTGGGGGAGGCTGTATGGGGGTCACTGGATGGGCACTGCCTGAGTGGAGTGTGAGCCTGAGCAGCTTGGGGACCGGCAGCTCAGGGAGCTCTGGTACAGCAGGAAGTTCGGTAAGGAGCCCCCAGGCAGTGGTGACCTCACTTCCCTGACGACAGAGCCCAACGGAATTGGAACCCACGTATCCAGGCAACCCATTACAGAGAAAACCCCCCTGCCCAGCTCATTTCTAGGCACATCCTAAAGGAAGCGACATGTTCTTCTGCTGTACTGAAGCCGAGAGGATGTAGGGAGAAGAGAGCTCGCCCGCCAGACACATCCCCTCCCTGGCCGGTCATATCAGGATTCACCAATGCCTCTGGACCTTTGGCTACTAAAATCAAAAGGTGACACCAGGAGATTCAGAGTCAGAGAGTCCCACACCTTCTGATCGACCGGTGTAGCCCTAGGTCTCCTCCCCGTCTCTGTGTGTGTGTGTGAGTGTGTGTGTGTGTGTGTGTGTGTGTGCCTCTGGGTGTCTGTGTTTCTGTGTGTAAAGAGGACCTGGCCATGCCATTGTGGGTGGAGATGCCCCAAGCAGGATGAGGCTGGGGAGGGTTAAGATGTCTGGTGGGCAAGTTATGTTCACACCCCAGTTTAAGGCTGGTTAAGTAGGATCGGGTGGAGGGTCTACACCTTTCTGCCCAGGGTTTATCCTGAGACTCTGAACGGATGGGTCCATGACCCAGGAGCGGGGCTAACCCTAACAGTAACCACTAACCCAGACCATGACACTGACTGTGAGCCTGCCCCAAACCCTAACCCAAACCCTGACCCTGAAGCTGAACCTGACCCTGTCTGTGATCCTGACCTGAATCCTAAACCTAAACCTAAGCCTGACAATGTCCCTGATGTGGACCCTGAAGCTAAACCTAACATTGAAATTACCGTAACCTAGACTCATACCTAACCCTGACCATGACCCTGACCCTAATCGTCACCCTGATGCTGACCTAAACCTGACCCTGACCCTAACCCTGACGTGACTGTGAACTGGACCCTAAACCTAAACCTAAAGGTAACTCTAACCATGACCCTAATACAGACCCTGAACCTAAACCTAACGCTGACCCTGACCCTAACACTAACCCCTACCCTAGGCCAAACCCTAACCCTGACCTTACGCTGACTAACCTAAACCTAACCATAACCCTACTTCTAACTCTAACCCTAACCCCAATCCCAAACACTACCGCCAAAACCTAACTGTAACACTGAACCGAACATTGACCCTAAACCAAAGCCTGACCCTAAACCTGAACCTGGCCCTGAACTTCACCTGACCTGACCCTGACCCTAATCCTAACCATGACACTAACACTGACCCCTCCACAATCCTGTCCCTGACCCGAATGTGGACTTTAAACCAATACCTGAACCTGACCGTAAACCTGACACTGGCGCTAAACGTCAACCTGACCCTGACCCAGACCATGACCATAAACTTAACCCTGACCCTAACAGTGACTCCGACCCGGACCTGAACAACAAACCTGACCCTGACTGTGAGCCTGACCCTAACTCTAACCCTAAATGTAACCCTGACCCTGACACTAACATGCGCCATCCCCCGATTCCTATCGCTGAACCTAACATTAAGAGTAACCCCTAACCCTACAACAGACCCTGATCCTAACAAGTTCTAACCCTAACCGTCAACCAAATGCTAACCCTAACACTAACCCTAAACTTTAACAATAACCCTGACCCTATACCTGACTATGATCATAAGCCTAACCCTGAACTTTGCCTATACCAGACCCTGACCATATACCTGACCCTGGCCCTGAGCTTGAACCTAACCATGACCCGTACAATGACCACTACATAACACTGTCCCTGACCCGAATGTGGACTTGAAACCAATACTTGATCCTGACCGTAAACCTGACACTGGCGCTAAACTTCACCCTGACCCTGACCCAGACCATGAACATAAACCTAAACCTGACCCAAAGTGTGACCCCGACCCTGACCTGAACACTAAACCTGACCCTGACTGTGAGCCTGACCCTAACTCTAACCCTAAATGTAACCCTGACCCTGACACTAACACGGGCCCTCCCCCGAATCCTATCGCTGAACCTAACCTTAAGAGTAACCCCAAACCTACCACGGACCCTGATCCTAACAAGTTCTAACCCTAACCGTCAACCAAACGCTAACCCTAACACAAACCCTAAACTTTAACAATACCCTCACCCTATACCTGACTATGATCATAAGCCTAACCCTGAACTTTGCCTATACCAGACCCTGACCATATACCTGACCCTGGCCCTGAGCCTAAACCTAACCATGACCCTAACACTGACCACTACATTACCCTGTCACTGACCCGAATGAGGACTTTAAACCAAACCTGATCCTCATCGTAAAGCTGACACTGGCGTTACACTTCACCCTGACCCTGACCCTGGCAAAGACCATAAACCTAACCCTGACCCTAACAGTGACCCTGACCACGACCCTAACACTAACAGTGACCCTGACTGTGAGCCTGACCCTAACTCTAACCCTAAACGTAACCCTGACCATGACACTAACACGGGCCCTGACCCGAAACCTAACGCTGAACCTAACCTTAAAACTAACCCCTAACATTAACCCTGACACTGACGCTAACCCGGTCTAACCCTCCACCTACCTCTAACCCTAACCCTAACCCCACTTTAACAATAATCCTGACGCTGATCATAACCCTAACTCTGAACTTTGCCTATGTCAGAGCTTTACCTTAAACCTGACCCTGGACTTGACCTTAACACTGACCCTAACCCTGAATGTAAACCTAAATCTGACCCAATCTATGATCCTAAACAGAATCTTAAGCCTAAAGCTAACACTGATCCTGAACCTACTCATAAAACAGAACCTAAACATAAAGCTGACCTTACCATATCCATGAACCTAACCCTGACCCTGACCCTATCCCTGACACTAAACCTGTCCCAAACCTAACCCTGAACCTGACATGAACCTTGCCCCCAAACCTAAACGTGACCCTGACACTAAATCTGACCATGACCCTAAAACGGACACTAAATCTAACCGTCACTAACACTGACCCGACCCTGACTCTGACCGTAACCCTAACCGTGACCCTACTGTGAGCCTGACCCTAAACCTACCATGAACCTAACCCTAACCCAGAGCCCTACCCTAAGCCTTACGCTAACCCTGACCCCAATGACGTCTAACCCTAACCCAGATCCTAAGTCTTTCTTAACCCTAACCCTAACACTAAACTAGTCTATACCCAGCTCTGTAACCTCCAGCGGGGACAACAGCTGCACCCAGGCATGCCAGGGGCTGGGGGGAGGCTGTATGGGGGCCATTGGATTGGCACTGCATTGAGTGGAGGGTGAGCATTGAGCAGTTTGGGGAACGGCGGCTCAGGGAGCTCTGGTACAGCAAGAAGTTCGGTAAGGAGCCCCCAGGCAGTGGTGACCTCACTTCCCTTACGACAAAACCCAACGGAATTGGAACCCACGTATCCAGGCTACCCATTACAGAGAAAACCCCCCTGCCCAGCTCATTTCTAGGCACATCCTAAAGGAAGCGACATGTTCTTCTGCTGTACTGAAGCCGAGAGGATGTAGGGAGAAGAGAGCTCGCCCGCCAGACACTTCCCCTCCCTGGCCCGTCATATCAGGTTTCACCAACGCCTCTGGACCTTTGGCGACTAAAATCAAAAGGTGACACCAGGGGACTCAGAGTCAGAGAGTCACACACCTTCTGATCAACCAGTGTAGCCCTAGGTCTCCTCCCCATCTCTGTGTGTGTGTGTGTGTGTGTGTGTGTGTGTGTGTGCCTCTGGGTGTCTGTGTGTCTGTGTGTAAAGAGGACCTGACCATGCCATCGAGGGTGGAGATGCCCCAAGCAGGATGAGGCTGATGAGGGTTTAGATGTCTGGTGGGCAAGTTATGTTCACACCCCAGTTTAAGGCTGGTTAAGTGGGATCGGGTGGAGGGTCTACACCCTTCTGCCCAGGGTTTATCCTGAGACCCTGAACGGATGGGTCCATGACTCAGGAGCGGGGCTCACCCTAACAGTAACCACTAACCCTGACCCTGACACTGACTATGAGCCTGCCCCAAACCCTAACTCAAACCATGACCCTGACCCTGACCCTGTCTGTGATCATGACCTGAACCCTAAACCTAAAGCTAAGCCTGGCACTGACCCTGATGTGTACCCTGAACCTAAAACTAACGTTGATATTACTGTAACCAAGACTCATACCTAACCATGACCCTGACCCTGACCCTAATCCTAACCCTGATGCTGACCTAACCCTGACCCTAACCCGACCCTGACCGTAACTGTGAGCCTGACCCTAACCATAAAACTAAAGGTAACTCTAACCATGACCCTAATAAGGACCCTGAACCTAAACCTAACGCTGACCCTGACCCTAACACTAACCCCTACGCTAAACAAAACCCTAACCCTGACCTTACGCTGAATAACCCTAAAACTAACCATAACCCTACTTCTAACTCTAACCCTAACCCCAATCCCAAACACTACCGCCAAAACCTAACTGTGACACTGAACCGAACATTGACCCTAAACCAAAGCCTGACGCTAAACCTGACCCTGTCCATGACCTTCACCTGTCCCTGCCCCTGACCCTAATCCTAACCATGACCCTAACACTGAATACTACATAACCTTGTTCCTGACCCGAATGTGAACTTTAAACCAATACCTGAACCTGACCCTAAAACGGACACTGGCGCTAAACATCACCATGACCCTGACCTAGACCATGACCATACCCTAACCCTGACCCTAACAGTGACCCCGCCACTGACCCGAACACTAATCCTGATCCGGACTGTGAGCCTTACCTTAACTCTAACCCTAAATGTAACCCTGAACCTGACACTAACACGGGCCCTCCCCCGAATCCTATCGCTGACCTAACCCTCAGAGTAACCCCTAACCCTACCACGGACCCTGATCCTAACAAGTTCTAACCCTAACCGTCAACCAAACGCTAACACTAACACTAACCCTAAACTTTAACAATAACCCTGAACCTACACCTGATTATGCTCATAACCCTAACCATGATCTTTGCCTATACCAGACCCTGACCCTAAACCCTGACCTGGCCCTGACTCTCAACCTAACCATGACCCTAACACTGACCCCTACATAACCCTGTTGCATACCCAAATGTGGACTTTAAACCAAACCTGATCCTGATCATAAAGCTGGCACTGGCGCTACACTTCACCCTGACCCTGACCCAGGCAAAGACCATAACATAACCCTGACCCTAACAGTGACCCTGACCACCACGACCCTAACACTAACAGTGACCCTGACTGTAGCCTGACCCTAACTCTAACCCCAAACGTAACACTGACCATGACACTAACACGGGCCGTGATCCGAAACCTAACGCTGAACCTAACCCTAAAACTAACCCCTAACATTAACCCTGACACTGACCCTAACCCGGTCTAACCCTCCACCTACCTCTAACCCTAACCCTAACCCCACTTTAACAATAATCCTCACGCTGATCATAACCCTAACTCTGAAGGTAGCCAATGTCAGACGTCAACCTTAAACCTAACCCTGGCCTTGACCTTAACACTGACCCTAACCCTGAATGTAAACCTAACTCTGACCCAATCCGTGATCCTAAACAGAATCTTAAGCCTAAAGCTACCCTGATCCTGAACCTACTCATAAAACAGAACCTAAACATAAAGCTGACCTTACCATAACCATGAACCTAACCCTGACCCTGACCCTAACCCTGACACTAGACCTGTCCCAAACCTAACCCTGACCCTGACATGAACCTTGCCACAAAAGCAAAACTTGACCAGACCCTAAATCTAACCATGACCCTGAATCTGACCCTAAACCTAACCATCACCCTAAAACTGACCCTGACGTGACTCTGACCGTAACGCTAACCCTGACCCTACTGTGAGCCTGACCCTAAACTTAACCATGAACCTAACCCTAACCCAGAGCCCTACCCTAAGCCTTACGCTAACCCTGACCCCAATGACGTCTAACCCTAACCCAGACCCTAAGTCTTTCTTAAGCCTAACCCTAACACTAACCTAGTCTAAATCCAGCCCTGTTACCTCCAGCAGGGACCACTTCTGCACCCAGGCCTCCCAGGGGCTGGGGGAGGCTGTATGGGGGTCACTGGATGGGCACTGCCTGAGTGGAGTGTGAGCCTGAGCAGCTTGGGGACCGGCAGCTCAGGGAGCTCTGGTACAGCAGGAAGTTCGGTAAGGAGCCCCCAGGCAGTGGTGACCTCACTTCCCTGACGACAGAGCCCAACGGAATTGGAACCCACGTATCCAGGCAACCCATTACAGAGAAAACCCCCCTGCCCAGCTCATTTCTAGGCACATCCTAAAGGAAGCGACATGTTCTTCTGCTGTACTGAAGACGAGAGGATGTAGGGAGAAGAGAGCTCGCCCGCCAGACACATCCCCTCCCTGGCTGGTCATATCAGGTTTCACCAATGCCTCTGGACCTTTGGCTACTAAAATCAAAAGGTGACACCAGGAGACTCAGAGTCAGAGAGTCCCACACCTTCTGATCGACCGGTGTAGCCCTAGGTCTCCTCCCCGTCTCTGTGTGTGTGTGTGAGTGTGTGTGTGTGTTTGTGTGTGCGTCTGGGTGTCTGTGTTTCTGTGTGTAAAGAGGACCTGGCCATGCCATTGTGGGCGGAGATGCCCCAAGCAGGATGAGGCTGGGGAGGGTTTAGATGTCTGGTGGGCAAGTTATGTTCACACCCCAGTTTAAGGCTGGTTAAGTGGGATCGGGTGGAGGGTCTACACCTTTCTGCCCAGGGTTTATCCTGAGACCCTGAACAGATGGGTCCATGACCCAGGAACGGGGCTAACCCTAACAGTAACCACTAACCCAGACCATGACACTGACTGTGAGCCTGCCCCAAACCCTAACCCAAACCCTGACCCTGAACCTGAACCTGACCCTGTCTGTGATCCTGACCTGAACCCTAAACCTAAACCTAAGCCTGACAATGTCCCTATGTGGACCCTGAAGCTAAACCTAACGTTGATATTACCGTAACCAAGACTCATACCTAACCCTGACCATGACCCTGACCCTAATCGTCACCCTGATGCTGACCTAAACCTGACCCTGACCCTAACCCTGACGTGACTGTGAACCGGACCCTAACCCTAAACCTAAAGGTAACTCTAACCATGACCCTAATACAGACCCTGAACCTAAACCTAACGCTGACCCTGACCCTAACACTAACCCCTACCCTAGGCCAAACCCTAACCCTGACCTTACGCTGACTAACCTAAACCTAACCATAACCCTACTTCTAACTCTAACCCTAACCCCAATCCCAAACACTATCGCTAAAACCTAACTGTAACACTGAACCGAACATTGACCCTAAAAACCAAAGCCTGACCCTAAACCTGAACCTGGCCCTGAACTTCACCTGACCTGACCCTGACCCTAATCCTAACCATGACACTAACACTGACCACTACACAATCCTGTCCCTGACCCGAATGTGGACTTTAAACCAATACCTGAACCTGACCCTAAACCTGACACTGGCGCTAAATTTCACCCTGACCCTGACCCAGACCATGACCATAAACTTAACCCTGACCCTAACAGTGAGTCCGACCCGGACCTGAACAACAAACCTGACCCTGACTGTGAGCCTGACCCTAACTCTAACCCTAAATGTAACCCTGACCCTGACACTAACATGGGCCATCCCCCGAATCCTATCGCTGAACCTAACATTAAGAGTAAGCCCTACCCCTACAACAGACCCTGATCCTAACAAGTTCTAACCCTAACCGTCAACCAAACGCTAACCCTAACACTAACCCTAAACTTTAACAATAACCCTGACCCTATACCTGACTATGATCATAAGCCTAACCATGATCTTTGCCTATACCAGACCCTGACCCTAAACCTGAACCTGGCCCTGACCCTAACCCTAACCATGACCCTAACACTGACCCCTACATAACCCTGTTGCTGACCCAAATGTGGACTTTAAACCAAACCTGATCCTGATCATAAAGCTGGCACTGGCGCTACACTTCACCCTGACCCTGACCCAGGCAAAGACCATAACCTAACCCTGACCCTAACAGTGACCCTGACCACGACCCTAACACTAACAGTGACCCTGACTGTAGCCTGACCCTAACTCTAACCCTAAACGTAACACTGACCATGACACTAACACGGGCCCTGACCCGAAACCTAACGCTGAACCTAACCCTAAAACTAACCCCAAACATTAACCCTGACACTGACCCTAACCCGTTCTAACCCTCCACCTACCTCTAACCCTAACCTAAACCCCACTTTAACAATAATCCTCACGCTGATCATAACCCTAACTCTGAAGTTAGCCAATGTCCGACCTCAAACTTAAACCCAACTCTGGCCTTGACCTCAACACTGACCCTAACCCTGAATGTAAACCTAACTCTGACCCAATCCGTGATCCTAAACAGAATCTTAAGCCTAAAGCTAACCCTGATCCTGAACCTACTCATAAAACAGAACCTAAACATAAAGCTGACCTTACCATAACAATGAACCTAACCCTGACCCTGATCCTAACCCTGACACTAGACCTGTCCCAAACCTAACCCTGACCCTGACATGAACCTTGCCCCAAAGCAAAACTGGACCTGACCCTAAATCTAACCATGACCCTGAATCTGACCCTAAACCTAACCATCACCCTAAAACTGACCCTGACGTGACTCTGACCGTAACGCTAACCCTGACCCTACTGTGAGCCTGACCCTAAACTTAACAATGAACCTAACCCTAACCCAGAGCCCTACCCTAAGCCTTACGCTAACCCTGACCCCAATGACGTCTAACCCTAACCCAGACCCTAAGTCTTTCTTAAGCCTAACCCTAACACTAACCTAGTCTAAATCCAGCCCTGTTGCCTCCAGCAGGGACAACTTCTGCACCCAGGCCTCCCAGGGGCTGGGGGAGGCTGTATGGGGGTCACTGGATGGGCACTGCCTGAGTGGAGTGTGAGCCTGAGCAGCTTGGGGACTGGCAGCTCAGGAAGCTCTGGTACAGCAGGAAGTTCGGTAAGGAGCCCCCAGGCAGTGGTGACCTCACTTCCCTGACGACAGAGCCCAACGGAATTGGAACCCACGTATCCAGGCAACCCATTACAGAGAAAAGCCCCCTACCCAGCTCATTTCTAGGCACATCCTAAAGGAAGCGACATGTTCTTCTGCTGTACTGAATCCGAGAGGATGTAGGGAGAAGAGAACTCGCCCGCCAGACACGTCCCCTCCCTGGCCGGTCATATCAGGATTCACCAACGCCTGTGGACCTTTGGCTACTAAAATCAAAAGGTGACACCAGGAGCCTCAGAGTCAGAGAGTCCCACACATTCTGATCGACCGGTGTAGCCCTAGGTCTCCTCCCCGTCTCTGTGTGTGTATGTGAGTGTGAGTGTGTGTGTGTGTGTGTGTGTGTGTGTGCTCCTCTGGGTGTCTGTGTTTCTGTGTGTAAAGAGGACCTGGCCATGCCATTGTGGGTGGAGATGCCCCAAGCAGGATGAGGCTGAGGAGGGTTTAGATGTCTGGTGGGCAAGTTATGTTCACACCCCAGTTTAAGGCTGGTTAAGTGGGATCGGGTGGAGGGTCTACACCTTTCTGCCCAGGGTTTATCCTGAGACCCTGAACGGATGGGTCCATTACCCAGGAGCGGGGCTAACCCTAATAGTAACCACTAACCCAGACCATGACACTGACTGTGAGCCTGCCCCAAACCCTAACCCAAACCCTGACACTGAACCTGAACCTGACCCTGTCTGTGATCCTGACCTGAACCCTAAACCTAAACATAAGCCTGACAATGTACCTATGTGGTCCCTGAATCTAAACCTAACGTTGATATTACCGTAACCAAGACACATACCTAACCCTGACCATGACCCTGACCCTAATCGTCACCCTGATGCTGACCTAAACCTGACCCTGACCCTAACCCTGACGTGACTGTGAACCTGACCCTAACCCTAAACCTAAAGGTAACTCTAACCATGACCCTAATACAGACCCTGAACCTAAACCTAACGCTGACCCTGACCCTAACACTAACCCCTACCCTAGGCCAAACCCTAACCCTGACCTTACGCTGACTCACCTAAACCTAAACATAACCCTACTTCTAACTCTAACCCTAACCCCAATCCCAAACACTACCGCCAAAACCTAACTGTGACACTGAACCGAACATTGACCCTAAACCAAAGCCTGACGCTAAACCTGACCCTGTCCATGACCTTCACCTGTCCCTGCCCCTGACCCTAATCCTAACCATGACCCTAACACTGAATACTACATAAACTTGTCCCTGACCCGAATGTGAACTTTAAACCAATACCTGAACCTGACCCTAAACCGGACACTGGCGCAAAACTTCACCCTGACCCTGACATAGAACATGACCATAAACCTAACCCTGACCCTAACAGTGACCCCGACACTGACCCGAACACTAAACCTAACCCGGACTGTGAGCCTTACCTTAACTCTAACCCTAAATGTAACCCTGAACCTGACACTAACACGGGCCCTCCCCCGAATCCTATCGCTGACCTAACCCTCAGAGTAACCTCTAACCCTACCACGGACCCTGATCCTAACAAGTTCTAACCCTAACCGTCAACCAAACGCTAACTCTAACACTAACCCTAAACTTTAACAATAACCCTGAAACTATACCTGATTATGCTCATAACCCTAACCATGATGTTTGCCTATACCAGACCCTGACCCTAAACCTGAACCTGGCCCTGACCCTCAACCTAACCATGACCCTAACACTGACCCCTACATAACCCTGTTGCTGACCCAAATGTGGACTTTAAACCAAACCTGATCCTGATCATAAAGCTGGCACTGGCGCTACACTTCACCCTGACCCTGACCCTGGCAAAGACCATAAACCTAACCATGACCCTAACAGTGACCCTGACCACGACCCTAACACTAACAGTGACCCTGACTGTGAGCCTGACCCTAACTCTAACCCTAAACGTAACCCTGACCATGACACTAACACGGGCCCTGACCCGAAACCTAACGCTGAACCTAACCCTAAAACTAACCCCTAACATTAACCCTGACACTGACGCTAACCCGGTCTAACCCTCCACCTACCTCTAACCCTAACCCTAACCCCACTTTAACAATAATCCTGACGCTGATCATAACCCTAACTCTGAACTTTGCCTATGTCAGAGCTTAACCTTAAACCTGACCCTGGCCTAGACCTTAACACTGACCCTAACCCTGAATGTAAACCTAAATCTGACCCAATCTATGATCCTAAACAGAATCTTAAGCCTAAAGCTAACACTGATCCTGAACCTACTCATAAAACAGAACCTAAACATAAAGCTGACCTTACCATATCCATGAAACTAACCCTGACCCTGACCCTATCCCTGACACTAAACCTGTCCCAAACCTAACCCTGAACCTGACATGAACCTTGCCCCCAAACCTAAACGTGACCCTGACACTAAATCTGACCATGACCCTAAACCGGACCCTAAATCTAACCGTCACTAACACTGACCCTGACCCTGACTCTGACCGTAAACCTAACCGTGACCCTATTGTGAGCCTGACCATAAACCTACCATGAACCTAACCCTAACCCTGATCCATACCCTAAGCCTTACGCTAACCCTGACCCCAATGACGTCTAACCCTAACCCTGGGAGGCCTGGGTGCAGAAGTTGTCCCTGCTGGAGGCAACAGGGCTGGATTTAGACTAGGTTAGTGTTAGGGCTAGGCTTAAGAAAGACTTAGGGTCTGGGTTAGGGTTAGACGTCATTGGGGTCAGGGTTAGCGTAAGGCTTAGCGTAGGGCTCTGGGTTAGGGTTAGGTTCATGGTTAAGTTTAGGTTCAGGCTCACAGTAGGGTCAGGGTTAGCGTTACGGTCAGAGTCACGTCAGGGTCAGTTTTTAGGGTGATGGTTAGGTTTAGGGTCAGATTCAGGGTCATGGTCAGATTTAGGGTCAGGTCAAGTTTTGCTTTTGGGGGCAAGGTTCATGTCAGGGTCAGGGTTAGGTTTGGGACAGGTTTAGTGTCAGGGTTAGGGTCAGGGTCAGGGTTAGGTTCATGGTTATGGTGGGGTTAGGGTTAGGGTTAGAGGTAGGTGGAGGGTTAGACCGGGTTAGGGTCAGTGTCAGGGTTAATGTTAGGGGTTAGTTTTAGGGTTAGGTTCAGCGTTAGGTTTCGGGTCAGGGCCCGTGTTAGTGTCATGGTCAGTGTTACGTTTAGGGTTAGAGTTAGGGTCAGGCTACAGTCAGGGTCACTGTTAGTGTTAGGGTCGTGGTCAGGGTCACTGTTAGGGTCAGGGTTAGGTTATGGTCTTTGCCAGGGTCAGGGTCAGGGTGAAGTGTAGCGCCAGTGCCAGCTTTATGATCAGGATCAGGTTTGGTTTAAAGTCCACATTTGGGTCAGCAACAGGGTTATGTAGGGGTCAGTGTTAGGGTCATGGTTAGGTTGAGGGTCAGGGCCAGGTTCAGGTTTAGGGTCAGGGTCTGGTATAGGCAAACATCATGGTTAGGGTTATGA
Source organism: Mustela putorius furo (assembly GCF_011764305.1). Taxonomy (NCBI): domain Eukaryota; kingdom Metazoa; phylum Chordata; class Mammalia; order Carnivora; family Mustelidae; genus Mustela; species Mustela putorius. The sequence continues at coordinate 1,299,335 of NW_025421988.1, forward strand.
GCATAATCAGGTATAGTTTCAGGGTTATTGTTAAAGTTTAGGGTTAGTGTTAGAGTTAGCGTTTGGTTGACGGTTAGGGTTAGAACTTGTTAGGATCAGGGTCCGTGGTAGGGTTTAGGGTTACTCTGAGGGTTAGGTCAGCGATAGGATTCGGGGGAGGGCCCGTGTTAGTGTCAGGTTCAGGGTTACATTTAGGGTTAGAGTTAAGGTAAGGCTCACAGTCCGGGTTAGGTTTAGTGTTCGGGTCAGTGTCGGGGTCACTGTTAGGGTCAGGGTTAGGTTTATGGTCATGTTCTATGTCAGGGTCAGGGTGAAGTTTTGCGCCAGTGTCCGGTTTAGGGTCAGGTTCAGGTATTGGTTTAAAGTTCACATTCGGGTCAGGGACAAGTTTATGTAGTATTCAGTGTTAGGGTCATGGTTAGGATTAGGGTCAGGGGCAGGGACAGGTGAAGGTCATGGACAGGGTCAGGTTTAGCGTCAGGCTTTGGTTTAGGGTCAATGTTCGGTTCAGTGTCACAGTTAGGTTTTGGCGGTAGTGTTTGGGATTGGGGTTAGGGTTAGAGTTAGAAGTAGGGTTATGGTTAGGTTTAGGGTTAGTTAGCGTAAGGTCAGGGTTAGGGTTTTGTTTAGCGTAGGGGATAGAATTAGAGTCAGGGTCAGCGTTAGGTTTAGGTTCAGGGTCCTTATTAGGGTCATGGTTAGAGTTACCTTTAGTTTTAGGGTTAGGGTCAGGCTCACTGGCACGGTCAGGGTAGGGTTAGGGTCAGGGTTAGGTCAGCATCAGGGTTAGGATTAGGGTCAGGGTCAGGGTCATGGTTAGGTATGAGTCTTGGTTACAGTAATATCAACGTTAGGTTTAGGTTCAGGGTACACATCAGGGTCAGTGCCAGGCTTAGGTTTAGGTTTAGGGTTCAGGTCATGATCACAGACAGGGTCAGGGTCAGGGTCAGGGTTTGGGTTAGGGTTTGGGGCAGGCTCACAGTCAGTGTCAGGTTCAACGTAGTGGTTACTGTTAGGGTGAGCCCCGCTCCTGGGTCATGGACCCATCCGTTCAGGGTCTCAGGATAAACCCTGGGCAGAAAGGTGTAGACCCTCCACCCGATCCAATTTAACCAGCCTTAAACTGGGGTGTGAACATAACTTGCCCACCAGACATCTAAACCCTCATCAGCCTCATCCTGCTTGGGGCATCTCCACCCTCGATGGCATGGTCAGGTCCTCTTTACACACACAGACACACAGACACCCAGAGGCACACACACACACACACACACACACACACATACAGAGATGGGGAGGAGACCTAGGGCTACACCGGTTGATCAGAATGTGTGTGACTCTCTGACTCTGAGTCCCCTGGTGTCACCTTTTGATTTTAGTAGCCAAAGGGCCAGAGGCGTTGGAGAAACCTGATATGATGGGCCAGGGAGGGCACGTGTCTGGCGGCCGACCTCTCTTCTCCGTACATCCTCTCGGCTTCAGTACAGCAGAAGAACATGTCGCTTCCTTTAGGATGTGCCTAGAAATGAGCTGGGCAGGGGGGTTTTCTCTGTAATGGGTAGCCTGGATACGTGGGTTCCAATTCCGTTGGGCTCTGTCGTCAGGGAAGTGAGGTCACCACTGCCTGGGGGCTCCTTACCGAACTTCCTGCTGTACCAGAGCTCCCTGAGCCACCGTTCCCCAAACTGCTCAATGCTCACCCTACACTCAATGCAGTGCCAATCCAATGGCCCCCCCATACAGCCTCCCCCAAGCCCCTGGCAGGCCTGGGTGCAGCTGTTGTCCCCGCTGGAGGGTACAGAGCTGGGTTTAGACTAGTTTAGTGTTAGGGTTAGGGTTAAGAAAGACTTAGGATCAGGGTTAGGGTTAGACGTCATTGAGGTCAGGGTTAGCGTAAGGCTTAGGGTATGGATCAGGGTTAGGTTTAGGTTCAAGGTAGGTTTAGGGTCAGGCTCACAATAGGGTCACGGTTAGGGTTACGGTCAGAGTCAGTGTCAGGGTCAGTGTTAGTGACGGTTAGATTTAGGGTCCGGTTTAGGGTCATGGTCAGATTTAGTGTCAGGGTCACGTTTAGGTTTGGGGGCAAGGTTCATGTCAGGTCAGGGTTAGGTTTGGGACGGGTTTAGTGTCAGGGATAGGGTCAGGGTCAGGGTTAGTTTCATGGATATGGTAAGGTCAGCTTTATGTTTAGGTTTTGTTTTATGAGTAGGTTCAGGATCAGTGTTAGCTTTAGGCTTAAGATTCTGTTTAGGATCATAGATTGGGTCAGATTTAGGTTTACATTCAGGGTTAGGGTCAGTGTTAAGGTCAAGGCCAGGGTCAGGTTTAAGGTTAAGCTCTGACATAGGCAAAGTTCAGAGTTAGGGTTATGATCAGCGTCAGGATTATTGTTAAAGTGGGGTTAGGGTTAGGGTTAGAGGTAGGTGGAGGGTTAGACCGGGTTAGGGTCAATGTCAGGGTTAATGTTAGGGTTTAGTTTTAGGGTTAGGTTCAGCGTTAGGTTTCGGGTCAGGGCCCGTGTTAGTGTCATGGTCAGGGTTACGTTTAGGGTTAGAGTTAGGGTCAGGCTCACAGTCAGGGTCACTGTTAGTGTTAGGGTCGTGGTCAGGGTCACTGTTAGGGTCAGGGTTAGGTTTATGGTCTTTGCCAGGGTCAGGGTCAGGGTGAAGTGTAACGCCAGTGTCAGCTTTACAATGAGGATCAGGTTTGGTTTAAAGTCCACATTCGGGTCAGTGACAGGGTAATGTAGTGGTCAGTGTTAGGGTCATGGTTAGGATTAGGCTCAGGGCCAGGGTCAGGTATATGGTCAGGGTCTGGTATAGGCAAAGTTCAGGGTTAGGCTTATGATCATAGTCAGGTATAGGGTGAGGGTATTGTTAAAGTTTAGGGTTTGTGTTAGGGTTAGCGTTTGGTTGACGGTTAGGGTTAGAACTTGTTAGGATCAGGGTCCGTGGTAGGTTTGGGGTTACTCTTAAGGTTAGGTTCAGCGATAGGATTCGGGGGAGGGCCTGTGTTAGTGTCAGGGTCAGGGTTACATTTAGGGTTAGAGTTAGGGTCAGGCTCACAGTCAGGGTCAGGTTTGTTGTTCAGGTCCGGGTCGGACTCACTGTTAGGGTCAGGGTTAAGTTTATGGTCATGGTCTGGGTCAGGGTCAGGGTGAAATTTAGCGCCAGTGTCAGGTTTAGGGTCAGGTTCAGGTATTGGTTTAAAGTCCACATTCGGGTCAGGGACAGGATTGTGTAGTGGTCAGTGTTAGTGTCATGGTTAGGATTAGGGTCAGGGTCAGGTCAGGTGAAGTTCAGGGCCAGGTTCAGGTTTAGGGTCAGGCTTTGGTTTAGGGTCAATGTTCGGTTCAGTGTTACAGTTAGGTTTTAGCGATAGTGTTTGGGATTGGGGTTAGGGTTAGAGTTAGAAGTAGGGTTATGGTTAGGTTTAGGTTAGTCAGCGTAAGGTCAGGGTTAGGGTTTGGCCTAGGGTAGGGGTTAGTGTTAGGGTCAGGGTCAGCGGTAGGTTTAGGATCAGGGTCTGTATTAGGGTCATGGTTAGAGTTACCTTTAGGTTTAGGGTTAGGGTCAGGTTCACAGTCACGTCAGGGTTATGGTTAGGGTCAGGTTTAGGTCAGCATCAGGGTGACGATTAGGGTCAGGGTCATGGTCAGGGTTAGGTATGAGTCTTGGTTACGGTAATATCAACGTTAGGTTTAGCTTCAGGGTCCACATAGGGACATTGTCAGGCTTAGGTTTAGGTTTAGGGTTCAGGTCAGGATCACAGACAAGGTCAGGTTCAGGTTCAGGGTCAGGGTTTGGGTTAGGGTTTGGGGCAGGCTCACAGTCAGTGTCATGGTCTGGGTTAGTGGTTACTGTTAGGGTGAGCCCCGCTCCTGGGTCATGGACCCATCCGTTCAGGGTCTCAGGATAAACCCTAATCAGAAGGGTGTAGACCCTCCACCCGATCCAACTTAACCAGCCTTAAACTGGGGTGTGAACATAACTTGCCCACCAGACATCTATACCCTCATCAGCCTCATCCTGCTTGGGGCATCTCCACCCACAATGGCATGGCCAGGTCCTCTTTACACACAGAAACACAGACACCCAGAGGGCACACACACACACACTCAAACACACACACAGAGACGGAGAGGAGACCTAGGGCTACACCGGTCGATCAGAAGGTGTGGGACTCTCTGACTCTGAGTCCCCTGGTGTCACCTTTTGATTTTAGTAGCCAAAGGGCCTGAGGCGTTGGGGAAACCTGATATGACCAGCCAGGGAGGGGACGTGTCTGGCGGCCGAGCTCTCTTCTCCCTACATCCTCTCGTCTTCAGTACAGCAGAAGAACATGTCGCTTCCTTTAGGATGTGCCTAGAAATGGGCTGGGCAGGGGGGTTTTCTCTGTAATGGGTTGCCTGGTTACGTGGGTTCCAATTCCGTTGGGCTCTGTCGTCAGGGAAGTGAGGTCACCACTGCCTGGGGGCTCCTTACCGAACTTCCTGCTGTACCTGAGCTCCCTGAGCCGCCGTTCCCCAAACTTCTCAATGCTCACCCTCCACTCAATGCAGTGCCAATCCAATGGCCCCCATACAGCCTCCCCCCAGCCCCTGGCAGGCCTGGGTGCAGCTGTTGTCCCCGCTGGAGGCAACAGAGCTGGGTTTAGACTAGTTTAGTGTTAGGGTTAGAGTTAAGAAAGACTTAGGATCAGGGTTAGGGTTAGATGAGCTTGGGGTCAGGGTTAGCGGAAGGCTTAGGGTATGGGTCAGGGTAAGGGTTAGGTTCATGGTTAGGTTTAGGATCAGGCTCACAGTAGGGTCACGGTTAGGTATACGGTCAGAGTCAGGGTCAGTGTCAGTGTTAGTGACGATTTGGTTTAGGGTCAGGTTCAGGGTCATGGTCAGATTTAGGGTCATGGTCACGTTTAGGTTTGGGGGCAAGGTTCATGTCAGGGTCAGGATTTGGTTTGGGACAGGTTTAGTGTCAGGGTTAGGGTCAGGGTCTGGGTTAGGTTCATGGTTATGGTAAGGTCAGCTTTATGTTTAGGTTCTGTTTTATGAGTAGGTTCAGGATCAGGGTTAGCTTTAGGCTTAAGATTCTGTTTAGGATCACGGATTGGGTCACAGTGAGGTTTACATTCAGGGTTAGGGTCAGTGTTAAGGTCAAGGCCAGGGTCAGGTTTAAGGTTAAGGTCAGACATTGGCAAACTTCAGAGTTAGGTTTATGATAAGCGTCAGGATTATTGTTAATGTGGGGTTAGGGTTAGGGTTAGAGGTAGGTGGAGGGTTAGACCGGGTTAGGGTCAGTATCAGGGTTAATGTTAGGGGTCAGTTTTAGGGTTAGGTTCAGCGTTAGGTTTCGGGTCAGGGCCCGTGTTAGTGTCATGGTCAGGGTTACGTTTAGGGTTAGAGTTAGGGTCAGGCTCACAGTCAGGGTCACTGTTAGTGTTAGGGTCGTGGTCAGGGTCACTGTTAGGGTCAGGGTTAGGTTTATGGTCTTTGCCTGGGTCAGGGTCAGGGTGAAGTGTAGCGCCAGTGTCAGCTTTACGATCAGGATCAGGTTTGGTTTAAAGTCCTCATTCGGGTCAGCGACAGGGTTATGTAGTGGTCAGTGTTCGGGTCATGGTTAGGTTTAGGCTCAGGGCCAGGTTCAGGTTTAGGGTCAGGGTCTGCTATAGGCAAAGATCATGGTTAGGGTTATGAGCATAATCAGGTATAGGTTCAGGTTTATTGTTAAAGTTTAAGGTTAGTGTTGGTGTTAGCGTTTGGTTGACGGTTAGGTTTAGAACTTGTTAGGATCAGGGTCCGTGGTAGGGTTAGGGGTTACTCTGAGGGTTAGGTGAGCGATAGGATTCGGGTGAGGGCCCGTGTTAGTGTCAGGTTCAGGGTTACATTTAGGGTTAGAGTTAGGGTAAGGCTCACAATCCGGGTCAGGTTTAGTGTTCGGGTCAGTGTCGGGGTCACTGTTAGGGTCAGGGTTAGGTTTATGGTCATGGTCTAGGTCAGGGTCAGGGTGATGTTTAGCGCCACTGTCCGTTTTAGGGTCAGGGTCAGGTATTGGTTTAAAGTCCACATTCGGGTCAGGGACAAGGTTATGTAGTATTCAGTGTTAGGGTCATGGTTAGGATTAGGGTCAGGGTCAGGGTCAGGTGAAGGTCATGGACAGGGACAGGTTTATCGTCAGGCTTTGGTTTAGGGTCAATGTTCGGTTCAGTGTCACAGTTAAGTTTTGGCGGTAGTGTTTGGGATTGGGGTTAGGGTTAGAGTTAGAAGTAGGGTTATGGTTAGCTTTAGGGTTAGTCAGCGTAAGGTCAGGGTTAGGATTTTGTTTGGCATAGGGGTTAGTTTTAGGGTCAGGGTCAGCGTTAGGTTTAGGTTCAGGGTCCTTTTTAGGGTCATGGTTAGGGTTACCTTTAGGTTTAGGGTTAGGGTCAGGCTCACCGTCTCGGTCCGTGTTAGGGTTAGGGTCAGATTTAGGTCAGCATCAGGGTTAGGATTAGGGTCAGGGTCAGGGTCATGGTTAGGTATGAGTCTTGGTTACAGTAATATCAACGTTAGGTTTAGATTCAGGGTACACATCAGGGTCTGTGCCAGGCTTAGTTTTAGGTTTAGGGTTCAGGTCAGGATCAAAGACAGGGTCAGTGTCAGGGTCAGGGTTTGGGTTAGGGTTTCGGGCAGGCTAACAGTCAGTGTCAGGGTCAGGGTTAGAGGTTACTGTTAGGGTGAGCCCCGCTCCTGAGTCATGGACCCATCCGTTCAGGGTCTCAGGATAAACCCTGGGCAGAAGGGTGTAGACCCTCCACCCGATCCCACTTAAGCAGCCTTAAACTGGGGTGTGAACATAACTTGCCCACCAGACATCTAAACCCTCATCAGTCTCATCATGCTTGGGGCATCTCCACCCTCGATGGCATGGTCAGGTCCTCTTTACACACAGACACACAGACACCCAGAGGCACACACACACACACACACACACACACACACATACAGAGATGGGGAGGAGACCTAGGGCTACACCGGTTGATCAGAAGGTGTGGGACTCTCTGACTCTGAGTCCCCTGGTGTCACCTTTTTATTTTAGTAGCCAAAGGGCCTGAGGCATTGGGGAAACCTGATATGACCGTCCTGGGAGGGGACGTGTCTGGCGGCCGAGCTCTCTTCTCCCTACGTCCTTTCGGCTTCAGTACAGCAGAACATGTCGCTTCCTTTAGGATGTGCCTAGAAATGAGCTGGGCAGGGGGGTTTTCTCTGTAATGGGTTGCCTGGTTTCGTGGGTTCCAATTCCGTTGGGCTCTGTCGTCAGGGAAGTGAGGTCACCACTGCCTGGGGGCTCCTTACCGAACTTCCTGCTGTACCTGAGCTCCCTGAGCCGCCGTTCCCCAAACTTCTCAATGCTCACCCTCCACTCAATGCAGTGCCAATCCAATGGCCCCCATACAGCCTCCCCCCAGCCCCTGGCAGGCCTGGGTGCAGCTGTTGTCCCCGCTGGAAGCAACAGAGCTGGGTTTAGACTAGTTTAGTGTTAGGGTTAGAGTTAAGAAAGACTTAGGATCAGGGTTAGGGTTAGACGAGCTTGGGGTCAGGGTTAGCGGAAGGCTTAGGGTATGGGTCAGGGTAAGGGTTAGGTTCATGGTTAGGTTTAGGATCAGGCTCACAGTAGGGTCACGGTTAGGGTTACGGTCAGAGTCAGGTTCAGTGTCAGTGTTAGTGACGATTTGGTTTAGGGTCAGGTTCAGGGTCATGGTCAGATTTAGGGTCATGGTCACGTTTAGGTTTGGGGGCAAGGTTCATGTCAGGGTCAGGATTTGGTTTGGGACAGGTTTAGTGTCAGGGTTAGGGTCAGGGTCTGGGTTAGGTTCATGGTTATGGTAAGGTCAGCTTTATGTTTAGGTTCTGTTTTATGAGTAGGTTCAGGATCAGGGTTAGCTTAAGGCTTAAGATTCTGTTTAGGAACACGGATTGGGTCACAGTGAGGTTTACATTCAGGGTTAGGGTCAGTGTTAAGGTCAAGGCCAGGGTCAGGTTTAAGGTTAAGGTCAGACATTGGCAAACTTCAGAGTTAGGTTTATGATCAGCGTCAGTTTTATTGTTAATGTGGGGTTAGGGTTAGGGTTAGAGGTAGGTGGAGGGTTAGACCGGGTTAGGCTCAGTATCAGGGTTAATGTTAGGGGTCAGTTTTAGGGTTAGGTTCAGCGTTAGGTTTCGGGTCAGGGCCCGTGTTAGTGTCATGGTCAGGGTTACGTTTAGGGTTAGAGTTAGGGTCAGGCTCACAGTCAGGGTCACTGTTAGTGTTAGGGTCGTGGTCAGTGTCACTGTTAGGGTCAGGGTTAGGTTTATGGTCTTTGCCTGGGTCAGGGTCAGGGTGAAGTGTAGCGCCAGTGTCAGCTTTACGATCAGGATCAGGTTTGGTTTAAAGTCCTCATTCGGGTCAGCGACAGGGTTATGTAGTGGTCAGTGTTCGGGTCATGGTTAGGTTTAGGGTCAGGGCCAGGTTCAGGTTTAGGGTCAGGGTCTGGTATAGGCAAAGATCATGGTTAGGGTTATGAGCATAATCAGGTATAGGTTCAGGGTTATTGTTAAAGTTTAGGGTTAGTGTTGGTGTTAGCGTTTGGTTGACGGTTTAGGGTTAGAACTTGTTAGGATCAGGGTCCGTGGTAGGGTTAGGGGTTACTCTGAGGGTTAGGTCAGCGATAGGATTCGGGGGAGGGCCCGTGTTAGTGTCAGGTTCAGGGTTACATTTAGGGTTAGAGTTAGGGTAAGGCTCACAGTCCGGGTCAGGTTTAGTGTTCGGGTCAGTGTCGGGGTCACTGTTAGGGTCAGGGTTACGTTTATGGTCATGGTCTAGGTCAGGGTCAGGGTGATGTTTAGCGCCACTGTCCGTTTTAGGGTCTGGTTCAGGTATTGGTTTAAAGTCCACATTCGGGTCAGGGACAAGGTTATGTAGTATTCAGTGTTAGGGTCATGGTTAGGATAAGGGTCAGGGTCAGGGTCAGGTGAAGGTCATGGACAGGGACAGGTTTATCGTCAGGCTTTGGTTTAGGGTCAATGTTCGGTTCAGTGTCACAGTTAAGTTTTGGCGGTAGTGTTTGGGATTGGGGTTAGGGTTAGAGTTAGAAGTAGGGTTATGGTTAGCTTTAGGGTTAGTCAGCGTAAGGTCAGGGTTAGGGTTTTGTTTGGCATAGGGGTTAGTTTTAGGGTCAAGGTCAGCGTTAGGTTTAGGTTCAGGGTCCTTTTTAGGGTCATGGTTAGGGTTACCTTTAGGTTTAGGGTTAGGGTCAGGCTCACAGTCTCGGTCCGTGTTAGGGTTAGGGTCAGGGTTAGGTCAGCATCAGGGTTAGGATTAGGGTCAGGTTCAGGGTCATGGTTAGGTATGAGTCTTGGTTACATTAATATGAACATTAGGTGTAGATTCAGGGTACACATCAGGGTCAGTGCCAGGCTTAGTTTTAGGTTTAGGGTTCAGGTCAGGATCACAGACAGGGTCAGTGTCAGGGTCAGGGTTTGGGTTAGGGTTTGGGGCAGGCTCACAGTCAGTGTCAGTGTCAGGGTTAGAGGTTACTGTTAGGGTGAGCCCCGCTCCTGAGTCATGGACCCATCCGTTCAGGGTCTCAGGATAAACCCTGGGCAGAAGGGTGTAGACCCTCCACCCGATCCCACTTAACCAGCCTTAAACTGGGGTGTGAACATAACTTGCCCACCAGACATCTAAACCCTCATCAGTCTCATCCTGCTTGGGGCATCTCCACCCTCGATGGCATGGTCAGGTCCTCTTTACACACAGACACACAGACACCCAGAGGCACACACACACACACACACACACACACACACACACACATACAGAGATGGGGAGGAGACCTAGGGCTACACCGGTTGATCAGAAGGTGTGGGACTCTCTGACTCTGAGTCCCCTGGTGTCACCTTTTGATTTTAGTAGCCAAAGGGCCTGAGGCGTTGGGGAAACCTGATTTGACCGGCCAGGGAGGGGACATGTCTGGCGGCCGAGCTCTCTTCTCCCTACATCCTCTCGGCTTCAGTACAGCAGAAGAACATGTCGCTTCCTTTAGGATGTGCCTAGAAATGAGCTGGGCAGGGGGGTTTTCTCTGTAATGGGTTGCCTGGTTACGTGGGTTCCAATTCCGTTGGGCTCTGTCGTCAGGGAAGTGAGGTCACCACTGCCTGGGGGCTCCTTACCGAACTTCCTGCTGTACCTGAGCTCCCTGAGCCGCCGTTCCCCAAACTTCTCAATGCTCACCCTCCACTCAATGCAGTGCCAATCCAATGGCCCCCATACAGCCTCCCCCCAGCCCCTGGCAGGCCTGGGTGCAGCTGTTGTCCCCGCTGGAGGCAACAGAGCTGGGGTTTAGACTAGTTTAGTGTTAGGGTTAGAGTTAAGAAAGACTTAGGATCAGGGTTAGGGTTTTAGACGAGCTTGGGGTCAGGGTTAGCGTAAGGCTTAGGGTATGGGTCAGGGTAAGGGTTAGGTTCATGGTTAGGTTTAGGGTCAGGCTCACAGTAGGGTCACGGTTAGGGTTACGGTCAGAGTCAGGGTCAGTGTCAGTGTTAGTGACGATTTGGTTTAGGGTCAGGTTCAGGGTCATGGTCAGATTTAGGGTCATGGTCACGTTTAGGTTTGGGGGCAAGGTTCATGTCAGGGTCAGGATTTGGTTTGGGACAGGTTTAGTGTCAGGGTTAGGGTCAGGGTCTGGGTTAGGTTCATGGTTATGGTAAGGTCAGCTTTATGTTTAGGTTCTGTTTTATGAGTAGGTTCAGGATCAGGGTTAGCTTTAGGCTTAAGATTCTGTTTAGGATCACGGATTGGGTCACAGTTAGGTTTACATTCAGGGTTAGGGTCAGTGTTAAGGTCAAGGCCAGGGTCAGGTTTAAGGTTAAGGTCAGACATTGGCAAACTTCAGAGTTAGGTTTATGATCAGCGTCAGGATTATTGTTAATGTGGGGTTAGGGTTAGGGTTAGAGGTAGGTGGAGGGTTAGACCGGGTTAGGGTCAGTATCAGGGTTAATGTTAGGGGTCAGTTTTAGGGTTAGGTTCAGCGTTAGGTTTCGGGTCAGGGCCCGTGTTAGTGTCATGGTCAGGGTTACGTTTAGGGTTAGAGTTAGGGTCAGGCTCACAGTCAGGGTCACTGTTAGTGTTAGGGTCGTGGTCAGGGTCACTGTTAGGGTCAGGGTTAGGTTTATGGTCTTTGCCTGGGTCAGGGTCAGGGTGAAGTGTAGCGCCAGTGTCAGCTTTACGATCAGGATCAGGTTTGGTTTAAAGTCCTCATTCGGGTCAGCGACAGGGTTATGTAGTGGTCAGTGTTCGGGTCATGGTTAGGTTTAGGGTCAGGGCCAGGTTCAGGTTTAGGGTCAGGGTCTGGTCTAGGCAAAGATCATGGTTAGGGTTATGAGCATAATCAGGTATAGGTTCAGGGTTATTGTTAAAGTTTAAGGTTAGTGTTGGTGTTAGCGTTTGGTTGACGGTTAGGGTTAGAACTTGTTAGGATCAGGGTCCGTGGTAGGGTTAGGGGTTACTCTGAGGGTTAGGTCAGCGATAGGATTCGGGGGAGGGCCCGTGTTAGTGTCAGGTTCAGGGTTACATTTAGGGTTAGAGTTAGTTAGGGTAAGGCTCACAGTCCGGGTCAGGTTTAGTGTTCGGGTCAGTGTCGGCGTCACTGTTAGGGTCAGGGTTAGGTTTATGGTCATGGTCTAGGTCAGGGTCAGGGTGATGTTTAGCGCCACTGTCCGTTTTAGGGTCAGGTTCAGGTATTGGTTTAAAGTCCGCATTCGGGTCAGGGACAAGGTTATGTAGTATTCAGTGTTAGGGTCATGGTTAGGATTAGGGTCAGGGTCAGGGTCAGGTGAAGGTCATGGACAGGGACAGGTTTAGCGTCAGGCTTTGGTTTAGGGTCAATGTTCGGTTCAGTGTCACAGTTAAGTTTTGGCGGTAGTGTTTGGGATTGGGGTTAGGGTTAGGGTTAGAAGTAGGGTTATGGTTAGCTTTAGGGTTAGTCAGCGTAAGGTCAGGGTTAGGGTTTTGTTTGGCATAGGGGTTAGTTTTAGGGTCAGGGTCAGCGTTAGGTTTAGGTTCAGGGTCCTTTTTAGGGTCATGGTTAGGGTTACCTTTAGGTTTAGGGTTAGGGTCAGGTTCACAGTCTCGGTCTGTGTTAGGGTTAGGGTCAGGTTTAGGTCAGCATCAGGGTTAGGATTAGGGTCAGTGTCAGGGTCATGGTTAGGTATGAGTCTTGGTTACAGTAATATCAACGTTAGGTTTAGATTCAGGGTACACATCAGGGTCAGTGCCAGGCTTAGTTTTAGGTTTAGGGTTCAGGTCAGGATCACAGACAGGGTCAGTGTCAGGGTCAGGGTTTGGGTTAGGGTTTGGGGCAGGCTCACAGTCAGTGTCAGGGTCAGGGTTAGAGGTTACTGTTAGGGTGAGCCCCGCTCCTGGGTCATGGACCCATCCGTTCAGGGTCTCAGGATAAACCCTGGGCAGAAGGGTGTAGACCCTCCACCCGATCCCACTTAACCAGCCTTAAACTGGGGTGTGAACATAACTTGCCCACCAGACATCTAAACCCTCATCAGCCTCATCCTGCTTGGGGCATCTCCACCCTCGATGGCATGGTCAGGTCCTCTTTACACACAGACACACAGACACCCAGAGGCACACACACACACACACACACACACACACACACACATACAGAGATGGGGAGGAGACCTAGGGCTACACCGGTTGATCAGAAGGTGTGGGACTCTCTGACTCTGAGTCCCCTGGTGTCACCTTTTGATTTTAGTAGCCAAAGGGCCTGAGGCGTTGGGGAAACCTGATATGACCGGCCAGGGAGGGGACGTGTCTGGCGGCCGAGCTCTCTTCTCCCTACATCCTCTCGGCTTCAGTACAGCAGAAGAACATGTCGCTTCCTTTAGGATGTGCCTAGAAATGAGCTGGGCAGGGGGGGTTTTCTCTGTAATGGGTTGCCTGGTTACGTGGGTTCCAATTCCGTTGGGCTCTGTCGTCAGGGAAGTGAGGTCACCACTGCCTTGGGGGCTCCTTACCGAACTTCCTGCTGTACCTGAGCTCCCTGAGCCGCCGTTCCCCAAACTTCTCAATGCTCACCCTCCACTCAATGCAGTGCCAATCCAATGGCCCCCATACAGCCTCCCCCCAGCCCCTGGCAGGCCTGGGTGCAGCTGTTGTCCCCGCTGGAGGCAACAGAGCTGGGTTTAGACTAGTTTAGTGTTAGGGTTAGAGTTAAGAAAGACTTAGGATCAGGGTTAGGTTTAGACGAGCTTGGGGTCAGGGTTAGCGTAAGGCTTAGGGTATGGGTCAGGGTAAGGGTTAGGTTCATGGTTAGGTTTTAGGGTCAGGCTCACAGTAGGGTCACGGTTAGGGTTACGGTCAGAGTCAGGGTCAGTGTCAGTGTTAGTGACGATTTGGTTTAGGGTCAGGTTCAGGGTCATGGTCAGATTTAGGGTCATGGTCACGTTTAGGTTTGGGGGCAAGGTTCATGTCAGGGTCAGGATTTGGTTTGGGACAGGTTTAGTGTCAGGGTTAGGGTCAGGGTCTGGGTTAGGTTCATGGTTATGGTAAGGTCAGCTTTATGTTTAGGTTCTGTTTTATGAGTAGGTTCAGGATCAGGGTGAGCTTTAGGCTTAAGATTCTGTTTAGGATCACGGATTGGGTCACAGTTAGGTTTACATTCAGGGTTAGGGTCAGTGTTAAGGTCAAGGCCAGGGTCAGGTTTAAGGTTAAGGTCAGACATTGGCAAACTTCAGAGTTAGGTTTATGATCAGCGTCAGGATTATTGTTAATGTGGGGTTAGGGTTAGGGTTAGAGGTAGGTGGAGGGTTAGACCGGGTTAGGGTCAGTATCAGGGTTAATGTTAGGGGTCAGTTTTAGGGTTAGGTTCAGCGTTAGGTTTCGGGTCAGGGCCCGTGTTAGTGTCATGGTCAGGGTTACGTTTAGGGTTAGAGTTAGGGTCAGGCTCACAGTCAGGGTCACTGTTAGTGTTAGGGTCGTGGTCAGGGTCACTGTTAGGGTCAGGGTTAGGTTTATGGTCTTTGCCTGGGTCAGGGTCAGGGTGAAGTGTAGCGCCAGTGTCAGCTTTACAATCAGGATCAGGTTTGGTTTAAAGTCCTCATTCGGGTCAGCGACAGGGTTATGTAGTGGTCAGTGTTCGGGTCATGGTTAGGTTTAGGGTCAGGGCCAGGTTCAGGTTTAGGGTCAGGGTCTGGTATAGGCAAAGATCATGGTTAGGGTTATGAGCATAATCAGGTATAGGTTCAGGGTTATTGTTAAAGTTTAAGGTTAGTGTTGGTGTTAGCGTTTGGTTGACGGTTAGGGTTAGAACTTGTTAGGATCAGGGTCCGTGGTAGGGTTAGGGGTTACTCTGAGGGTTAGGTCAGCGATAGGATTCGGGGGAGGGCCCGTGTTAGTGTCAGGTTCAGGGTTACATTTAGGGTTAGAGTTAAGGTAAGGCTCACAGTCCGGGTCAGGTTTACTTTCAGGTCATTGTCAGGGTCACTGTTAGGGTCAGGGTTAGGTTTATGGTCATGGTCTAGGTCAGGGTCAGGGTGATGTTTAGCGCCACTGTCCGTTTTAGGGTCAGGTTCAGGTATTGGTTTAAAGTCCACATTCGGGTCAGGGACAAGGTTATGTAGTATTCAGTGTTAGGGTCATGGTTAGGATTAGGGTCAGGGTCAGGGTCTGGTGAAGGTCATGGACAGGGTCAGGTTTAGCGTCAGGCTTTGGTTTAGGGTCAATGTTCGGTTCAGTGTCACAGTTAGGTTCTGGCGGTAGTGTTTCGGATGGGGGTTAGGGTTATAGTTAGAAGTAGGGTTATGGTTAGGTTTAGGGTTAGTCAGCGTAAGGTCAGGGTTAGGGTTTTGTTTAGCGAAGGGGTTAGTGTTAGGGTCAGGGTCAGCGTTTGGTTTAGGTTCAGGGTCCTTTTTAGGGTCATGGTTAGGGTTACCTTTAGGTTTAGGGTTAGGGTCAGGCTCACAGTCACGGTCAGGGTTAGAGTTAGGGTCAGGGTTAGGTCAGCATCAGGGCGAGGATTAGGGTCAGGGTCAGGGTCATGGTTAGGTATGAGTCTTGGTTTCAGTAATATCAACGTTAGGTTTAGGTTCAGGGTACACATCAGGGTCAGTGCCAGGCTTAGGTTTAGGTTTAGGGTTCAGGTCAGGATCACAGACAGGGCCAGGGTCAGGGTTTGGGTTAGGGTTTGGGGCAGGCTCACAGTCAGTGTCAGGGTCAGGGTTAATGGTTACTGTTAGGGTGAGCCCCGCTCCTGGGTCATGGACCCATCCGTTCAGGGTCTCTGGATAAACCCTGGGCAGAAGGGTGTAGACCCTCCACCCGATCCCACTTAACCAGCCTTAAACTGGGGTGTGAACATAACTTGCCCACCAGACATCTAAACCCTCATCAGCCTCATCCTGCTTGGGGCATCTCCACCCTCGATGGCATGGTCAGGTCCTCTTTACACACCGACACACAGACACCCAGAGACACCCAGACACACTCACACACACACACACACGCACGCACATACAGAGATGGGGAGGAGACCTAGGGCTACACCGGTTGATCAGAATGTGTGGGACTCTCTGACTCTGAGTCCCCTGGTGTCACCTTTTGATTTTAGCAGCCAAAGGGCCTGAGGCGTTGGGGAAACCTGATATGACTGGCCAGGGAGGGGACGTGTCTGGCGGCCGAGCTCTCTTCTCCCTACATCCTCTCGGCTTCAGTACAGCAGAAGAACATGTCGCTTCCTTTAGGATGTGCCTAGAAATGAGCTGGGTAGGGGGTTTTTCTCTGTAATGGGTAGCCTGGATACGTGGGTTCCAATTCCGTTGGGCTCTGTCGTCAGGGAAGTGAGGTCACCACTGCCTGGGGGCTCCTTACCGAACTTCCTGCTGTACCTGAGCTCCCTGAGCCGCCGTTCCCCAAACTGCTCAATGCTCACCCTCCACTCAATGCAGTGCCAATCCAATGGCCCCCATACAGCCTCCCCCCAGCCCCTGGCAGGCCTGGGTGCAGCTGTTGTCCCCGCTGGAGGCAACAGAGCTGGGTTTAGACTAGATTAGTGTTAGGGTTAGGGTTAAGAAAGACTTAGGATCAGGGTTAGGGTTAGACGAGCTTGGGGTCAGGGTTAGCGGAAGGCTTAGGGTAGGGGTCAGGGTAAGGGTTAGGTTCATGGTTAGGTTTAGGTTCAGGCTCACAGTAGGATCATGGTTACCGTTACCATCAGAGACAGGGTCAGGGTCAGTGTAGGGTGACGGTTAGGTTTAGGGTCAGGTTCAGGGTCTCTGTCAGATTTAGGGTCAGGTTCAAGTTTTGGTTTGGGGGCAAGGTTCATATCAGGTTCAGGGTTAGGATTGGGACAGGTCTAGTGTCAGGGTTAGGGTCAGGGTCAGGGTTAGGTTCTTGGATATGGTAAGGTCAGTTTTATGTTCAGGTTTTTTTTATGAGTAGGTTCAGGTTCAGGGTTAGCTTAAGGGTTAAGATTCTGTTCAGGATCACGGATTGGGTCTGAGTTAGGTTTACATTCAGGGGTAGTGTCTGTGTTACAGTCAAGGCCAGGGTCAGTTTTAAGGTTAAGCTCTGACATAGGCAAAGTTCAGAGTTAGGGTTATGATCAGGGTCAGGGAGAGGGTCAGGATTATTGTTAAAGTGGGGTTAGGGTTAGGGTTAGAGGTAGGTGGAGGGTTAGACCGGTTTAGGGTCAATTTCAGGGATAATGTTAGGGGTTAGTTTTAGGGTTAGTTTCACCGTTAGGTTTCGGGTCATGGCCCGTGTTAGTATCATGGTCAGGGTTACATTTAGGGTTAGATTTAGGGTCAGGCTCACAGTTGGGTCAGGGTTAGTTGTAGGTTCGTGTTCAGGTGAAGGTCATGGACAGGGTTAGGTTTAGCGTCAGGCTTTGGTTTAGGGTCAAGGTTCGTTTCAGTGTCACAGTTAGGTTTTGGCAGTACGGTTTGGGATTGGGTTAGAGTTAGAGTTAGAAGTAGGGTTATAATTAGGGTTAGGGTTAGACAGCGTAAGGTTAGGGTTATGGTTTGGTTTATTGTAGGGGTTAGTGTTTGGGTCAGGGTCAGCGTTAGGTTTATGTTCAGGGTCGGTATTAGGGTCATGGTTAGAGTTACCTTTAGGTTTAGGGTTAGGGTCAGGCTCATAGTCACGGTCAGGGTTAGGGTTAGGGTTAGGGTTAGGTCAGCGTCAGGTTTAGGATTAGGGTCAGGGTCAGGGTCATGGTTAGGTTTGAGTCTTGGTAACAGTAATATCAACGTTATGTTTAGGTTCAGGGTCCACATCAGTGTGAGTGTCAGGCTTAGGTTTAGGTTTAGGGTTCAGGTCAGGATCACAGACAGGGTCAGGGTCAGAGTCAGGGTTTTGGGTTAGGGTTTGGGGCAGGCTCAGAGTCAGTGTCAGGGTCAGGGTTAATGGTTACTGTTAGGGTGAGCCCCGCTCCTGGGTCATGGACCCATCTGTTCAGGGTCTCAGGATAAACCCTGGGCAGAAGGGTGTAGACCCTCCACCCGATCCCACTTAACCAGCCTTAAACTGGGGTGTGAACATAACTTGCCCACCAGACATCGAAACCCTCATCAGCCTCATCCTGCTTGGGGCATCTCCAGCCATGATGGTATGGCCAGGTCCTCTTTACACACAGACACACAGACACCCAGAGGCACACACACACACACACACACACACACACACACACACACACACAATGGAATACTATGCAGCCATCAAAAATGAAATCTTGCTATTTGCAATGACCTGGATGGAACTAGAGGGGTATTATGCTAAGTGAAGTACGTCACTCAGAGAAAGGCAATTATCATATGATCTGTCTGATAGGAGGAATTTGAAAGGCAGGGTAGGGGGTCATGGGAGGTAGGGAGGGAAAAAATGAAACAAGATGGGATGGGGGGGGGGAGAGAAACCATAATAGACTTAATCTCACAAAACAAACAGAAGTTTGCGGTGATGGAGGGTTTATGGAGAGGGTGGCTGTGTTATGAACATTGGGGAGGTTATGTGATACGGTGTGTTCTGTGAAATGTGTAACACAGATGAATCACAGACCTGCACCTTTGGGGCAAATAATACATTATATGTTAATTTTAAAAATTTCTCCTGTGCTTCTGCAGTCTGGAGGAGGATGGGCACACATATAAACCCATATAGTGTCTAGTCCACCTGACACCAATAGGACCAATCAGAGTCTCCCTGGGATTGATATGTAAATGACAGGAAGACAAAGTTCTCTCTTTATGCGAGTGACTGGCCTTGCTGGATGGGATTCAGGAGCTGGCCATGGCCATCTTCCTGGACACTTGAAGAGTCTGACCAGAGAAGAAAGCAGCCATATGGAGACTAGTAAACATGAGACATGGACAAATAGAAAACTGTTTTGCCGGTTTCCAGTCCCTGTTCTTGATTCTGAAATTTTAGTTCTGCAGCTCTTCTTTTGATTTAAAAAAAAGTTTTTTTTTAATTTATCTGACAGAGATCACAAGTAGGCAGAGAGGCAAGCAGAGAGAGAGGAGGAAGCAGGCTCCCTGCAGAGCAGAGAGCCCAATGTGGGGCTCGATCCTAGGACCCTGGGATCATGACCTGAGCCGAATGCAGAGGCTTAACCCACTGAGCCACCCAGGTGCCCCATCTTCTTTTGGATTTTTATGAACTTCTGTGGTATCCATACCTACAGGATCCTGGACATTCCTTTGTTTTGTGTTTGTTTGCTTGCTTTTCCCTTTTGGTTCCTCCAGTTTTCTTTGGATTGCTGCCACTTGCAAGCAAAGGGTCTTGTAAAAATACCACACCAAGGAAATTCACACGTCCTTAGGAGCTATTGAGTACGTTCCTGTAGGGGAAGGACACAGTGAGATGCACATTTTAGAGTGATCATCTTAGAATAAGTTTAGAGGATGAATTGGTGTGAGGAGGGGAGGGAAAGGGGCATATTCCTGAAGATGACATGACAGGTTGGAAGGCCGTTATGGTCATTCTGGCAAAGTATGGTGAGTGCCTGAAACAGAAGAGAAAAGGGGGAAAGATTAAACTTACACAAGGTGAGAAGACTAATGAGACTTTATGAAATCTGAGTTTGTGAAATCGGATATTGCTAGGCTTTTAGCACACTTACTTTGGGATCTAATCTTCAAAAATATTTAAATATATCTCTGGTGGTGACAACACCATCGTCCTTCCAGTGATTAAGAACTCTGAAATCTTAATCTGGCCTGGGCTGTAGAATGTCAGCTGTGGCTTGAGCACAATGAAAAGCCATTGAAGGGTTTTACACTGGTGGGTGGAGGGTGGTCACGGGATTTCTTTTGCATTTTTAAAATGTCATTTTTGGCTGCTGTGTAAAGAATGGATAGAGAAAAGGCAAAAATAGTAACAAATCATTCTCCAATATTTATGGAACATCTACTATGTGTCAGGTACTGTTCTAAACCCTAAAGACAGAATAGTTAACAAGAGACAAAATAAATTTGATGTCCTCTTGGAGTTTTCATTTTAGTTGTTGAGTGAGAAATGAAGCAAATAAATATACATACATATCAGGGGTTGATGGGGTGTAGGAAGGAAACTAAGCTGAGTGAGTGGACATGGGGGGTGTGGGGTTTAGGGGAGCAGGTTGGAATTTTCTATGGTACTGTGTAAGGGAAGTCTCCCTCATTTGAGGAAAGACTTGGAGGAAATTAAGGAACGAGCAGTTGTGCTGTTTGGAGAAGAGCATCCCACACAAAGCAAACAGTAAGCCCAAGGTGGGAGCACATCTGGTGTGTTTAAAGAATGACACAGCGACCAATAATGCTGGGCAAAAAATGAGCAAGACGGCAAGTGGTAGTGAAAGAGCCTGGAGCCGCACCCAAGAATCAAACAGCACGCCTCCACTAGATGCAAACTGCAAGAGGTTTATTGGTTACACAGGCGCCTGCGGACGCATCAGCCTTTGTGGGCTGAGCGCGCCAGGCTAAGTTGGGGAGCAGATTATATAGGAAGGGTTGGGGTAGCGGGAAGCAAGCTTACAGAAGCAGATGCATGGTTACAGGGATCTGATTGGTTAATTAGTCAGGCGTTGGGTTTAAGGCAAGGACTCAGCCGTTTGTTCTGGCGGGCCTTGCCTCAGCACTCTGGAAATTCCCAGGTACACTCTATTCCTCATTTGTCTTTTCTTTTGACAGACCGGGTGATCACAGACAATAGACATCCTGGTATGTGTTTCCATCTGGCTATGGGGACAATCAAGCCTTCAGCAAGGGGAGAGGGGGTGCTGTGGGGACTTCAGGTTATTTAAACAAGCCTTTAGCAAGGGGAGAGGGGTCTTTCATTCCCCCCTTTTTCTTTATCATGGATAGAATCCTATATACATTCGCTTTGTTTATCAAGTAAGTCAGTTTGAGAGCCGGTTTGTTTAATTAGTTGATATTGCTGTGTCAGTACCATTGTCTGGATTACTGACAAGCGATCTTTTACAAACTGTACGAGTTTATTTAAGATACAAGGGCCGATTGAAAATTGGGCTATTGATAAAGTAACTTCTTTGTTGTAATCTCAAGGACATTTGCAAACCAAGGGAGGCTCCTATCTTGCAGGATTGTGATCTTAGCAAGTCAACTATTTATCATTTTATGGCAGTCAGGGGTGCCTGAGGAATGCTACACATATGGAGGGGAGCGGGTGAAGGGGGGATGCCAGGCGCCAGCTTTTAAAGACCCTTAAATTTTTAAGGTGGTTGAAGGTGGAAGGTCTCATCTTCTATAACTTCTTCGTGCTGAATAGGGGCGTAGAGCTGTCCCTCCCTACTGGGGTTAATATTGATCAGGGTAGGAATGTATAAGGGAGTTTCAAAAGGTGGAGGCAGCTGAATCCAGCGCTGACAGTGAAGAGGTGTTCTTGTGCGCGACAAGGATCGTCTGTCGTGGTGTAGTCATTGTAGCAATGGAGTCTCGACACCAAGTAGAGAAACATGGAACAAAGCAACATATTAAGGTTAATAAGGCGATAAGAATGAGAAGCCCAAAAAGGAGATTCGGTCATAGTCCTCCTTCAAAGCAGGAACTTAACCATTTACTGAGAGAGAGAGGAGGATCTTGTAGGCCTTAATTTGGGTATTCATATCCTTTATTAGTCCTGTGACATTTTTGTGATAGTCTGGGATATACACACAACATTCTGTCTTGATAATTGCACATGTGCTACCTTGGGCTGCTGTCAGGACATCTAAGGCCATCCTATTTTGTAGGACTGCCTTGCATATCTGTGACACTTTGGTATTAAGCTGGGAGATGCTATTTAGTGAATCATTGAGTGCCTTTGTAGTATATTTATTAAGGGCTTCTTCATGCCACATGATATCCCCTAGTCCCGCAGATGGAACAAAAATGGATGCTAAGTGATCATACCATTTAAAAACAGATCGTGTCCATCTTTGTCTCAAGTAG
The DNA here is from genome assembly GCF_011764305.1 of Mustela putorius furo. Taxonomy (NCBI): domain Eukaryota; kingdom Metazoa; phylum Chordata; class Mammalia; order Carnivora; family Mustelidae; genus Mustela; species Mustela putorius. The sequence continues at coordinate 1,320,795 of NW_025421988.1, forward strand.
GGGAGATTAGCTGGAGTTGCAATGGTTTTAGTAATGCGCCCATGATTCCAGGAAAATCCCCTTTTCTTCCAAATCGCTCCATGGGCATGTGGTACCAGGAAGGCATATTTGGAGTCAGTATACATGTTAATTCTTAGGCTTTGGCAATTGCAAAGTGCTAGTGAGCACTATGGCACACCTAGCTTTTCTTCTTCTTTCTATGAAAACCATTTTCATCAGAAAACCAACTGTCATTTGTAATTTTAACAGGGGGGCATCTTAAACCTGGCCATATAGAATAAGCTAGATTAATAATCTCTGAACATTTTTGCTCTATAGAGAAAGATGTACAGTGGTCAGGTTCAGCCATACAGGTAACTAGGTTTAAAGTTTGACAAATTTTAAGTTTTATTTCTGGCATCTCTGTTAGTGTGGGCCCAGTATTTAATAAGTTGGCCTCCATCATCCATTGGTGGCCTTTGGCTACTAAGACAAATCTGGACCTGATGTGACATTATTACAGTTAGGGACTGTCCCATAGTGAGCTTTGAGGCTCTTTTATGAGGGCTGTTTTAGGTTTTGCTAAAGCATCTGTTTGCAATTGCACCTCAATGGAGGTGGCCTCTAGATAAATATGACTAAGGGATGAAACCAATAAGAAGACCTTTGAGTCATCCAACCTTAACAATATCCTAATTACAGAGGATCATTGTCAAGTGGGAGAAGGGTGCGGTATGCTGGCTTTTAGGCAATTTCATTATTCCAGTTGTTTAATCATGTGCCGTGGGGTCTGCTAATATCCCCACAAAATAATAAGATTGACTAAAGAAGCTATTGTACAAGTTCCCTGAAGTTTACCTCAAATTGTTTAGCTTAGGTAAACAAACATTTAAAGACAATCAAATCTAGAATTTAACATCCATAAAGGTGTGTTACGAAAATAGAATTTTTCTCTCTAAAATAACCCTCATTTACAGAGATAGCCAAATCAGGACTAATTCACTTGTGAAACAAGTTTAGTTTTGACAAACTTGGCCTATTATTTACATAAGCTCAGCAAGAACAATAAGTGTGATCAATAGATCTTTTAGCATCTGCTTTGCTGGAACTTTTAATAAGGAATCTCTAGGTTGAACTTTTAGTAGCCTCTCTGGGCCAGAAGCCAAGCCCTGTACTGGCCATCAGGCATGCCTGCAATACCTGTCGATTTGGGCGAATTTCTCATTGGGGAATTCCTCTTCTGAGACCGCACCTACCAAGGAGTGACATTCTTTACTCACCTGGTGAGGCTGCTGGGAACTCTGTAAGCAAGGTATCAGGCCAACAGTCCCAAGGGGCTTTAGGGCTCTAGGTTTTATAAAGTCAACCTTAGTTCCTTTAAACTGTCTGGTTATATCCGAGTCTTTTTAAATATGACATTCCAGCCAAAGCCTTGGTAAAATAAACCGTGTTTCCAACTCTTTCCTGTTACAAGGAGAACAGATTCTTATTGGACTTATGCAAATGACTGACTGTCATGGAAGAATGCTTACTTACTGAGACCTTTTGGTTTCAGAGGGTTCAGATAGAGAGAAAAGCTTGAATGCTTTGAGCTCTTTTATAAATGAGCACTTTTACATCTCTATAAGTTACAGATAACTAGGAGGAAGTATCCCTAGTCTGGAAGAGCAAACATCAGAGAGAACCAGCAATGTTTAAAGTAAGACAAAACATTAAGAGATATAACATTATAATTTTTTAGTTCATTTAGTCCCGTGTTACCAAATCTAGTGAATGCGGCTTTAGTCAGTTTTGGAAATTTTTACCCATTTCAGTTTTAGGATTTTCAAGTATATCAAATATCTGTATTTGTCCTGAAAGTCCTTTATAGGAATCTCCTTGAAAATAAAACTCATTTTATAAGAGAATTAAAACAATTATAAATGACAAAAACTCAGAATGGATATGGTTAAAGCTAAAGAGACACGGGAGTTTACAATTTAGCTGCAAGGAAATCAGGTTATTTTTGTGATACATAACATTTCCATAATTACAGTATCAAGCGATGATCTCTCAAAATGTTAAAACTTTAGGAAGTGTGTAGAATCTCTAGAATAGTTATAGTATTTTCCCAAATGTAATCCAAGGTTTATCATCGGTTCAGTAGTATTTCATGAGCAACTTCATATATTAAGGAAAAGCCTGAGTTAAAGAGATTTTACAATTTAAATCTTGTCAACATTTGCTAAGATCTCAGAAAGTTTTGAAGCACATGCCTAAATATAATTAGGGATGTTAAACACCGGATAAAACAAAACATAGAAACTGTTTTTTCTGGGCAGGCAAAGAGAAAATCACTTACATTCCCATAACAGGAGATCAATTAATCTAAGAAAACTTTGTCCTTTGAACAGAGAATTTTAGTCTTGTACTAATGTAATGTACTTTTAAAACCCATTTATTTAGTCTATTTTAGTCCGTTCTGACCATAGCTAAAATTCCTTTTCTGAAGATTTCCCTTTATAAATCTTTTATAACTTTCCTTTGCATTCAGGTCTTGTCCTAAGCCATTTCTTTCTAAGCAACCATCTCATTTAGGATAAAATTACCTTCCCTTACCTTCAACAAAATGTATTCCCATTCCTTAATTTTTTTTTTTACTTATCATCTACTTTCCTACAGAGTTTCCCTTATTTCCATCAGTCTTAGTTACACTAAGCAGAATTTGATACTCTTAGAAACACCTTAATCTCTAGTGAAGACTAAGTATTAACCAATTGTGAACTGTTACAACAGAATTCTTCAGGTGGCAAATTTATGAATCAGTTAAGTGGCAAACAAGTTTACCAACAGATTTAAATACTCTTAGTTTCTTTGCAGTAAGAAGTCAAAAGCACAAACCTATATCCAGTAATTAATGACCTAGCAATTTATCCTGCTTGTTTAAGACCTAGATGTTTATAATTCAATTTTATTTGTCATCCAAGCAAAACTTTAAAGCTTTCAGATTATCAAAGACGTTGAAAGCGACTTCAGCAATTACCCATTAGAACTTTGAGACAGACAACCACCAGTTTAGTTATTTCTTTGCTAACAAATTTTAATAAATAACATGAGCTTATTTGACCTTCAGTAAACTTCGAAGTTTCACATTTACTGCTGATAACATAAAAGACGGGTCTTATTTTAATTAAACCAACAAACTTAACTTAGTTCCAACACTGATTTACGTTCCATCTGGACCCACTCCACTTTGAATGTTTACCTGAGACATGGTTGGGAAGATCTGGAGTGAGGGGGTGTTAGGTCCAGGGGGTGCTCTTCTTGCTCCTTGACAGTGAAGAGAGAAGGAGCTGTGGTGCATGATCTAGAGGCCAGTCATGCAGGCTGCACACACGTTGGTATAGAAATAGGAGAAGAGGGAAACAGAAGAAGAAAGTGCTGCCAGGAGGCAGAGAAAGGATTCCCAGTTTTGGAGCTCCTAAGCCACAACAGAGGAGCAGATGCCATGCTTTTTCATTAGCCAGGGGGAAGGGTTAGGCAGTCCAAGTCAGGCCAGAGAACACAGGGAAACCTCCCCGAAACAAAGAGTTTCGGCAGCTGCTTGGGAATATTCCCTATAGTCTCTGTCCCGAGTCAGACCAACCCCAGTTGGCTTCAGTTATAGCCATCAACATAGGAAGTGAGTGAGGGAGAAGCTCCCACATCTATTAGGAAAAACAGAGAGAAATAAAGCCAGAGTCCCCTTTGCTAGGGCTGGCCCAGCAACCTGGGTTTATCCAATATGTCAGGAGGAAATTTACTAGCTGACTCATTGAATCTGGTTTTAGTTCTTAATACCTATCTTTTATATTTCCTTCCGATATGTATGATGTTGCAGACAAGGGGAGGGGGACCTTTCAGGTGCTGTCCTGCTCACGTCCCTCGTGGGAACTTAGGAGCGTCTTAGCTAAGGTCTATCCATATAAACCCCAGACCAGGCTACTCCATGGAGTAGATGACCGTTATGCCGTATGACGCTCCGCGAGACTCAGGGTGCAGCCCACTCAGACTCCATAGCCAAAGGCAGTGGAGCCACATAAACATTCATACAGTCAGGCATTCCTCAGATTCAAACGGATCAGACATTTTTCCCTAAACAGAATGTTACCTTCATAACTGAAACAAAGAACATATAGACACTTAGGACTTCGACAGGACAGCCTGGACACAAGAGACAAAAATAGAAATTGCTGTGCGGGTTCGGTTCAGAAATCGAGACTACGGGTTATGGTCAGGAGGAACGCGAGATCCTCTCTGACCGACAGGTGGCCCAAGATAATGGCCCTCTTAGGAAACCCCAAGGCATCTCCTAGAGTAAACTGAAACCCCCGAGGCGTCCCTCGGTTGCAGCAGGGGAGAAGTCTGAGTTCGTCAACTCTTTCTCAGCCTGCCCAAAAATACGGAGCAACAACGTTGTTGTACGGAACAGGAAAACAGACAAACAGAGAGACAGAGACACGAATGACAGAGACACGGATACTGGCCAGCTTACCTCCTGGTGGGGACCGGCTAGAGTCTTGGGTGGGACTTCAAGAGATCTCGGTGGGACCTCCAAATGAAAGACCCTGGTGCCGCACCCAAGAATCAAACAGCACGCCTCCACTGGATGCAAATTGCAAGAGGTTTATTGGTTACACAGGCGCCTGCGGATGCATCATCCTTTGTGGGCTGAGCGCGCCGGGCTAAGTTGGGGAGCAGATTATATAGGGCAGGGCTGGGGTGGCGGGAAGCAAGCTTACAGAAGCAGATGCATGGTTACAGGGATCTGATTGGTTAATTAGTCAGGCGTTGGGTTTAAGGCAAGGACACAGCCGTTTGTTCTGGCGGGCCTTGCCTCAGCACTCTGGAAATTCCCAGGTACACTCTATTCCTCATTTGTCTTTTCTTTTGACAGACCGGGTGATCACAAACAATAGACATCCTGGTATGTGTTTCCATCCGGCTATGGGGACAATCAAGCCTTCAGCAAGGGGAGAGGGGGTGCTGTGGGGACATCAGGTTACTTAAACAAGCCTTTAGCAAAGGGGGAGAGGGGTCTTTCAGTAGGAGGTAGGTAAGGAAGGTAGTGGGGTCAGATCACATAAAGTATTCAAGGCCATTGTAAAGATTTGCCTTTAACTTTGTGCCAGATGAGAAGAGCTTGGATGGTTTTGAAGAGGCTTGACTTGATTTAGATTAGAAAAGTATCGGGGCGCCTGGGTGGCTCAGTGGGTTAAGCCTCTGCCTTCAGCTCAGGTCATGGCCTCGGGGTCCTGGCATCGAGCCCCGCATTGGGCTCTCTGCTCATCCCTTTCCCACTGCCTGCCTCTCTGCCTACATGGATCTCTCTCTCGCTCTGTCAAATAAATAAATAAAATGTTAAAGAGAAAAGAAAAGAATCACTCAGGCTGCTGTGTGCAGAACGGACTTGTGGGGTTGTGGGGTGGGGATGCTACTTGCATTAATGTAGACTGAGATTTCTATACTGCTGGCATTTGGGGCCACATTCATTTTTGTTATGGGGAGCTGTCCTGTGCACTGACCACTAGATCGCAGGAGCGCCCTTTCCCACTCTCAAGTTGTGACAATGAAAAGTGTGTCCAGACTCTGTCAAAATCCCCTGGGAGGGAGCAGGTACACAAAACTCTCCTAGTTGAGGACAACCGATTTGGGTGAGAAGGGGTATTGGCCCAGACCAGAGCAGTAGATGCAGGGGTGGGGAGAAGGGGGGAGATTCTGGGTGTATATTGAAGACAAAACACGCAGGATTTGTAAATATATTAAGTGTGGAGTGTGCGGAAGAGACAAGAGTTGGGATGATTTTACAATTTGGGGGGCCCGAGGCCCTAGAACAGTGACATTTCCACTTGCTAAGATGGGAAAGACGACGGGAGAAGCAAGTTTGATGGGCAACAGGTGTTTGTTTCTGGAGATGGTGGCTGAATCCACATGGGGATGCCCAACCAGCAGCTGAACACACGAGTCTGGCATTCATGGGTGAGGTCCAGGCTGGAGGCACAAATATGAGCACCGTTAGGACATAGGGTTCAAGCTCTGAGAAGAAGTGGGCTTACCTACACAGTGAGTATGGACAGAGGTGTGTTTGGCAACATGATAAGTCAGCTTCATGATATCTGTCCCCCGGTATTTGTCCTGTGAGTATGGATGGGAGTGTGTATGGGACTTAGGACTTGCTTTTAACCAGTAGAATTTGGCAAGGTAAGAAGATGTCACTATTATGATCTCATTATATTAAATCAGACTGTTTTACGGATTGGAGTGAGAGGCTATCCTGGACTTGAAGAAGCAAAGAGCCAAGTTCAGAATCACCTGTGGAGAGAGTTATATGGCAGGAAACCGCAAGCAGACTCTGGGGGCTGAGGATGGTTTCCAGTTAACAGCCTGGAGAATCTCCCTGGCCCGCCCCAGCATGGGCTGCCCCCCAAATCACACAGCTACAAGGAAATGAGTTCTGCCAACACCCGAGTGAGTTTGGAAGCAGAGCCTTCCATAGTGGAACCTGCAGGTGAGAACACAGCTTGGTGGGCGCCTTCTCTCCTCCTTTGAGTGAGACCCAGAGCCGAGGACCCTGGTTAAGCTGTGTCTGGCCTCCTGACAGCTAGAGATGGTAGGATAGTAAACTGAGCTGTTTAAAGTTACTAAACTTGTTATTATTTGTTATGAAGTAACTATTAAAAACAAAACAAGAGGCCCAAAATGGAGTTGCTTATGCTAAGCCCCATGTCCCCCAAATCAGACTTAATTATGATTTCAGCTGTCCCAGAAATGGAATCTGAGCCCAGGCAAGCAGACACCACCTGATCCCCACTCCCTCAGACCCCTGCCATCCCCAGAAGCCAAGTCACCTGGCCATAACCAACCTGCCTTGTTTGCCTGACGTGACTTCCTTGCTCCTCCTCTCTCCCGCCTATAAAATCTTTCATTTTGTACTGCTCCTCCGAGTTCCTTTCACTCTGCAAGCAGGATGCTGCCCATTTCGTGAATCATTGAATAAAGCCAATAGGTTCTTTAAAATGTACTCAGCTGAATTTTTTTTTTTTTAACACAACAGAAAACTCAAGCAGAAGTTCCGAGTCCCAGAGCACAGGACTGATGTCTAAAGGTCAGGAAGCTCAAGAAAACCCAGGCATGAAAGGAGCCATCATCACTGACCAGTGTGGAAGAGGAAGGGAGAGCTAACATCATGATGAAAAAGATAGAATATGTCCAGAGAAGTGGAGGTTCTTCTATGTCTATAGGACTGACAGGTTGAGTCAATTTGATCTGAGGGTTAATCATTGGATTTGGAACTTGGTGGTGATTAGCGATCTTGGAAAATATCTGTGTAGGTGTAGTCATGGGACCAATGACTGTTAACAGTGTCTGAAGTGCAAAAAAAAATTCAGGGTTTGGATTCAAATGGGAGCAGTGGATATAAAGAGCAGTGAGCAAGTCTGACTTCTGTTTTGGAGATCAAATCAGTTGGTTTTGCTGATGGATTAGATACGAGAAAAGGGAAAGGGGGAATTTATCCCAGGGGCTGAGGCTTTAGCCAGTAGGAGGTGGGGATGCTGTTTACTAAGATGGGGAGACTGGGACAGGAGAAGGTTGAGGAGGGAGCAGGATAGAAATCATGGTGAAAATAAGACTCCTGTTACATATTCATTGAGAAATATGCTGCAGGCAGCTGGCCATGTGAATCTCAGCTCCAAGGGCGGGTTAGGATTAAAGACGTTCACTTCAGAGCCTTCAGCTTCTACAAAGAACTTAAATCAATGATGCTGAATGGAATCGGTTAAAGCAGTGGTTTTTAAACTGGGGCTGGGAGGCAAGGAGTTTTGCTCCCAGGGCCGACTGAACAATATCTGGCAACATTTTTGGTGGTCACCACTTGGGGGGTGCTGCTGGCATCTAGTGGCTAGAGACCAGAGATGATGCTAACTGTCCTGCAGGGCACAGGACAGCCCCACAGCAGAGAATCACCCACCAGGTATCAATAGTGCTAGGTTGCGAAAGCCTGATTGAGGGAGAGAGAGAGAGAGAGCGAACGCATAGCTACAGAAGACCCAGAATCAAGCTCTTCAAAGGGGCGGAGATGAAATTGAGAAGCAAATTGAGAATACAGGTCCAGGATGGTAGGAAGAGAAACCAAGTGATTAAGAGGGCACTAAGGAAGCGGGAACCTAGAGACACCGAGTACATCCACGTTTGCTAGTGATAGGCGTGTATGGTGCATGGACCGCCTATGAGAATTCACACACCTTGCACATTTTTTAGTGGGCATCTGAAACTTTTTAATCATAAAATTTTCATCACAATATATGTATATTTTATTAACTAGGTGTTGAAAATATTAAACATTTTAAAAATGAGATAGAGGGCACCTGGGTGGCTCAGTCACTAAGCAGCAGCCTTTGGCTCAAGTCATGATCCCAGGGGCCTGGGATGAAGGCCCACATTCCTGATCAGCAGGAAGCCTGCTTCTCCCTCCCTGGCTCTCCCTACTTGTGTTGTGTGTGTGTGTGTGTGTGTGTGTGTTTGTGTGTGTGTGTCTCTCTCTCTACCAAATAAATAAATAAATCTTTAAAAAGAAAATGAGATAGGAAAGGATCGACTTCATTGGAATAACATTTGCTTGCTACAAGTTGATTTTTTTTAAGCAGAACAGTCTCATTTTTTGTTATTTTATTTCCCAAAAGACACTGGAATGGAATGAAACCATTAAAATCCTTACTTGTGCCTTTCCCTATTATGTCCCTAAAAATATGTAGTTTAATTTAAATATGAAGGAATGAGTGTCACTAACCAAAACTGATTGTTATTCTGATGTCAGAGCACTTACAACATCTGCCCAAATCCCCTTTCCGATGTTAACCTTTACCCTAATAAGGAGAGGAAGCCCCCTAAAGCAGAGCCCCAGGACTGCCCACAGAAGGGCATTATTTGAAACAAAACTGGTATTTCAACTTTGGTATCAGCCCAAGTCCTACACTCTAATAAGATCTGAGAGGAGTGTCTTGATCTTCCAGGAAGGAGAGGAGAATCCTGATATCAGACCCAAGAATGGGCATATCATCGATCCTACAGAGCACACATGGAGTTTGGATCTGGAAATGGACTCCCTTAAAATGATCTGCACATAAGGATTCTTTATAGAGATTTTTCAACTACCCTTGGGGACATGGTACCCTACACCCTCAGGTGTAGACAAATATTTTACAAGCTATGCTGGGAATGAGGTGGGGAGAGAAATATGGAGGTTGTTATAGGAAGATAGAAGGTTAAAGGAAGTTTTTGTTTTGGGTTTTTCCTTTTGTTTTTAAGAAAAAGGTCATTTGTCTTCTGACTGGAAGGATCCATTGGAACGAGAACTTGATATTGACCCTGGAAGTGGAGTCCTGGAGAGGGCTGGAGGGAACAAATCCCAGACACAAGGAAGAACAAACCCAATCTGGGGATGTCTGCTCTTCTCAATAAACCTGCTCTGTCTTCAACTCTTTCTGTGTTTCTTGTACATTTCTCCAATTACCATGTAAATTCCATGATGCCAGGGACTTTTCTGTGTCGTTCGCCACAGATTTACAAACACTCAGGGCAGTGTGTAGCACTGACTAAATATTTGTTGAGTAAATGTCTAAAAACAAATTAAAAATGGATACAAATGTAGGTATAGATTTGATTGGGTGGTGGTAAGATAAGGGAATTCCTACACAAAGGGCTTTTATTTTCTTAAAGTGTGACACTAGTCATGAAGTTTTGGAACACAGGTGAGGTTTGGTGGGGTGAGGTCCAGAGCCGATGACCAAGAAAGGATTCTTGAGACGTCTTAGGTGCAAATGGTGGTTTTTATTAAAACACAGGGACAGGACCCAAGGGCAGAAAGAGCTGCTCAGACAGAGGCATGGTTGACTGGGAGCTGAGGAAGGTGAGGACAAAGGGGGGTGTCCAGAAGGACTGTCATATGCTAAAGAAGAATTTCAGGATAAGGGAGACCTGGTTATTGTAAAGTCAAGGCTGTTTTTGCCTCTAATGAGGGAAAGCATGAAGACAGTCGGGAGTTTCCTGGAGATATGTTACATTCCTCCTATCACACATCCTTGTCAGTGGGCTTTGGGCTTAGAAGAAATTCAGTTTTATTACACTTCCCTCCCCCTTAGCCTCCCAGAATTTTATGGAGGGGAGGGTGATGGTGATGTTAGGGCTTCCGGAAACTGAGGTATGGGTCTCTGGAAGTCAAGCTATTGATGAGAAAGCTTCTTCCTTCCTTGTAAGTCGCTAGGACATTCGTAGATGGAGGGAGACTCCTGTCCTGCAGGACTGGGATCTCTATCAGTTAAGCATCGTTTTTCCTTTAGGGCAGCCAGGAGTGCATGAGGAATGTTACACATATGGCATGGGGAGAGGGTGTAGGGTGCCAGTTTTTCTGCTTTGTCCTAAGCTTGCCTTCTGCTCCCTCATCCCTAGGACAGGAGCTGGAAGTGAGGTGACATAGTTCAGAAGAGGTGGTGGGGGTAGGAATTGTTGAGGCAAGTCTTGAAGGTGTGAAACGGTCATCCATTAGAGGGAAAGCAAACTCACCAGAGAGACAGGGGAGTTTGAAGCCAGGGTTGAGTATCCACTGGAGAATTGTGGTCAAGTGTTTTAAAGTACAGCAGGTTGGCTCAGCTGTATGATTCCTTCCTGGTTTCTGGTGCATGCCGCTGGCATTGGTAGAATCATTTCTAAAGAAACAAAGCAAAAGAGGATAAGCCTTTCTTTCACAAACGATGATGAATCAAGTTTTGAACATGCTGGGTTTTGAGGCACAGGTGGGACATCAGTGAAATAGCATGAGTAGGTAGTCAGTTACACGGGCCTGGTGGGTAGGAAAGAAACAGATGGTCATGTATCAGTGGGAGAGATGTTGGCTAGGGAATGGGAGCTGAAACCAAGGGCACAGTTGATATCACTACAAGAGAGGGTAGCTTGGAAGAGAAAGGTTAACTGAACCCCCGGGGAAACCCTGATGGGAATGTCACATGCATTTCTCAGGCATGCCAATGTTGACACAGATTACTGTAACTCCTGGGGGCCAGAAGCCATGTCTTTGAGATTCATTCATTCTCTGCCTCTGGCATAGCGTGGGCCACATTGAAGGTAATTCTAAAATTCATTCCGATTTGATTTCATTGCACTTTTCATTTACCAGAATCTTGTCATGGTTTGCTAGTGTATCATTTTCTCGAAAAGATTAAATAAGGACCATTTTACAAATATGAGATGAATGCCTGAAGGGATTTTGTTTAATTCATTCATTAGCTCGGGAACCACTAAGATGTTACCACCACTTCAAGCAAGAATCTCAAGGCAGACACATATACAATCAGTGATACTTAAACGAATTTGCTTTGATAGATGCAAATAGATATGCAAATAGAATGCAAATGGATGCAAAACTGCCTTCTACCAAAGGAAAGGGGGTCAACTGTACTTCCAGTGGACAAAATTCATTTACATATAGCTAGACAAGATCATCTGCATCCACATCAATTATGTACAATCTATAGAGTTGCAAAATAGCTCAAAGACAAGAAAGGCACAGAATATCCCATAGAATTGGTCAGCCCAGAAGGGTACATGAGACAACACCTGTTTTCCCTTGGAAGACACTATAATCTTTTAGGTTCATTTCAATGTCTTTCGTGATTTTGCCTATGCTTTAAAAGAAAAAAAAGTTACCCTTATCATTCTTATTAGTTTGAAAAAAAACTAATAAAATACTAGTCTGTTATAAAATACACATGGAAGAATGTTCTGGCACTATCATACCCAATTTGGGGTACTAACTGATTAGGAAGATGAGGCAGAATTTGGGAGCCCCTAGTCAGGAATTCAGACTCTAGATTCATTGCTTTGCATTTAAAAACCTCACTCCCAGCTGAGGGGTAACTCTCTCTAGGAGCTGACCAACCCTGGAGGGGCAGTCCTTCCAGCTTCAGCAAGCACTCATGATGGTCAAAGTATCAAAATATGGAAAATAAAGGACGGTTACTCATCTTCCCTGATTTTTTTTCTTTTTAAACTTATTTTATTTAAATTCAATTAGTTAATGTAAAGTGTATCAATAGTTTCTAATGCAGAGTTCAATTATTCTTCCCTGATATTTTTTTCACCCTCTTCCCCTAAATCAGGTTTCTGTGATTCTTCCTTCTGATCCCATAATAACCAGTGCATATTTCTGTCCTTGCAAGGTGACAGCGCCAACAATGGCATCCCAAGTGACAGCATAGCAATGTTCAACCTTCAGATTCCTTTGAGGGAAGAGGGTGAGAACTTGAAGCCATTTTAATTTCGATGTAATGGATGTGTGACCTCATTTGATGTGGGTAGCCTGTAAGACTGCACTTCTAGTCTTTACTCACGTGTCTTAAAAATGTTTTTATTCATATTTTTTTATTAAAATGATGACAACAAAACTCGAGGTGTGCTATATATCCTGAATTTCCACCATCACATTCACTTATAGAGCCATTGCTCATTCATCCTCATACTGATTATTGAATACGTTTTTTCCTCTGCATTATTGTGCCTATCTTCGACCTTCCAAATACACAATTAACCAGGAAAATTTAAACTCTGACTGCTCTTTTAAGAAATTGAGGCTTGTAAATATCCGTGCATAGAAAATCAAAACAATATGCCTGATTACACAAGGACCCCTCCCACTGATGAATGTATGGTGCCTTATTATCTTTGTATGGTGCCTGGGTGTGGATTAGGAAAAGAAGCACCATCCTTTGCACGGTTGCAGCTGTGTGCTGTGGAGACTGCTTGGGGAGCAAAGCACAGGTTGGTTTTTAGCCCAAAGTGTCTCCTTCTGGTAACCCTTAAAAGGTCAGGCGAAGATGCTGAATGTGCACTATTTTGCCCCAATGGGTGTAGCTTGATTCATGTTCCTCCCTGGGATTTCCTCCGGGACCTGATAGTGTTATACAATAGCAAGGGAGGGACTAACCCATCACTGTGTAAATTTCAGCAGCCATAATAAAATGTGCATGTTTCTGTTTGGGAATCTGAACACGTATTTGACCTTCTTAGTGATTCAACTTTGAAGCAAAGACTTTTTTCATCTTTTCTTCAAGACTTTGGGTTAAATTAAGGGGTGCTCTGAGATTTTAAGGCAAATTGTCACGAGTCAGCCTTTATCTACAGTTACTTATCTCTGTAATCAGATTTTTCTCAAGACACAAAATACACGTACACACAAAATAAAACACAGATACAGTTTAGATGCCGACTCAAATTGTCAGCCAGGGCTGTTGAGTCCACATTTTTTAATCATCCCAGGTGATTGATTATATTAAGTGAATATTAGCAGTTACAAAATAAGTCTACAGTAATACAATGTACTTTTATCATTTTTTTTACATTAATGGTTTTTGGTTAATTATTCCTGTTTCTTCTAAAAAATAATTTAAAAAAAATATAGCTCTTCTGTAGTCCGAATGTTTTTGTGTCCCCTCTCAAAAGTCATATGTTGGAGGGACGCCTGGGTGGCTCAGTGGGCTAAGCCTCTGCCTTTGGCTCAGGTCATGATCCCAGGGTCCTGGGATCGAGCCCTGCATCGAGCTTTTGGCTCAGCAGGGAGCCCGCTTCCCTCCCTCTCTCTGCCTGCCTCTCTCCCTACTTGTGATCTCTATCTGTCAAATAAATAAATAAAATCTTTAAAAAAAAAAGTCATATGTTGGAACCCTAATCCAAGTGCCAAGTGTAATGACATTTACAGATAAGGCCTTTAAGAGATTATTAGGTCATGGTGGTGGGGCCCTAACAATGGGATTAGTGCCCTTATGGGAAGAGACGGGAGAGAGCCAATGATATGATATATTACATATAATATATGAAATATTATTATAATGCTATATTATTATATCAATAAATGAAATGCAATAAATAAATAAATAAATAAAATTGCAATGCAATAAATAAATAAATTACAATGGAAGATTATTCAGCTTAACAAAGGAAGGAGTGTGGGTGATGTCCCTGTTGGGCCATGCTGGCTCTTGGCTGGGACCTAAGCCAGGCCCGGACTGAAAACCTGCATCGTCCCACCAACTTGGGGTTTCCTGCTATCTGCCCCCCAAAGGACAATGTCCAGTGTCAGAGCATGGGGGCAGAAATAGCCTCAGTTAGTTCCTACACGAAGAGTAGCTTTGGAAACTTCTGAAAACCCAACTCATCATCCATCTGGCTATGAAGGGACATCTACAACATTAATCCCATGACCCATGTTTTACTTTGTAGAATTCCAAACATTCAACAAGCTTGTGAGTGGTCTATTTATTTGCAAGCTTAGGTTGCTGCTTCTTGCCTTTAAAAGCCAAGCACTGTAGTTGCTCCCGTAGATCGGTACAGTCTTTTACAGTTTTCAAAGCACTTATGAGTTCTTCCCCTATTCTTTACTTCTGAAAAGCAAAATGTGTATCAGCCAATGATGTAATTAGTTTGAACAGAAAAGAACTTTATTGAACATTATCAAGGGCCTTGAAGAATGCCCAGAGGGCCAATGCCAGGTTCTGGGGCTGTACCCACCGCAGGACTGCCCAGGGGGGAGATAGTGCAGTGATACCCCAACAGTTGACCCTGGATGCAACCGTGGGCATGGCTGCTCAGAGAACTCCAGTCTTTTGCATCCATCCTTAGAAAACAGATCCTACCTACTTGGTGCTTGCTTCTTCTTCTCCCATCAGAGCCTCATGTGGGTGCATCTGATGGGCAGACCTTGTATCATTTGCAAAGTAATTTCTGGCTTCTCTTGGGGTAGAAAGTCAACATGGGAAAATTCCTCAGAGGTAGGAAGAAGAGTGTCCAAAGGATGCTGGCTGTTTCAAATTACAACAAACATGACAAACGATACCACTGACCATCAGAAGTGGGGTTTTAATGTCTTGAAACAGTTATTATTGGGTTTTAATGTTACTGGGAATCATTTACTGTAGGTTCACAAGATATCTGATAAGAGAGCACCTTTTAGATTTCTCTAACCAATAATATCTGCATTCTGATCCTGCAGAAAAAAGTTCTCTGAAAGTGCTGACCAGTTTTGATTGCAATACGATTTCTCAGCTGATTCTTTTCATATCCTATTTGAAGCAGAGCTCAAAGCTCTGTACTCAGTGGGTGGTTGTATAATTGCTTTAATTCATTTGTTAAACATAATTATCTTTCCTCACTTCTGTCTTTGGGACAAAGCATATATTCCTTTGATATATGCTCAGCAGCTTGGTCCCTAATGGATGTGATTAGAGCTTCCCACGGTGTGCATCATGTGAGGGAAGGGGTGTTACATCGTTATGGTGGGGACACATCTTCATTTCATGTTTCAGGGACTTAAGCTGTTTCTTTTGACACCTGGGGGCTAAGTTAATGAGAGAGTTCTTTGATAGCTTTATGTGAGCTAATTCTGCTTGTCACATGCTATAGGGGACCTGGAGAAGAGGGAGGAAGTCAGAGAGCAGAAGATAGGTGGGGTGCCTTTGTTCAGTGACCATCCCCTCATGTCAACCACCAACCCAATCATTAACTCTGGGCGTTTAAACACAGACATCCTGAGACAGATCAAAGACAGGTTCTTGGCAACAGGTCAGAACATATTCTTGGGAAAAAGAGTTATGCTAGTGGACCCTTGTGAATCTGAGGTGTCTTCCTCCTAGAGACCTGGGTGTTTTGTAGACAACCTCTCATCCACCTTTTTGCAATGTCCCCGCAAGGCACTTATTCCCAAGTCTGGGAAAACTGAAGAATATTAGACTCTGTGCTCTTAGAGATCAGGGAAGGTGTCAATGAATCATCCTTCTGGGTTCTAACCTAGACTGACAACAGATAAGAACCGAGTTCAATCAAATGTGATAGGTATTGAGGGCTAGATGAGTCAGCATGGCTTAGATTCAAGACCAAAATAGTCTTGAATCTTCCTGTGCCCTGAATTGAAAAATGGTGCCCAGGGAATAGTGTACCTGGCCCGATCCAGCCATGCTTACCCCAAGAATATGAAGATTTCCCCCTGCATTTTCTTTTGAAAGTTTTATGGTTTTAGCCTTTACATTTAAGTCTACAATCTATTTCCAGTTAATTTTTGGATATAATGTGAGGCAAGAGTGATGATTTGTTTTCCCATACATACATGCAATGATAGAAATGCTTTCCAGCCTGCCGCCAAAAAGAATGGGCCTGGGTCTTTCCTACTGTTTCCTGGCAATGGTCCAGCACAGCTTTCCTTCAGAGCAGTCAAATAACTGAAAGAAAATCCTCAAATTTAACAATCTTGTCTACTGGGTTTCAATGGAAGTTCATGCATTTTATCCACTCCCCCTTTTCAACCTGCTTTCTATAGAAAACATCAATTCACCTGTTGGAATTAAACCTGAAAAAAAAAAAAGGGCAACAAATTAAGCCACTTACAAGAGTGTCACGAAGTACTGACCTTTTATTCTTAACACAGTGACTGGACAGAACCCCTATTTTTGCGAGTAAAAAAGAGCAGGCACCCCTTCCCCATCCTATGCGATGGTGCACTTCAAAGCCTTGTCTAAGCAAATCTTAGAATGTTGAAGTTGTAGGGAACAGAATGTTCATCAGTTTGATGAACGTTGGAAACTGATCTTTGCAGCTTCGGTTTATAACAGTGAGCTTGTGCATTCTTGGATAGCTGTCCATTACTGATGTGTGCCGGAGTAGTTTTACAGTTTCACCTGAGGAAGGAAGACTTTATGTTTTATGAAGAGTCCAGAAATTCTGCTTTTAAGGCTAAATGCATACAGCAACATTTATTACACAGAAAGTGCAGCAAGTCTACAAGACCAGAAGCATAAGTACTGATGAATGGATGGAAGCAGTAGCTAGGACTATAGACAATCCTATAGCAAGAGAAGACTGTGATGCTTCCGGATGGTCCAGGAAATCTTCTGGAGGCTTCAGTACCTGGTGTGATCATTTAGTCGTGAAAAGGGCACATCAGAAGGGGTGGTGTGGTGAGCAAGGGCACAGGACAGGCACATCTGGAAGGTGGCAAGTGGACTGTCAAGGTGGGGCCGTGAGAGACTGGGTTCAAGGCAAGCTGCCAGGAGCCAGGAAGCCTCCTGAAAGCCCGAATATCCCAGGATAGCATATTCTCAAATCATGATGATAAGGCTTACGACGATTTAAATGCTGTTAAATGGGAATTTTGCCTTTCAAACCATGCTATACCTTTGATTGTAAGATGTATCCCAATTTCAAAGATGTTAGATTGTGTGGGGGGAAAAGCACAAGTCAGTGTGCTAGCCAGCCTCGGGGAGGACCACGAAGATTTCCACATCCCAGTATCTGCATGTGTGTTGTACCCTCCCACATCTGGTGTGACTAACAGGATATAGCAGAATTGGGGGTAAATCAGTTACAGAATTAGGTTATGAAAGACACTGAGGCTTCTGTTTTGTTCTCTCTCTCTTTTCCTCTCTTTCTTTTCTCTCTCTCTCTCTCTCTCTCCTTTCTTCTTCTATTCCCCCTCTCCTTCCCTCTCACTCCCTCCCTTTCTCTCTCTTTCTCATTTATCATTAGCTCTTGTGGAAATGCAGGTATCCCTGTAGATACCCGGGTGGCAAGGAACTGAAGCCCTCCACACCTGCCACCTGCACAGAATTGAGGTCTGTCCATCATCACATGTCCTTCAAACAGCTGCAGCTGGCTATTTGATGGCAATCTCATGAGATACCTCAAGGCAGAAACACACAGCTCGACAGCTTCCAGGTGCCTGACCTTCAGAAACGGTGTGAGATCATAAGTACTTAAATATATAGTTTGGGCTGCTAAGTTTGGGGGTAATTCATTGCAAAGCAATAGAGGAACGATTCTATACAAAGACACAAAATATGCCTTATTCCATATGTGTACTCAGCGTCAGTCTGACGTTCAGAAAGAGATATGCCTGCCTGAGGCTGCTTAGAACATGCAGTGCCTCAGAGCAGGGGGAGTCATTAAAGAGAGGTAACAAAAAATGGGGAAAGGGAATGTAGACATACAAAGAAGAACCATTTTGCTTTTCTAGGTCCTTCTTTTTAAAGAGTAGTAAATATACTTTCCTAGAAAGAAATAAACACAGAAGGAAAGAGTAGGATGAAAGTTACCTTTATCAGCCTATAAACAGATACTCAAACCAAAAACACTGGAAACTGCAAAAAGATGCTAACTGTTTTTAAAGAAATGGCACACGACGTTAGGTATAAATAACTTTCATGCAAATTGAAGAGGTAGACGTGGTCGAATTGTTCAGGAGGCACCAAAAGAATGTGAATAACATTCTATTGAAAGGAAGGAAGACTGAGATTCTGAGAAAATATTTTATTAGGTAAAAGAATGAATAAATAAATGTATATATATATATGTATATATATACATATATATATAAGTTTTCTAGGGTTGCTATTTCAAGATACCAGAAGCCTGGAGGCTGAAACCACAGAAGTGGACAGTGTCACATTTCTAGAGGCTACAATGTTGGTAGGACATGCACCTTTTGTAGGTATTGTGGATGGATCTACTCCAGGCCACTTTTCCAGCTTGAAGCGTTGCTCTGGCTTTGGACTTCTTCAACGGGCCTTTCCCTCAGTGCATATCTGTGTATCCGCACTCTCCCTTCTTAGTCCTCCCGAGTTAGGGGCCCAGTCTACTCAAATATGACCTCATCCTAGCTAGTGACATCTCCAGGGACCCTATTTCCAAATAAGGTCATGCTCCCAGGTGCTGGGGTTTAGGACTGGGATACTTCATATGCATAAACACACACACACACACACACACACGTTGTATATGTATTCCTATATATATATCTATGTGTATAGATAGAAAGGGAGGAAGGAATAGATGGGAAAAAGAAAATATGCCTAGCGAGTTAGTAGACTTCACCTTTAACTTTTCAACAATGACCTTCAGAATGAACGACTGAAATTCTATTGAAAGAAAAGACCTGCATAGGTCAGTGAAAAATAAACTCTACATAGGAGGATGCAGTGGCTAGTATAGATTTTGTGGAAAGAGAAAGGATGAAAAGGGCTAGTCCGTATGTACCCAAAGGAATCCTCAAAGGCTGCTTTTCCGAGGTCTTGAGAAGAAACAATGGAAAGACACCCGATACGTGAACAGAGAAAGAAACCATTGCAGAACAACAAGGGATCCTTTTAGAAAGACATGGCTATCCTCAAGGTGTCTGCATGCCATGAGAAAACTCCCTGAGATCCACCACATTCAAGCCCATCCAACAAGGCTCCAGACACTTTTTGGAAAGCTTGTCTTTCTTTCATGGAGAGAGAATGAGTGAGAGAGAGCATGAGAGAGGAGATGGTCAGTGGGAGAAGCCAACTCCGCATGGATCTGGGAGCGGGAGGTGGTAGGAGATCCTGCCTGCCCGGGGTCATGACCTTATCCCAAGGCAGTCGCTGAACTAACCGAGCCACGCAGGCGCCCGTCTCCAGAAATGGGTCAACAACAGCTGAGGAGCACCTGGGCGGCACCTTCAGTGAAATGCCCAACTCTGGGTTCTGGCTCAGGGGTTGATCTCAGGCTCTTGAGATTGAGCCCTGAGGCTAGCTCTCGGTTCAGGTCAGAGTCCACTTGGTCTCTCTTTGGGTCCTGCCCTTCCCCCCTTCCCCATGAAGAGTGCTCTTGCCCTGAAACCAACTAGGAAAAGCCTTCACAGAAATAAACAATGTTTGAGAGGGGGTGTAATGCCAACTGAATATTACCCCCATTTAAAAGACCACCAGAGACGTGAGTCAAAGCCAAGCAACAAGTGTCGTTTATTGCAGGTTCGAACCTGACCTCTGCGCTGCTCGTTGCCAATAACGCCGAGGGGTCCGGAGCTGGGTCGGTGCAGGATTTTTATAGACAGATACAAACAAGTTTCGGGTGGGGCTGAGCTGATTGATTGATAGTTTGAACAGGCATACTTGGCGTCAGTGGATTGGGTCAGGGGACCCGCGCGCGAAAGCAGACAAAGCAATCTTACAGAAGCAGAACCGGCCGGTTAGCCCACGCATGCGAAAAAAAAAAGCACTATCAGGATATTGAAGGCCTGGTTACTATCAAGCCAAGGCCACTTTCCCTCTAATGAGGCACTAACATAAAGACAATTGGGAGTCTCCTGGTGAAATGTTACATTCCGGCTATCAAAGGTAAGGTAACTTCTTTGTTGTAAATTTCAAGGACATTTGCAAACCAAGGGAGACTCCTACCCTGCAGGACTGTGATTTCTGCAAGTTAACTATTTATCATTTTATGGCAGTCAGGGGTGCCTGAGGAATGCTACACATATGGAGGGGAGCGGGTGAAGGGGGGGGGTGCATGGCGCCAGCTTTTGCTTTGTCCTCAGCCAGCCTCCTGCTCCTTCATTCCCCCCTGAACAATTTTGACCCTTAAATCTTTAAGGGGGTTGAAGGTGGAAGGTCTCATCTTCTATAACTTCTTCGTGCTGAATGGGGGCGTAGAGCTGTCCCTACCTACTGGGGTCAATATTGATCAGGGTAGGAATGTATAAGGGAGTTACGAAAGGTGGAGGCAGCTGAATCCAGCGCTGACAGTGAAGAGGCGTCCTCGCGTGCAATAAGGATCGTCTGTCGTGGTGTAGTCATTGTAGCAATGGAGTCTCGGCACCAAGTAGAGAAAGATGGAACAAAGCAACATATTAAGGTTAATAAGGCGATAAGAATAAGAAGCCCGAAAAGGAGATTTGGCCATAGCCCTCCTCCAAGCCAGGAACTTAACCAATCACTAAAAGAGAGAGAGGGACCTTGTAGAGCCTTAATCTGGGCATTCATATCCTTAATTAGTCCTGTGATACTTTTGTGATAGTCTGGGATGTACAAACAACCTTCTGTCTTGATAATTGCACATGTGCCACCCTGGGCTGCTTTCAGGACATCTAAGGCCATCCTATTTTGTAGGACTGCCTTGCGTATCTGTGACAATTCGGTATTAAGTAGGGAGATGCCATTTAGTGAATCATTGAGTGCCTTTGTAGTATATTTATTAAAGGCTTCTACATGCCACATGACATCCTCTAGTCCCGCAGATGGAACAAAAATGGATGCTAAGTGATCATACCATTTAAAAACAGATCGCGTCCATCTTTATTTCAAATTGGGGAGATTATCTGGGGTTGTAATGGTTTTAGTAATGCACCCATGAATTCAGGCAAATCCTAAAGTACAGCGACCTATCTACCCTGGACGAAGCCAGGGCCACAAGTTGGTTCCACATATCCAGTGGGTTCCGTTTGGAGCTGGCCATCTGATGCCAGGTCGCCTTGCCCAGTCAGTAGCAAACCAGTCAGTAGCCTGAAGTACTATTATTTGGGGACACATTTCTAGTGAGCCATCCTAGACATCGTGTGTTATTTGCCCAATACCACTCGTATGATTCCTTTGTTCCCAGCATAAAACTGCCTTCTGACTGAGCTGTCCAATCGTGGGTGTAAGCCACAGATATGTATCTCAGATGCCATCCTTAGTATATGCCATCCTTAGTATATGCCATCCTTAGTATAGCGATAAGGAGGGTTTTGAAACTTAGGCCCATATTTGATTGGGGATTTATGGCTTGATAGCAATCCCCTTTCTTCCAAATAGCTCCATGGGCATGTAGCATATTTGGAGTCAGTATAAATGTTAATTCTTAGGCTTTGGCAATTGCAAAGTGCAAGTGAGCACTATGGCACATGTAGCTTTTCTTATTCTTTCTATGAAAACTACTGTCATCAGAAAACCAGCTGTCATTCGTATTTTTAACAGGGGCATCTTAAATCTGGACAAATAGAGTAAGTAAGATCAATAACCTCTGAACATTTTTGCTCTATAGAGAAAGAAGTACAATGGTCAGGTTCAGGCATACAGGTAACTAGGTTTAAAGTTTGACAAATTTTAAGTATTATTTCTGGCATATCTATAAGCATAGTCCAATATTTAATTAGATGGCCTCTATAATCCATTGGTGGCCTTTGGCTTCTAAGACAAATCTGGACCTGATGTGAAGTTATTACAGTCAGGGACTGTTCCATAGTGAGCTTTGAGGCTCCTTTTATGAGGGCTGTTCTATGCTTAGCTAAAGCATCTGTTTGCAATCGCACCTCAACAGAGGTGGCCTCTAGGATAAATATGACTAAGGGATGAAACCAATAAGAAGACCTTTGAGTGGTCCAGCCTTAACAATATCCTGATTACAGAGGATCACTGGCAAGTGAGAATACTTGTCAAGAGATAAGGGGAGTCCCCAATGCATCATACAATCCACTCATAAACAAAGTGGGGTCATCCATTGTCTCCACAAGTCCATAATTAATCCTATGGAGTGCAATAGGCTGGCTTTTAGGCAATTTCATTATCCCAGCCACACATAAGGTGTTAGTTAAGTTATACAATTGTAAGGGAATCAATCCCATTTTCCAGTTGTTTAATCATGTGTGAGGGGGTTCTACTAATATCCCCACAAAATAAAAAAGCAAGAAGATCATCTAAATGAGCTATTGTGTAACTTCTCTGAAGTTTACCTCAAATTGTTTAGCTTAGGTAAACAAACATTTAAAGACAATCAAATCTAGAATTTAACATCCATAAAGGTGTGTTACTAAAACAATTTTTCTCTCTAAAATAACCCTCATTTACAGAGATAGCCAAATCAGGACTAATTCACTTGTGAAACAAGTCCAGTTTTAACAAACTTGGCCCATTATTTACATAAGCTCAGCAAGAACAGTTGAGTGTGATCATATAGATCTTTTAGAATCTGCTTTGCTGGAACTTCTTATAAGGAATCTCTGGGTTGAACTTTTAGTAGCCTCTCCGGGCCAGAAGCCAAGCCCTGTACTTGCCATCAGGCATGCCTGCAATACCTGTTGATTTGGGCGAGTTCCTCTTCTGAGTTTCCGCACCTACCAAAGAGTGACATTCTTTACTCACCAGGTGAGGCTGCTGGGAACTCTGTAAGCAAGGTATCAGGCCAACAGTCCCAAGGGGCTTTATGGCTCCAGGTTTCATAAAGTCAACGTTAGTTCCTTAAAGCTGTCTGGTCATATCTGAGTCTATGCATGTCTTTCTCAAATATGACATTCCAGTCAAAGCCTTGGTAAAATAACCAGTTCTCAATGGTGTCCTGTTAAAGGAGAACAGATTCTTATTGAACTTATGCAAATGACTGATTGCCATGGAAGGAAGAATACTTACTGAGACCTTTTGGTTTCAGAGGGTTCATATAGAGAGAAAATTTGAATGCCTTGAGCACTTTTACATCTCTATAAGTTACAGATAACTTAAGAAAAAGTATCCCTAGTCTGGAAGAGCAAACATTAGAGAGAACCAGCAATGTTTAAAGTAAGACAAAACATTAAGAGACACAACATTATAATCTTTTAGTTCATTTAGTCCCATGTTACTAAATCTGGTGAATGCGGCTTTAGTTAGTTTTGGAAATTCTTACCCATTTCAGTTTTAGGATTTTCAAGTATATCAAATATCTGTATTTGTCCTGAAAGTCCTTTATAGGAATCTCCTTGAAGATAAAACTCATTTTACAAGAGAATTAAAACAATTATAAATGACAAAAACTCAGAATGGATATGGTTAGAGCTAAAGAGACACAGGAGTTTACAATTTAGCTGCAAGGAAATCAGGTTATTTCTGTGATACATAACATTTCCATAATTACAATATCAAGCGATGATCTCTCCAAACATTAAAACTTTAGGAAGTGCATAGAATCTCTAGAATAGTTATAGTATTTTCCCAAATGTAATCCAAGGTTTATCATTGGTTCAGTAGTATTTCACGAGAAACTTCACATACCAAGGAAAAGCCCGAGTTAAAGAGATTTACAATTTAAATCTTGTCAACATTTGCTAAAATCTTAGAAAGTTTTGAAGCACATGCCTAAATATACTTAGGGATGTTAAACACCTGATAAAACAAAACATAGAAACTGGTTTTTCTGGGCAGGCAAAGAGAAAATCACTTACATTCTCGTAACAGGAGATCAATTAATCTAATAAAACTTTATCCTTTGAACAGAGAATTTCAGTCTTGTACTAATGTAATGTACCTTTAAAACCCATTCATTTAGGACAAAATTACCTTCCCTTACCTTCAACAAAATGTATTCCCATTCCTTAAATCTTTCTTACATATCTGCTACTTTCTTACATACAGAGTTTCCCTTATTTCCATCAGTCTTAGTTACACTAAGCAGAACTTTGTATTCTTAGAAACACCTTTAGTTATTAACCAATTGTGAACTGTTACACAACAGAATTCTTCAGGTGGCAAATTTATGAATCAGTTAAGTGGCAAACAACTTTACCAACAGATTTAAATACTCTTAGTTTCTTTGCAGTAAGAAGTCAAAAGCACAAACCTACATCCAATAATTAACGACTTAGCATTTTATCCTGTTTGGTAAAGACCTAGATGTCCACAATTTAATTCCATTTGTCATCCAAGCAAAACTAAAACTTTCAGATTACCAAAGACTTTGAAAGCTACTTCAGCAATTACCCATTATAACTTTGAGACAGACAATTAACCTTCAGTTTAGTTATTTCTTTGCTAACAAATTTTAATAAATAACATGAGCTTATTTGACCTTCAGTAAACCTCGAAGTTTCACATTTACTGCTGATAACTTAAAAGACAGGTCTTATCTTAATTAAACCAACAAACTTAACTTAGTTCCAACACTGATTTACTTTCCACCTGGGCCCACTCCACTTTGAATGTTTACCTGAGACATGCGTGGGAAGATCTGGAGTGGGGGTGTTAGGTCCAGGGGGTGCTCTTCTTGCTTCTTGACAGTGAAGAGAGAAGGAGCTGTGGTGCATGATCTAGAGGCCAGTCATGCAGGCTGCACACACGTTGGTACAGAAACACGTAAGGGGGAAACAGAAGAAACAAAGTGCTGCCAGGAGGCAGAGAAAAGATTCCCGGTTTTAGAGCTCATAAGGCCCAACAGAGGAGAAGACACCATGCTTTCCCATCAGCCAGGGGGGAGGGGTTAGGCAGTCCAAGTCAGGCCAGAGAACACAGGGAAACTTCCCCAAAACAAAGAGAGTTTCGGCAGCTGCTTGGGAATATTCCTTATAGTCTCTGTCTCGAGTTAGACCAACCCCAGTTGGCTCCAGTTATAGCCATTAACATGGGAAGTGAGTGAGGGAGAAGCCCCCACATCTATTAGGAGTAACAGAGAAATAAATCCAGAGTCCTCTTTGCTAGGGATGGCCCAGCAACCTGGGTTTACTAGAAGAAGGCTTATTTACATAATTATCATCCAATATGTCAGGAGGAAATTTACTAGCTGACTCATTGAATCTGGTTTTAGCTCTTAATACCTATCTCTTATATTCCCTCCCGATATGTACGATGTTGCAGACAAGGGGAGAGGGATCTTTCAGGTGCTGTCCTGCTCGCGTCCCTCGCGGGAACTTAGGAGCGTCTTAGCTAAGGTCTATCCATATAAACCCCGGACCAGGCTACTCCATGGAGTAGATGACCGTTATGCTGTATGACGCTCCACGAGACTCAGGGTGCAGTCCACTCAGACTCCGAAGCCGAAGGCGGTGGAGCCACACAAACACATTCATACAGTCAGGCATTCCTCAGATTCAAATGGGTTAGACACCCTCCCGTTAAACAGAATGTAACCTTCATGACCAGTACAAGGAACATATATCCACATTTAAAGACATAACATGGAGATATACATTGTTGGCCTCCGAGGTGGGGCTCGAACCCACGATCTCTGCGAGGCCCTCCTGGCCCCCGAGGTGGGACTCGAACCCACGATCTCTGAGAAGCCGTCTCGGCCCCTGAGGTGGGACTTGAACCCACGATCTCTGAGAAGCCATTCCCACCGGGCTCGAGGGACGCCTCCCCATTGGCCCACTGGCAACCCTATAGCGCATCCGCCAGGGTGTATTTGCCAGCCACCGTCCTGGGACTCTAACCCAGGTCCTGGGACTCTAACCCAGGAAAAATCACAGAAAGGACAAGACACACAAGACATACATAAGAACAAAGCATACGAAAAACATAGAGACAAAAGACAAAGCCCGCTTTCTTACCGATCGGTTGCAGTGACCCGTTGACCAGTTGTCTGGTGGGCTTGAAGGGGAGATCTTGGTGGGACCTCCAAATGTATTGCCAACTGAATATTACCCCCACCTTAAAAGACCACCAGAGACATGAGTCAAAGCCAAGCAGCAAGGGTCGTTTATTGCAGGTTCCAACCTGGACTTCTGCGCCGCTCGTTGCCGATAACGCCGAGAGGTCCGGAGCTTGGTCAGTGCAGGATTTTTATAGACAGATACAAACAAGATTCGGGTGGGGCTGAGCTGATTGATTGATAGTTTGAACAGGCATACTAGGCGTCCGTGGATTGGGTCAGGGGACCCGCGCGCGAAAGCAGACAAAGCAATCTTACAGAAGCAGAACTGGCCGGTTAGCCCACGCATGCGAAAAAAAAGCACTATCAGGATATTGAAGGCCTGGTTACTATCAAGCCAAGGCCACTTTCCCTCTAATGAGGCACTAACATAAAGACAATTGGGAGTCTCCTGGTGAAATGTTACATTCCGGCTATCAAAGGTAAGGTAACTTCTTTGTTGTAAGTCTCAAGGACATTTGCAAACCAAGGAAGATTCCTACCCTGCAGAACTGTGATTTCTGCAAGTTAACTATTTATCATTTTATGGCAGTCAGGGGTGCCTGAGGAATGCTACAAATATGGAGGGGAGCGGGTGAAGGGGGCGGTGCAAGGCGCCAGCTTTTGCTTTGTACTCAGCCAGTCTCCTGCTCCTTCACTTCATCATCAGCACCTACTGCTCTCCTCTCCTGGTGGTATCTCCGGAAGGTGTCTTCTCTAGCTCTTCTAGCAGGAGATGGGCACTTCCCCTCTACCCCTGTTGCCGGACCAACCTTACCTATCCTGCAGGGTCAGGTCGGCCTGGCCTTCTTTTATCTGTTGTTCTCTTCTGAATGGTTAGTTTTTCATAGATACCATGCTTTGCTTTTGTCAGGATTTACCCTGGACTATCAAAACCCTTTTCTTGTGCCAGTGAAGCCTAAGAAACACCCTGATGAGAGAACCAGGAACTCGAACAGATCATATTTATCCTGAATGTTCCGTCCAAAATGAAAAATACATTTCTGAGGAGCCTCAAGATCTCTGAGAGGGGAAGTTTCACCAACTCTGTCATGTAGGGGCATCAATTCCGATTCTGTGTCAGTTTTCCTACTTTCGCAGCTAGTAATTCTCTACCTCAGAAAGCCCACTCTCAACCGTTTCCTCTCTCAAAGGCAGTTGCTCTTAGAGTCTGCACATGGCACTTGGGGCCTGCTGGTCGTTGGCTACTGCCCTCTGTACCTTGGGTCTAACAGCTCTGGGGCATCAAGATGAGAATGTCTCTTGTTCTAAGACTTAATATAGTTTGGGGCACATGGTAAGCAATAATCACTTTTTTTGTTGATCCAAGTGTTCGACCTTTCTTAATTATTCTAGTACCACAGTTTATTTGTTCTAAGACTTGTCCTCCCCCAGCAATTTTAATATCTCTTAAGGTGGCACTCACCTTACACTTGATGACATATCCTAGTTTAACTGACAGCATTTCTCTTTCTTAGTCGAGCATAAACTATAGTGCATGTTACCCTTGATGAAATCTAGGATGCAATTAAATACTCTATTATGGTTACGATTGATATTTGAAATCCTCCGGTAGCTCCCTGTGCCCCCACAGTGTAGTACCTCACCTCCTAAGCATAGTTTACAAACCATCTCACCCCCAGTGTTAACCCCGGGGCTCAGCCTCCATCCCCATGTGATGCTGCCAGATCAGCTGTCGGTTGTCAGGAACTTGCTGTAGTTTCCTAAATGCACTGTGCTGCCTCCTGGCACTTTGAAACTTGACACACTCATCCTCATTCTTCGCTTTGCCCTTGTCTATCAGCTCCCCTGAAAATCTGTTCCTAAGTGGCTTTTCCCAGCTCCAACCTACCCTTGGTAGTCCTTTATCTCCCTGTGGTAAAGCCTGTCACACTGCACCATGGACATGCCCGTTGTCCCCCTGAGAAGAGAAAGGGGACAGTGAGGTTCCCCCAGCATTTGCAGCTCTAGTGCAGAGTCCCATGCCTGGCTTTCAGGAAATGCCAGATCATGAAGACAAACGGAGATCATCCTCTGGCTAAAACCAGATCTTCTTTGCCTACCATAGGATCTGGATCAATAAAGAGCATCCAGTTATTATTGCTGTTTTTCTACGGATTTTTTCCCCATATATTTCCCAGGTCTTTACTCTTTTTATAGCACTTTAATTCAGGCTTCAACCACTTCCTAGTCAAATCAGGTGAAATCATTTTCCTTCCCATAACCTTGATGTATTTCACACCTAGTAATTCTTTTTTTAAAGATCTTATTTACCCATTTGACAGACAGATCACAAGTAGGTAGAGAGGCAAACAGACAGAGAGGGGGTAAGCAGGCTCGCCACTGAGCAGAGAGCCCGATGTGGGGCTCCATCCCAGGACCCTGAAATCATGAACTGAGCCGAAGGCAGAGGCCTAAACCACTGAGCCACCCAGGAGCCCCATATCTGGTAATTTTTAATCAACGTGGATTTGCTGCATCAAATAGTTCCTCCTCCTTTAAATATAAATATATTGATCAAGTCACACGCATGTCTTAGGAGAATGTCATACGTTTAGTAGCAAACTTGAAATCTTGGCCATTGGTTTTGATTTTTGTTTTGGTTTGATTTGGTTCGGGTTTTGTAATTTTAAAAGTCCCTCCAGCCCTTGGCTCTGTCTGACCTGATTGCTTTCAGCTGTTTCTGCAACAAATTTATCCCGGCAGCGAAAGCTCTCATTGTTTACAGTGGCGTCCCCTTCTGAACACTTTGTTAATAAAAAACTTTTTTTTCTTTTTCTTTCTTTTTTTTTTTTTTGGCTATGGTAAATGTGGAACAACAATGAGGTATTTCAAAGAGGTGAACCACAGATAAATTTCTCTAAGGGTGGGATGAGGGTTACTCAAAAAGGAACTTGACAAGGCTTTTAAAGATATCGACAATCATTATAACATAACGTGACTGATTATTACCATGCTCTTAACTGGGCAAACACTTGTTGGCTTCCAAGAAAGACTAACATTGTTGAGATGGTTCTAGCGGCCTTCTAGCACATGGTCTCATGAGGCAGGGATTCTAGCCACTGGCTGTGCAAGGCATGAGTCCTGTTAGTGATTCTATTTTTTCCTCTGCAGAATGGGCCTTTCTACATTCCAGGTCCTTTCTACCCCAATAAATATTGCGGTGATTCTCTCAGTGAGTTATACTTTTGATTAAACAGCCAACTGTCTCTTTAAAAGGACTTTATTTTAAAGTCCTTTAAAGAAAAGTTCTTTCAAAAAAATCTTTTTTTTTATTTTTTATTTTTTAATCCCATATGTTTACTCTGATCCTGGAACTTTGTCATTTTGACCTTCTCTGCTGATTAAAATATTCTTCATCTTCAGCATCTACTGCTCTCCTCTCCTGGTGGTAATCTCCGAAAGGGGTCTTCTCTAGCTCTTCAAGCAGGAGATGGGTACTTCCCCTCTACCCCTGTTGCTGGACCAACCTTACCTGAAAGACCGTAGAGGACCCGCACCCAAGGACGCACTCAGAGACCACTGGATGCAATAAGCAAGAGGATTTTATTCGGGCATGCTTGGACTCCCAGGGACACTTGACCATGAAATCCGTGTAGGATGGGTCAGTGCCTGAGAGCCCTGATCTGTTTCGGGAGTGACTTAATATAGATTTTACAGTCCATTACATCAGAGCTCTCACTTTTCTAGCCAGTAATTTCAAAGCATTACAGTAAGGCCTACACACAGGTAGCCAATCCTTTAAAATCAACCATACATTCTGGCCTGTCACCGTTCAGGTAGTGTACAGTAGAGGGTACATGTTGAATTGCACGTTTCTAACCTTTATCTGTATACGTGCTGAACCGCACGTCTCCAGCTAGTGTACGTGCTGAACCGCTCGTCTCGGCCTTGGTACGTGAGACAACCCTTTTCAATTTTATTTAGTAGTAGGGGAAATTCTTAACAGGGGAAGGGTATAACTTTATTTGATTACACAGCGAGCGAGGGTTTAAGCAATTTTTCATTTCTTAGCAAAGCATTAGAAGCATTATTATACAGAAGCCAGAAACAGCTGGGTTAAACACAGATTTTTGCTAATTGTTATCCTATTATGCTGCTTGCTGACTCCCTTATCTATGGTCAGCTGGCCACAGTTTCTTAGTTAGCATGAGCTGGTTATAAAAAGAATGTTAAAACTTATAGGCTATACTATAGTTCTGACCTGGGGTCCTTCATTCCCCCCTTTTTCTTTATCATGGATATAATCTTATATCCATCTGTTTTGTTCTTCAATTGAGTCCTTTTGGGACTCTACTTGTTTAAGTAGTTGGTATTGCTGAGTCAAGACCATAGTCTGAACAACAGACAGGCGATCTTTAATGAATTGTATTAAACCTGTTTAAGACACAAGGACCAAAAGTTAGAATTAATAACAGAATGATGAGAGGGCCCATTATAGATGACAACAAAGTAGTAAGCCAAGGTGATCTGTTGAACCAGTTTTCGAACCATCCCTGCTGGGACTGAAAATCCCTTTTTCTTTGAGCAAGTCTTTCTCTGAGTTTATCCATAGTTTCTCTGACTACGCCAGTTTGATCTGCATAAAAGCAACATTCTTCTTTTAAGGCAGTCAGGGGTGCCTGTGGAATGTCACACATATTACCAAGGGATGTGGGTGGAGAGGGGGTGCAAGGCATCAGCCCCTTTTCCATCTTCAGCCAGCCTCCTGCTCCCTCATTATTTCCCCCTGAACAATTTTGACCCTTAAAGCTTTAAGGTGATTGAAGGTGGAAGGTCTCATCTTCTGTAACCTCTTCCTGCTGAATAGGGGCGTAGAGCTGTCACTACCTACTGGGGTCAATATTGAACAGGGTAGGAATGTATAAGGGAGTTACGAAAGGTGGAGGCAGCTGAATCCAGCGCTGACAGTGAAGAGGCGTCCTCTCACGCGACAAGGATCGTCTGTTGTGGTGAAGTCATTGCAGCAATGGAGTCTCGGCACCAAGTAGAGAAACACTGAACAAAGCAACATATTAAGGTTAATAAGGCGATAAGAATGAAAAGCCCGAGAAGGAGATTTGGCCATAGTCCTCCTTCAAACCAGGAACTTAACCATTCACTGAGAGAGAGAGAAGGATTTTGTAGGGCCTTAATTTGGGTATTCATATATTTTATGGTATACTTTTTTTTTGTTTTATTTATTTATTTGACAGAGAGAGAGATCACAAATAGGCAGAGAGACAGACAGAGAGAGAGAGATGAGGAGAAGCAGGCTCCCTGCTGAGCAGAGAGCCCTATGCGGGACTCGATCCCAGGCCCCTGGGATCATGACCTGAGCCGAAGGCAGAGGCTTAACACACTGAGCCACCCAGGCGCCCCGTATTCATATATTTTTATTAGTCCTGTGACATTTTTGTGATAGTCTGGGATGTACACACAACATTCTGTCTTGATAATTGTACATGTGCCATCCTGGGCTGCTGTCAGGACATCTAAGGCCATCCTATTTTGTAGGACTGTCTATAGAGCAAAAATGTTCAGAGGTTATTGATTATAGAATAAGCAAGATCAACTACCTTTGAACACCTCCGCTCCACAGAGAAAAAAGTACAGTGGTCAGGTTCAGGCATACAGGTTACTAGGTTTAAAGTTTGACAAATTGTAAGTATTATTTCTGGCATATCTATAGGTATAGTCCAATATTTAATTAGTTGGCCTCTATCATCCATTGGTGGCCTTTGGCTTCTAAGACAAATCTGGACCTGATGTGAAGTCATTACAGTCAGGGACTGTTCCATAGTGAGCTTTGAGGCTCCTTTTATGAGGGCTGTTCTATGCTTAGCTAAAGCATCTGTTTGCAATCGCACCTCAACAGAGGTGGCCTCTAGGATAAATATTACTAAGGGATGAAACCCATAAGAAGACCTTTGAGTGGTCCAGCCTTAACAATATCCTGATTACAGAGGATCATTGTCAAGTGGGAGAAAACTTGTCAAGAGATAAGGGGAGTCCCCCATGCATCATACAATCCACTCATAAACAAAGTGGGGTCATCATTTGTCTCCACAAGTCCATAGTTAATCCTATGGAGTTCAATGGGCTGGCTTTTAGGCAATTTCATTATCCCAGCCACACATAAGGTGTTAGTTAAGTTATACAATTGTAGGAGAATTAATCCAATTTTCCAGTTGTTTAATCATGTGTGAGGGGGTTCTACTAATATCCCCACAAAATTAAAAGAAAAAAGCAAGAAGATCATCTAAATGAGCTAATGTGTAACTTCTCTGAAGTTTACCTCAAATTGTTTAGCTTAGGTAAACATTTAAAGACAATCAAATCTAGAATTTAACATCCATAAATATGTGTTACTACTAAACATAATTTTTTCTCTCTAAAAATAACCCTCATTTACAGAGATAGCCAAATCAGGACTAATTCACTTGTGAAACAAGTCCAGTTTTAACAAACTTGGCCCATTATTTACATAAGCTCAGCAAGAACAGTTGAGTGTGATCATATAGATCTTTTAGAATCTGCTTTGCTGGAACTTCTTATAAGGAATCTCTGGGTTGAACTTTTAGTAGCCTCTCCGGGCCAGAAGCCAAGCCCTGTACTTGCCATCAGGCATGCCTGCAATACCTGTTGATTTGGGCGAGTTCCTCTTCTGAGTTTCCACACCTACCAAAGGGTGACATTCTTTACTCACCTGGTGAGGCTGCTGGGGACTCTGTAAGCAAGGTATCAGGCCAACAGTCCCAAGGGGCTTTATGGCTCCAGGTTTCATAAAGTCAACGTTAGTTCCTTAAAGCTGTCTGGTCATATCTGAGTCTATGCATGTCTTTCTCAAATATGACATTCCAGTCAAAGCCTTGGTAAAATAACCAGTTCTCAATGGTGTCCTGTTAAAGGAGAAGAGATTCTTATTGAACTTATGCAAATGACTGATTGCCATGGAAGAAAGAATACTTACTGAGACCTTTTGGTTTCAGAGAGGGGTTCATATAGAGAGAAAATTTGAATGCCTTGAGCACTTTCACATCTCTGTGAGTTACAGATAACTAGGAGGAAGTATCCCTGGTCTGGAAGAGCAAACATTAGAGAGAACCAGCAATGTTTAAAGTAAGACAAAACATTAAGAGACACAACACTATAATCTTTTAGTTCATTTAGTCCCATGTTACTAAATCTGGTGAATGCGGCTTTAGTTAGCTTTGGAAATTCTTACCCATTTCAGTTTTAGGATTTTCAAGTATATTAAATATCTGTATTTGTCCTTAAAGTCCTTTATAGGAATCTCCTTGAAGATAAAACTCATTTTACAAGAGAATTAAAACTATTATAAATGACAAAAACTCAGAATGGATATGGTTAGAACTAAAGAGACACAGGAGTTTACAAATTTAGCTGCAAGAAAATCAGGTTACAGTTTCTGTGACATATAACATTCCCATAATTAAAATATCAAGCGATGATCTCTCAAAACATTAAAACTTTAGGAAGTGCATAGAATCTCTAGAATAGTTATAGCATTTTCCCAAATGTAACCCAAGGTTTATCATTGGTTTAAATCTTGTCAACAATTGCTAAAACCTTAGAAAGTTTAAAAACACATGCCTAAATATAATTAGGGATATTAAACACCTGATAAAACAAAACATAGGAACTGAATTTTCCAGGCAGGCAAAGAGAAAACCATTTACACTTTTTAACAGATCAATTAGCTAAGAAAACTTTGCCCCTTTTAAACAGAAAGAAAACCAGCTTTTTATACCAGTGTCTTTCCCTTTTTTATTTTATTTCTAAGTGTGCATTCTTAAGATAGGTGTTTCCTGGGTTTCCCTCCCATCATGAATGATGTCGCAGACAAAGGAGGGGGATCTTTCCCCTGCTGTCCTGTTCCCATCCCTCATGGGAATTTAGGAGTGTCTTAGCTAAGGCCTGTCCATATAAACCCCGGACCAGGCTACTCCGTGGAGTAGATGACCGTTATGCCATATGACGCCCTGCGAGACTCAAGGTGCAGCCCACTCAGACTCCGTAGCAGAAGTGGTGGAGCCATACAGACACATTCACACAGTCAGGCACTCTTCAGATTCATACAGGTTGGATACCCCCCCCCCCTTTCTGGGCATCTCTGGCTAATGGGAGGTGATCAGTCTCCTCTTTCACTCTTTACAGATTAGAGTGAGTTTCTATGGTTACAGGCAATGGAGGATGGTAACAGGTTGTTTTCGCAGTCCCTCAAGGTTGGGCTGTTTCCTTAATCTCTCAAGGCCAAATGGCCTTTATACTAGGAAGTATAATCTGTGTGGAGGCAGGTCAGGAGAGTGATAAATTACCTTGGAGGCTGTTTTTCTTTCTTTTTTTAGTCTGTCCTGACTATATCTAAAATTTCTTTTGTGAAGATTTCCGTTCACAAACCTTCTACAGCTTTCCTTTGCATTCAGGTTTTGTCCCAAGCCATTTCCTTCCAAACAACCATCTCATTTAGGGCAAAAATTACCTTTTATCTTTAATAAAATGCATTTCCCTTCTTTAAATCTTTCTTACATATCATCTACTTTCCTGCAGAGTTTCCCTTATTTCCATCAGTCTTAGATACACTAAGCAGAATTTGATACTCTTAGAAACCCCTTAATCTCTAGTGAAGACTAAGTATTAACCAATTGTGAACTGCTACAACAGAATTCTTCAGGTGGAAAATTTATGAATCAGTTAAGTGGAAAACAAATTTACCAACAGATTTAAATACTCTTAGTTTCTTTGCAGTAAGAAGTCAAAAGCACAAACCTACATCCAGTAATTAACGACTTAGCATTTTATCCTGTTTGGTTAAGACAATTCAATTCCATTTGTCATCCAAGCAAAACTTTAAAACTTTCAGATTACCAGACTTTGAAAGCTACTTCAGCAATTAGCCATTAGAACTTTGAGACAATTAACCATCAGTTTAGTTGTTTCTTTGCTAACAAATTTTAATAAATAACATGAGCTTATTTAACCTTCAGTAAACTTTGATAGAATAAAAGTTTCACATTTACTGCTATAACTTCAAAGACACGTCTTATCTTAATTAAACTAAAAAACTTAACTTAATTTCAATACTGATTTATGTTCCACCTGGGCCACTCCACTTTGAATGTTTACCTGAGACATGCGTGGGAAGATCTGGAGTGGGGGTGTTTGGTCCAGGGGGTGCTCTTCTTGCTCCTTGACAGTGAAGAGAGAAGGAGCCGTGGTTCATGATCTAGAGGCTAGTCATGCAGGCTGCACGCACGCTGGTGCACAGAAACAGGAGAAGGGGGAAACAGAAGAAACAAAGTGCTGCCAGGAGGCAGAGAAAGGATTCCCAGTTTTGGAGCTCCTACGCCCCAACAGAGGAGCAGATGCCATGCTTTCCCACCAGCAAGGAGGGAGGGGTTAAGCAGTCCAAGTTGGGCCAGAGAACACAGGGAAACTTCCCCGAAACAAAGGGAGTTTCGTCAGCTGCTTGGGAATATTCCTTATGGTCTCTGTCTCGAGTTAGACTAACCCCAGTTGGCTCCAGTTATAGCCATTAACACAGGAAGTGAGTGAGGGAGAAGCCCCCACATCTATTAGGAGAAACAGAGAGAAATAAAGCCAGAGTACCCTTTGCTAGGGATGGCCCAACAACCTGGGTTTACTAGAAGAAGGTTTAAACATAATTACCATCCAATATGTCAGGAGAAAGTTTATTAGCTGACTCATTTGGGCAAACACATTCCGCAAAAGCCCCTTACTTGGGGGTCCTGGTGCAGAGCAATGAAGGCCTAGGTATGAGCAGTGAAGGTATCCTAGGCCCATTTGCCCTGCTTCCTGCAGAGGAGATCTAACTGATAGATCCCACTGAGGCCATGCAGTGTTACAGGAGCTCAGTCCTTTCCTAAGTTTTGCAATCCAAATTATTGCCAGTGGGTTAAAAGGCACCCCAAGGTAGAGTCCTTGGGAACTGAGGAAGCCTACTCAGGCCATGCTTCCAGAAAAGTAATGAAGCTCCATTACCAAATCCCCCCTGACTCCTGGGTAGCGTCCCATGCAGGATATGTCAGAGGTTCCTGTGTGTCAAAAGCGACCAGAGGCATCCCTCAAGATACCGCTATTGATCACCCTCCTGCCTTCCCTGGGAAGACATTCCTGCCCTAAAAGGCCCTGGAGTAGTGCTGGCGTCCCTCCACTTCCCCATTGCATCCTAGGCTGCTGATGGGTGCCTGGTGAATGGACCAAAACGCTGTGCCATGCCATGCTCATTGTCTGTCCTGAAGACTGCATACTGTTTTGCCATTTTAACCCATGGAAATACTAGAAAAGTTTGGCAAGGGGAAATTACCCAAATTCATAGCTTTAAGCGGTTTGCAGACGACACTGATGAGAAACAGTAAAGACTGAAATCCATCATGGTCTAAGCGACATTCCAGCACATGTGGTCCTTACAGCCAACTTCCCTAGGAAACGGTCCCCGGTTGCGTTTTAATTCAATTGAGTACTGGTTTTGGCCGGCTCCCAGTGGAGGTCCCGTGGCCAGAAGTGGCTAGACCAGGGATGTGGAGGGGATCACATTAGATCAATCAGGAGGAAACCTCACATGGGAGTCTTAAGATTGGCAGCCATCCTGGTGACTTAGGTGGCTGTCCCGTGCCCAAGAGAGACAGCTCTCTATAAGAACAGGAATAAAGAGAGGCCATCAAGTTTCTGGGTCTTATTGCCATTCCGGCCAGGGTACTAACTTAGAGCCAAAAGGCAGACGTTCTCCTCCCCATAGAGTAGCCACGGGCTAGAGGATTACAGCCTGAGCAATTGACATGCAAGTGTTCCAAAAAGACCATACTCCTTGAAAAAGCCCTGGAATGAGAGTAAAGGAAAAGGGAAAGTACTCACCAATTTTGCATCAAAGCTCAGAGTCCAAATGTAAAGACTCATAAATCTCCTGGCTGGCTCGCCAAAAATGATGAAGTTCCAGAACCTAAGTCAGGTTCGGTGGGGTGAGGTTTGGAGCTGACGACTAAAGAAAGAATTCTTAAGACATCTTTGGTGCAAAATGGTGGTTTATTAAAGCACGGGGACAGGACCCATGGGCAGGAAGAGCTGCGGCTGCCCTGGGCATGTGAGGAGTGGCTGGTTATATACACAGGAGTTGGGTAGGTGAGGACAAAGGGTTGTTCAGAAGGGCTATTGGGATAAAGAAGACTGTCCCATTTTAGATTCTGAATAAAGCAAGTACCAAATAGCCACAACACTGAACAAGACAAACAGACCGGTCACAAGACGTGCCTTGCGGCTTTTGGCGCCAAACCGAAACCGATTCCGACGGTCGGGGGAAAGCAGAAGCTGTTCCCTTGGCCAAAAATTGAATGTATCCCTCGGATACGCTTGAAGCACCAAAAAATCGGGCTCCCCGAATCCCTGGGACGTCTCCCAGGGTGGCAGGGGAGAAGTCTGAGTCCGTCAACTCCTTCTCAAGCTGCCCCGAAACCGAGCACCAGTCTATTATGCGTAATAGCACAATTCCGATACCGAACACTGAACAAGACACAAACAATAAGCAGGCAGACAATGCAGCAGACAAGAAAACAGAGACAATGGCTGGCCAGCTTACCTCCCGGTGGGACCGGTGGTCGTTGGGCTAGGGTCCACGGTGGATCTCGGTGGAACCTCCAAATGAAAGACCCTAGAGGACCCGCACCCAAGGACGCACTCACAGACCACTGGATGCAATAAGCAAGAGGATTTTATTCGGGCATGCTCGGACTCCCAGGGACACTTGACCATGAAATCCGCGAGGGATGGGTCAGTGTCTGAGAGCCCTGATCTGTTTCGGGAGTGACTTAATATAGATTTTACAGTCCATTACATCAGAGCTCTCACTTTTCTAGCCAGTAATTTCAAAGCATTACAGTAAGGCCTACACACAGGTAGCCAATCCTTTAAAATCAACCATACATTCTGGCCAGTCACCGTTCAGGTAGTGTACAGTAGAGGATACGTGTTGAATTGCACGTTTCTAACCTTTATACATGCTGAACCGCACATCTCCAGCTAGCGTACATGCTGAACCGCTCGTCTCGGCCTTGGTACGGGAGACAACCCTTATCAATTTTATTTAGTAGTAGGGGAAATTCTTAACAGGGGAAGGGTCTAACTTTATTTGATTACACAGCGAGCGAGGGTTTAAGCAATTTTTCATTTCTTAGCAAAGCATTAGAAGCATTATTATACAGAAGCCAGAAACAGCTGGGGTAAACACAGATTTTTGCTATTTGTTATCCTATTATGCTGCTTGCTGACTCCCTTATCTATGGTCAGCTGGCCACAGTTTCTTAGTTAGCATGAGCTGGTTATAAAAAGAATGTTAAAACTTATAGGCTATACTATAGTTCTGATCTGGGGTCCTTCATACCTATCCTGCAGGGTCAGGTCGGCCTGGCTTTTTATCTGTTGTTCTCTTCTGAGTGGTTAGTTTTTCATAGATATCGTGCTTTGCTTTTGTCAGGATTTACCCTGGACTATCAAAACCCTTTTCTTGGGCCAGTGAAGCCTAAGAAACAGTCCTGATGAGAGAACCGGGTACTCGAACGGATCATATTTATCCTGAATGTTCCATCCAAAATGGAAAATACATTTCTGAGGAGCCTCAAGATCTCTGAGAAGGGAAGTTTCACCAACTCTGTCATGTAGGGGCATTAATTCCGATTCTGTGTCAATTTTCCTACTTTTCCAGCTAGTAATTCTCTACCTCAGAAAGCCCACTCTCTACCGTTTCCTCTCTCAAAGGCAGTTGCCCTTAGAGTCTGCACATGGCATTTAGGGCCTGCTGGTCATTGGCTACTGCGCTCTGTACCTTGGGTCTAACAGCTGCGGGGCATCAAGATGAGAAGGTCTTTTGTTCTAAGACTTAATATAGTTTGGGTCACATGGTAAGCAATAATCACTTATTTTGTTGATCCAAGTGTTTGACCTTTCTTAATTATTCTAGTACCACAATTTACTTGTCTAAGATTTGTTGTCCACCCCCCAATTTAATATCTCTTACGGTGGCACTCACCATGCATTTGATGACATATCCTAGTTTAACTGACAGCATTTCTCTTTCTTAGTCGAACATAAACTATAGTGCATCTTACACTTGATGAATACTAGGATGCAATTAAATACTCTATTATGGTTACGATTCTGATATTTGAAATCCTCCGGTAGCTCCCTGTGCCCCCACAGTGTAGTACCTCACCTCCTAGGCATAGTATACGAACCATCTCACCCCAAGTGTTAACACCGGGGCTCAGCCTCCATCCCCAGGTGATGCTGCCAGATCAGCTGTCGGTTGTCAGGAACTTGCTGTAGTTTCCCGAATGCACTGTGCTGCCTCCTGGCACTTTGAAACTTGACACACTCATCCTCATTCTTCGCTTTGCCCTTGTCTATCAGCTCCCCTAAAATCTGTTCCTAAGTGGCTTTTCCCAGCTCCAACCTACCCTTGGCAGTCTTTTATCTCCCTGTGGTAAAGCCAGTCACACTGCACCATGGACATGCACGTTGTCCCGCTGAGAAGAGAAAAGGGAGAGTGAGGGCCCCCCAGCATTTGCAGCTCTAGTGCAGAGCCCCATGCCTGGCTTGCAGGAAATGCCAGATCATGAAGACAAACGGAGATCATCCTCTGGCTAAAATAAGCTCTTCTTTGCCTACCGCAGGATCTGGATCAATAAAGAGCAGCCAGTTATTATTGCTGTTTTTCTACGGATTTTTTCCCCATATATTTCCCAGGTCTTTACTCTTTTTATAGCACTTTAATTCAGGCTTCAACCACTTCCTAGTCAGATCAGGTGAAATCATTTTCCTTCCCATACCCTCGATGTATTTCACACCTAGTAATTCTTTTTTTAAAGATCTTATTTACCCATTTGACAGACAGATCACAAGTAGGTAGAGAGGCAGACAGACAGAGAGGGGGTAAGCAGGCTCACCACTGAGCAGAGAGCCCGATGTGGGGCTCCATCCCAGGACGCTGAAATCATGAACTGAGCCAAAGGCAGAGGCCTAAACCACTGAGCCACCCAGGAGCCCCCATATCTGGTAATTTTTAACCAACGTGGATTTGCTGCATCAAATAGTTCCTTCTTCTTCAAATATAAATATAGAAATATATTGATCAAGTCACTCGCATGTCTTAGGAGAATGTCATACATTTAGTAGCAAACTTGAAATCTTGGCCATTGGTTTTGATTTTTGTTTTGGTTTGATTTGGTTCAGTTTTTTAATTTTAAAAATCCCTCCAGCCCTTGGCTCTGTCTGACCTGATTGCATTCAGCTGTTTCTGCAACAAAATTGTCCGGGCAGCGAAAATTCTGATTGTTTACAGTGGCGCCCCCTTCAGAACACTTTGTTAATAAAAAGCTTTATTTTTTTTTATTTTTTTTATTTTTTTTATTTTGGCTATGGTAAAGTGTAACTAAAATGAGGTATTTCAAAGAGGTGAACCACAGATAAGTTTCTCTAAGGGTGGAGTGAGGGTTACTCAAAAAGGAACGTGACAAGGCTTTTAAAGATATCGACAATCATTATAACATAACGTGACTGATTGTTACCATGCTCTTAACTGGGCAAACACTTGTTGGCTTCCAAGAAAGACTAACATTGTTGAGATGGTTCTAGCGGCCTTCTAGCACATGGTCTCATGAGGCAGGGATTCTAGCCACTGGCTGTGCAAGGCATGAGTCCTGTTAGTGATTCAATTTTTTCCTCTGCAGAATGGGTCTTTCTACATTCCAGGTCCTTTCTACCCCTATAAATAATGTGGTGATTCTCTCAGTGAGTTCTACTTTTGGTTTAAACAGCCAACTTTCTCTTCGAAAGGACTTTTGTTTAAAGTCCTTTAAAAAAAAAGTCCTTTTAAAAAATCTTTTTTTTTTTATCTTTTATTTTTAAACCCATATGTTAACTCTGATACTGGAACATTGTCATTTTGACCTTTTCTGCTGATTAAAATATTCTCTCCAAAATGTCAGTATTTGCAGGTACTTGCACTGTAGACATTCTTTACATATTTTTTAAAAAATCCATTCACGATTTTTAGTGAAAATCCCGGGAATCTGAAAGACTACCATTTGCTATTCATCGAACAGTTACTGTCTCCACTAAGTGACAGGCTTTCAGAGAACGTGAGCTCACAAGAGATGTAGCCTATTTTCCACTTTCTGCTACCATGTTCATTTCTATGTAGTCTGAAGTAATATCTGCCATATAATAGGTTCAATAGACAATTGGTAAATTTCAGAAAAAATTAATGTTGAGAGTATACTGAATTTCATAAGTCATTTCAATATTTTTTTCCAAAAAATAAACTATGTAAACATACCTAAATTTACTTTCAAAATATATTATAGCATATAATGGACAATATACATAAGCCTTAAAGAAACAATCATATAAATAACCATTTCATACCTACTTAAAAATTGCATAATACCACACTCCTAGGTCCTCCCTGAATGCTCTAAAATAACCCTTAAAAGGAAATACATTTTTAAAAATAACAGATTTTTTGGCAAATAATTTAATAAAATAAAAGTTTCATTCATCTATGTAGATCATAATAAATGTTTTTAATAAGCATGAAATTATAACTCTGAAGTGTGCTAAAATGAAACCACCTGCTAAGGGTGAGAGAACAAAAATAAACATCATTTTTCCAAATAAGAGGAATTTATTACCTTTGAATCTAAGCATGTGGATTTGTTCAAACTGGCAATAAAGGAATATGGAAAAACAAACCATGGAAAGTCATATTTTAGATTGCTAAAAGACTACAAAGTGAAGAGTATACATTTTCTAAATGTTACAAAATGCTACATAATGACAAGATGACAGGTTGTGACAAATAGCATTTTAAAAGCTCTACTCATAATGGAACAGAAGGTGTCATTTACCTATAATTTTATATATGTCATTAATTTACTATATCTGGATACAACATATTACCAAAGAGATGTTCATCAAAGACTAAATCATTTTTAATGGAACATAATAATTTGAACCTACATCTATTAATCATTTTTTTCAATCAAACATTTATAGTCTCGCTAAACATTTTATCAGTTGTCGACAAAATTAAAAAAAAATAGGATAAAAAGTCGTGTTAGGAAAGTAGATTTTCTTTGAAATTTGCATTTAAAAGAAAATATTTGCTGATATTTTTAAAACTTTAAATGTAATTTTATATATATCTGACCTATCAAATGATATAAAATTTTTGGAGATTAATATAGTTTGGGGCACATGGTAAGCAATAATCACTTTTTTAGTATATCCAAGTGTTCGACCTTTCTTAATTATACTAGTACCACAATTTACTTGTTCTAAGATATGTCCTCACCCCCCATTTTAATATCTCTTAAGGTGGCACTCACCTTGCACTTGATGACATATCCTAGTTTAACTGACAGCATTTCTCTTTCTTAGTCGAACATAAAATATATTGCATCTTACACTTGATGAAAGCTAGGATGCAATTAAATACTCTATTATGGTTACGATTCTGATATTTGAAATCCTCCGGTAGCTCCCTGTGCCCCCACAGTGTAGTACCTCACCTCCTCGGCATAGTATACAAACGATCCCACCCCAGTGTTAACCCCGCGGCTCAGCCTCCATCCCCAGGTGATGCTGCCAGATCAGTTGTCGGTTGTCAGGAACTTGCTGTAGATTCCCGAATGCACTGTGCTGCCTCCTGGCACTTTGAAACTTGACACACTCATCCTCATTCTTCACTTTGCCCTTGTCTATCACCTCCCCTGAAAATCTGTTCCTAAGTGGCTTTTCCCAGCTCCGACCTACCCTTGGCAGTCTTTTATCTCCCTGTGGTAAAGCCTGTCACACTGCACCATGGGCATGCCCGTTGTCCCGCTGAGAAGAGAAAAGGGACAGTGAGGGCCCCCCAGCATTTGCAGCTCTAGTGCAGAGTCCCATGCCTGGCTTGCAGGAAATGCCAGATCATGAAGACAAACGGAGATCATCCTCTGGCAAAAACCAGCCCTTCTTTGCCTACCGCAGGATCTGGATCAATAAAGGACAGCCAGTTATTATTGCTGTTTTTCTACGGATTTTTTCCCCATTTATTTCCCAGGTATTTACTCTTTTTATAGCGCTTTAATTCAGGCTTCAACCACTTCCTAGTCAGATCAGGTGAAATCATTTTCCTTCGCATACCCTCGATGTATTTCACACCTAGTAATTCTTTTTTTAAAGATCTTATTTATCCATTTGACAGACACACACAAGTAGGTAGAGAGGCAGGCAGAGAGAGAGGAGGGAAGCAGGCTCCCCGCTGAGCAGAGAGCCTGATGTGGGGCTCCATCCCAGGACCCTGCAATCATGACCTGAGCCGAAGGCAGAGGCCTAAACCACTGAGCCACCCAGGAGCCCCCATATCTGGTAATTTTTATTCAACGTGGATTTGCTGCATAAATAATTCCTTCTTCAAATATAAATATATAAATATATTGATCAAGTCACTAACATGTCTTAGGAGAATGTCATACCTTTAGTAGCAAATTGAAATCTTGGCCATTGGTTTTGATTTTTGATTTTTGTTTTGGTTTGATTTGGTTCGGTTTTTGTAATTTTAAAACCCTGCAGCTCTTGGCTCTGTCTGACCTGATTGCTTTCAGCTGTTTCTGCAACAAAATTGTCCCAGCAGCGAAAACTCTCATTGTACAGTGGCGCCCCCTTCTGAACACTTTGATAATAAAAAGCTATTTTTTTTTTTTTTTTTTGGCTATGGTAAATGTGGAACAAAAATGAGGTATTTCAAAGAGGTGAACCACAGATAAATTTCTCTAAGGGTGGGGTGAGGGTTACTCAAAAAGGAACTTGACAAGGTTTTAAAGATATCGACAAACATTTTAACATAACGTGACTGATTGTTACCGTGCTCTTTACTGGGCAAACACTTGTTGGCTTCCAAGAAAGACAAACATTGTTGAGATGGTTCTAGCGGCCTTCTAGTACAGGGTCTCATGAGGCAGGGATTCTAGCCACTGGCTGTGCAAGGCATGAGGCCTGTTAGTGATTCTATTTTTACATCTGCAGAATGGGTCTTTCTACATTCCAGGTCCTTTCTACCCCTATAAATAATGCAGCGATTCTCTCAGTGAGTTGTATTTTAGTTTAAACAGCCAACTGTCTCTTAAA
The DNA here is from genome assembly GCF_011764305.1 of Mustela putorius furo. Lineage (NCBI taxonomy): Eukaryota > Metazoa > Chordata > Mammalia > Carnivora > Mustelidae > Mustela > Mustela putorius. Next base: position 1,365,153 of record NW_025421988.1, read on the forward strand.
GTACTTTAAACAAAAGTCCTTTTAAAAAATATTTTTTTTTATTTTTTATTTTTTAATCCCATATGTTTACTCTGATCGTGGAACTTGGTCATTATGACCTTCTCGGCTGATTAAAATATTCATCATCAGCATCTATTGCTCTCCTCTCCTGGTGTTATCTCCGGAAGGTGTCTTCTCTAGCTCTTCTAGCAGTAGATGGGCACTTACCCTCTACCCCTGTTGCCGGACCAACCTTACCTATCCTGCAGGGTCAGGTCAGCCTGGCCTTTTATCTGTTGTTCTCTTCTGAGTGGTTAGTTTTTCATAGTTATCATGCTTTCCTTTTGTCAGGATTTACCCTGGACTATCCAAACCCTTTTCTTGTGCCAGTGAAGCCTAAGAAACAGTCCTGATGAGAGAACCAGGAACTCGAACAGATCATATTTATCCTGAATGTTCCGTCCAAAATGAAAAATACATTTCTGAGGAGCCTCAAGATCTCTGAGAAGGGAAGTTTCACCAACTCTGTCATGTAGGGGCATCAATTCCGATTCTGTGTCAATTTTCCTAATTTCCCAGCTAATAATTCTTTACCTCAGAAAGCCCACTCTAAACCGTTTCCTCTCCCAAAGGCAGTTGCTCTTAGAGTCTGCACATGGCACTAGGGGCTGCTGGTCGTTGGCTACTGCGCTCTGTACTTTGGGTCTAACAGCTGCGGGGCATCAAGATGAGAACGTCTCTTGTTCTAAGACTTAATATAGTTTGGGGTGCATGGCGAGCAATAATCACTTTTATATTTGATCCAAGTGTTCGACCTTTCTTAATTATTCTAGTACCACAATTTACTTGTTCTAAGATTTGTCCTCCCCCCCCATTTTAATATCTCTTAAGGTGGAACTCACCTTGGACTTGATGACATATCCTAGTTTAACTGACAGACATTTCTCTTTCTTAGTCGAACATAAAATATATTGCATCTTACACTTGATGAAAGCTAGGATGCAATTAAATACTCTATTATGGTTATGATTCTGATATTTGAAATCCTCCGGTAGCTCCCTGTGCCCCCACAGTGTAGTACCTCACCTCCTCGGCATAGTATACAAACGATCCCACCCCAGTGTTAACCCCGCGGCTCAGCCTCCATCCCCAGGTGATGCTGCCAGATCAGCTGTCGGTTGTCATGAACTCGCTGTAGTTTCCCGAATGCACTGTGCTGCCTCCTGGCACTTTGAAAATTGACACACTCATCCTCATTCTTCGCTTTGCCCTTGTCTATCACCTCCCCTGAAAATCTGTTCCTAAGTGGCTTTTCCCAGCTCCGACCTACCCTTGGCAGTCTTTTATCTCCCTGTGGTAAAGCCTGTCACACTGCACCATGGACATGCCCGTTGTCCCACTGAGAAGTGAAAAGGGACAGTGAGGGCCCCCCAGCATTTGCAGCTCTAGTGCAGAGCCCCATGCCTGGCTTGCAGGAAATGGCAGATCATAAAGACAAACGAAGATCATCCTCTGCCTAAAAGCAGCTGTTCTTTCCCTACCGCAGGATCTGTATCAATAAAGGGCAGCCAGTTATTATTGCTGTTTTTCTAGGGATTTTTTCCCATATATTTAAGGGGTTTCTTGTTAGCCTCGGAGGGCAATGTTTTTTCTTCTGGAGGGCAGGCAGAGGGCTGCATGGTACTTCTGGAATTGCCAAATTTGAGGGCTTGTGGGCCAGGAGTTGAGGACAGAAGTCTGAGAACACAAGCAATCTTAGGTTTCTGGGCAAGGGCATGGCAGTTACCCTCTGCAGAGCTGAATCGAGATCTCGTGCATCCGAAATCAGGTGAGGATCTGACGAATGCTCAGGTTGGAGTTTCTGTCCCTTATGGCCCTCTTCATGAAGAGGAGGTGGATCACGAGGCCATGGAATTTTTCCCACAATAGGAATTGTGAGATGCTCCAAATCGTAAAGAGTCTTCTGCAGGACGATTGAGACATGCTGTTTGGCTCCAGGTCTTCCCATACAGAAGGATTCCAGGTAGGGTTGTAAGAACGGATGGTTGGGAAGCCTGACTCTCATTCCTCTTGTGTCCTAGTGACAAGACAGGTTAGATCAGCTGGATCTGGGGGAGAAACTGAGAGGGTTGAGTTGAAATGGAGTCTCTTGTGGATGGGTCCTAATGTGGGTTTGTGTCCATGGAGACCTTGGAATGAGGCAGTGGCACAGGGTCCCTGAATGGTTCTCCTAACCAGAGGCTTTGACACAGCTCGAACGTGCAGGATTCCCACGTGGAGACGAGATTTGTTCTGATGGGTGCGTCAAGAAACAGCCATATGCTGTTATTAGAATCCAGGCCTCAGAGGCGAGATGCCTGGACAACAAAGCCGTGGATCCGATTAGGATCTAGGAGCCTGCTCATTCCAATTTACCTTTGGGGACATCTGTCCACGGGTCTAAGTGCAGGTAGATGCTCAGCCAGTGTCAGACCGCCCTTGTTTTTCCTGGGCAGTCAACACTATTGGGACGGCCCTGGGCACTTTGGAGGTTTATCATCCTATTTCTAGGTTTGTGGCAAATGGAATGGGCAGAATTCCCAGGGACAGTCCTCAGGTTTGGCTCCAAGAACCTGTGCCTGTAGGTTTTGTGGGCCAGGGCTGTGGGGACAGTTGTCTGAAAACACAAATTCGGCTTAGGTTTTGGGTCGTAGGTATTGCAGGACTGATCTACAGACCGTGAGGAGAACTCTTCAGGATATGAACAAGGGGGCGAGTGTGAGACGCTTGCTCCAGATTTTGTCTCTGGATATTGTGTCACTGTTGGCCGTGGAATGTCCGGGTGGCCTTATGTGCCATGGACGAGTCTTCCTCTCTGGGCATTTGGCCCGATCCCAAGAGTTCGGGGTTATTCTTTGAGGTGGTATGAGTCGGTTTTTTTTGTTTTCCCTCAGGTGTCCCACCAAAAGAGTTTCCAGAGCAGAGCCCTGGGGAGGGGCGACTGGACAACCAGAAAGCTGGTTAAAACTTGGGGCCTAGGGGCATGGCAAGCCCATTATAACGTCTAATGGTCCAGCCACTGAGAGGACTTACTAGAGGACAGGACTCACACTGAGGGTCACAATGCGTGTTTGTGCCCTCTTCGTACTCAAGCATGGGCGGGGCCTCATGGTGAACACTGGTTTCTCCTACACTGAACGTGGGACAACATGCCAACCACAAGGTTTCTTGCCATAGGGAAGGAGGAGTTCTGATTTTTGCATCACATTCACCGCTTGGCGGGGTGTGGAGTTAAGGTCTATGTTCTGAAGCCTGAGAAGCTAGGTTGGGAATAGATGACGAGCTAAGACCATGGCGGGTCTGTTGTGCTCAGTGTGCGGTCAGCTGTCTGGGTGTTGGTCAGGAAGTCCGGGCTCAGGCTGTGTCAGACAGTGTATTAGTGCCCAGATTTGTTGATATAATTTGTGTACAGAAGGGTGCCGTGTAGGTCTATCCTCATTTGGGGTGTCTTGGAAGCTCCATAGGGCAACATTTTGTTTTTTTTTTCTGGAGGGCAGGCAGAGGGCTGCCTTGTGGGTCCAGAATTGCCAAACGTGAGGTCTTGGGGGCCAGGAGTGTGAGGACGGACATTGGAGAACAGAAGTTTCACATAGGTTTAAGGGCGAGGGCAAGGCCGGCACGCTCTGCAGAGCTGAATCGAGATGTCGTGCATCTGAATTCAGGGCGAGGATCAGACGTTGGCTCAGGTTGGAGTTCCTGTCCATGATTTCCCCTTCAGAAAGGGGGTGGGGGCTTCAGAAAGCCATCACGGTTTTCCCACGTTGGGAGTTGTGAGATGCTCCAAAACGCAAGGATTCCTTCTGCAGGACATTTGAGACCATTCGGATGGGTCCAGGACGTTCCATATGGAACGACGCCAGAGCAGGGTTCTAAGGGCGGAGCCCTGGGCAACCCGCCTCGCATCTCAATTGTCTCCTAGCGACAAGACAGGTTCTATCTGCTGGCTCTGGGGGAGCAACCGAGAAGCCAGAGTTGAAATGGACTCTCCTGCGGATGGATCCTAATGTGAGTTTGTGTCCATGGAGACCTTGGAAAGGGGTGGTGGCACCGGGCCCTGAAGGATTCTCCTAACGGGAAGTTTTGACACAGTTCCAGCCTGCTATTTTCCCATGTCGAGACGAGATTTGCCTCCGGAAAACCCCCGCATGCTGGTATTTGAAAACATGCCTCTGAGGAGAGATGCCTGGAAACCAAAGCAATGGATCCGATTATGGCCTAGGGACCTGTGAGGTTCAATCTACTACCTACCCTGGTGACATCCAACTACGGTATGAGTGGAGGTAGATGCTCAGCTGTTGTCAGACGCCCTTGTTTGTCTCGGGCGGCCTACACAATTGGGATGGCTTCAGGGACTGTGGAGGTTTCTCCTAATTTGGAGGCGAGTGGTCAAGTGAATGGGCAGAATTCCAGTGGAGTGGGCAGGCACAGACCTGATGTGTGGCTCCAGGGGCCCCAGCCTGGAGGGTGTGTGGGCCAGGAGTGTGGGGATAGAAGTCTGAAAACACTAACTCGGCTTACGTTTGGGGACGTAAGTATGGCAGGCCCGATCTACAGACCATGAGGAGAACTCTTTGGGATATGAAGAAAGAGTGAGTGTGAGGCATTTATTCAGGCTTTTGTCTCTGGATTTTGTGTCAACAATGGCCGTGGAATGTCGAGGAGGCCTCATGGGCCATGGACAAGTCTTCCTCTCTGTGGATTCGGCACGAACCCAATTGTTTTGGGTCCATCTTGGGGATGGAGGAGTCCTTTCAGTTTGGTTACCTCAGGTGTCCCACCAAAAGAGGGATTTCAAAGCCGAACCCTGGCGAGGGGCCAATGGACAAACCGAACTATGGTTACTTCCAGCCACTGAGAGGCCTTCCTTGAGGACAGAACTCACGCTGAGGGTCACAATGTGTGTTTATGCCTTCTAGGTGCTCAAGCATGGGCGGGAATCATGGTCCACACTGTTGCTCCTACACTGAACGTTGGGCTCCATGCCAACCACATGGATTCTTGCCATGGGGAAGTAGTAGTTCTGATTTTTTCATCTCTTTCACCGCTGGGCCGTGATTGGCGTTAAGGTCTAGGTTGTGTAGTCTGAAAACCGAGCTTGGGAAGAGATGACGACTTAAGTCCATGTCAGGTCCGACGTGCTCAGTGTGGAGCCAGCTCGCTGAGTGTTGGTCGGGAGGTTCAGGCCTAGGCTGCATCAGACCAGGCATTAGTTTTCAGGGTATATTGTATAATTGGGGGAGAGTCGAGTGCCGTGCAGCTTGATCCTCATTTAGCGTTTCTGGGTAGCCCCAAGGGCAACGTTTTTCTTCTGGAGGGCAGGCAGAGTGCTGCTTTGTGGCTCCGGAATTCCCAAACTGGATGCCCTTTGGGCAAGGAGTGTGAGGACAGAAGAATAAGAACACAAGTTAGGCGTAGGTTTCGGGACGAGGGCACGGCAGGCACTCTCTGCAGATCTGAATCGGGACTTCCTGCATCTGAAGTCAGGGAGAGGTTCAGACCTAGGCTCAGGTTGGAGTTTCTGTCCATTATGGCCCTTTCTTGAAGGGGGCAGCATCTCGAGGCCATGGAGGTTTACCCAGGAGGGGAGTTGGGATATGCTCCAAGCCACAAGGATTTTTTCTGATCAACAATTGAGATCTGTTGGATCGCTCCAGGATGCTTCATACGGAACGACAGCAAAGCAGGGATCGAAGGATGGAACCCTGGGCAGACTGCCTCGATTCTAACTGTCTCCTAGTTAATAGAAAGTTTTGATATGCTAGCTCTAGGGGAGCAACGGAGGGGGCTGAGTTGAAATGGACTCTCCTGCGGATGGGTCCTAATGTGGGTTTGTGTGCATGGAGACTTTGTCACGGGGCGGTGGCACACGGACCCTGAATGCTTCTCCTAACCAGAGGTTTTGCGTCATCTCCAAAAGACAACTTTCCCATGCGGAGACTAGTCTTTAATCCTAACCCGCCCTTGGAACTGAGATTCACATGGCCAACTGCCTGCAGCATATTTCTCCATGAATAAGTAACAGGAGTCTTATTTTCACCATGATTTCTATCCTGCTCCCTCCTCAACCTGCTCCTGTCCCAGTCTCCCCATCTTAGCATCCCCACCTCCTACTGGCTAAAGCCTCAGCCCCTGGGATAAATACCCCCTTTCCCTTTTCTCATATCTAATCCATCAGCAAAACCAACTGATTTGACCTCCAAAACAGAAGTCAGACTTGCTCACTGCTCTTTATATCCACTGCTCCCATTTGAATCCAAACCCTGAATTTTTTTTTTTTTTTTTTGCAGTTCAGACACTGTTAACAGTCATTGGTCCCACGACTACACCTACACAGATATTTTACAAGATCGCTAATCACCGCCAAGTTGCCAAATCCAATGATTAACTTTCAGATCCAAATGACTCAACCTGTCAGTCCTATAGACATAGAACTCCCTCCACTTCACTGGAAATATTCTATCTTTTTCATCGTGATGTTGGCTCTCCCTTCCTCTTCCACACTGGTCAGTGATGATGGCTCCTTTCCTGGCTGGGTTTTGTTGAGCTTCCTGACCTTTAGACATCAGTCCTGTGCTCTGGGACTCGGAACTTCTGCTTGAGTTTTCTGTTGTGTTAAAAGAAAAAATTCAGCTGAATACATTTTAAAGAACCTATTGGCTTTATTCAATGATTCACGAAATGGGCAGCATCCTGCTTGCAGACTGAAAGGAGCTCGGAGGAGCAGTACAAAATGATAGACTTTTATAGGCAGAAGAGAGGAGGAGCAAGGAAGTCACGTCAGGCAAACAAGGCAGGTTGGTTATGGCCAGGTGACTTGGCTTCTGGGGATGGCAGGGGTCCGAGGGAGTGGGGATCAGGTGGTGTCTGCTTGCCTGGGCTCAGATTCCATTTCTGAGACAGCTGAAATCATAATTAAGTCTGATTTGGGGGACATGGGGCTTAGCATAAGCAACTCCATTTTGGGCCTCTTGTTTTGTTTTTAATAGTTACTTCATAACAAATAATAACAAGTTTAGTAACTTTAAACAGCTCAGTTTACTATCCTACCATCTCTAGCTGTCAGGAGGCCAGACACAGCTTAACCAGGGTCCTCGGCTCTGGGTTTCACTCAAAGGAGGAGAGAAGGCACCCACCAAGCTGTGTTCTCACCTGCAGGTTCCACTAGGGAAGGCTCTGCTTCCAAACTCACTTGGGTTGTTGGAAGAACTCATTTCCTTGTAGCTGTGTGATTTGGGGGGCAGCCCATGCTGGGGTGGGCCAGGGAGATTCTCCAGGCTGTTAACTGGAAACCATCCTCAGCCCCCAGAGTCTGCTTGCGGTTTCCTGCCATATAACTCTCTCCACAGGTGATTCTGAACTTGGCTCTTTGCTTCTTCAAGTCCAGGACAGCCTCTCACTCCAATCAGTAAAACAGTCTGATTTAATATAATGAGATCATAATAGTGACATCTTCTTACCTTGCCAAATTCTACTGGTTAAAAGCAAGTCCTAAGTCCCATACACACTCCCATCCATACTCACAGGACAAATACCGGGGGACAGATATCATGAAGCTGACTTATCATGTTGCCAAACACACCTCTGTCCATACTCACTGCGTAGGTAAGCCCACTTCTTCTCAGAGCTTGAACCCTATGTCCTAACGGTGCTCATATTTGTGCCTCCAGCCTGGACCTCACCCATGAATGCCAGACTCGTGTGTTCAGCTGCTGGTTGAGCATCCCCATGTGGATTCAGCCACCATCTCCAGAAACAAACACCTGTTGCCCATCAAACTTGCTTCTCCTGTCGTCTTTTCCATGTTAGCAAGTGGTAACGTCACTGTTCCAGGGCCTCGGGCCCCCAAAATTGTAAAATCATCCCATCTCTTGTCTTTTCTGCACACTCCACACTTAATATATTTACAAATCCTGCATGTTTTGTCTTCAATATACACCCAGAATCTCCCCCCTTCTCCCCACACCTGCATCTACTGCTCTGGTCTGGGCCAATACCCCTTCTCACCCAAATCGGTGGTCCTCAACCAGGAGAGTTTTGTGTACCTGCTCCCCCCCAGGGGATTTTGACAGAGTCTGGACACACTTTTCGTTGTCACAACTTGAGAGTGGGAAAGGGCGCTCCTGCGATCTAGTGGTCAGTGCACAGGACAGCTCCCCATAACAAAAATGAATGTGGCCCCAAATGCCAGCAGTATAGAAATCTCAGTCTACATTAATGCAAGTAGCATCCCCACCCCACAACCCCACAAGTCCGTTCTGCACACAGCAGCCTGAGTGATTCTTTTCTTTTCTCTTTAAGATTTTATTTATTTATTTGACAGAGCGAGAGAGAGATCCATGTAGGCAGAGAGGCAGGCAGTGGGAAAGGGATGAGCAGAGAGCCCAATGCGGGGCTCGATGCCAGGACCCCGAGACCATGACCTGAGCTGAAGGCAGAGGCTTAACCCACTGAGCCACCCAGGCGCCCCGATCCTTTTCTAATCTAAATCAAGTCAAGCCTCTTCAAAACCATCCAAGCTCTTCTCATCTGGCACAATGTTAAAGGCAAATCTTTACAAGGGCCTTGAATACTTTATGTGATCTGACCCCACTACCTTCCTTACCTACCTCCTACTGAAAGACCCCTCTCCCCTTGCTAAAGGCTTGTTTAAGTAACCTGATGTCCCCACAGCACCCCCCTCCCCTTGCTGAATGCTTGATTGTCCCCATAGCCAGATGGAAACACATACCAGGATGTCTATTGTCTGTGATCACCCGGTCTGTCAAAAGAAAAGACAAATGAGGAATAGAGTGTACCTGGGAATTTCCAGAGTGCTGAGGCAAGGCCCGCCAGAACAAACGGCTGTGTCCTTGCCTTAAACCCAACGCCTGACTAATTAACCAATCAGATCCCTGTAACCAGGCATCTGCTTCTGTAAGCTTGCTTCCCGCCACCCCAACCCTGCCCTATATAATCTGCTCCCCAACTTAGCCCGGCGCGCTCAGCCCACAAAGGCTGATGCATCCGCAGGCGCCTGTGTAACCAATAAACCTCTTGCAGTTTGCATCCAGTGGAGGCGTGCTGTTTGATTCTTGGGTGCGGCACCAGGGTCTTTCATTTGGAGGTCCCACCGAGATCTCTTGAAGTCCCACCCAAGACTCTAGCCGGTCCCCAGCAGGAGGTAAGCTGGCCAGTATCCGTGTCTCTGTCATTCGTGTCTCTGTCTCTCTGTTTGTCTGTTTTCCTGTTCCGTACAACAACGTTGTTGCTCCGTATTTTTGGGCAGGCTGAGAAGGAGTTGACGAACTCAGACTTCTCCCCTGCTGCAACCGAGGGACGCCTCGGGGGTTTCAGTTTACTCTAGGAGACGCCTTGGGGTTTCCTAAGAGGGCCATTATCTTGGGCCACCTGTCGGTCAGAGAGGATCTCGCGTTCCTCCTGACCATAACCCGTAGTCTCGATTTCTGAACCGAACCCCGCACAGCAATTTCTATTTTTGTCTCTTGTGTCCAGGCTGTCCTGTCGACGTCCTAAGTGTCTATATGTTCTTTGTTTCAGTTATGAAGGTAACATTCTGTTTAGGGAAAAATGTCCTGATCCGTTTGAATCTGAGGAATGCCTGACTGTATGAATGTTTATGTGGCTCCACTGCCTTTGGCTATGGAGTCTGAGTGGGCTGCACCCTGAGTCTCGCGGAGCGTCATACGGCATAACGGTCATCTACTCCATGGAGTAGCCTGGTCTGGGGTTTATATGGATAGACCTTAGCTAAGACGCTCCTAAGTTCCCACGAGGGACGCGAGCAGGACAGCACCTGAAAGGTCCCCCTCCCCTTGTCTGCAACATCATACATATCGGAAGGAAATATAAAAGATAGGTATTAAGAACTAAAACCAGATTCAATGAGTCAGCTAGTAAATTTCCTCCTGACATATTGGATAAACCCAGGTTGCTGGGCCAGCCCTAGCAAAGGGGACTCTGGCTTTATTTCTCTCTGTTTTTCCTAATAGATGTGGGAGCTTCTCCCTCACTCACTTCCTATGTTGATGGCTATAACTGAAGCCAACTGGGGTTGGTCTGACTCGGGACAGAGACTATAGGGAATATTCCCAAGCAGCTGCCGAAACTCTTTGTTTCGGGGAGGTTTTTCCCTGTGTTCTCTGGCCTGACTTGGACTGCCTAACCCCTCCCCCCTGGCTAATGAAAAAGCATGGCATCTGCTCCTCTGTTGTGGCTTAGGAGCTCCAAAACTGGGAATCCTTTCTCTGCCTCCTGGCAGCACTTTCTCTTCTTCTGTTTCCCTCTTCTCCTATTTCTATACCAACGTGTGTGCAGCCTGCATGACTGGCCTCTAGATCATGCACCACAGCTCCTTCTCTCTTCACTGTCAAGGAGCAAGAAGAGCACCCCCTGGACCTAACACCCCCTCACTCCAGATCTTCCCAACCATGTCTCAGGTAAACATTCAAAGTGGAGTGGGTCCAGATGGAACGTAAATCAGTGTTGGAACTAAGTTAAGTTTGTTGGTTTAATTAAAATAAGACCCGTCTTTTAAGTTATCAGCAGTAAATGTGAAACTTCGAAGTTTACTGAAGGTCAAATAAGCTCATGTTATTTATTAAAATTTGTTAGCAAAGAAATAACTAAACTGGTGGTTGTCTGTCTCAAAGTTCTAATGGGTAATTGCTGAAGTCGCTTTCAACGTCTTTGATAATCTGAAAGCTTTAAAGTTTTGCTTGGATGACAAATAAAATTGAATTATAAACATCTAGGTCTTAACCAAGCAGGATAAAATGCTAGGTCATTAATTACTGGATATAGGTTTTGTGCTTTTGACTTCTTACTGCAAAGAAACTAAGAGTATTTAAATCTGTTGGTAAACTTGTTTGCCACTTAACTGATTCATAAATTTGCCACCTGAAGAATTCTGTTGTAACAGTTCACAATTGGTTAATACTTAGTCTTCACTAGAGATTAAGGTGTTTCTAAGAGTATCAAATTCTGCTTAGTGTAACTAAGACTGATGGAAATAAGGGAAACTCTGTAGGAAAGTAGATGATAAGTAAAAAAAAAAATTAAGGAATGGGAATACATTTTGTTGAAGGTAAGGGAAGGTAATTTTATCCTAAATGAGATGGTTGCTTAGAAAGAAATGGCTTAGGACAAGACCTGAATACAAAGGAAAGTTATAAAAGATTTATAAAGGGAAATCTTCAGAAAAGGAATTTTAGCTATGGTCAGAACGGACTAAAATAGACTAAATAAATGGGTTTTAAAAGTACATTACATTAGTACAAGACTAAAATTCTCTGTTCAAAGGACAAAGTCTTCTTAGATTAATTGATCTCCTGTTACGGGAATGTAAGTGATTTCCTCTTTGCCTGCCCAGAAAAACCAGTTTCTATGTTTTGTTTTATCAGGTGTTTAACATCCCTAATTATATTTAGGCATGTGCTTCAAAACTTTCTGAGATCTTAGCAAATGTTGACAAGATTTAAATTGTAAAATCTCTTTAACTCAGGCTTTTCCTTAATATATGAAGTTGCTCATGAAATACTACTGAACCGATGATAAACCTTGGATTACATTTGGGAAAATACTGTAACTATTCTAGAGATTCTACGCACTTCCTAAAGTTTTAATGTTTTGAGAGATCATCGCTTGATACTGTAATTATGGAAATGTTATGTATCACAAAAATAACCTGATTTCCTTGCAGCTAAATTGTAAACTCCCGTGTCTCTTTAGCTTTAACCATATCCATTCTGAGTTTTTTGTCATTTATAATTGTTTTAATTCTCTTATAAAATGAGTTTTATTTTCAAGGAGATTCCTATAAAGGACTTTCAGGACAAATACAGATATTTGATATACTTGAAAATCCTAAAACTGAAATGGGTAAAAATTTCCAAAACTGACTAAAGCTGCATTCACTAGATTTGGTAACACGGGACTAAATGAACTAAAAAAATTATAATGTTATATCTCTTAATGTTTTGTCTTACTTTAAACATTGCTGGTTCTCTCTGATGTTTGCTCTTCCAGACTAGGGATACTTCCTCCTAGTTATCTGTAACTTATAGAGATGTAAAAGTGCTCATTTATAAAAGAGCTCAAAGCATTCAAGCTTTTCTCTCTATCTGAACCCTCTGAAACCAAAAGGTCTCAGTAAGTAAGCATTCTTCCATGACAGTCAGTCATTTGCATAAGTCCAATAAGAATCTGTTCTCCTTGTAACAGGAAAGAGTTGGAAACACGGTTTATTTTACCAAGGCTTTGGCTGGAATGTCATATTTAAAAAGACTCGGATATAACCAGACAGTTTAAAGGAACTAAGGTTGACTTTATAAAACCTAGAGCCATAAAGCCCCTTGGGACTGTTGGCCTGATACCTTGCTTACAGAGTTCCCAGCAGCCTCACCAGGTGAGTAAAGAATGTCACTCCTTGGTAGGTGCGGTCTCAGAAGAGGAATTCCCCAATGAGAAATTCGCCCAAATCGACAGGTATTGCAGGCATGCCTGATGGCCAGTACAGGGCTTGGCTTCTGGCCCAGAGAGGCTACTAAAAGTTCAACCTAGAGATTCCTTATTAAAAGTTCCAGCAAAGCAGATGCTAAAAGATCTATTGATCACACTTATTGTTCTTGCTGAGCTTATGTAAATAATAGGCCAAGTTTGTCAAAAAACTAAACTTGTTTCACAAGTGAATTAGTCCTGATTTGGCTATCTCTGTAAATGAGGGTTATTTTAGAGAGAAAATTCTATTTTCGTAACACACCTTTATGGATGTTAAATTCTAGATTTGATTGTCTTTAAATGTTTGTTTACCTAAGCTAAACAATTTGAGGTAAACTTCAGGGAACTTGTACAATAGCTTCTTTAGTCAATCTTATTATTTTGTGGGGATATTAGCAGACCCCACGGCACATGATTAAACAACTGGAATAATGAAATTGCCTAAAAGCCAGCATACCGCACCCTTCTCCCACTTGACAATGATCCTCTGTAATTAGGATATTGTTAAGGTTGGATGACTCAAAGGTCTTCTTATTGGTTTCATCCCTTAGTCATATTTATCTAGAGGCCACCTCCATTGAGGTGCAATTGCAAACAGATGCTTTAGCAAAACCTAAAACAGCCCTCATAAAAGAGCCTCAAAGCTCACTATGGGACAGTCCCTAACTGTAATAATGTCACATCAGGTCCAGATTTGTCTTAGTAGCCAAAGGCCACCAATGGATGATGGAGGCCAACTTATTAAATACTGGCCCACACTAACAGAGATGCCAGAAATAAAACTTAAAATTTGTCAAACTTTAAACCTAGTTACCTGTATGGCTGAACCTGACCACTGTACATCTTTCTCTATAGAGCAAAAATGTTCAGAGATTATTAATCTAGCTTATTCTATATGGCCAGGTTTAAGATGCCCCTGTTAAAATTACAAATGACAGTTGGTTTTCTGATGAAAATGGTTTTCATAGAAAGAAGAAGAAAAGCTAGGTGTGCCATAGTGCTCACTAGCACTTTGCAATTGCCAAAGCCTAAGAATTAACATGTATACTGACTCCAAATATGCCTTCCTGGTACCACATGCCCATGGAGCGATTTGGAAGAAAAGGGGATTTTCCTGGAATCATGGGCGCATTACTAAAACCATTGCAACTCCAGCTAATCTCCCCTACTTGAGACAAAGATGGACACGATCTGTTTTTAAATGGTATGATCACTTAGCATCCATTTTTGTTCCATCTGCGGGACTAGGGGATATCATGTGGCATGAAGAAGCCCTTAATAAATATACTACAAAGGCACTCAATGATTCACTAAATAGCATCTCCCAGCTTAATACCAAAGTGTCACAGATATGCAAGGCAGTCCTACAAAATAGGATGGCCTTAGATGTCCTGACAGCAGCCCAAGGTAGCACATGTGCAATTATCAAGACAGAATGTTGTGTGTATATCCCAGACTATCACAAAAATGTCACAGGACTAATAAAGGATATGAATACCCAAATTAAGGCCTACAAGATCCTCCTCTCTCTCTCAGTAAATGGTTAAGTTCCTGGTTTGAAGGAGGACTATGACCGAATCTCCTTTTTGGGCTTCTCATTCTTATGGCCTTATTAACCTTAATATGTTGCTTTGTTCCATGTTTCTCTACTTGGTGTCGAGACTCCATTGCTACAATGACTACACCACGACAGACGATCCTTGTCGCGCGCAAGAACACCTCTTCACTGTCAGCGCTGGATTCAGCTGCCTCCACCTTTTGAAACTCCCTTATACATTCCTACCCTGATCAATATTAACCCCAGTAGGGAGGGACAGCTCTACGCCCCTATTCAGCACGAAGAAGTTATAGAAGATGAGACCTTCCACCTTCAAACCACCTTAAAAATTTAAGGGTCTTTAAAAGCTGGCGCCTGGCATCCCCCCTTCACCCGCTCCCCTCCATATGTGTAGCATTCCTCAGGCACCCCTGACTGCCATAAAATGATAAATAGTTGACTTGCTAAGATCACAATCCTGCAAGATAGGAGCCTCCCTTGGTTTGCAAATGTCCTTGAGATTACAACAAAGAAGTTACTTTATCAATAGCCCAATTTTCAATCGGCCCTTGTATCTTAAATAAACTCGTACAGTTTGTAAAAGATCGCTTGTCAGTAATCCAGACAATGGTACTGACACAGCAATATCAACTAATTAAACAAACCGGCTCTCAAACTGACTTACTTGATAAACAAAGCGAATGTATATAGGATTCTATCCATGATAAAGAAAAAGGGGGGAATGAAAAACCCCTCTCCCCTTGCTAAAGTCTTGTTTAAATAACCTGAAGTCCCCACAGCACCCCCTCTCCCCTTGCTGAAGGCTTGATTGTCCCCATAGCCAGATGGAAACACATACCAGGATGTCTATTGTCTGTGATCACCCGGTCTGTCAAAAGAAAAGACAAATGAGGAATAGAGTGTACCTGGGAATTTCCAGAGTGCTGAGGCAAGGCCCGCCAGAACAAACGGCTGTGTCCTTGCCTTAAACCCAACGCCTGACTAATTAACCAATCAGATCCCTGTAACCATGCATCTGCTTCTGTAAGCTTGCTTCCCGCCACCCCAACCCTTCCTATATAATCTGCTCCCCAACTTAGCCTGGCGCGCTCAGCCCACAAAGGCTGATGCGTCCGCAGGCGCCTGTGTAACCAATAAACCTCTTGCAGTTTGCATCTAGTGGAGGCGTGCTGTTTGATTCTTGGGTGCGGCTCCAGGCTCTTTCACTACCACTTGCCGTCTTGCTCATTTTTTGCCCAGCATTATTGGTCGCTGTGTAATTCTTTAAACACACCAGATGTGCTCCCACCTTGGGCTTACTGTTTGCTTTGTGTGGGATGCTCTTCTCCAAACAGCACAACTGCTCGTTCCTTAATTTCCTCCAAGTCTTTCCTCAAATGAGGTAGACTTCCCTTACACAGTACCATAGAAAATTCCAACCTGCTCCCCTAAACCCCACACCCCATGTCCACTCACTCAGCTTAGTTTCCTTCCTACACCCCATCAACCCCTGATATGTATGTATATTTATTTGCTTCATTTCTCACTCAACAACTAAAATGAAAACTCCAAGAGGACATCAAATTTATTTTGTCTCTTGTTAACTATTCTGTCTTTAGGGTTTAGAACAGTACCTGACACATAGTAGATGTTCCGTAAATATTGGAGAATGATTTGTTTCTATTTTTGCCTTTTCTCTATCCATTCTTTACACAGCAGCCAAAAATGACATTTTAAAAATGCAAAAGAAATCCCGTGACCACCCTCCACCCACCAGTGTAAAACCCTTCAATGGCTTTTCATTGTGCTCAAGCCGCAGCTGACATTCTACAGCCCAGGCCAGATTAAGATTTCAGAGTTCTTAATCACTGGAAGGACGATGGTGTTGTCACCACCAGAGATATTTAAATATTTTTGAAGATTAGATCCCAAAGTAAGTGTGCTAAAAGCCTAGCAATATCCGATTTCACAAACTCAGATTTCATAAAGTCTCATTAGTCTTCTCACCTTGTGTAAGTTTAATCTTTCCCCCTTTTCTCTTCTGTTTCAGGCACTCACCATACTTTGCCACAATGACCATAACGGCCTTCCAACCTGTCATGTCATCTTCAGGAATATGCCCCTTTCCCTCCCCTCCTCACACCAATTCATCCTCTAAACTTATTCAAAGATAATCACTCTAAAATGTGCATCTCACTGTGTCCTTCCCCTACAGGAACTTACTCAATAGCTCCTAAGGACGTGTGAATTTCCTTGGTGTGGTATTTTTACAAGACCCTTTGCTTGCAAGTGGCAGCAATCCAAAGAAAACTGGAGGAACCAAAAGGGAAAAGCAAGCAAACAAACACAAAACAAAGGAATGTCCAGGATCCTGTAGGTATGGATACCACAGAAGTTCATAAAAATCCAAAAGAAGATGGGGCACCTGGGTGGCTCAGTGGGTTAAGCCTCTGCATTCGGCTCAGGTCATGATCCCAGGGTCCTAGGATCGAGCCCCACATTGGGCTCTCTGCTCTGCAGGGAGCCTGCTTCCTCCTCTCTCTCTGCTTGCCTCTCTGCCTACTTGTGATCTCTGTCAGATAAATTAAAAAAAACGTTTTTTTAAATCAAAAGAAGAGCTGCAGAACTAAAATTTCAGAATCAAGAACAGGGCCTGGAAACCGGCAAAACAGTTTTCTATTTGTCCATGTCTCATGTTTACTAGTCTCCATATGGCTGCTTTCTTCTCTGGTCAGACTCTTCAAGTGTCCAGGAAGATGGCCATGGCCAGCTCCTGAATCCCATCCAGCAAGGCCAGTCACTCGCCTAAAGAGAGAACTTTGTCTTCCTGTCATTTACATATCAATCCCAGGGAGACTCTGATTGGTCCTACTGGTGTCAGGTGGACTAGACACTATATGGGTTTATATGTGTGCCCATCCTCCTCCAGACTGCAGAAGCACAGGAGAAATTTTTAAAATTAACATATAATGTATTATTTGCCCCAAAGGTGCAGGTCTGTGATTCATCTGTGTTACACATTTCACAGAACTCACCGTATCACATAACCTCCCCAATGTTCATAACCCAGCCACCCTCTCCATAAACCCTCCATCACCGCAAACTTTGGTTTGTTTTGTGAGATTAAGTCTATTATGGTTTCTCTCCCCCCATCCCATCTTGTTTCATTTCATCCCTCCTACCTCCCATGACCCCCTACCCTGTGTTTCAAATTCCTCATATCAGACAGATCATATGATAATTGCCTTTCTCTGATTGACTTACTTCACTTAGCATAATACCCTCTAGTTCCATCCAGGTCATTGCAAATAGCAAGATTTCATTTTTGATGGCTGCATAGTATTCCTGTGTGTGTGTGTGTGTGTGTGTGTGTGCCTCTGGGTTTCTGTGTGTCTGTGTGTAAAGAGGACCTGCCATGCCATCATGGGTGGAGATGCCCCAAGCAGGATGAGGCTGATGAGGGTTTCGATGTCTGGTGGGCAAGTTATGTTCACAACCCAGTTTAAGGCTGGTTAAGTGGGATCGGGTGGAGGGTCTACACCCTTCTGCCCAGGGTTTATCCTGAGACCCTGAATAGATGGGTCTATGACCCAGGAGCGGGGCTAACCCTAACAGTAACCATTAACCCTGACCCTGACACTGACTGTGAGCCTGCCCCAAACCCTAACCCAAAACCTGACTCTGACCCTGTCCCTGTCTGTGATCCTAACCTGAACCCTAAACCTAAACCTAAGCCTGACACTCACACTGATGTGGACCCTGGACCTAAACATAACGTTGATATTACTGTTACCAAGACTCAAACCTAACCATGACCCTGACCCTGACCCTAATCCTAAACCTGACACTGACCTAAACCTAACCCTAACCCTAACCCTGACCGTGACTATGAGCCTGACCCTAACCCTAAACCTAAAGGTAACTCTAACCATGACCCTAATACCGACCCTGAACATAAACCTAACGCTGACCCTGACCCAAACACTAACCCCTACAATAAAAACCAAACCATAACCCTAACCTTACGCTGTCTAACCCTAATCCTAATTATAACCCTACTTCTAACTCTAACTCTAACCCAATCCCAAATGTACCGCCAAAAGCTAACTGTGAAACTGAAACGAACCTTGACCCTAAACCAAAGCCTGACGCTAAAACTAACCCTGTCAAAGACCTTCACCTGAACACGACCCTAACACTAACCCTGACCCAACTGTGAGCCTGACCCTAACTCTAACCCTAAACGTAACCCCGACCATGACACTAACACGGGCCCTGACCCGAAACCTAATGCTGCACCTAACCCTAAAACTAACCCCTAACATTATCCCTGACACTGACCCTAAACCGGTCTAACCCTCCACCTACCTCTAACCCTAACCCTAACCCCACTTTAACAATAATCCTGACCCTCTCCCTGACCCTGATCATAACCCTAACTCTGAAATTTGCCTATGTCAGAGCTTAACCTTAAACCTGTCCCTGGCCTTGACTGTAACACTGACACTAACCCTGAATGTAAACCTAACTCAGACCCAATCCGTGATCCTGAACAGAATCTTAACCCTTAAGCTAACCCTGATCCTGAAACTACTCATAAAAAACAGAACCTAAACATAAAGCTGACCTTACCATAACCATGAACCTAACACAGACCCTGACCCTAACCCTGACACTAAAACTGTCCCAAACCTAATCCTGACCCTGACATGACCTTGCCCCCCCAAACCTAAACGTGACCATGACCCTAAATCTGACCATGACCCTGAACCTGACACTAAACCTAACCGTCACTAACACTGACCCTGATCCTGACTCTGACCGTAACCCTAACGGTGACCCTACTGTGAGCCTGACCCTAAACCTAACCATGAACCTAACCCTAACCATGACCCATACCCTAAGCCTTACGCTAACCCTGACCCCAAAGACGTCTAACCCTAACCCTGATCCTAAGTCTTTCTTAACTCTAACCCTAACACTAAACTAGTCTAAACCCAGCTCTGTTGCCTCCAGCGGGGACAACAGCTGCACCCAGGCCTGCCAGGGGCTGGGGGGAGGCTGTATGGGGGCCATTGGATTGGCACTGCATTGAGTGGAGGGTGAGCATTGAGCAGTTTGGGGAACGGCGGCTCAGGGAGCTCTGGTACAGCAGGAAGTTCGGTAAGGAGCCCCCAGGCAGTGGTGACCTCACTTCCCTGACTACAGAGCCCAACGGAATTGGAACCTACGTATCCAGGCAACCCATTACAGAGAAAACCCCCTGCCCAGCTCATTTCTAGGCACATCCTAAAGGAAGCGACATGTTCTTCTGCTGTACTGAAGCCGAGAGGATGTAGGGAGAAGAGAGCTCGGCCGCGAGACACGTCCACTACCTGGCCGGTCATATCAGGTTTCCCCAATGCCTCAGGCCCTTTGGCTACTAAAATCAAAGGGTGACACCAGGGGACTCAGAGTCAGAGAGTCACACACCTTCTGATCAACGGTGTAGCCCTAGGTCTCATCCCCATCTCTGTATGTGTGTGTGTGTGTGTGTGTGTGTGCCTCTGGGTGTCTGTGTGTCTGTGTGTAAAGAGGACCTGACCATGCCATCGAGGGTGGAGATGCCCCAAGCAGGATGAGGCTGATGAGGGTTTCGATGTCTGGTGGGCAAGTTATGTTCACAACCCAGTTTAAGACTGGTTAAGTGGGATCGGGTGGAGGGTCTACACCCTTCTGCCCAGGGTTTATCCTGAGACCCTGAACAGATGGGTCTATCACCCAGGAGCGGGGCTAACCCTAACAGTAACCACTAACCCTGACCCTGACACTGACTGTGAGCCTGCCCCAAATCCTAACCAAAACCCTGACCCTGACACTGACCCTGTCTGTGATCCTGACCTGAACCCTAAACCTAAAACTAAGCCTGGCACTGACCCTGATGTGTACCCTGAATCTAAACCTAACGTTGATATTACTGTAACCAAGACTCATACCTAACCATGACCCTGACCCTGACCCTAATCCTCTAACCCTGATGCTGACCTAACCCTGACCCTAACCCTAAACACTGACAGAGACTGTGAGCTTGACCCTAACCCTAAACCTAAAGGTAACTCTAACCATGACCCTAATAAGGACCCTGAACTAAACCTAACGCTGACCCTGAATCTAACACTAACCCCTACGCTAAACAAAACCCTAACCCTGACCTTACGCTGACTAACCCTAAACTTAACCATAACCCTACTTCTAACTCTAACCCTAACCCCAATCCCAAACACTACCGCCAAAACCTAACTGTGACACTGAACCGAACATTGACCCTAAACCAAAGCCTGACCCTAAACCTGACCCTGGCCCTGACCCTCAACTGACCCTGACCCTGACCCTAATCCTAACCATGACACTAACACTGACCACTACATAATCCTGTCCCTGACCCGAATGTGGACTTTAAACCAATACCTGAACCTGACCCTAAACCTGACACTGGCGCTAAACTTCACCCTGACCCTGACCCAGACCATGACCATAAACATAACCCTGACCATAACAGTGACTCCGACCCGGACCTGAGCAACAAACCTGACCCTGACTGTGAGCCTGACCCTAATTCTAACCCTAAATGTATACCTGACCCTGCACTAACACAGGCCCAACCCCGAATCCTATCTCTGAACCTAACCCTAACACTAACCCCTAAACCTACCACGGACCCTGATCTTAACAAGTTCTAACCCAAACCGTCAACCAAACGCTAACCCTAACACAAACCCTAAACTTTAACAATAACCCTGACCCTATACCTGACAATGATCATAACCCTAACCCTGAACTTTGCCTATACCAGACCCTGACCCTAAACCTGACCCAGTCCCTGAGCCTAAACCTAACCATGACCCTAACACTGACCACTACATAACCCTGTAGCTGACCCAAATGTGGACTTTAAACTAATATCTGGTCCTGACCGGAAACTGACACTGGCCCTAGACTTCACCCTGACCCTGATCCTGGCAAAGACCATAAACCTAACCCTGACCCTAACAGTGACATTGACTCCGACCCTAAAATTAACCCTGACCCTGACTGTGAGCCTGACACTTACTCTAACCCTAAACGTAACCCTGAACCTGACACTAACACGGGCCCTGACCCGAAACCTAACGCTGAACCTAACCCTAAAACTAACAACCTAACATTGTCCCTGACACTGATCCTAACCCGGTCTAACCCTAACCCTCAACTTACCTCTAAGCCTAACCCTAACCCCACTTTAACAATAATCTTGACCCTCTCCCTGACCCTGATGATAACCCTAACTCTGAACCAATCCGTGATCCTGAACAGAATCGTAACCCTAAAACTAAGCCTGATCCAGAACCTACTCATAAAACAGAACCTAAACATAAAGATCACCATGAACCTAACACTGACCCTGACCCTAACCATGACACTAAATCTGTCCCAAACCTATCCCTGACCCTGACATGAACCTTGCCCCCAAATCAAAACTTGAACCTGACCGTCAATCTGACCATGACCCTGCCTGACCCTAAACCTAAGCATTACCCTAACCCTCACCCTGAGCCTGACTATGACCTTAATGCTAACCATGACCCTACTGTGAGCCTGACCCTAAACCTAACCGTTACCCTAACACTGACCCTGACACCTACCCTAAGCCTAACGCTACCCCTGACCCCAAAGACGTCTAACCCTAAACATCACCCTAAGTCTTTCTTAACCCTAACCCTAACACTAACCTGGTCTAAACCCAGCTCTGTTCCCTCTGGCGGGGACAACAGCGGCACCCAGGCCTCCCAGGGGTTTGGGGGAGGCTCTATGGGGGTCACTGGATGGGCACTGCATTGAGTGGAGTGTGAGCCTTGACCAGCTTGGGGACCGGAGGCTCAGGGAGCTCTGCTGGAGAAGGAAGTTCGGTAAGGAGCCCCCAGGCAGTGGTGACCTCACTTTCCTGACAACAGAGCCCCACGGAATTGGAACCCACGTATCCAGGCACCCCATAACAGAGAAACGTCCCCTGCCCAGCTCATTTCTAGGCACATCGTAAAGGAAGCGACGTGTTCTACTGCTGTACTGATGCCGAGAAGATGCAGGGAGAAGAGAGCTCGCCTGCCAGACAGGTCCCTTCCCTGGCAGGTCATATCAGGATTCCCAACGCCTCAGGCCCTTTGGCTAATAAAATCAACAGGTGACACCAGGGGGCTAGAGTCAGAGAGTCCCACACCTTCTGATCCACGGGTTTAGCCCAAGGTCACTTCCCTGTCTCTGTGTGTGTGTGTGTGTGCGTTTGTGTGTTCGTGTGTGCCTCTGAGTGTTTGTGAGTCTGAGTGTAAAGAGGAGCTGGCCATGCCATCGTGGCTGGAGATGCCCCAAGCAGGATCAGGCTGATGAGGGGTTACAGGTCTCGTGGGTAATTCATGATCACACTGCAGTTTAAGGCTGGTTACGTGAGATCGGCTGTAGGGTCTACACCCTTCTGCCCAGGGTTTATCCTGAGACCTTGAAGGGATGGATCCAAAACTTGAACCTGACCCTAAATTTGACCATGACCCTGCCTGACCCTAAACCTAACCGTTACCCTAACACTGACCCTGACCCTGACTCTGACCGTAATGCTAACCGTGACCCTACTGTGAGCCTGACCCTAAACCTAACCATGAACCTAACCCTAACCCTGACCCCTACCCTAAGCCTAACGCTAACCCTGACCCCAAAGACGTCTAACCATAACCATCACCCTAAGTCTTTCTTAACCCTAACCGTAACACTAACCTGGTCTAAACCCAGCTCTGTTCCCACTAGCGGGGACAACAGCTGCACCCAGGCCTCCCAGGGGTTTAGGGGTGGCTATCTGGGGGTCACTGGATGGGCACTGCATTGAGAGGAGTGTGAGCCTTGACCAGCTTGGGGACCGGGGGCTCAGGGAGCTCTGCTGGAGCAGGAAGTTAAGTAAGGAGCAACCAGGCAGTGGTGACCTCTCGTCCGTGATGACAGAGCCCAACGGAATTGGAACCCACGTATCCAGGCACCCCATAACAGAGAAAACCCACCCCTGCCCAACTCATTTCTAGGCACATCCTAAAAGGAAGCGACGTGTTCTTCTGCTGTACTGAAGCCGAGAGGATGCAGGGAGAAGAGAGCTCGCCTGCCAGACAGGTCCCTTCACTGGCAGGTCATATCAGGTTTCCCAACAACTCAGGCCCTTTGGCTAATAAAATCAAAAGGTGACACCAGGCGGCTCAGAGTCAGAGAGTCCCACAATTCTGATCCACGGGTGTAACCCTAGGTCTCTTCCCCGTCTCTGTGTGTGTGTATGTGTGTGTGTGTGTGTGTGTGTGTGTGCGCGTGTGTGTGCGTGTGTGCCTCTGGGTGTTTGTGAGTCTGAGTGTAAAGAGGAGCTGGCCATGCCATCGTGGCTGGAGATGACCCAAGCAGGATCAGGCTGATGAGGGGTTACAGGTCTGGTGGGCTATTCATGTTCACACTGCAGTTTAAGGCTGGTTACGTGAGATCGGCTGTAGGGTCTACACGCTTCAGCCCAGGGTTTTCCCTGAGACCTTGAAGGGATGGGTCCATACCCAGGAGCGGGGCTAACCCCAACAGTAGCCACTAACCCTGACCCTGTCACTGACTGTGAGCCTGCGCCAAACCCTAACCCAAGCCCTGACCCTGACCCTGACCCTGACTGTGATCCTGACCTGAACCCTAAACCTAATCCTAAGCCTGACACTCAACCTGATGTGGACCCTGAACCCAAACTTAAATCTGACATTACCGTAACCATGACTCAAACCTAATCATGACACCGACCCTGACCCTAAACCTAACCCTGACGCTGACCTTACCCTGACCCTAACCGTAACCCTGACCGTGACTGGGAGCCTGACCCTAACCCTAAACCTAAAGGTAACTCTAACCATGACCCTAATACGGACCCTGAACCTAAACCTAACGCTGACCCTAACACTAACACTAAGCCCTACCCTAAACAAAACCCTAATCCTGACCTTACGCTGTCTAACCCTAACCATAACCCTACTTCTAACTCTAACCCTAACCCCAATCCCAAAACCTACCACCAAAACCTAACTGTGACACTGAACCGAACATTGACCCTAAACCAAAGCCTGACCCTAAACCTGACCCTGGCCCTGACCCTCAACGGACCCGGACCCTGACCGTAATCCTAACCATGACACTAACACTGACCACTACATAATCCTGTCCCTGACCCGAATGTGGACTTTAAACCAATACCTGAACCTGACCCTAAACCTGACACTGGCGCTAAACTTCACCCTGACCCTGACCCAGACCATGACCATAAACATAACCCTGACCCTAACAGTGACCCAGACCCTGACCTGAGAAAGAAACCTGACCCTGACTGTGAGCCTGACTTTAACTCTAACACTAAACGTAACCCTGACCCTGAAACTAACACGGGCCCTGACCCAAAACCTAACGCAGAACCTATCCCTAAAACTAACCCCTAACATTATCCTTGACACTGACCCTAACCCGGTCTAACCATAACCCTCAACCTACCTCTAAGCCTAACCTAACCCCAAATTAACAATAATCATGACCCTCTCCCTGAACCTGACCATAACCGTAATTCTGAACTTGCCTAAGTCAGACCTTAACCTTAAACCTACGCTAGCCTTGACCTTAACACTGACCTTAACACTGACTGTAAACCTAACTCTCACCCAATCCGTGATCCTGACAGAATCTTAACACTAAAGCTAACCCAGATTCTGAACCTACACATAAAAGAGAACCTAAGAATAAAGCTGACCTTACCATAACCATGAACCTAACCCTGACCCTGACCCTAACCCTGACACTAATCCTGTCCCAAACCTAACCCTGACCCTGACATGAACCTTGCCCCGAACCCTAAACTTGAACGTGAACCAAAATCTGACGATGACCCTGAACCTGACCATAAACCTAACCATCACTAACACTGATCCTGACCCTGACTCTAACCATAACACTAACCTGACCGTACTATGAGCCTGACCCTAAACCTAATCATGAACCTAACCCTAACCCTGACCCCTACCCTAAGCCTAACCTAACGCTAACCCTGACCCCAAGGATGTCTAACCCTAACCCTGACCCTAAGTCTTTCTTCAACCTAACCCTAACACTACCTACACTAAACCCAGCTCTGTTCCGCCCATCAGGGACAACAGCTGCACCAGGCCTCCGAGGGGCTAGGGGGAGGCTGTATGGGGGTCATTGGATTGGCACTGCATTGAGTGGAGGGTGAGCCTTGAGCAGCTTGGGGACCGGCGGCTCAGGGAGCTCTGGTGCAGCAGGAAGTTTGGTAAGGAGCCCCCAGGCAGTGGTGACCTCACTTCCCTGACGACAGAACCCAACAGAATTGGAACCTTTGTATCCAGGCACCCCATTACAGAGAAAACCCACCAGTCCAACTCATTTCAAAGCACATCCTAAAGGAGGTGACATGTTCTTCTGCTGTACTGACGCCGAAAGGATGCAGGGAGAAGAGAGCTCCCCCGCCAGACACGTCCCCTCCCTGGCAGGTCATATCAGGTTTCCCCAACGCCTCTGGTCCTTTGGCTACTAAAATCAAAAGGTGAACCCAGGGGGCTCAGAGTCAGAGTGTCCCACACCTTCTGATCCATGGGTGTAGCCCTAGGTCTCCTCCCGGTCTCAGTGTGTGTGTGTGTGTGTGCCTCTGGGTGGCTGTGTGTCTGTGTGTAAAGAGGACCTGGCCATGCCATCGTGGGTGGAGATGCCCCAAGCAGGATCAATCTGATGAGGGTTTAATGTTTGGTGGGCAAGTTATGTTCACACAACAGTTTAAGACTGGTTAAGTGGGATCGGGTGGAGGGTCTACACCCTTCTACCCAGGGTTTATCCTGAGACCCTGAAAGGATGGGTCCATGACCCAGGAGCGGGGCTAACCCTAACAAAACCACTAACCCTGACTCTGACACTGACGGTGAGCTGGCCCCAAACCCTAACCCAAGCCCTGACCCATCCATGACCCTGACACTGAGTGTGATCCAGACCTGAACTGTAAACCTAAACCTAAGCCTGACACTGGCCCTGATGTGGACCCTGAACCTAACCTAACTCTGATTACCGTAACTATGACTCATACCTAACCATGACCATGACCCTAACCCTAATCCTAGCCCTGACGCTGACCTAACCCTGACCCTAACCTAACCCTGACCGTGACTGTGAGCCTGACCCTAACCCTAAACCTAAAGGTTATACTAATCATGACATTAATACGGTCCCTGAACCTAAACCTAACGCTGACCCTGACCCTAACACTAACCCCTAACCTAAACCAAACCCTAACCCTGACCTTACACTGTCTAAACCTAACCCTAAACATAACCCTACTTCTAACTCTAACCCTAACACCAATCCCAAAACCTACCTCCAAATCCTAACTGTGACACTGAAGTGAACATTGACCCTTAACCAAAGCCTGACCCTATACCTGACCCTGGCCCTGAACTTCTCCTGACGCTGACCCTGACCCTAATATTAACAATGACCCTAACACTGACCACTACATAATCCGGTCCCTGACCCGAATGTGGACTTTAAATCAATACCTGAACCTGACCGTAAACCTGACACTGGCACTAAACTTCACCCTGACCCTGACACAGACCATGACCATAAACCTAACCCTGACCCTAACAGTGACCCCGACACTGACGTGAACAATAAACCTGACCCTGACTGTGAGCCTGACTTTAACTCTAACCCTAAACGTAACCCTGACCCTGACGCTAACACGGGCCATCCCCCGAATCCTATCGCTAAACTCAACCCTAATACTAATCCCTAACCCTTACACGGACCCTGATCCTAACAAGTTCCAACCCTAACCGTCAACCAAAAGCTAACCCTAACACTAACCCTAACCTTGACCATAAACCTAACCCTGACCCTATACCTCACTATGATCATAACCCTATCCCTGAACTTTGTCTATACCAGACCCTGACCATATACCAACCCTGACCCTGAGCCTAAACCTAACCATGACCCTAACACTGACCACTACATCACCCTGTCGCTGACCCGATGTGGACATTAAAACTTACTTGATCCTGACCGTAAACATGACACTGGCCCTAGACTTCACCATGACCCTGACCCAGGCAAAGACCAGAAACATAACCCTAACCCTAACAGTGACCCTGACCCTAACCCTAACAATAATCCTGACTGAATGTGAGCCTGACCCTAACTCTAACCCTTAACGTAACCCTGACCCTGACACTAACACGGTCCCTGACCGGACCTAACACTGAACCTAACCCTAAAACTAACCCCTAACATTATCACTGACTCTGACCCTAACCCGGTCTAACCATAACCCTCAAACTACCTCTAATCCTAACCATTACCCCACTTTAACAATAATCCTGACCCTCTCCCTGACCTTGATCATAACCCTAACTCTGAACTTTGTCAGATTTAACCTGAAACCTGACCCTAGCCTTGACCTTAAAACTGACCCTAAACTTGACTGTAAACCTACACTGACCCAATCCTTGATCCAAAACAGAATCTTAACCTTAAAGCTCACCCTGATCCTGAACCTACTCATAAAACAGAACCTAAACATAAAGCTGACCTTATCATAACCATGAACCTAACCCAGACCCTGACCCTAATACTGACACTAAAACTGTTCCACACCTAACCCTGACCCTGACATGAACCTTGCCCCCAAACCAAAACTTGAACCTGACCCTAAAACTAACCATGACCCTGAACCTGACCCTAGAGCTTACCGTCACCCTAACACTACCCTGACCCTGACTCTGACCGTAACGCTAACTATGAGCCTACTGTGAGCCTGACCCTAAACCTAACCATGAACCTAACACTAACCCTGACCCCTACCCTAAGCCTAACGCTAAACATGACCCCAATGAAGTCTAACCCTAACCCTGACCCTAAGTCTTTCTTAACCCTAAACCTAACACTAACGTAGTCTAAACACAGTACTGTTGCCTCCAGCGGGGACAACAGCTGCACCCAGGCCTCCCAGGCGCTGGGTGGAGGCTGTATGGGGGTCACTGGATGGGCACGGCATTGAGTGGTGTGTGAGCCCGAGCAGCTTGGGGACCGGTGGCTCAGGGATCTCTGGTACAGCAGGAAATTCTGAAAGGAGCCCCCAGGCAGTGGTGACCTCACTTTCTTGACGACAGAGCCCAATGGAATTGGAACCCACGTATCCAGGCACCCCATTACAGAGAAAAACCCCCTGCCCAGCTAATTTCTAGGCACATCCTAAAGGAAGCGACATGTTCTTCTGCTGTACTGAAGCTTAGAGGATGCAGGGAGAAGAGAGCTCCCCCGCCAGACACGTCCCCTCCCTGGCAGGTCATATCAGGATTCCCCAACGGCTCTGGCCCTTTGGCTAATAAAATCAAAGGTGACATCAGGGGGCTCAGAGTCAGAGTGTCCCACACCTGATCGACTGGTGTAGCCCGAGGTCTCCTCCCCGTCTCTGTGTGTGTGTGTATGTGTGTGTGTGTACGCCTCTGGGTGTCTGTGTGTCTTTGTGTAAAGAGGACCTGGCCATGCCATCGTGGGTGGAGATGCCCCAAGCAGGATCAGGCTGATGAGGGTTTAGATGTCTGGTGGGCAAGTCATGTTCATACCCCAGTTTAAGGCTGGTTCAGTGGGTCGGGTGGAGGGTCTACACCCATCTGCCCAGGATTTATCGTGTGACCCTGAAGGGATGAGTACATGATCCAGGAGCGGGGCTCATCCTAAGAGTAACCACTAACCCTGACCCTGAAACTGACTGTGAGCCTGCCCCAAACCCGAAACCAGGCCCTGACCCTGACCCTGACTGTGATCCTGACCTGAAACCTAAACCTAAACCTAAGCCTGACAATGACCCTGATGTGGACCCGGAATCTAAACCTAACATTGATATTACCGTAACCATGAGTTAAACCTAACCATGACCTGGAACCTGACCTTAATCCAGACCTTGACCACCTAACCATGAGCCTAACCCAACCCTGACCGTGACTGTGAGCCTGACCCTAACCCTAAACCTAAAGGTAACTCTAACCATGATCCTAATAAGGACCCTGAACCTAAACCTAATGCTGACCCTGACCCTAACACTAACCCCTACCCTAAACCAAATCATAACACTGACCTTACGCTGACTAACCCTAACCCTAACCATAACCCTACTTCTAACTCTAACCCTAACTCAAATCCTAAACCCTACCGCCAAAACCTAACTGTGACACTGAACCGAACATTGACCCTAAACCAAAGCCTGAACCTAAACCTGAACCTGGCCCTGAACTTCACCTGACCCTGACCCTGACGGTAATCCAAACCATGACCCTAACACTGACCACTACATGACCCTGTCCCTGAGCCGAATGTGGACTTTAAACCAAGACCTGAACCTGACCCTAAACCTGACACTGGCACTAAACTTCACCCTGACCCTGACCCAGACCATGATCATAAACCTAACCCTACCCTTACAGTGACCCCGACCCACACCTGAACACTAAACCTGACCCTGACTGTGAGCCTGATCTTAATTCTAACCCTAAATGAAACCCTGACCCTGACACTAACTCAGGCCCTCCCCCGAATCCTATCGCTGAACCTAACCCTAACACTAACCCCTAACCCTACCATGGACCCTGTCCCTAACAAGTTCTAAACCTAATCGTCAAACTAACACTAACCCTAACACTAACCCTAAACTTTAACAATAACCATGACCCTATACCGGATTATGATCATAACCCTACCCTGAAATTTGCCTATATCAGAACCTGACCCTAAACCTGACCTTGGCCCTGACCCTATACCTAACCATGACCCTAACACTGACCACTACATAACCCTGTCCCACCCGAATTTGGACTTTAAACCAATATACTGATCATGCCTGTAAACCTGACACTGGCCCTAGACTTGACCCTGACCCTGACCCAGGCAAAGACCAGAAACCTAACCCTGACCCTAACAGTGACCCTGACCCTGAACCTAACAATAACCCTGACACTGAATGTGATCCCGACCCTAACTCACCCTAAACGTAAACCTGACCCTGACACTAACACGAGCCCTGACCAGAAACCTAACGCTGAACATAACCCTAAAACTAACTCCTAACATTATCGCTGACACTGACCCTAACTGGGTCTAACCCTAACCTGCAACCTACCCCTAAACCTAACCCTAAACCCCACTTTAAAATTAATCCTGACCCTCTCCCGGACCCTGATCATAACCCTAACTCTGAACTTTGCCTATGTCAGACCTTAAGCTTAAACCTGACACTGGCCTTGACCAAAACACTGACCCTAACCTTGACTGTAAACCTAACTCTGACCCAATCTATGATGCTGGACAGAATCTTAACCCTAAAGCTAACCCTGTTCCTGAACCTACTCATAAAACAGAACCTAACATAAAGCTGACCTTACCATAACCATGAACCTAACCCTGACCCAGACCCTAACCCTGACACTAAACCTGTGCCAAACTTATCCCTGACCCTGACATGAACCTTGTCCTCCAAACAAAACTTGAACCTGAACCTAAATCTAACCAAGACCCTGCCTGACCGTAAACCTAACCGCTACCCTAACACTGACCCTGACCCTTACCCTGACCGTAACGCTAACTGTGACCCTACAGTGAGCCTGAATCTAAACCTAACCATGAACCTAACCCTAACCCTGACCCCTACCCTAAGCCTAACGCTAACCCTGACCCCAAAGACGTCTAACCCTAACCGTCACCCTAAGTCTTTCTTAACCCTAACCCTAACACTAACCTGGTCTATACCCAGCTCTGTTCCCTCTGGCGGGGACAACAGCGGCACCCAGGCCTCCCAGGGGTTTGGGGGAGGCTATATGGGGGACACTGGATGGGCAATGCATTGAGTGGAGTGTGAGCCTTGACCAGCTTGGGGACCGGTGGCTCAGGGAAGTCAGCTGGAGAAGGAAGTTCGGTAAGGAGCCCCCAGGCAGTGGTGACCTCACTTCCGTGATGACAGAGCCCAACGGAATTGGAACCCACGTATCCAGGCACCCCATTACAGCGAAAACACCACTGCCCAGCTCATTTCTAGGCACATCCTAAAGGAAGCGTCATGTTCTTCCGCTATACTGAATCTCAGAGGATGCATGGAGAAGAGAGCTCGCCTGCCAGACACGTCCCTTCCCTAACAAGTCATATCAGGGTTCCCAGCGCCTCAGGCCCTTTGGCTAATAAAATCAAAAGGTGACACCAGGGGGCTCAGAGTCAGAGAGTCCCACACCTTCTGATCCACGGGTTTAGCCCTAGGTCTCTTCCCCGTCTCTCTCTCTGTGTGTGTGTGTGTGTGTGCGTGTGTGCCTCTGGGTGTTTGTGAGTCTGGGTGTAAAGAGGAGCTGGCCATGCCATTGTGGCTGGAGATGCCCAAAGCAGGATCAGGCTGATGAGAGGTTAGAGGTCTGGTGGGCAAGTCATATTCACACCACAGTTTAAGGCTGGTTACGTGAGATTGGCTGTAGGGTCTACACACTTCTGCCCAGGGTTTATCCTGAGACCTTGAAGGGATGGGTCCATACCCAGGAGCGGGGCTAACCCCAACAGTAGCCACTAACCCTGACCCTGACACTGACTATGAGCCTGCTCCAAACCCTAACCCAAGCCCTGACCCTGACCCTGACCCTGACTGTGATCCTGAACTGAACCCTAAACCTAAACCTAAGCCTGACACTCACCCTGATGTGGACCCTGAACCCAAACTTAAATCTGATGTTACCGTAACCATGACTCAAACCTAATTATGACACGGACCCTGACCTAATCCTAACCCTGAAGCTGACCTAACCCTGACCCTAACCGTAGCCCTGACCGTGACTGGTAGCCTGAACCTAACCCTAAACCTAAAGGTAACTCTAACCATGACCCTCCCATCCAAGTACTAAGCAGGGCCCGACCCTGCTTAGCTTCTGAGATCAGACGATATCAGGCACGTTCAGGGTGGTATGGCTGTAGACTAACCATGACCCTAATACGGACCATGCACCTAAACCTAAGGCTGACCCTAACACTAACACTAACCCCTACCCTAAACCAAACCCTAACCCTGACCTTACACTGTCTAACCCTAACCATAACCCTACTTCTAACTCTAACCCTAACTCCAATCCCAAACACTACCACCAAAACCTAAAAGTGACACTGAACCGAACACTGACCCTAAACCAAAGCCTGACCCTAAACCTGACCCTGGCCCTGACCTTCACCTGACCCTGACCCTGACCCTGACCATGACACTAACACTGACCACTACATAATCCTGTCCATGACCCGAATGTGGATTTTAAACCAATACCTGAACCTGACCCTAAACCTGACACTGGCGCTAAAATTCACCCTGACCCTGACACATAACATGACCATAAACCTAACTCTGACCCTAACAGTGACCCCGACCCTGTCCTGAACACTAAACCTGACCCTGATTGTGAGCCTGACCCTAACTCTAACCCTAAATGTATCCCTGACCCTGACACTAACACGGGCCCTCCGCCGAATCCTATCGCTGAACCCAACCCTAACACTAATCCCTAACCCTAGCACGGACCCTGATCCTAACAAGTTCTAACCCTAACCGTCAACCAAACGCTAACCCTAACACTAACCCTAAACTTTAATAATAACCCTGACCTTATACCTGACTATGTTTATAACACTAACCCTGAACTTTTCCTATACCAGACCCTGACCCTAAACCTGACCATGGCCCCGAGCCTATACTTAACCATGACCCTAACACTGACCACTACATAACCCTGTCGCCGACCCGAATGTGGACTTTAAACCAATACCTGATACTGACCGTAAACCTGACACTGGCCCTAGACTTCACCCTGACCCTGCCCCAGGCAAAGACCAGAAACGTAACCCTGACCCTAACAGTGACCCTGACCCTGACCCTAACGTAACCCTGACCCTGACTGTGAGCCTGACCCTAACTCTCACCCTAAACGTAACCCTGACACTAACACGGGCCCTGACCCGAAACCTAATACTGAACGTAACCCTAAATCTAACCCCTGACATTATCACTGAAACTGACCCTAACCTGGTCTAACCCTAACCCTCAACCTACCTAGCCCTAACCAGAACCCCACTTTAACAGTAATCCTGACCCTCAACCTGACCCTGATCATAACCCTATCTCTGAACTTTGCCTATATCAGAACTTAACCTTAAACGAGACCCTGGCCTTGACCTTAACACTGACCGTAACCCTGAATGTACACCTAAATCTGACACAATCCATGATCCTGAACAGAATAGTAACCCTAAAGCTAACCCTGATCCTGAACCTACTCATAAAACAGATCCTAAACATAAAGCTGACCTTACCATAACCATGAACCTAACCCTGACCCTGAAACTAACCCTGACACTAGACCTGTCCCAAACCTAACCCTGACCCTGAAATGAACCTTGCCCCTAAACCAAAACTTGAACCAGACCATAAATCTGACCGAGACCCTGAACCTGACCCTAAACCTAACCGTCACACTAACACTGACCCTGACCCTGACTCTGACCGTGACCCTACTGTGACCCTACTGTGAGCCTGAACCTAAACCTAACCATGAACCTAACCCTAACCCTGACCCCTACCCTAAGCTTTATGCTAACCCCGACCCCAACGACGTCTAAACCTAACCCTGACCCTAAGGCTTTCTAAACCCTAACCCTAACACTAACCTAGTCTAAACCCAGCTCTGTTGCCCCCAGCGGGGACAACAGCTGCACCCAGGCCTCCCAGGGTCTGGGTGGAGTCTGTATGGGGGTCACTGTATGGGCACTGCATTGAGTGGAGTGTGAGCCTGAGCAGCTTGCGCACCGGCGGCTCAGGGAGCTCTAGTACAACACGAAGTTCGGTAAGGATCCCCCATGCAGTGGTGACCTCACATCCCTGATGACAGAGCCCAACGGAATTGGAACCCACGTATCCAGGCACCCCATTACAGAGAAAACCCCCCTGCCCAGCTCATTTCTAGGCACATCCTAAAGGAAGCGACATGTTCTGCTGTACTGAAGCTGAGAGGATGCAGGGAGGAGAGCTCGCCCACAAGACGCGTCGCCTCCCTTCAGGTCATATCAGGATTCCCCAATGCCTCAGACCCTTTGGCTAATAAAATCAAAAGGTGACACCATGGGGCTCAGAGTCAGAGAGTCCTAAACCTTTTGATCCATGGGTGTAGCCTTAGGTCTCTTATACGTTTCTGTGTGTGTGTGTGTGTGTGTGTGTGTGCCTCTAGTTGTCTGTGTGTCTGTGTGTAGAGAGGACCTCGCCATGCCATCGTGGGAGGAGATGCCCCAAGCAGGATCAGGCTGATGAGGGTTTAGATGTCTGGTGGGCAAGTTATGTTCACGCATCAGTTTAAGGCTGGTTAAGTGGAATCCGGTGGAGGGTCTACACCCTTCTGCCCAGGGTTTATCCGGAGACACTGAAGGGATGGGTCCCTGACCCAGGAGCGGGGCTAACCCTAACAGTAACCAGTAACCCTGACACTGAAACTGACTGTGAGCCTGCCCCAAACCCTAACCCAAACCCTGACACTGACCCTGACACTAACACCATTATGCCCCGCCAATGCTTAAGTATGAAGAGGGCACAAAAACACATTGTGACCCTCAGCGTGAGTCCTGTCCTCTAGTAAGTCCTCTCAGTGGCTGGACCATTAGACGTCATAATGGGCTTGCCATGCCCCTAGGCCCCAAGTTTTAACCAGCTTTCTGGTTGTCCAGTCGCCCCTCCCCAGGGCTCTGCTCTGGAAACTCTCTTTTGGTGGTACACCTGAGGTAAAAACAAAACAAAACCGACTCCTCCCATCTCAAAGAATAACCCCAAACTCTTGGGATCGGGCCAAATGCCCAGAGAGGAAGACTCGTCCATGGCCCATGAGGCCACCCAGACATTCCACGGCCATCAGTGACACAATATCCAGAGACAAAATCTTGAGCAAGCGTCTCACACTCGCCCCCTTGTTCATATCCTGAAGAGTTCTCCTCACGGTCTCTAGATCAGTCCTGCAATACCTATGACTCAAAACCTAAGCCGAAATTGTGTTTTCAGACCATTGTCCCCACAGCCCTGGCCCACAAAACCTACAGGCACAGGTTCTTGGAGCCAAATCTGAGGACTGTACCTGGGAATTCTGCCCATTCCATTGGCCACAAACCTAGAAACAGGATGATAAACCTCCAAAGTGCCCGGGGCCATCCCAATAGTGTTGACTGCCCAGGAAAAACAAGGGTGGTCTGACACCAGCTGAGCATCTACCTGCACTTAGACCCGTGGACAGATGTCCCCAGAGGTAAATTGGAATGAGCAGGCCCCTAGATCCTAGTCGGATCCATTGCTTTGTTGTCCAGGCATCTCTGCTCAGAGGCCTGGATTCCAATAGCAGCATATGGCTGTTTCTTGAGGCACCCATCAGAACAAATCTCGTCTCCACGTGGGAATCTTGCATGGTGGAGCTGTGTCAAAGCCTCTGGTTAGGAGAAACCTTCAGGGACCCTGTGCCCCTGCCTCATTCCAAGTTCTCCATGGACACAAACCCACATTAGGACCCATCCACAAGAGAGTCCATTTCAACTCAACCCTCTCAGTTTCTCCCCCAGATCCAGCAGATCTAACCTGTCTTGTCACTAGGACACAAGAGAAATGAGAGTCGGGCTTCCCAGCCATCCATCCTTAGAACCCTACTCGGAATCGATCCGTATGGGAAGTCCTGGAGCCAACCAACAGGTCTCAATCGTCCTGCAGAAGAATCTTTACGGTTTGCAGCATCTCACAACTCCCATCGTGGGAAAAAATTCCATGACCTCGTGATCCACCACCTCTTCATGAAGAGGGCCATAAGGGACAGAAACTCCCACCTGAGCGTTCGTCAGATCCTCACCTGATTTTTCAGATGCACGAGATCTCGATTCAGCTCTGCAGAGCGTACCTGCCATGCCCTCGCCCAGAAACCTAAGGTTGCCTGTGTTCTCAGACTTCTGTCCTCAACTCCTGGCCCACAAGCCCTCCAGTTTGGCAATTCCAGTACTAAAATGCAGCCCTCTGCCTGCCCTCCAGAAGAAAAAACATTGCCCTCTGGGGCTAACCAGAAACCCCAAATGAGGATCAACCTTTTCACCACTTGACTGTACCCCAATTCTACAGGATGCCCTGGGCACTCATGCCCTTTCTGTCACAGCCTGAGCCTGGACCTCCCGAACCACACCCAGCCAGCTGGACTCACACTGAACACATCGGACCTGCCAAAGCCTTAGGTCGTCATCTCTTCCCAACTTCGGTTTTCAGGCTTCAGACCCTAGACGTTTTCTCCAATCACTGCCCAGGGTTGAACATGAGGCAGAAATCAGAAATCCTTCCCCATGGCAAGAAATCTTGTGGTTGGCGTGTTGCCCAACGTTCAGTGTAGTTGATAACAGTGTGTCCCTTTGACCCCGCCATGCTTGAGGGCCGCGTTGGTCACAAATATGCATTGTGACCCTCAGCATGAGCCCAGTCACCAAGTAAGGTCTCTCAGTGGCTGGACCAAGAGACGGCATATTGAGCTTGCCATGCCCCTAGGCCCCAATTTTTAACCATAGTTCGTGTTGTCCATTCGCCCCTCCCCAGGGCTCTGCTTTAGAATGAGGTAACCAAACTGAAAGGACTCCTCCCATCCCACAGATTGACCCCCAAATTGGGATCGGGCCAAATCCACAGAGAGGAAGACTCGTCCATGGCCCATGAGGCCTCCCCGACATTCCATGCCCATCGTTGACACAAAATCCAGAGACAAAAGCCTGAATAAGCGCCTCACACTCACTCTTTCTTCACATCCCGAAGAGTTCCCCTCACGGTCTGTAGATCGGGACTGCCATACCTACGTCCCCAAACAAGCCGAGTGTGTGTTTTCAGACTTCTATCCCCACATTCCTGGCTTCCATACCCTCAAGCCTGGGGACCCTGGAGCCACACATCAGGTCTGTGCCTCACAACTCCACAGGATTCTGCCCCTTCCGTTGACCACAATCATACAAACTAGGAGAAACCTCCAAAGTCCCCAAGGCCATCCCAATAGTATAGAATGCCCAGGACAAACAAGGGCTGCCTGGAACCAGCTAAGCATCCATCTCCACTCATACTGTAGTTGGATGTCCACAGAGAAGGAGATTGAACGGGACAGGGCCCTAGGCCCTAATGGGGTCCATTGTTTTGGTTTCCTGCTATCTCTCATCTGAGGTTTGGTTTCCAATATCAGCATGTGGGGCTTTCCTGAGGCACCAATCAGATCAAATCTAGTCTCCACATGGGAAACTTGTCTTTTGGAGATGACGCAAAACCTCTGGTTAGGAGAAGCATTCAGGGTCCCTGTGCCACCGCCCCGTGACAAAGTCTCCATGCACACAAACCCACATTAGGATCCATCCGCAGGAGAGTCCATTTCAACTCAGCCCCCTCCGTTGCTCCCCTAGAGCTAGCATATGAAAACTGTCTATTAACTAGGAGACAGTTAGAATCGAGGCAGTCTGCCCAGGGTTCCATCCTTCGATCCCTGCTTTGCTGTCATTTCGTATGAAACATCCTGGAGCGATCCAACAGATCGCAATTGTTGATCAGAAAAAATCCTTGTGGCTTGGAGCATATCCCAACTCCCCTCCTGGGTAAACCTCCATGGCCTCGAGATGCTGCCCCCTTCAAGAAAGGGCCATAATGGACAGAAACTCCAACCTGAGCCTAGGTCTGAACCTCTCCCTGACTTCAGTTCCACGAAGTCCTGATTCAGATCTGCAGAGAGTGCCTGCCGTGCCCTCGTCCCGAAACCTACGCCTAACTTGTGTTCTTATTCTTCCGTCCTCACACTCCTTGTCCAAAGGGTATCCAGTTTGGGAATTCCGGAGCCACAAAGCAGCACTCTACCTGCCCTCCATAAGAAAAATGTTGCCCTTGGGGCTACCCAGAAACGCTAAATGAGGATCAAGCTGCACGGCACTCGACTCTCCCCCAATTATACAATATACCCTGAAAACTAATGCCTGGTCTGACGCAGCCTAGGCCTGAACCTCCCGACCAACACTCAGCGAGCTGGCTCCACACTGAGCACGTCGGACCTGACATGGACTTAAGTCGTCATCTCTTCCCAAGCTCGGGTTTCAGACTACACAACCTAGACCTTAACTCCAATCACGGCCCAGCGGTGAAAGAGATGAAAAAATCAGAACTACTACTTCCCCATGGCAAGAATCCATGTGGTTGGCATGGAGCCCAACGTTCAGTGTAGGAGCAACAGTGTGGACCATGATTCCCGCCCATGCTTGAGCGCCTAGAAGGCATAAACACACATTGTGACCCTCAGCGTGAGTTCTGTCCTCAAGGAAGGCCTCTCAGTGGCTGGCTGGAAGTAACCATAGTTCGGTTTGTCCATTGGCCCCTCCCCAGGGCTCTGCTTTGAAATCCCTCTTTTGGTGGGACACCTGAGGTAACCAAACTGAAAGGACTCCTCCCATCCCCAAGATGGACCCAAAACAATTGGGTTCCTGCCGAATCCACAGAGAGAGGAAGACTTGTCCATGGCCCATGAGGCCTCCTCGACATTCCACGGCCATTGTTGACACAAAATCCAGAGACAAAAGCCTGAATAAATGCCTCACACTCACTCTTTCTTCATATCCCAAAGAGTTCTCCTCACGGTCTGTAGATCGGGCCTGCCATACTTATGTCCCCAAACGTAAGCCGAGTTAGTGTTTTCAGACTTCTATCCCCACAGTCCTGGCCCACACGCCCTCCAGGCTGGGGCCCCTGGAGCCACACATCAGGTCTGTGCCTGCCCACTCCACTGGAATTCTGCCCATTCACTTGACCACACGCCTCCAAATTAGGAGAAACCTCCACAGTCCCTGAAGCCATCCCAATTGTGTAGGCCGCCCGGGACAAACAAGGGCGTCTGACAACAGCTGAGCATCTACCTCCACTCATACCATAGTTGGATGTCACCAGGGTAGTAGATTGAACCTCACAGGTCCCTAGGCCGTAATCGGATCCATTGCTTTGGTTTCCAGGCATCTCTCCTCAGAGGCATGTTTTCAAATACCAGCATGCGGGGGTTTCCGGAGGCAAATCTCGTCTCGACATGGGAAAATAGCAGGCTGGAACTGTGTCAAAACTTCCGGTTAGGAGAATCCTTCAGGGCCCGGTGCCACCAACCCTTTCCAAGGTCTCCATGGACACAAACCCACATTAGGATCCATCCGCAGGAGAGTCCATTTCAACTCTGGCTTCTCGGTTGGTCCCCCAGAGCCAGCAGATAGAACCTGTCTTGTCGCTAGGAGACAGTTGAGATGCGAGGCGGATTGCCCAGGGCTCCGCCCTTAGAACCCTGCTCTGGCGTCGTTCCATATGGAACGTCCTGGACCCATCCGAATGGTCTCAAATGTCCTGCAGAAGGAATCCTTGCGTTTTGGAGCATCTCACAACTCCCAACGTGGGAAAACCGTGATGGCTTCCTGAAGCCCCCACCCCTTTTCTGAAGGGGAAATCATGGACAGGAACTCCAACCTGAGCCAACGTCTGATCCTCGCCCTGAATTCAGATGCACGACATCTCGATTCAGCTCTGCAGAGCGTGCCGGCCTTGCCCTCGCCCTTAAACCTATGTGAAACTTCTGTTCTCCAATGTCCGTCCTCACACTCCTGGCCCCCAAGACCTCACGTTTGGCAATTCTGGACCCACAAGGCAGCCCTCTGCCTGCCCTCCAGAAAAAAAAAAAAAAAAAAACAGAATGTTGCCCTATGGAGCTTCCCAGACACCCGAAATGAGGATAGACCTACAAGGCACCCTTCTGTACACAAATTATATCGACAATCTGGGCACTAATACAGTGTCTGACACAGCCTGAGCCCGGACTTCCTGACCAACACCCAGACAGCTGACCGCACACTGAGCACAACAGACCCGCCATGGCCTTAGCTCGTCATCTATTCCCAACCTAGCTTCTCAGGCTTCAGAACATAGACCTTAACTTCAAACCCCGCCAAGGGGTCAATGTGATGCAGAAATCAGAACTCCTCCTTCCCTATGGCAAGAAACCTTGTGGTTGGCATGTTGTCCCACGTTCAGTGTAGGAGAAACCAGCGTTAACCATGAGGCCCCGCCCATGCTTGAGTACGAAGAGGGCACAAACACGCATTGTGACCCTCAGGGTGAGTCCTGTCCTCTAGTAAGTCCTCTCAGTGGCTGGACCATTAGACGTCATAATGGGCTTGCCATGCCCCTAGGCCCCAAGTTTTAACCAGCTTTCTGGTTGTCCAGTCGCCCCTCCCCAGGGCTCTGCTCTGGAAACTCTCTTTTGGTGGTACACCTGAGGTAAAAACAAAACAAAACCGACTCCTCCCATCTCAAAGAATAACCCCAAACTCTTGGGATCGGGCCAAATGCCCAGAGAGGAAGACTCGTCCATGGCCCATGAGGCCACCCAGACATTCCACGGCCAGCAGTGACACAATATCCAGAGACAAAATCTTGAGCAAGCGTCTCACACTCGCCCCCTTGTTCATATCCTGAAGAGTTCTCCTCACGGTCTGTAGATCAGTCCTGCAATACCTACGACCCGAAACCTAAGCCGAGTTTGTGTTTTCAGAGAACTGTCCCCACAGCCCTGGCCCACAAAACCTACAGGCACAGGTTCTTGGAGCCAAACCTGGGAATTCTGCCCATTCCATTGGCCACAAACCTAGAAATAGGATGATAAACCTCCAAAGTGCCCGGGGCCATCCCAATAGTGTTGACTGCCCAGGAAAAACAAGGGCGGTCTGACACCAGCTGAGCATCTACCTGCACTTAGACCCGTGGACAGATGTCCCCAGAGGTAAATTGGAATGAGCAGGCCCCTAGATCCTAGTCGGATCCATTGCTTTGTTGTCCAGGCATCTCTGCTCAGAGGCCTGGATTCCAATAGCAGCATATGGCTGTTTCTTGAGGCACCCATCAGAACAAATCTCGTCTCCACGTGGGAATCTTGCATGGTGGAGCTGTGTCAAAGCCTCTGGTTAGGAGAAACCTTCAGGGACCCTGTGCCCCTGCCTCATTCCAAGTTCTCCATGGACACAAACCCACATTAGGACCCATCCACAAGAGAGTCCATTTCAACTCAACCCTCTCAGTTTCTCCCCCAGATCCAGCAGATCTAACCTGTCTTGTCACTAGGACACAAGAGAAATGAGAGTCGGGCTTCCCAGCCATCCATCCTTAGAACCCTACTCGGAATCGATCCGTATGGGAAGTCCTGGAGCCAACCAACAGGTCTCAATCGTCCTGCAGAAGAATCTTTACGGTTTGCAGCATCTCACAACTCCCATCGTGGGAAAAATTCCATGACCTCGTGATCCACCACCTCTTCATGAAGAGGGCCATAAGGGACAGAAACTCCCACCTGAGCGTTCGTCAGATCCTCACCTGATTTCAGATGCACGAGATCTCGATTCAGCTCTGCAGAGCGTACCTGCCATGCCCTCGCCCAGAAACCTAAGGTTGCCTGTGTTCTCAGACTTCTGTCCTCAACTCCTGGCCCACAAGCCCTCCAGTTTGGCAATTCCAGTACTAAAATGCAGCCCTCTGCCTGCCCTCCAGAAGAAAAAACATTGCCCTCTGGGGCTAACCAGAAACCCCTGAAATATATGGGGAAAATATCCCTAGAAAAACAGCAATAATAACTGGCTGCTCTTTATTGATCCAGATCCTGTGGTAGGCAAAGAAGAGCTGGTTTTAGTCAGAGGATGATCTCCGTTTGTCTTCTGTCTTCATGATCTCGCATTTCCTGCAAGTCAGGCATGGGGCTCTGCACTATAGCTGCAAATGCTGGG
Organism: Mustela putorius furo; assembly: GCF_011764305.1. NCBI lineage: Eukaryota > Metazoa > Chordata > Mammalia > Carnivora > Mustelidae > Mustela > Mustela putorius. The sequence continues at coordinate 1,407,157 of NW_025421988.1, forward strand.
GTCCCTCCCTGTCCCTTTTCTTTTCTCAGTGGGACAACGGGCATGTCCATGGTGCAGTGTGACAAGCTTTACCACAGGGAGATAAAAGACTGCCAAGGGTAGGTTGGAGCTGGGAAAAGCCACTTAGGAACAGATTTTCAGGGGAGGTGATAGACAAGGGCAAAGCGAAGAATGAGGATGAGTGTGTCAAGTTTCAAAGTGCCAGGAGGCAGCACAATGCATTCGGGAAACTACAGCAAGTTCCTGACAACCGACAGCTGATCTGGCAGCATCACCTGGGGATGGAGGCTGAGCCCCGGGGTTAACACTGGGGTGAGATGGTTTGTATACTATGCCAAGGAGGTGATGTACTACTCTGTGGGGGCACAGGGAGCTACAGGAGGATTTCAAATATCAGAATCATAACCATAATAGAGTATTTAATTGCATCCTAGCTTTCATCAAGGGTAAGATGCAATATAGTTTATGTTCGACTAAGAAAGAGAAATGCTGTCCGTTAAACTAGGATATGTCATCAAGTGCAAGGTGAGTGCCACCTTAAGAGATATTAAAATGGGGGGGGTGGACAAATCTTAGAACTATAAATTGTGGTACTAGAATAATTAAGAAAAATAAAACAAGAACACTTGGATCAACAAAAAATTGATTATTGCTTACCATGTGCCCCAAACTATATTGTCTCCAAAAATTTTATATCATTTGATAGGTCAGTTATATATAAAGTTACATTTAAAGTTTTAAAAATATCAGCAAATATTTTCATTTAAATGCAAATTTCAAAGAAAATCTACTTTTCCAAACACGACTTTTTATCCTATTTTTTTAATTTTGTCTACAACTGATAAAATGTTTAGCGAGACTATAAATGTTTGATCGAAAAAAAAGATTAATAGATGTAGGTTGAAATTATTATGTTCCATTAAAAATGATTTAGTCTTTGATGAACATCTGTTTGGTAATATGTTGTATCCAGATATAGTAAATTAATGACATATATAAAATTATAGGGAAATGACACCTTCCGTTCCTGTATGAGTAGAGCTTTTAAAATGCTATTTGTCACACCCTGTCATCTTGTCATTATGTAGCATTATGTAACATTTAAAAAATGTATATTCCTCACTTTGATGTCTTTTGGAAATCTAAAATATAACTTTCTATGGTTTTTGTTTCCATATTGCTTTATTGCCAGTTTGAACAAATCCACATGCATTGATTCGAAGGTAATAAATTCCTCTTGTTTGGAAAAATGATGTTTATTTTTGTTCTCTCACCCTTAGCAGGTGTTTTCATTTTAGCACACTTCAGAGTTATAATTTCATGCTTATTAAAAACATTTATTATGATCTACATAGATGAATGAAACTTTTATTTTATTAAATTATTTGCCAAAAAATCTGTTATTTTTAAAAATGTATTTCCTTTTAAGGGTTATTTTAGAGCATTCAGGGAGGACTTAGGAGTGTGGTATTATGCAATTTTTAAGTAGGTATGAAATGGTTATTTATATGATTGTTTCTTTAAGGCTTATGTATATTGTCCATTATATGCTATAAAATATTTTGAAAGTAAATTTAAGGTATGTTTTACATAGTTTATTTTTTGGAAAAAAATATTGAAATGACTTATGAAATTCAGTATACTCTCAACATTAATTTTTTTTTTAAATTTACAAATTGTCTACTGAACCTATTATAAGGCCGATATTTTCCAAAGTGGTGGTATCATGATATATGCCAACAACAGTTTAGATTTTTTTTGTTGCTTCTCAATCTAGCTCAGACGAAGTACAATTAGCCTTTATAATTTTAGCCATTCTAATAGATATGTAAGCATGTCTCATTATGATTTTAATTTGTATTTCTTTAATGTCTAAATGTTGAGAAATTTGTCATGTGCTTATAAGCCATCCATATCCTTTTGGTGACATGTCTCTGCAATAATTTTCATCACATGTAAAATTGGATACTCTGTTTGCTTATTAGTAGGTTTTTTTATTTTTATTCATTTTTAATAATCAGAGTAGATGTCCATTATCAGATATATCATTTGCAAATCCCTTCTCCATCTTTACGGTTTCTCAATGGATCTTTGTTAGCTGTGTCTTTCAAGAAATGTGCTACTTCTTTCCTGGTACACGGAGGTATGACTAGAACATTATCAATGTTGACCTTTGCAAAGAAAATCATGGCTTAAGATATATGTAGTCTGTGGTTGTTGGGAGTGTTCTGTAATATCAAGCATATCTAGTTAGTTGATAATTTTGTTCAAGTCTTACATATCTTACCAATTTGATGACCATTTGTCTATATAATCTTAAAATAAAGGTGTTGAAATTTTTTTCCATTTCTCTTCTAAGGTAGAAGTTATGATTTTTGTTCTTAGTTTTTCCCTATATATCCCCAAATCTGTTATTAAGTATTAAAAGTCAAGAATTATTATACTCCCTGAGGAATTCATCCTTTTACTCTTCTGTAATTTTGACTTGATCATTATGTCTGATAATGAAATTTGCTTTAAAATCACTTTTCATTATCTTGATATAACCACCAAAGTTATAGTGTGATTAGTGTTAATATAGCATATTTTTTCTTTTACTTTTTAAAGCACTTCTATATTTAATCCTGACCAAAAAAAAAAAAAAAAAAAACAGCTTTTTAGCTCTGGAAGCACATTTCTAAATTATCTTTTTTTTTTTTTTTTTTTAAATGAAGCAGTAGCAATTTTTGTTAAGGGACCTAAAGTGAAAATAGGTTTAGAAATTTATTTATTTATTTAGGAAATTTTTTTATTTTGTTTATTACAGCAAGAGAGAGAAAGAGAGAGAGAGGAAGCACACAAGCGGGGGGAATCACGTGCAAAGGGAGAGGAAGAAGCAAGCTCCTTGGGGTGCAAGTAGTCCCATGCAGGGCTGGATCCCTGTACACTGGAATCATGACCTCAGCCAAAGTCAAACATCTGCTTAAACAACTGAGTCATCCAGGCACCCGTAGAAAATTAAAAAAAAAAAAAAGACCTTTTAAAATCATTTTGTTTCTTTCTTTTTTTTTTAAATATTTTATTTATTTGAGAGACAGAGAGACAAGAAGAGGAACTATAAGCAGGGCAGAGGGAAAAGGAGAAGCAGGTTTCCCACTGATCAGAGAGCCTGATGTGGGGCTCCATCCCAGGACCCTGGGATCATGACCTGAAAAGAAGGGACACTTATGGTGGAAGCCAACCAGACACCTCTTTTCTTTGTTTTTAATATATGGCAACTGATGCTTCCGAGCCACGAGGAGCATATTACCCATTATTTAAATCTTTGATAACAACCTATTTAAAAATGTGTGTAAATATATACTTACTCAGATTTATACACTTTGTGTTTTCTTCATAGTTTGTGGCTGGACCCCATGGTCACAACACTGCTTTCAGCCTCTCCTTCCCATCTTTTGATACCAGGTATTTGGTTAGCAAAGCAAATTAGTATCAAAATTAATAAGCCCTTGGCACCATATCTCTGGAGCAGGGGTTGCTCTTAGCCAAGGCCCAGAGCAGTTGACCTCCCCTCGCTAGAGCTATAGCCCCAAGGACTAGGTCCCTGCCACCAGAACTCAGTCTTACATGTTATGCTAAGCAGACAAAACCAAAACAGGAAAGCTGCGACATCTTTCACTGGCATGCCTCATCTCCCACTCCCTCGACGTCGACGCAGTACCAGATGCCAGGGAGGGCTCTTGGTCCAACATATGGGAGGGAAGGAAGTAGCCACGAGCAAGTACCTGCCTCTCTGTGCCTTTCTTTCATGAGCAGGTTGTAAGGAGGAAGAAGAGGAAGGGGAAGAGAGGTGAACTTCAAGGGGTGAAGGCCTCAGGTAGGCAGCTGGCTCCTGCCAGTAGGAAAGGGACAAAGGAGAACACAGTGAGTCTTGCAGGGAGGGTGGGGGTAAGGTTTACAGCTTATGACAGAATCTGGACAGGAGTAATAGGTATACTAGTCATTTGAGTCCACCATTGGCAAGCTGGGCCGGGTGTCAGGGGAGATAGGCCTCCCTGGGCAACGGCACATGAGAGAAGGTGGAATTCTTCTCTGAGGAGCAGGTGGAGCTTTGGGTGTTGGGAAAGCATAGACAGTATTGTTCCAGGGCCAAGGACAGGTCCGGGTACTCCTGGTTGGAGGTCAAGGCCACAGTATGATCCCAGTCTTCTACCAGCAGCTTGAAGGTACCACATGCCAGCCACTCCTCATTATTGTGTAGAACTCTCTGGTGCACTTATTGGCTTATCCATCAAATGACTCCTTCAGCAGCTTGAAAACCACCTCCACAGGTACTCCAGGATATGGGAGGCTTCCAGAGTGAAGATTTTGCACAGGATCACCCCAAAAGACCAGAAGTCACTCTGGTGGATGTAGATCTGGTCAAACATGGCCTTAGGGACCATCCACTTCACAGGCAGTCCACTGTTGGTTGTCTTTTTATAGTAACTGATGTGGTGATATCTCTGGCAAGGCTGAAGTCTGAGATCTTCATCATGTTGTCCTTTGTCACCAGCAATTCCCTGGTGGCCAGGTCTTGGTGTATGCACTTCTTGGAGGCAAGGTACTCCATGCCTCAGGCTACCTGATAGGCGTAGGATACCAGGTCCTTGGAGGAGAGTTGCTCTGCTGCATTGTGGCTGATATTGTAACAGTACTCCAGGTCAGGAGGCCTCTGGGCCTGCAGGTACTCCTGTATGTTGTCTTTGGAGGCATATTCCATGAGAGTGGAATCTCTTTATGAAGTAGAACATGATCACACCTATTGTATCTACCCAAGTTTGTATGCTTTGGTTATTTTATGTTTGCTATTTCCTTGATGAATTTTTACAATATTTGATACATAATAGTATCTTTAAGTCCATCTATGGTTTTAAAGAATTTTTTTGAACTTCATAAAAATGTACCATACTTTTTGCACTGCCCTTGTTTTACTTCTCTATTAACTTTCCAAGATGTATTCACTTTAGAGTGTGTAGCTATCATTTATTTTTATTCCTCCATAATGCTATGTTTACAAATTTGTACTTATCTGTACTTTTAAAAATATCTTAATTATATACCATTTCTCATCTCACGTAACACTCATGTTACTTCTACACTTATCAGATATTATGTAACTGAAAACCACAACTCAGCAACAATATAGAACCATTTTTCAAAATTAAATGGCTTACCAGAATTCTTTAATTCTATCCTTTATTTGTATTAGATGACCCTTTATTCTGATATTTGGCATTGTTCATATGGAGGAAAGCTTATAAGTTGATATTCCATAAATAGAAGGATTTATTATGATTGATTAATTATTTTCATTTAGAATGCATAGAATATGGTTGATTTAATATTTCTTTCTTACTCTCTGCCTGGAACATAGTCCTATCTATGCAATTGACTCTAAAATATTAAGTTAATCACCTAGACTTTAAACTTCATATTAATAGGAATAACATACAGAACTCTTCTCAGATTGGGACTCCTGGGTGGCTCAGTCAGTTAAACGCCTGAGCCTTTAGCTCAGGTCATGATCTTAGGGACCTGGGACTCAGTTTTGCAACAGATTCCCTGCTTAGCCGGGAGTTAGCTTCTCCCTCACCCTGCTGCTCCCACTGCTTGTGCTCTCTCTCACTCACAAATAAATAAAATTAAAAAAAATAAATTCTTCTCAGATAGCTAATACAGAATATCATCCTTGTATTCATCAAAGGGAAAGTGCCATATAATAATGAAATTCAGACTACTTCAAATTCATTTTTTAACCAGTAAGAAAGTACTGGAAACAAGCCAAAAATGTCTTTAATGAATCAAAGAAATAGATTGATTTTCAATATCTTAATGTTTTTAAAATAAATTGCAAGATTTTTATACTAGATATCAGTGTAAATATTCATTATACAAGGATATTCTAAAAATTAACGTGAGAAAACTACTTGACATATATGATGACAAAAACGAGATTGACAAAAGTCAGTTTGGGTAAAACTTACAACACCTACCACCTGAAACTCTTGTTCTATAATTTAATTCTTTTAATTTACAAAAAAATACAAAAATAATATATCAGAGTAAGTCTATTGATAGCTTTGAAGGTATGCTCTGGTTGTGCACTGTTTACTATTGAAAGGGGAATCAAATATGTGATGCTTATGGTGTGACTATATTAAAATTCAACAAGTTCAGAAGCATACGAGGAATAGAATAAAGACAAAAGATGACCCTTACTTATCCTAAAGACAGACAATGGTATATATGTGCTAGTTGGGGAGAGAATCCAGTCAGTAGATGGAGGATGTGGTAGTGAAAAAAAAAAAAAAGACACAACGTTTTGATTGAACGTTTAGCACTATATTTAACAAGGTGGAATTGTGTGTTAATAGCCTTGAATAAAATCCAAAAAATATTTTCAATTCTTTTGAAGATTTTTTAGGAAAAACTTGAAAAATACAACTTGATAAGGATTCCAATAAAAGATTCATAAGCAATACAAGTTTCAGAATTTTTAGTATATTTTCCCTAAAAAGCCATTTGATTTAAATTAAAAAGAATGCTATTTACCTGCCACTTAAATAAGAGGAAATTATTTTGGTTTTGTAAAAAGTCAATAAAATAAATTAACATATCTTTAGAAAACAGACATGCACACTAATTTAAAAAAAATAATAGTGCTTAAGCTGTTCAGCAAACATTTGTAAAATTCCTTGCCATCAGCTAGCTCTGGAGTTCTGCTAGGTGAGTAAGGCCATGTATGTTACTGCTCAGAGTACTGACGCAAAGCAATTGTCCCCTTCACATCCATTTTTTGCTGTTGATATGTCATGCTATGTTGTTTAGAGATACATAGATGGCCCTACACGAAGGCCTTTTTTTGTGTGTATATGGGTGACTGTGATTTAACTTTCAAATCAGATGGCTCCTGATTTACAATGATTCAACTTATGATATATTTGGCAATGATGTGAAAGTGAAAGTGATTCAGTAGAAACTGTACTTTGAATTTTGAATTTGGGTCTTTATAAAAAGGGCCAGTGACATGTGGTATGGTGCCATCTTGTGATGCTGGGCAGGGGCAGTGAGCCACAGCTCCCAGTCAGCTAGAAGATTACAGGGGTGAACAAACTGATATTCTTACAACCATTCTATATATAAGCATTCTTCTTTTTTTTTTAGTGTAATATTTAATAAATTGCATGTGATATTTGATACTTTGTTATAAAATAGGCTTTGCTTAAGATGATTTTGCCCAAATGCAGGCAAATGTAAGTGTTCTGAGTATGTTTAAATAAGCTTAAGGAAAGCTATGATATCTGATAGTTTAGGGGTATTAAATGCATTTTCAATTTTTTATGTGTTTCTCTGTACATAGCCCCCTTGTAAGCTGAGGAACATCTCTATATGTATATGTAGCCTTGGTATGGCTTACATATTATTGGCATGAAACATCTAGAACAGTACGTGTGCCATATAATTGTCTACAACATCAAACAAGTTTCTTGAAAACTTGTGCCAAAGGGGTTATGTCTTTAAGGATTCTTATTTCAGAAGGGTTCTCTCCAACGTAAGATTTTTCAGAAGTTAAGTGAAAATCTGACCAAACTAAACATTTTTCCATTTTCCCTAGTGAGCAAAGATAGCTAAAATCTATCTGCCATTTTCAACACTGTACTCAACGATTGTAATTCTAATTTAAGAACAGATGATTTATATCAAAACCACATGTTGGCCTAAACTAATACAATACTCATAAATCTCACTCAAGCCTTGGACACTTTTATTTGTTGAGTCTATATGGTACTATGGACATTCATCTTTTTACCTCATAGCTTCATGTATGTCTATACTTTGAAAATACATGCATCATAGTTCCATTGTAAAATGTCTGGGTTATAAAATGAGCTATGCTATCAAAATGGTAATAAGAACATACAAATGACCTGATGTAATGAACTGGACCAGATTGCCAGATATCACATTTCATACCAGAAAGATTCAGTGGTAAGTTTTAAAATGGCCAGCTATACTTCGACTGAATTATAACTCATTTAACTTCTTTCTTTGTGTACAGAATTATACATTTGTCAGTATTATAGTAAATAATTACTTTGGACAGATGTAAATATGCTGTAATAAAAAATGTTTTTTTCTTCTTTCTTTTAGTCTTTATTTGTAAGACTAGCCACAAATACCATGCCTCCCTCAAAATAATTTGCAATCCAAATTTATCTCTAAATGAATTTATTGCACAAAAAAATATATATATATATACACTTACAGTAGACATGTTCAAAAATAATTACACAACAGCAGGGCCCTAAATGTAAACAGTATAGTTGTTTTGTTTTGTTTTTTTAAATAAAAAAGAGGTTATGTGAAATATGGAATTTTATTTCGAGGCCTAGTATTTAAAGACAGTTAACCACACTTATGGTGTCAGCAGCCTCTTGCTGGCAGTATGATTTTATTGGCTCCATGGAATAACAGCAAGATTTTACTATTGCTTCTTTCTTTTATGACACACACAGAAAAAAAAATATTGACACATTTGCTCAAGACCATCCAGAATCATTTTATCCTATCAAATTTGATGGGAGGCCTTCACTGCCAAAGTCACTGCTGGGTTTTCACAATTCATTGCAGACAATCTGCTACTCCCATTATGATAAAGGAGAGAAGAGTCATAATCAGGGAAGAAAGCTAGATTAATACTTGTAATTATCATTGAATTTTTTAGCCTGCTATAGGATTATTATTAGTAGTGTCATTTGATAATTTTTCTCTCATTTTAGTAAACACAACTGTGAGTAATTACCCTACCTAATATTTCTCTGTATTGGCTGACTAGCTAGCAAACATTCATGAAAATATCCATTAGCCACACATATAAAATGCTGCATTATGATGCTGTTGAATCAGAACATACCACTACCTGATCCTGTAGTTCTTTGAGGATTTGCAAATCAATTAATTCTATGTTTATTGGATACTTCCCATACAATTAGAAAATTTATAATAGAGTCCATGAACATTATTAGTTTTACCATTTTAAACCAGCAATCACACTTTGAGTTTTACAACAAAAGCAGAAATATAAAACACACACATTTGGATCAGTTTTCTGTTAATCTGTCTGGACTTCAAAATCCTATTCCTCAAGATAATGCACACCAAAGTTCTGGATTAAACAAGAAATTAGATGGCACCTGAACACTTGGTTTAATATTCTCAAAAGGTCTATGCAACCTATTTCTTACATTATGACATTGTTTTACAAAGATACACACTTTTATAGTGTTAGTATTTTTAATAATCAATAAAGTCAATTAATCATGATTAAAAATCAAACATAAAAATTTTGACTTTTTGCTTTTGCCCCCTCCATTTAGAACTTATTTATAATTCAAAGGTCCCTATGTTTATGAAAATCTGGACAGAAATAGCTCTAAGATCCCATTCAGAACTTGATATTAATCTAAGTCTTTTGGCTCCATTTATCCTGAGAGCAAAGAGTAGGACAAAGGATTTGAGTACTGTTAGTTTATCTGGGAGATTATCCAAGGTAGAAAAGAATGGGAAAGTGAGACAGTGAAGAAGCAACTTTGTCAAAGAGGTACATTGTTGATATAATTGTTGTGGATAGAAAATGAAGGCTTGCTTTTACTGAAAGGTCCTGAGAAACTTCTTTAAGTTGTCCTCATGAAGACCAGAAAACTGACAATTTTATCTATGGCTCTTATTTCCACTTCACTGAGAGCTGTCCTCAGAGGACATTAACTCTCCTACACTTTTGGGTTGTGTTGGAGACATTCTAAAATGAGAGAGAGAACATGAGATGCTATCAGTGTTAAGTAACTGCAATTTCCCATGGAACTATCCACCACAGGTTTGGCTATAATCAGGTGTTGGGCCTTGATATCAGAGGGATTTGAGGCAGTATCATTTTAGGTTAATCATTATATCTGAAATTTCTAAAAACTTCAACTGATGAAACTTTGATTATAAATCTATAAATATAACAATAAATCTACAGTATTCAAATTATTTTCATAGAAATACACAGACAAAGCATCAATTGATTAATATTTAAATGTTACAAAATACTGAACTGAAAGAATTTGGTCATATAACAACGTGTAAGAAGTAGAACTTAGGTTTAGGTTAGAACTCAGGATGCATTTGAGATTCAGTTAAGAAATTGAATGGAGGGACGCCTGGGTGGCTCAGTGGGTTAAGCCACTGTCTTCGGCTCAGGTCATGATCCCAGGGTCCTGGGACCGAGCCCCAAATTGGGCTCTCTGCTCAGCAGGGAGCCTGCTTCCTCCTCTCTCTCTCTGCCTGCCTCTCTGGCTGCTTGTCATCTCTCTCTGTCAAATAAATAAATAAAATCTTAAAAAAAAGAAATTGAATGGATGTCTGACTATCTTATAGGTTTGCTAAAAATCAGTGACTTTGTGTTCACGTGTGGCTATGCAGGAATTTTTAACTTTCTCTAAGAAGTTATTAGATTTGATTATATAATGGCAGTAAAGGATGGGGAAAGGCAAAGTACAAACCCCATAAAGACAAAGACACTGAGTATGAGAAAAGAGTAATAGATAAGAAGAATCAATGCATTTGTGGAAAATGGGATTTGAAATACCCAATGATTGTTGATTTTTTTAGATGGAGAAAACAAAATTTGCTTGCAAGAAGAAAATAACAGAAGACATGTTGTGATGTGAGACAGAATCCTGGAAAAGGCAGTAATGTGGAATAAAGGAGTAGGAAGAGCATATCAGGTAATTTGGATAATAAAGTGTTAGGAGACAATTGCTTGATAAATTTTATATGGAGAACACCGTGTCCTTTCTCTTCCCTTTCAGAGCACCAGAGGTGTACTCTTTCAGACTGAAAACCTGAAAAGCTCAGGACTCAGTTGCTTAAGCACAGCTGAGAGGACATATTTCAATTAAGATTTACATTTTGCTGTATGTAGTAGACGTTCAAAAGTGGTTTAACCATATTTTTTCATTTAACAGGAAGACTACAGAGAGTGTTTTCTGGTGTTAGTTCAGAGTGTCCATCCCTCTGAACAGATTTTTCTCTCAAAGTCTGGGGCAAGGAATCAATTGTTACATATGTATTCACTAAAAAAGCAGCTGGAAGATGCTGAGCACTGTGGCCCATGAGATCAAGGCACCAGCACACACTTGTGAGTGGTGAGCTCCCAAGGCTGGAGGAAAATTCTGGAATAAAGTGCTCATTAGAGAGCCCTACCTTTTCTCCTGTTTCCTTACCTCTCTGCACTACCCTCTTGTATCCACAGCATTGGAAATGCTTTTAGCAACACACCACACTGAATCACCACAAATTATGTGATTCTCTTGGTGGAAAACCAAACACCTTGTAAAAACTGTGGTTTTCAGGTTCATGCTTCTGGATGGAAAATAATTCAGAATAAGCTGGTAGGAGTAGCCAAGAGAGATTTAATCTTCTGTTTGGAAAAGGGCTTCTATATAAGTGAGTAGAGGAACCTTTAAGAATTATTCATGTTTAGGGGCACCTGGGTGGCTCAGCGGGTTAAGCCTCTGCCTTTGGCTCGGGTCATGATCTCAGGGTCCTGGGATCGAGTCTCGCATCAGGCTCTCTGCTTGGCAGGAAGCCTGCTTCCTCCACTCTCTGCCTTCCTCTCTGCCTACTTCTGATCTGTCTCTGTCAAAGGAATAAATAAAATCTTAAAAAAAAAGAATTATTCATGTTTAGGGGCACCTGGGTGGCTCAGCGGATTAAGCCTCTGCCTTTAGCTCAGGTCATGATCTCAGGGTCCTGGGATCAAGCCCCACATCAGGTTCTCTGCTCAGCGGGGAACCTTTTTCCCCCTCCCTCTTTCTGCCTGTCTCTGCCTACTTGTGATCTCTGTCAAATAAATAAATAAAGATTTAAAAAAAAATAATTATTCATGTTTACATATATGCACCAGAATGCTATGTCCCTTGTCAAATAGGCTTCAAATCAACAAAAATGATAATATTTTACTTAATAAGTTTTTTAATTCCTCTGTTAACATTTTGGAATACATCATTTTAATGCACATCTGCAAATTTGTAATCACTTCATGTGAGACAAGGAATGCTTAAAAAGGCAACCAGGGGCACCGGGGTGGCTCAGTGGGTTAAGCCTCTGCCTTTGGCTCGGGTCATGATCTCAGGTCCTGGGATCAAGTCTCGCATCAGTCTCTCTGCTCAGCTGGGAGCCTGCATCTCTCTCTCTCTCTTTCTGCCTGCCTCTCTGCCTGCTTGTGATCTCTCTCTGTGTCACATAAATAAATACAATCTTTAAAAAAAAAGGCAACCAAAAAAACATTTACAGTTTTGGACAGGAGTTTCCCTTACGTTTGGATAAGGATGCAAATTCAACTTCATAATAAATTACACTGCATCATAAATATTAAATGCACTCAGGGATTGCAATCTCTCCTCCCTCCACCCTATCGTACACACAGCTGCCCCACTAATCTTCCAAAAACACAAATTTTCATGTGCTGCTTTTCAAAACTAGCTTCCTGGCTTCCTGTTGCCTGAAAAAATAGTCTCAAATGCTTTTGTCTGGCATTCAGGGCTCTCTAGGATGGGTACTCTGGCCAACACATCACTGCTCGTTTGTTCCACCACACACAAGTGGATCTCGGGCTAGTTATTCAGAGACCCACCTCCTCACCGACCCAGCAAAGGTCTCGTCCATCTACTAAACTCACGGCTCACTCAGTGATGTTCTCAAAGGCCATTAGTGGGTGACATGCCACTGCTAGAGTCAGGAGCCAGTGTGAAGTTGCCGCTACCTAAGTGCATGGACTGAAAGCGGGAACGTTGATTCTCCAGGAGAAAACTGGGGCATTGTTATGAGAAGGCAGACGGCAAAACCACCCAGGTCCCCTATGACTGCTTTAACACACTCTGGACACAATTGAAGGAGACAAGTGAACGTATTAACTCCCACTTAGGCTGTAGAAGGCAAATGCAACGGAGGGAAGGCGTTATCTTCTTCTGGAACAAACCACTTAGCTCCAGCTACTTTTATAAATAGATCAGACCCTGTCCAGGAGCCCACTTAGCTGGGTTCATTTGTATACAATGTCCATACCCTCAGGAATATTAACATTTTATCTCAGATTGCATTAATTTAAATAAAACTTAACAAAAATGGTGTGAAATGAACAAAAACACCATATCCTGTGATGAATCAAATGAAATACATTTTCAGTTGCTGTTTTCCCCATTTAAAGATAAAATTTCTGATAACTCATTATTTGTGAAAAGACACAAGACCAACAGTTTATGTGTATGTGTGTTTTGGTTTTTGGTTTTTGGTTTTTTTCTTCCCCTTAAGGCTATAGCCATATTGTTACTAATAAAGATCTCAAATTTGCCTGGAAGCTTTCATGGCAAATTGTCAGTCTGAGGGTAGTCACCACCCAGCCAAATGGCTTTATACATCATCAATGCCTTTCTTCCACACACATTCTCTTCCTGGTTTAAGCATTAGTTATCCTGGTTCTACACTGACACAGTATTTGCATCTCTCTCCTGTCCATAACTCCTAAAAGTTGGGGACCTCTCACTTTGGTTTCCCCAGAGCATGACATTTTATTTGGTGCTTGGGGGGGCAATGGGCAGTTCAAGAAGTATGTTAATACTATCACTCAATGTATTGATCCATGCTATGCACCAACAGTGTAGTAAATATCGTTTATTTCTTGTAACAAGGGCAGTAGGAACTTCTCCCAAGGGACGGAATTCCAAGGACAGAATGAAGGCAGGAAGGGAGCTGGTCTATTTGTACCTACTTTGTGTGAGAGACACTGGTTTAGGTATTTTTATGTATACATTATACCACTGAACTGTCACAATCCTGCAAATTCTTACATGCTTGGGTTTCTATGTAGCAAGTTTAGAAGCCACCCAAATTCACAGTGACAGGCCCGTGAGTCAAATCCAGCATGCTTGACTCCATGATTGTCAAGTCCACTAGCCCCATGTATCATGAATCTGAGATTCATGAGTGTGTAGGTGCTATCAGGCAATGTCAAAAATGCCCATTTCAGGGACACATGGATGGCTCAGTTGTTTAATTGTCTACCTCCAGCTCAGGTCATAATCCCAGCATCCTGGGATCGAGTCCCCCATCAGGCTTCTTGCTTACCAGGAGCCTGCTTCCCACTCTGCCTGCTTCTCCCTCTGCTTGTGCTATCTCTGACAAATGAATAAATAAAATCTTTTGTAAAAATCTTGTTAAAAAGGCCCATTTTAAAGAATGTTTTAAAACATTGTTTGGACAGCAATAGAAGCGAAAGCAGAATGACATAATGTAACGACAGATAGTTTATGTGGGAGCCCTTTGGGTACTCTGGTGGATGAATGTTTTTAAATTAGTTTTTCGTGGACATGGGGAGTTAGAGACGAGAAGGGAGGTGGGAGAAATTGGAAGGGGAGCTGAACCATGAGAGACTATGGACTCTGAAAAACAATCGGAGGGTTTTGAAGGGGCGGGGTGTTGGGAGGTTGGGGTACCAGGTGGTGGGTATTATAGAGGGCACTGCTTGCATGGAGCACTGGGTGTGGTGCAAAAAGAATGAATACGGTTATGCTGAAAATAAATAAAAAATAAATTTAAAAAATTAGTTTTTTGTAAACTGCAAGAAAAGAAAAGCACTCCCATTTATAATGTACACTTTATGGTTCACAAAGCACGTGCCAACAATAAAAATAATGATGGGTTACCGTTACAATTCATAGAAAAGGAGGTACAGGGAAATTGAATGAAAGGGAATAATAAAGTAGGTTCATAAGTCCATCTTCCTTGTAAAAAAATTAACCTGAAAGTGCGTTTCTGCCACCTCTCTCCTGTTTGATCTGATAAAGAATGACCACGATACATGAATTATAGTTCGGGGTTTTGAAAAGCATAATAGCTTTATACCAACACTTGAGCTTTTATTTATTTATTTATTTATCTTATGCTAACAAGATAGCTCGATTTGATATGCGGTTCCTGACAACCAACCTCAGAAGTAATTCCATCTTCATGAGAAGTCAGAAAGAACCACAAACCAAACCTCAAAATAGATTCAAAGAGAAAATACTCTTTAAAAAATTTCCCATCCGGGGCGCCTGGGTGGATCAGTGTGTTAAAGCCTCTGCGTTCGGCTCAGGTCATGATCCTAGGGTCCTGGGATTGAGCCCCATGTCTGGCTCTCTTCTCAGCGGGGAGCCTGCTTCCACTTCTCTCTCTGCCTGCTCTCTGCCTATTGGTGATCTCTGTCTGTCAAATAAATAAATAAAATCTTTAAAAAAAATTTCCCTTCCTATCAGAAGCAGATCAAACCACTAGCAAATACCCCAGAAAGCTTCATCTAAAAGGTTGTACTTTCTTCAGACACCCAGCAGGACCTTCTTCTCTGGGCCTGGTATTTCTTCAATGGCCTATTCCAGAGAATAAAAAGACACTAAACTACTGAGCGCCAAGGGCCTCAGAACCACGAAAAAGATGATGAGGGGCACAAAGCATGCCTCTGGTCACCAAGAGGGTATGTAAACGTTTGCTGCTTTTCTGCATTTTTCAAAGCTGAGTTTTTAGCTGGATGCCACTCCTTTAGGATAAATTGCTGATACCTTATAGTAAAAGCTATTATTATATGATTTTTACAAACCATTTCCTATCTTTGCATTCTCATGTACCAAGACAGACACGGATTATTTAAAACCCTGAAGAGAGTGCTATTGCATTTAAATTGCCTGTAACCTTCATGCAATAGATTTATGATTGATGATAGATTTAGTAAATATAACTATTTTAAATATTTATTCTCAGTAAACGATTTCAACCTATGCTCATTTAAGTAACTTGGTGCATAATCCCTTTTCTATTAAACCATAGTGCAAGGACCAATGCCGCGCTTCCGAGAGAACCCCAAGCTCTTCTAGAATGGCCATATGCGTATGTATCAGGCGTCCTCTTTTCACTCGCTTTGTGGAGCACCTACCATGGAGGTCATGTAATAACCAATGACAAAAAACAGACAAAAACCCTAACATCCCGGTCGAAGTTATTCGCGCCTGCCATCATGCAAAGGCAGACCCTGCCTGGAGACCAGGAGACTGCTCAAATAGCAGGCAGGCATCTCAGCCCAGGCCTGTGCTGGGGAAACTGGTTCCTCCATTCGGGCGCAATCAGAAAGCCATCGAAGTGACCCGAGAGTGCAGCTGGGGTTTAGGGCTGATGATCTTTTCGCAGCCAGGCTGCGCGCGGATACCCGCTGGGGGAGCCAGGCTAGGAGGCCGCTGAGCGCTGGCGCTGGCCACACTCGCAGGCCCCCGGGGCTTCACCCCGTGCCCAGGCCTGGGCCTCCGCCTCAGGAAGGAGGGGGGCGGGGGTGGCCCGGAGAAGGGGCTTTGCTAATTGCCGAAGGGGGAAGTGAGCTCGCAGAGGACCTGGTGGAGAGTCTGGGAGGAGGTGGAGGGGCTGGCGGAGGAGGGGCGTGCAGCGCGGAGGTGCTGTGCTGCGCCCCAGTAGGGACTGGAGGACCCACAGGACTCGCCGCCCATGCGCTCCTGCGCTCCAGCCCAGCCCCCGGAGCCGCGCTGCCCCTCCCAGCCCCATGGCTTCTCCAGACGACCCTCTGCACACAGGTAAATTGGAACCGCGCCCCGCCCTCACCTGGAGCAGAAAGCGCGGGCCAAGAGCTCGCGGGGGGTGTGGGGACCCAGCCTCCCGCGACCCCTGGGGCACCGGGACCAACCCGGACGCCGTGCCGCGCCACACCCGGGTCTGCCTGGGGTGCCCCCCGCCAGCGGGCGCGCTAGCCCCCATTGTTGGGCACCCCATGCGCGCGTGCCAAAGTCCCCCTTCCCTCGTCTCCCGCCATGGCCCAGCCGCTTTTGTTCTGGACTTGGGATCCCAGGTGGAAACTAGTCCCTCAGACCTCCCTGGCAGCAAGGAGCGCAGGGAGGGAGTCTCCGTTTTTCCACCCTGGCTCTTCCTCTCTCCACATTCACATGCCTTCTGGCGTCCCTTTCCTCTCCTCATTGTCACTTTTATTAAATGGTTTTGTTCTGCGTGTTGACCCACAGAGCGATTTCATGAATGAATATACAGGAAACTGAGTTGGAGCCCACCTGTGAGAGCCCACCTGTGGAGGCCTTTCATTAGAATGGTCTCTGGTTGTAGCCTCAGTTCAGAATACTGCGTGTACCTGAGGACCGAGTCCAGATGTTTCTTTCATCTCTGACTTGAATTTGAAATCCTAACGTCACTATGACCTGGGAAGCCGAGGTCCACAGCATCTTCATCTGAAATTCCACTAGAGCTCCCATTTACCTAGTGCCCAGCCTGAGTCTGTTTTCCACTACTGTCAGGGTTCTAGAAGTTCATGCACTGCCCACCACTGACAGTAGGGGCATCTCTCTGTCCAGATTTTCCCTTTACATAAGGAGGTCAGTTACAGGAGATTAGGGCCCACTCTAAGGACCTCACTGTAATGTGATTGCATCTGTAAGGACTCTAGTTCCAAATAAGGTCACGTTCTGTGGTACCAGAGATAAGGACAGCAGCAAGGTTTCTGGGGGAAATGCAGGTCAGCTCTTAACAGTCCACTCTCTGGCTCTCCAAATTCGTGTCCTCCTTGTGTGCAAAATACCTTCACCCAATGCCCTCCAAAGCACTAATCATCCCAGAATCAACTCAAAATCTGAAATCTCATCTGTCCTCCTCCACTCAAAGACCCAGATCTCACCCAGACCATGGGACCTGAGGACTGCATCCAGAAGCCACAATCTCCTGGTAAAGCTGCCCATCAGGTCCTGACATCACCCTCATTCGTCCCAGCAACCGAGGGCCTACAGTTCCCATTGACAGTTTCTCAAAGGAAGTTTGAAGACCACCTCAGAGGACGTTCTTTGGGAGTGGATGAAGAGGGAAGGGGGTCAGAGCCTCCTGCCATTCCCAGGGCACCCAGAACCCAGAGAGTGAGATCTTGGGTGCTTTCTAGTGACAGATTCAAGGCAATTCTTCGACTTTAGGACATCAGAGTTAACTTAGTTTTCATTTGTGATTATTATTTTTGTGTGGGGGCCATAGCTTTTCTTTTGACCTATGGCTGTTTTCACTCCCGGTTCTGAAGAACCCTGTTGAGGACTCTGAATGCTCTCAGAGCAGCAGTACTGGGGGACAGTGTGGACACATGGTTTTGTTTCTCCTCTGGCCCGATTCTGCGGCAGCCCCACTCTGTCCTCCTCAGACTTCAGAGCAATAGATGAATAAGTGGAGAAAGGACCAGGGGGTCAGGAAGGTGGCCACCGAAGAGTGACTTCTCTGGAGGGTGGCTGAGCTAGTGAGTGAGTGTGTTAGTCCAGCTCTGCCTGCAGTCTGGATGGAGCTGAACAGGGGCCAGGGAAGGGGAGGAGGAGCAGAGAGCAGGGACAAAGTGACCAAAGAGGAGATTCAGATGAAGGGAAGTAATTGGGAGGAAAGAGAAGTAACTCTAGAAGACAGGCATGTAAGAAAGGAAAAGGGATGAAGTGGGCATCGAGAAAGGGCACCACCAGGGAAGGAGAGAGGGGAAGGGAAGAGGGAGGGAGGGAGGAAAGGGGAAAGGAAGAAGGGAGGAGTCAGCACACCAGGGCTCCCCCTGCATCTGAAGAAGAGGTGGCTGGTCTGGCTTGTCAAACAGGGTGCTCACTCTTTGGTCCCAGTTTCTGCTCCCAGTGCTACTGGGCTTTGCAAGGAAGGCAGGCTGTCCCCTGGGACCCACTGGAGCCCACTGGAGCCCACAGGAGGGTGGGAGAGGTAAGATGCCACGGGGTCCTGTCCTGAGCTGCTCCTAGCTGCTAGCCTCACCACATGGTGCAAGACGGACCCCAGAACAAAGGAAGGACACAGGCCCACATGTCTGCCGGTGGCCCTGGGCACTTAGCTCATCGCAGTGAACCACACCGCCTCCTCAACCCAGGCTTTCAAAGCCTGCTTCTTTGTTCCTGGCTTTCATGTCTGTAGGAACATGAGCCAGATCTAACTCATCTCCGACAGACAATTCTGACTCACCCCGTGTCAGATTTTTATTAGTGGCTGTGATAGAGTAAGATAGCAATGCTCCAACAAACGGACTATTGCCTCCCACGTGACCTCAAAAGTCTTATACATTTTCTTAGCGAAAAAATCTTGTCTCCTTCCATTAAGCTCATAACGTGGTCTAATGTATACATGTGCCTTCGTTAGATGTGAAGCGATACAGAGGTCCTTTTTTTTTTTTTAATTTTACAAGGTAAAGTCAGTAAACACATCTAACTTGACGAATACGTCTCTAAAATGTCAATCCAGGCAAAGCTTTTTCTGCCTACAGTTTGGAGCCTACGTGGTGACATTTTTAAAATGCTTTCAGTCCCTCAGTGAGGCTCTTAGAAGCTAGCCAGGGCTTACTACGTGCCAGGCACCGTGTCAGGTGTTGGAGCTAAATGGATGGAGAGCATGGAGGCAGGCTGGGGAGGGACATCCGTGACACAACCACAGCTAGAAATGGAGGCCAGTGCTAGAAAAGAGAGAGCAGGCTGCATGGAGAGTGTGTACCATGGGGCTTGTGAGCTCACGAATAAGTGGGAGTAACTGGAGTGGGGAGACGGGGGAGAGGAAGAGGGTCTTCCCATCAATGGGAATCACCTGTGCTTGGAGGCAGGCGCCATGAGGGGTCTCCACAGAAAGAGGGAGGCAGCGTGGTTGAAGGGCAGAAAGACAGGGCAGAACAGGCATCAGTCATTTGGAAGGGTAGGAAGAGATAGATGGGAGGGTTATGGATGCCTTTGGAGGACTGAGAATTTGTTAGAAGATCAGTGCAGATTTCTATGGAGACAAAGGCCAGGAACTGATATATCTTTGAAAGGTCACTCTGGCTGCCTTTTGGCAAAGGGGGTTGGTAAAAGGCACCTGCAGGTGTGAACACACCAGGGTGGGAGGTGAGTGCAGGAAATCAGGTGAGGGAGCATGGGAACTTGGTCCGGGGGTATATAAGGGAAAATAGCCTTTAATGAGTTCCACAAATTGGCACCAGCTGTAGCTTCATTACAGTGCTGGAAGGGGTAGGTGGGTGTGTCCTGGAGGTTACAGAAATTACATGAGAAAGGGAAGTCTTTTTAGATCTTTTTTTTTCCAACTAGAGGAATTCTCACCTTATTGATAGAATTCCAGAGTGGGAACGGATGGACATGAGGACATCTTTGAAATGTCTGAATATGTTCTTCGACATCTTTGCAAGTGACGAGGAGACCTTGACCTTAGGAGGCCTCGGCCTTCTTTGTAGCCAAAAAAAAAGATTTCACCTACAGATTTGGGTTCTCCCTTTTAAAGTCAAGAAGACAGTCATTCCAAAGGACACCTCCTATCATTTTACCCTCTCATCATACCTCACATGCTGGGATCTCCAAGACCCTCTGTTGCAGGTTGTGAGTATCCACTTTGGCCGGGCTGGTCTTGCAAGAACACCACCACAGGAAATTTAGAGCCTGTAGTGCTATTAATAACATCATCTAAGACTGTGTTTGCTGCCCTCATGGCCTCTTCCCACCATGACTCACTGAAGCTTTTTACACGTTGTATCCATTAAGCTATAGTTCCCAAAGCTCATCTTCTCTAGTGCCATTAATTTTTAGGGGACCAGGCAAACCTTAAACTTCTCCCCCTTAATTGGATCCCTGTGCCCCCACAATCTCTTTGAATGCCTTTCACCATGATCCTTGAATGAGCTCTGAGACCACTGCTGGTACCTAACACTTCTTGGCACCTTGTCTCTTAGGTTCTTGGAAGAGGAGGTGGCTATGGAGGTGAGTGGGGATGGGAGTGGGAGGATTTCCCCTTCACTTCCTTTTTTGTTTTTTCAAATAATGGGTTTTGAGGGGGAGGGAAAGGTTAACCAGACAATTTATTTTCCACCTCCCATTGATAAAATGTTTACCACTCCCCATTGGAAGAATTTAGGTCTTTCTTTAGAATCTCCAGGAAAATCTCCCAAACCCAGGCCACCACCATGTGGATTCAGCCATCTTCTGATTCACCTCCAGATTGTCTCCTCCTAACTGCTCAAGCCACAGGTTAAGGGCGAAATGTTCAATGCCCAAACAATTAAGTGGGGAACACGTTTATCTAAGCAATTGCATGCAGCTCTGTATCTGCATACAGGGGGTCTCTCCCAAGCCTTTCCAACCTCAGCAAAACAAGAAAAAGCCCCAGCGACCTGGGGGTATATATCATTCATTCATTCCTGTGTTCAACACTCATGGTGGATCCCCACCGAGAAAGTGGGAGAGCAATGACGGGAGAAATCCTGGAAGTTGAAGTCTGAGGAGGATTTCAAATTCAAGTCAGAGATGAAAGAAACATCTGGACTCGGTCCTCAGGTACACACAGTATTCTGAACTGAGGCTAGAACCAGAGACCATTCTAATGAAAGGCCTCCACAGGTGGGCTCTCACAGGTGGGCTCCGACTCAGTTTCCTGTATATTCATTCATGAAATCGCTCTGCGGGTCAACATGCAGAACAAAACCATTTAATAAAAGTGACAATGAGGAGAGGAAAGGGACGCCAGAAGGCATGTGAATGTGGAGAGAGTAAGAGCCAGGGTGGAAAAACGGAGAATCCCTCCCTGCGCTCCTTGCTGCCAGGGTCTGAGGGACTAGTTTCCACCTGGGATCCCAAGTCCAGAACAAAAGCGGCAGGGCCATGGCGGGAGACGAGGGAAGGGGGACATTGGCACGCGCGCATGTGGGTGCCCAACGCTGGGGTCTAGTGCGCCCGCTGGCGGGGCGCACTTCGGGCGGCGCCATCTCTGGCCCGATCCTGTGGGGACCCTGGTGCGGCGCGGCGTCCGGGGTGGTCCCGGTGCCCCAGGGGTCGCGGGAGGCTGGGTCCCCACACCCCTGCGAGCTCGAGGCCCGCGCTTTCTGCTCCAGGTGAGGGCGCGCGCGGTTTCAATTTACCTGTGTGCAGAGGGTCGTCTGGAGAAGCCATGGGGCTGGGCTGGGGGGGCAGCGCGGCTCCGGGGCTGGACTGGAGCGCAGGAGCGCATGGGCGGCCAGACCTGTGGGGTCCTCCAGTCCCTACTGGGGCGCATCACAGCACCTCCACACTGCACGCTCCTCCTCCGCCAGCCCCTCCACCTCCTCCCAGACTCTCCACCACGTCCTCCGCGAGCTCACATCCCGCTTCGGCAATTAGCAAAGCCCCTTCTCCGGGCAGCCCCCGCCCCCGCCCCCCTCCTTCCTGAGGCGGAGGCCCGGCCTGGGCACGAGGTGAAGCCCCCCCGGGGGTCTGCGAGTGTGGCCAGTGCCAGCGCTCAGCGTCCTCCTAGACTGGCTCCCCGAGCAGGTGTCTGCGCGCAGCCTGGCTGCGAAAAGATCATCAGCCCTAAACGTGGCTGCACTCTCGGGTCACTTCGCTGGCTTCCTGATTGTGCCCAAAGCCTGGAACCAGCTTCCCCAGCACAGGCCTGGGCTGAGATGCCTGCCTGCAATCTGTTTGAGCAGTCTCCTAGTCTCCAGGCAGGGTCCGCCATTGCATGATGGCAGGCGCGAATCACTTCGACCTGGATGTTTGGGTTTTTTGTTTGTTTTTTGGTTATTGGTTATTACATGACCTCCATGGTAGGTGCTCCACAAAGCGAGTGAAAAGAGGACGCCTGATACATAGGCATATGGCCATTCTACAAAAAGAGCTTGGGGTTCTCTCCGAAGCGCGGCATTGGTCCTTGCACTATGGTTTAATAGAAAAGGGATTATGCACCAACTTACTTAAATGAGCATAGTTTGAAATCGTTTACTGAGAATAAATATTTAAAACAGTTATATTTTAACTAAATCTATCATCAATCATAAATCTATTACACGAAGGTTACAAGCAATTTAAATGCAATAGCACTCTCTTCAGGGTTTTAAATAATCCGTGTCTGTCTTGGCACAATAGAATGCAAAGATAGGAAATGGTTTGTAAAAGGTCATATAATAGCTTTTACTATAGGGTATCAGCAATTTATCCTAAAGGAGCGGCCTCCAGCTAAAAACTCCGCTTTGAAAAGTACAGAAAAGCAGCAAACGTTTACATACCCTCTTGGTGACCAGAGGCGTGCTTTGTGCCCCTCATCATCTCTTTTGTGGTTCTGAGGCCCTTGGCGCTCAGTAGTTTAGTGTCTTATTCTCTGGAATAGGCCATTGAAGAAATACCAGGCCCAGAGAAGAAGGTCCTGCTGGGTGTCTGAAGAAAGTACAACCTTTTAGATGAAGCTTTCTGGGGAATTTGTTAGTGGCTTTGTCTCCTTCTGATAGGAAGGGAAATTTTATTTTTAAAGATTTTATTTATTTATTTCATAGAGATCACAAGTAGGAAGGGAGGCAGGCAGAGAGAGAGGAAGAAACAGGCTCCCTGCTGAGGAGTGAGCCTGATGTGTGGCTCGATCCCAGGACCCTGGAATCATGACCTGAGCCGAAGGCAGAGGCATTAACTCACTCTGCCACCCAGGTGCCCAAGGGAAAAATTTTTTAAAGGTTTTCTTTATTTATTTGACAGACAGAGATCACAAGTAGGCAGAGAGCAGGCAGAGAGAGAAGTGGAAGCAGGCTCCCTGCTGAGCAGAGAGCCAGACATGGGGCTCAATCCCAGGGCCCTATGATCATGACCTGAGCCGAATGCAAAGGCCCAGTGAGCCAAACTCACTGAGCCACTCGGGTGCCCCAGGAAGGGAAATTTTTTTAAGAGTATTTTCTCTTTGAATCTATTTTGAGGTTTGGTTTGTGGTTCTTTCTGACTTCTCATGAAGATGGAATTACTTCTGAGGTTGGTTGTCAGGAACCGCACATCAAATCGAGCTATCTTGTTAGCAAGAAATAAATAAATAAATAAATAATAAAAGCTCAAGTGTTGGTATAAAGCTATTATGCTTTTCAAAACCCCGAACTATAATTCATGTATCGTGGTCATTCTTTATCATATCAAACAGGAGAGAGGTGGCACAAACGCACTTTCAGGTTAATTTTTTTACAAGGAAGATTGACTAATGAACCTACTTTGTTATTCCCTTTCATTCAATTTCCCTGTACCTCCTTTTCTATGCATTGTAATGGTAAACCATCATTATTTTTATTGTTGGCACGTGAGAATTAGAGATCAATGCCCAAAGTGAAAGCAGAAGGCAAGTTTATTAAAGCAACAGCCCACTCTCTAAGGGAGAGCAGGTGGTATTCCATGAGGTGGAGCTGGCCCTTTGTTTTGGGATTGGATATTTCTTGGTCTTTTTGAAGTGGGAGGACATTCAACATGCAGTGGATTGATCTCTAATGGAGGCTGCTTCCAATCATTTGGGGGACTCCTACCACAGGTTGGGAAGAGGAGTTGTTGTTGTCATTTTTATTTTATTTTTTTCAGGGTTCCAAAATTCACTGTTTATGCACCACACCCAGTGCTCCATGCAATATGTGCCCTCCATAACTCCCATTAACAGGCTTACCCAACCCTCTGCCCCCTCCCCTCAAAACTCTCAGTTTGTTTCTCAGAGTCTCTCATGGTTTGTCTCCCCCTCCAATTCCCCCCCACTCACTTCTCCTCTTGATCACCCAGTGTCTTCTGTGTTATTCTTTATGCTCCGCAATTAAGTGAAACCATATGAAAATTGACAATCTCTGCTTGAATTATTCCACTCAGGATTATCTCCTCCAGTCCCGTCCATGTTGATACAAAAGTTGGGTATCCTTCCTTTCAGAAGGAAGCATAATACTCCATTGTAAAAATGGATCATATCTTCTTTATCCGTTCATCCATTGAAGGTCATCTTGGTTCTTTCCAAAGTTTAATGACTGTGGCCATTGCTGCTATAAACATTAGGGTACAGATGTCCCTTCTTTTCACTACATCTGTATCTTAGGGGTAAATACTCAGTAGTGCAATTGCAGGGTCATAGGGTAGCTCTAATTTTAATTTCTTAAGGAGTCTCCACACTGTATCCCAAAGTAGCTGCACCAACTGGCATTCTCACCAATAGTGTAAGAGGGTTCCCCATTCTCCACATCCTCTCCAACACTTGTTGTTTATTGCCTTGTTAATTGTGGCCATTCTAACTGTGTAAGGTGGTATCCCAATGTGCTTTTGATTTGAATCTCCCTGATGGCTAATGATGATGAACATTTTCTCATGCATCTCAAAAAGTATGTCTTCTTTGGAGAAGTGTCTGTTCATGTCTTCTGCCCATTTTTTGACATGATTATCTGTTTTTGTGTGTGTTGAGTTTGAGGAGTTCTTTATAGATCTTGGATATCAGCCCTTTATCTGTAATGTCATTTGTGAAAAATCTTCTCCCATTCCGTGGGTTGTCCCTTCATTTTGTTGACTGTTTCCTTTGCTGTGCAGAAACTTTTGATCTTGATGAAGTCCCAAAAGTTCATTTTTGCTTTTGTTTCCTTTGTCTTTGGGGACATGTCTTGAAAGAATTTGCTGTGGCCAGTGTCCAAGAGGTTACTGCCTATGTTCTTCTCTAGGATTTTGATAGATTCCTGCCTCACGTTGAGGTCTTTTGTTCATTTCGAATTTATCTTTATGTATGGTATAAGAGAATGGTTGAGTGTCATTCTTCCATACATAGCTGTCCAATTTTTCCAGCACCATTGATTGAAGAGGCTGTCTTTTTTCCACTGTATAATTTTCTCTGCTTTGTCAAAGGTTTTTTGACCATAGAGTTGATGGTCCATATCTGGGCACTCTACTCTGTTCCACTGGTCTGCATGTCTGTTTTTATGCCAGTGTCATGCTGTCTTGGTGAACACAGCTTTGTAGTAAAGCTTGAAATTAGGCAACATGAAGCCCCCAGTTTTGCTTTTTCTTTTTCAACATTCCCTTATCATTTCAGGGTCTCTTCTGGTTCCATACAAATTATTTGGAATTGTTTGTTGTTGTTCGTTCCAGCTCTTTGAAAAGTTCCAGTGGAATTTTGATCAGGATAGCACTGAAAGTATAGATGGCTCTAGGCAGTATAGACATTTTCACAATGTTTATTCTTCCAATCCATGCATGTGGAATGATCTTCATTCTTTTTGTGTCTTCTTCAGTTTCTTTCATGAGTATTCTGTAGTTCCCCAAGTACATTTACCTCTTTGGTTACGTTTATTCCAAGGTATTTTTATGGTTCTTGGTGCTATAGGAAATGGAATCAATTCTCTAATTTCCCTTTCTATGGAAATCAACTGATTTCTGTACATTAATTATGTATCCTGCCACATTACTGAATTGCTGTTATGACTTCTAGTAGCTGGGGGGGGGTGGAGTCTTTTGGGTTTTCTATATAAAGTATCATGTCATCTGCAAAGAGAGAGAGTTTGACTTATTTTTTGCCAATTCGAATACCTTTTATTTCTTTGTGTTGTCTGATTGTAGTTTCTAGGACTTTTAGTACTGTGTGGAATAACAGGGGGTTTTAGAGTGGACATCCTTGTCGTGTTCCTGATTTCAGTTGGTAGGCTGTCAGCTTTTCCTGTTTGAGGATGATATTCACTGTGGGTTTTTCATAGATAGATTTTATGAAGTTGAGGAATGTTCCCTGTATCCCTGTACTTTGAAGTGTTTTAATCAGGAGTGGATGCTGTATCTTGCCAAATGCTTTTTCTGCATCAATTGAGAGGACCATGTGGGTATTCTCTCTTCTTTTATTGATTTGTTCTATCACATTTACTGATTTGTGAATGTTGAACTAGCCTTGTATCCCATGGATAAATCCCACCTGGTCATGGTGGATAATCTTTTTAGTGTACTGTTGGATCCTATTAGCTAGGATCTTGTTGAGAATCTTGGCATCCATATTCATCAGGGGTATTGGTCTGAAATTCTCCTTTGGGAGGGGGTGTCTTTGCCTGGTTTGGCCTTCTGTTTCTATTTTTGGAAGCAGCTTCAGAAGAAGAATAGGTGTTATTTCTTCTTTGAAAGTTTAGTAGGATTCTCCAGGGAATTCACCAGGTCCTGGGCTCTTGTTTTTTGGGAGGTCTTTGATGACTGCTTCGATCTCCTAACTAGATATTGGTCTATTCAGGTTGTCAATTTCTTCCTGATTCAGTTTTTGGAAGTTTATAGGTTCCTAGGAATGCATCTATTTTGTCTAGGTTGCCTAACTTATTGTCATATAACTGTTACAACTGTTGATAATAATTTCTGATGATTGTTTCTATTTCCTTGCTATTAGTCATGATCTTTCCCTTTTCATTCATAACTTTATTAATTTGGGTATTCTCTCTCTTCATTTGGATTAGTTTGGCCAGTAGTTTATCAATCTTATTGATTCTTTCAAAATTCAGCTTCTAGTTTCATTGATGTGTTCTACTGTATCTCTAGTTTCTATCTCATTGATCTCTGCTTTAATCTTGATTATTTCCCTTCTTGCATGTGGGTTTGGCTTAATTTGTTGTTGATTCTCCTGGTCTTTAAGGTGTAAAGAGAGCTGGTTTATTCTGGAGTTTTCAATTTTTTTGAGGGAGCCTGGTGGGAAGAGTTGTTTTTTACCTTAAAAGGTTTGTTCTGGAACCATCATGGCAACTCTTTTCCATGGGGATGGCAATGCAAATGCATTATGAAAGATCTAGGGGTTACTCTGGGGTAGAGGTAGAAGAGGAGAGAACATTTTTAGTACCAGTGTCTCCTGGTTTATTAGGCCCAGGGTCTCAGAAGTCACAAAGTCGGGAGGTTGTGCCCTCAGTCTTCTAATGTGTAACCCATTTTTTCACCATCCTTGCCTCTAACTCATCTCTCACTGCCCACACATTCAGATATAGGGGAATATTGATTGACAAAATATTAATTACCAAATAACAGTAGTTGGAGAATAAGAAAAATGCAGGCACCTGATTATATAATATTACTTAAATAAAATATGTTTTTATTAGTGCTATTAGAAGTAAATTCCCCAATACTTTAATCACACAGAATGATGGAATCCTAGATTTTTTTTTCTTGTATTTACTAAGAAAATGATCATGCCTCAAGTATATTAAAATGGAATAGGGAAAATTAAAAATTGTTTTAAGTTGATTTGCGTGTGTTGTGCGTATGTGAGAGAGAAAGTGAGAGAGAAAGAGAAAGACCGAGAAAGAGAAAGGGAAAGACAGAGAGGTGGCTGCAGTGAATTGATGAGTTGCAGGATAGATTTTAAAGTTTTGTCTTTTGCTTTCTACATTTCCTTTTCCTTAGGTTCAAGAGAACAATCAGTAATATCTCAGATGCCTGCTGGTAACATCAGCAGA
This sequence comes from Mustela putorius furo, assembly GCF_011764305.1. Taxonomy (NCBI): domain Eukaryota; kingdom Metazoa; phylum Chordata; class Mammalia; order Carnivora; family Mustelidae; genus Mustela; species Mustela putorius. Next base: position 1,435,454 of record NW_025421988.1, read on the forward strand.
AAGAATGAGAGGTTCCCAGAAAATTAAAGATGAGATATAGTTTTTCCTGACATAAGAAAAGTCATTTTTTTGTCCCAGCTATTTTCAATGATCTATACCCCACCTGTGTACTTGCCCAAGCACATTTCTTCCAAAACTTCATGGGAGGTTCTTACAAAGAAATGCAAAAACCTCACTAGTTAAGGATTTTGAGGGAACAAGGCAATGGGAAAACTAACAGTCACCACCAGACCAGGAAATAGCCTAAGCTATTGAGACAATAAATTAGTGGTAAAACTCCTAGTGCTATTTCAAAAGTAATCAAGGCCTTGAATTCCTTGTCCCAGAAAATGAGCCCAAGACCCCATCTAGTTTATATCTGCTCTTGAAGCCTGCAGAGTCCCTTTCCCTTGTCCAACAGTTACCTCTGCTTTACTCTAACGTTGAAGTTTCTGCCCTCGGTGGAATACAAGCTTTATTCAGGTGAACATGCAATACATATTGCACAAATACATATGTGGATGTGCATGCATCCACAACCTTATGACCAACCATACACGGGATAATAAAACTCTCCCTTCTGAGTATTCATCTTAAATACTAAATAAAAATCTCTCTCCTGTTCAAACAGTCTAGGCTTTGGAACTTATTCCCTGTGATCTCCTTGTATGTTGTAAACAAAGATTCCTTTCTTTGACAACTCCATCTGTTTCTGTGATTCACCAAAGACTGACCTCAGTTAGTTCAGTTACTGTAATGGCTTTCACTACTCTGATTCTACCTCTGCAAGTCTCCAAATTTAACTATTTTTTCTCCCAATTCCGCATGTTCTTGTCTTTAAACTGCAACTCTGAACAGATGATTTGCTTGTTTAAAAAAAAAAATCAAGAAAAGGGAGTAGTAGACAACATTGTTACTTTGAACTTCCTGCCCTAAGGGGCTCTCCTGTTGTTTCTCTTTGACTTCCTGGACTAAACGACAGAAATTTGGCAATACATCACTCCCCAATCCAGATTACTGACAGAACAGTTTAGACTCTTAGAAAAATATTAGTTTAAAAGGTCACATAATTAAATACTTAAGCATGTAGTGTAACATAGTGGTTTACAAGAAATATATTTTGGTCATCTGAATATTTGGTTTTTAACCATGGCTACTGACTCACAGCTCCTAAAACTCTTGGACTTTCCTGTGATAAGGGTGAGAGAGGTGTGTTTTGTTATGTTAATGAAGTGACCTTCAGACCTCACTCAAGGCAAGGGCTGTTTGCCTGAAGGACCAACCACTTGTTGAAAGCCTTCATAACTTTTTGCCCAACATGCCTCCCCTTCCCCCCAATTCAGAATTATCTGGGAAGGGAAGAAGAGCTGGAGATTAGATCCGCAAATGCCAATGATTTAGTCAGTCATGACTATGTCATGAAGCCTCCACAGAAAACCTGAAAAGACTGGGTTCAGAAAGCTTTTAGTTTGTTAAATGTATGAAAAGGCAGGAAGAGTGGCAGTCTTACAGAAGGTAATAGAAGCTCTGTGCCCATTCTCCATACCTTGCCCTGTGCACTTCTTTATCTATCTATTGATTTAAATCTTCTATTATATCTTTTAATAAGCTGGCAAACATAAATTAAGTATTTTTCTGAGTTTTGTGAGTCCCTGTAGCAAATTAAAAGAATGTAAGAAGTAGGCCACTGGGACCTCCAACCTGTAGTTGCTCAGTCACAAGCACAGGTAATAACCTGGGGCCTACAGTGAGACTGGCATCTGAGGTGGGGTTGGAGATAGTCTTGAAGGACTGATCCCATAACTGATGAAATCTTACGCTATGTTCAGGTAGATAGTGTCAGAATTTAGTTGAATTCTTGGAGATCCTGCTGTTGTCTGAAAATTATTTGGCATTGTTGGTATGATGTCCTAAAACCCAAAAATACATAGCTACCTCAAAATAAGAATAAGGTTGACAGCTTATATATAATAAGTGAGTATATCAGGGATTTAAAATATACCCAATAAATAATATAAGGAAATAAGGAAAGAGTTTGAAATAAAAACAAGAATAAGAACCTAGTGGTACTAATAGATTAAATATATGTAGTCTAGTTGAATTAAGAATACAATGGATAGAATACGTAATGGATTCAATAGAGATAAGAAGTCACTTAAGGATATAGTCATCTGGATACCAGCAACGCATTAAAACGATCAATATAAAAGAGGTGTAAGATGTAGGTGATGTGTGTGGAACAAAAGCTAGAGAAAAAATTAGATTTCCTTACTACTCATAGCCTGTTGACAAGTCCTTGATGTTCCTCTGGGGACTCAGCTGCTTCAATGTGGACACGTCCACTCAGGGCAAAAAGCATTCTTAGTCCACCCCCCAGGATACTGAAAATCTACTTTCACATGTAAAAATTACTTTGGAAACTTATTTATCTCTACTTCCCACCCCTGCCCTCAAGATATACATTGGCAATCATCTCCCAAGCATATACCCACTGATACACATCAGAAGAGTCTCTTCCCTAAGTTTTTACTAAACAGTAATAAATGACCTTTCCCTAACAATAGCTAGCCCCCTCAAGGTCCTGGAAACCTTGTTTATAAAATACTTTGGAGGCTTGTGCTATCCCTAACCTCCTCCCAAATTGAAAGTATATAATCAGCCACTCTTCATGACCCCCCCCCCCTCTACTCCAAATAAATAAATATTTTTTTAAATAAAATAAAATAAATGACTTTTTTTTAAATGAAAGAAGAAAAAGGAAAGAAATATTTGAATATTAATGTACATCTATTTCTCAAGCATAAAATAGTCAAGACACTGGATTAAAACTTACATACAAGAAAAGAAAGAAAATATTCATAACTATAGTTGACTCTATGAATCCCACACTAGGGCATACATACCAAAGACAAAAAAAAATCATAAGTGTTAGAGAGGAAAAAAGAATTCATTAATAAAGAAACAAGAATCAGACTAACAGAAAATTTTTAAATAGCATCAGATATAAAAAAGAATGAAGTAATAGCTTTATTATCTTGAAAAAAATAATCACAAATGTAAACTTTTTTTTTTAAAGATTTATTTATTTATTTGACAGACAGAGATCACAAGTAGGCAGAGGGGCAGACAGAGAGAGAGGAGGAAGCAGGCTCCCCACTGAGCAGAGAGCCCGATGTGGGGCTTGATCCCAGGACCCTGGGATCGTGACCTGAGCCGAAAGCAGAGGCTTTAACCCACTGAGCCACCCAGGCGCCCCAAATGTAAACTTTTAGATGCTTATAAAATGTCATTGGAATAGGAAGGCATAATAAAAAAAATATTTTCAGGAATACAGACCACAGATAATTTGCCTTAATTTGTGTAGGCAGCACTTAAATACTAATATTATTTTAACAATTAAAATGTACTCTATGACCTATGGGGTGGGGGAAAAGAGGATGACCAAGTCATCTTGAAATAATTCAGTTTTATGAAAAAAGTAAAAAGATCGAAAAAAAGACTTGAAGAAAAGAGAGATAAAATGTATGCATAATAAAAATAAATAAATAAATAAACAACTGGTGTGCCTGGGTGACTTAGTCGGTTCAAGTGTCTGCCTTCAGCTCAGGTCATGATCCCAGGGTCCTGGTATTGAGCCCTGCATCAGGCTCCCTGCTCAGTGGAAAGTCTGCTTCTCCCTCCCATTGAGAAAAAAAAATTTGCCTTATTTATTTGAGAGAGATAATCTTTAAATTTTACTTATTTATTTGAGAGAGAGTGAGAAAAGAAAAACATGCACACAGCAGGGAGAATAACAGAGGGAGAGGGAGAAGCTCCCCACTGAGCAGGGAACCCCCTGGGGCTCTATCCCCGGACCCGGGTATTATCACCTGAGTTATAGTTAGAAACTTAACTGACTGAGCCACTCAGGTACCCCAATGAATACAATCTTTAAAATAATAATAATAATAATAATAATAATAAAGAAATAATATTTCAGATAGTATGATTTTTTAATGTAAGACTTGGTATAAAAACAGGATGACATATTTGTCTAATTATAGTAAAAGAATTTGATAAGTTTAGATGCAGTAGTACATAAAAAATTTAACTTCTTTCATTAACTGATAATTTAATTAGATTAAATTAAGAGACATCAAAATTTAGAGAATCTAATAGTCCTGATCTATTAATAAACGTAGCCATCCTGACCCCAAAACAATAGTCTTCAGTAAGTATATAAGCATAAGTTGAACATTACACAAACAGGCCCCACTCCTGGGTCATGGACCCATCCGTTCAGGGTCTCAGGATAAACCCTGGGCAGAAGGGTGTAGACCCGGTTTAGGGTCATGGTCAGATTTAGTGTCAGGGTCACGTTTAGGTTTGGGGGCAAGGTTCATGTCAGGTTCAGGGTTAGGTTTGGGACAGGTTTAGTGTCAGGGATAGGGTCAGGGTCAGGGTTAGGTTCATGGATATGGTAAGGTCAGCTTTATGTTTAGGTTCTGTTTTATGAGTAGGTTCAGGATCAGAGTTAGCTTTAGGCTTAAGATTCTGTTTAGGATCATAGATTGGGTCAGATTTAGGTTTACATTCAGGGTTAGGGTCAGTGTTAAGGTCAAGGCCAGGGTCAGGTTTAAGGTTAAGCTCTGACATACGCAAAGTTCAGAGTTAGGGTTATGATCAGCGTGAGGATTATTGTTAAAGTGGGGTTAGGGTTAAGGTTAGAGGTAGGTGGAGGGTTAGACCGGGTTAGGGTCAGTGTGAGGGTTAATGTTAGGGGTTAGTTTTAGGGTTAGGTTCAGCGTTAGGTTTCGGGTCAGGGCCCGTGTTAGTGTCATGGTCAGGGTTACGTTTAGGGTTAGAGTTAGGGTCAGGCTCACAGTCAGGGTCACTGTTAGTGTTAGGGTCGTGGTCAGGGTCACTGTTAGGGTCAGGGTTAGGTTTATGGTCTTTGCCAGGGTCAGGGTCAGGGTGAAGTGTAACGCCAGTGTCCGCTTTACGATGAGGATCAGGTTTGGTTTAAAGTCCACATTCGGGTCAGTGACAGGGTAATGTAGTGGTCAGTGTTAGGGTCATGGTTAGGTTTAGGCTCAGGGCCAGGGTCAGGTATATGGTCAGGGTCTGGTATAGGCAAAGTTCAGGGTTAGGCTTATGATCATAGTCAGGTATAGGGTGAGGGTATTGTTAAAGTTTAGGGTTTGTGTTAGGGTTAGCGTTTGGTTGACGGTTAGGGTTAGAACTTGTTAGGATCAGGGTCCGTGGTAGGTTTGGGGTTACTCTTAAGGTTAGGTTCAGCAATAGGATTCGGGGGAGGGCCCGTGTTAGTGTCAGGTTCAGGGTTACATTTAGGGTTAGAGTTAAGGTAAGGCTCACAGTCCGGGTCAGGTTTAGTGTTCGGGTCAGTGTCGGGGTCACTGTTAGGGTCAGGGTTAGGTTTATGGTCATGGTCTAGGTCAGGGTCAGGGTGATGTTTAGCGCCAGTGTCCAGTTTAGGGTCAGGTTCAGGTATTGGTTTAAAGTTCACATTCGGGTCAGGGACAAGGTTATGTAGTATTCAGTGTTAGGGACATGGTTAGGATTAGGGTCAGGGTCAGGGACAGGTGAAGGTCATGGACAGGGTCAGGTTTAGCGTCAGGCTTTGGTTTAGGGTCAATGTTCGGTTCAGTGTCACAGTTAGGTTTTGGCGGTAGTGTTTGGGATTGGGGTTAGGGTTAGAGTTAGAAGTAGGGTTATGATTAGGTTTAGGGTTAGTCAGCGTAAGGTCAGGGTTAGGGTTTTCTTTAGCGTAGGGGTTAGTGTTAGGGTCAGGGTCAGCGTTAGGTTTAGGTTCAGGGTCCTTATTAGGGTCATGGTTAGAGTTACCTTTAGTTTTAGGGTTAGGGTCAGGCTCACAGTCACGGTCAGGGTAGGGTTAGGGTCAGGGTTAGGTCAGCATCAGGGTTTGGATTAGGGTCAGGGTCAGGGTCATGGTTAGGTATGAGTCTTGGTTACAGTAATATCAACGTTAGGTTTAGGTTCAGGGTACACATCAGGGTCAGTGCCAGGCTTAGTTTTAGGTTTAGGGTTCAGGTCATGATCACAGACAGGGTCAGGGTCAGGGTCATGGTTTGGGTTAGGGTTTGGGGCAGGCTCACAGTCAGTGTCAGGGTCAGGGTTAGTGGTTACTGTTAGGGTTAGCCCCGCTCCTGGGTCATGGACCCATCCGTTCAGGGTCTCAGGATAAACCCTGGGCAGAAGGGTGTAGACCCTCCACCCGATCCCACTTAACCAGCCTTAAACTGGGGTGTGAACATAACTTGCCCACCAGACATCTAAAACCCTCATCAGCCTCATCCTGCTTGGGGCATCTCCACCCTCGATGGCATGGTCAGGTCCTCTTTACACACACAGACACACAGACACCCAGAGCACACACACACACACACACACACACACACACACACACACACATACAGAGATGGGGAGGAGACCTAGGGCTACACCGGTTGATCAGAAGGTGTGTGACTCTCTGACTCTGAGTCCCCTGGTGTCACCTTTTGATTTTAGTAGCCAAAGGTCCAGAGGCGTTGGAGAAACCTGATATGACGGGCCAGGGAGGGGAAGTGTCTGGCGGGCGAGCTCTCTTCTCCCTACATCCTCTCGGCTTCAGTACAGCAGAAGAACATGTCGCTTCCTTTTGGATGTGCCTAGAAATGAGCTGGGCAGGGGGGTTTTCTCTGTAATGGGTTTCCTGGATACGTGGGTTCCAATTCCGTTGGGCTTTGTCGTAAGGGAAGTGAGGTCACCACTGCCTGGGGGCTCCTTACCGAACTTCCTGCTGTACCAGAGCTCCCTGAGCCGCCGTTCTCCAAACTGCTCAATGCTCACCCTCCACTCAATGCAGTGCCAATCCAATGGCCCCCATACAGCCTCCCCCCAGCCCCTGGCAGGCCTGGGTGCAGCTGTTGTCCCCGCTGGAGGGTACAGAGCTGGGTTTAGACTAGTTTAGTGTTAGGGTTAGGGTTAAGAAAGACTTAGGATCAGGGTTAGGGTTAGACGTCATTGGGGTCAGGGTTAGCGTAAGGCTTAGGGTATGGGTCAGGGTTAGGGTTAGGTCATGGTAGGTTTAGGGTCAGGCTCACAATAGGGTCACGGTTAGGGTTACGGTCAGAATCAGGGTCAGGGTCAGTGTTAGTGACGGTGAGATTTAGGGTCCGGTTTAGGGTCCTGGTCAGATTTAGTGTCAGGGTCACGTTTAGGTTTGGGGGCAAGGTTCATGTCAGGTTCAGGGTTAGGTTTGGGACAGGTTTAGTGTCAGGGATAGGGTCAGGGTCAGGGTTAGGTTCATGGATATGGTAAGGTCAGCTTTATGTTTAGGTTCTGTTTTATGAGTAGGTTCAGGATCAGTGTTAGCTTTAGGCTTAAGATTCTGTTTAGGATCATAGATTGGGTCAGATTTAGGTTTACATTTAGGGTTGGGGTCAGTGTTAAGGTCAAGGCCAGGGTCTGGTTTAAGGTTAAGGTCTGACATAGGCAAAGTTCAGAGTTAGGGTTATGATCAGCGTGAGGATTATTGTTAAAGTGGGGTTAGGGTTAAGGTTAGAGGTAGGTGGAGGGTTAGACCGGGTTAGGGTCAGTGTCAGGGTTAATGTTAGGGGTTAGTTGTAGGGTTAGGTTCAGCGCGTTAGGTTTCTGGTCAGGGCCCGTGTTAGTGTCATGGTCAGTGTTACGTTTAGGGTTAGAGTTAGGATCAGGCTCACAGTCAGGGTCACTGTTAGTGTTAGGGTCGTGGTCAGGGTCACTGTTAGGGTCAGGGTTAGGTTTATGGTCTTTGCCAGGGTCAGGGTCAGGGTGAAGTGTAACGCCAGTGTCAGCTTTAGATTAGGATCAGGTTTGGTTTTAAAGTCCACATTCGGGTCAGGGACAGTGTTATGTAGTGGTCATTGTTAGGGTCATGGTTAGGTTTAAGCTCAGGGCCAGGATCAGGTATATGGTCAGGGTCTGGTATAGGCAAAGTTCAGGGTTAGGCTTATGATCATAGTCAGGTGTAGGGTCAGGGTTATTGTTAAAGTTTAGGGTTAGTGTTAGGGTTAGCGTTTGGTTGACGGTTAGGGTTAGAACTTGTTAGGATCAGGGTCTGTTGTAGGGTTAGGGGTTACTCTTAATGTTAGGTTCAGCGATAGGATTCGGGGGATGGCCCATGTTAGTGTCAGGGTCAGGGTTACATTTAAGGTTAGAGTTAGGGTCAGGCTCACAGTCAGGGTCAGGTTTGTTGTTCAGGTCCGGGTCGGAGTCACTGTTAGGGTCAGGGTTAGGTTTATGGTCATGGTCTGGGTCAGGGTCAGGGTGAAGTTTAGCGCCAGTGTCAGGTTTAGGGTCAGGTTCAGGTATTGGTTTAAAGTCCACATTCGGGTCAGGGACAGGATTGTGTAGTGATCAGTGTTAGTGTCATGGTTAGGATTAGGGTCAGGGTCAGGTCAGGTGAAGTTCAGGGCCAGGTTCAGGTTTAGGGTCAGGCTTTGGTTTAGGGTCAATGTTCGGTTCAGTGTTACAGTTAGGTTTTGGCGGTAGTGTTTGGGATTGGGGTTAGGGTTAGAGTTAGAAGTAGGGTTATGGTTAGGTTTAGGTTAGTCAGCGTAAGGTCAGGGTTAGGGTTTGGCCTAGGGTAGGGGTTAGTGTTAGGGTCAGGGTCAGCGTTAGGTTTAGGTTCAGGGTCTGTATTAGGGTCATGGTTAGAGTTACCTTTAGGTTTAGGGTTAGGGTCAGGTTCACAGTCACGTCAGGGTTACGGTTAGGGTCAGGTTTAGGTCAGCATCAGGGTGACAATTAGGGTCAGGGTCATGGTCAGGGTTAGGTATGAGTCTAGGTTACGGTAATTTCAATGTTAGGTTTAGCTTCAGGGTCCACATCTGGGACATTGTCAGGCTTAGGTTTAGGTTTAGGATTCAGGTCAAGATCATAGACAGGGTCAGGTTCAGGTTCATGGTCAGGGTTTGGGTTAGGGTTTGGGGCAGGCTCACAGTCAGTGTGAGGGTCTGGGTTAGTGGTTACTGTTAGGGTTAGCCCCGCTCCTGGGTCATGGACCCATCTGTTCAGGGTCTCAGGATAAACCCTGGGAAGAAAGGTGTAGACCCTCCACCCGATCCCACTTAACCAGCCTTAAACTGGGGTGTGAACATAACCTGCCCACCAGACATCTATACCCTCATCAGCCTCATCCTGCTTGGGGCATCTCCACCCACAATGGCATGGCCAGGTCCTCTTTACACACAGAAACACAGACACCCAGAGGCACACACACTCACACCCACACACTCACACACACACACAGAGACGGGGAGGAGACCTAGGGCTACACCGGTCGATCAGAAGGTTTAGGACTCTCTGACTCTGAGTCTCCTGGTGTCACCTTTTGATTTTAGTAGCCAAAGGTCCAGAGGCGTTGGTGAATCCTGATATGACCGGCCAGGGAGGGGACGTGTCTGGCGGGCGAGCTCTCTTCTCCCTACATCCTCTGGGCTTCAGTACAGCAGAAGAACATGTCGCTTCCTTTAGGATGTGCCTAGAAATGAGCTGGGCAGGGGGGTTTTCTCTGTAATGGGTAGCCTGGATACGTGGGTTCCAATTCCGTTGGGCTCTGTCGTCAGGGAAGTGAGGTCACCACTGCCTGGGGGCTCCTTACCGAACTTCCTGCTGTACCAGAGCTCCCTGAGCTGCTGGTCCCCAAGCTGCTCAGGCTCACACTCCACTCAGGCAGTGCCCATCCAGTGACCCCCATACAGCCTCCCCCAGCCCCTGGGAGGCCTGGGTGCAGAAGTTGTCCCTGCTGGAGGCAACAGAGCTGGATTTAGACTAGGTTAGTGTTAGGGTTAGGCTTAAGAAAGACTTAGGGTCTGGGTTAGGGTTGGACGTCATTGGGGTCAGGGTTAGCGTAAGGCTTAGGGTAGGGCTCTGGGTTAGGGTTAGGTTCATGGTTAAGTTTAGGGTCAGGCTCACAGTAGGGTCAGGGTTAGCGTTACGGTCAGAGTCACGTCAGGGTCAGTTTTAGGGTGATGGTTAGGTTTAGGGTCAGATTCAGGGTCATGGTTAGATTTAGGGTCAGGTCAAGTTTTGCTTTTGGGGCAAGGTTCATGTCACGGTCAGGGTTAGGTTTGGGACAGGTCTAGTGTCAGGGTTAGGGTCAGGGTCAGGGTTAGGTTCATGGTTATGGTAAGGTCAGCTTTATGTTTAGGTTCTGTTTTATGAGTAGGTTCAGGATCAGGGTTAGCTTTAGGCTTAAGATTCTGTTTAGGATCACGGATTGGGTCAGAGTTAGGTTTACATTCAGGGTTTGGGTCAGTGTTAAGGTCAAGGCCAGGGTTAGGTTTAAGGTTAAGGTCTGACATAGGCAAAGTTCAGAGTTAGGGTTATGATCAGCGTGAGGATTATTGTTAAAGTGGGGTTAGGGTTAGGGTTAGAGGTAGGTGGAGGGTTAGACCGGGTTAGGGTCAGTGTCAGGGTTAATGTTAGGGGTTAGTTTTAGGGTTAGGTTCAGCGTTAGGTTTCGGGTCAAGGCCCGTGTTAGTGTCATGGTCAGTGTTACGTTTAGGGTTAGAGTTAGGATCAGGCTACAGTCAGGGTCACTGTTAGTGTTAGGGTCGTGGTCAGGGTCACTGTTAGGGTCAGTGTTATATAGCATATTTTTTCTTTTACTTTTTAAAGCACTTCTATATTTAATCCTGACAAAGAAACAAAAGAGCTCATTAGCTCATGAAGCATCTTTCTAAATTATCTTTATTTTTTTTTAAATGAAGTAGTAGCAATTTTTGTTAAGGGACCTAAACTGAAAGTAGGTTTAGAAATTTATTTATTTATTTATTTAGTGAAAGATTTTATTTTGTTTATTGACAGCAAGAGACAGAGAGAGAGGAAGCGCACAAGTGGGGGGAAAAACGTGCAAAGGGAGGGGAAGAAGCAAGCTCCTTGGGGTGCAAGTAATCTTATGCTGGGCTGAATCCCTGTATACTGGAATCATGACCTCAGCCAAAGGCAAACATCTGCTTAAAGAACGGAGTCATCCAGGCACCCCTAGAAAATTAAAAGAAAAAAAGAACTTTCAAAAACATTTTGTTTCTTTCTTTCTTTTTTAATATTTTATTTATTTGACAGACATAGAGACAGGAAGAGAAACTATAAGCAGGGCAGAGGGAAAAGGAGAAGCAGGTTTCCCACTGAGCAGAGAGCCTGATGTGGGGCTCCATATCAGGACCCTGGAATCATGACCTGAAAAGAAGGAACACTTATGGAGGAAGCCACCCAGACACCTTTTTTCTTCTTTTTTTAATATATGGCAACTGATGCTTCCCAGCCACGAGAAGCATATTACCCATTGATTAAATCTTTGATAACAACCTATTTAAAAAGGTGTGTAAATATATACTTACTCAGATTTACACACTTTATGTTTTCTTCATAGTTTGGGGCTGGACCCCATGGTCACAACACTGCTTCCAGTCTTTGCCTTCCCATCTTTTGATACCAGGTATTTTGGTCAGCAAAGCAAATTAGTATCAAAATTAAGAAGCCCCTTGCACCATATCTCTGGAGCAGGGGTTGCTCTTAGCCAAGGCCCAGAGCAGTGGACCTCCCCTCGCTAGTGCTATAGCCCCAAGGACTAGGTCCCTGCCACCAGAACTCAGTCTTACATGTTATGCTAAGCAGACAAAACCAAAACAGGAAAGCTGCGACAGCTTTCACTGGCATGCCTCATCTCCCACTCCCTCGATGTCCAGGCAGTACCAGATGCCAGGGAGGGGTCTTGGTCCAAACATATGGGAGGGAAGGAAGTAGCCACAAGCAAGTACCTGCCTCTCTGTGCCTTTCTTTCATGAGCAGGTTGTAAGGAGGAGGAAGAGGAAGAGAGGTGAGCTTCAAGGGGTGAAGGCCTCAGGTAGGCAGCTGGCTCCTGCCAGTAGGAAAGGGACAAAGGAGAAGGCAGTCAGTCTTGCAGGGAGTGTGGGAAGTAAGGGTTAGAGCTTATGACGGAATCTGGACAGGGAGTAATAGGGATACTAGTCATTTGAGTCCACCATTGGCAAGCTGGGCTGGGTGTCAGGGCAGATAGGCCTCCCTGGGCAACGGCACATGAGAGAAGGTGGAATTCTTCTCTGAGGAGCAGGTGGAGCTTTGGGTGTTGGGAAAGCATAGACAGTATTGTTCCAGGGCCAAGGACAGGTCCGGGTACTCCTGGTTGGAGGTCAAGGCCACAGTATGATCCCGGTCTTCTACCAGCAGCTTGAAGGTACCACATGCCAGCCACCCCTCATTATTGTGTAGAACTCTCTGGTGCACTTATTGGCTTATCCATCAAATGACTCCTTCAGCAGCTTTGAAAACCACCTCCACAGGCACTCCAGGATATGGGAGGCTTCCAGAGTGAAGATTTTGCACAGGATCACTGCAAAAGACCAGAAGTCACTCTGGTCGATGTAGATCTGGTCAAACATGGCCTTAGGGACCATCCACTTCACAGACAGTCCACTGTTCGTTGTCTTTTTATAGTAACTGATGTGGTGATATCTCTGGCAAGGCTGAAGTCTGAGATCTTCATCATGTTGTCCTTTGTCACCAGCACTTCCCTGGTGGCCAGGTCTTGGTGTATGCACTTCTTGGAGGCAAGGTACTCTATGCCTCAGGCTACCTGATAGGCACAGGATACCAGGTCCTTGGAGGAGAGTTGCTCTGCTGCATTGTGGCTGATATTGTAACAGTACTCCAGGTCAGGAGGCCTCTGGGCCTGCAGGTACTCCTGTATGTTGTCTTTTGAGGCATATTCCATGAGAGTGTACGAAGAACCGTCCTGTGTGCAGAACCCAGCAGGTTGATGGTGTCCTTGTGCTGTCCAATCATCTTCATCATCTCCATTTCTGAGATTAGGTTTGACAGGTCTTTCTCTGTTGCATCTGACTTCAACATCTTCACAGACACTTTAGTCAAATGGTTGGATTTGTCTTTGTCCAGCCCAATGGCCTCCTCCAACACCACCTGCCCAAAGTAGGCCTGTCTTAGGGGTCTGCCTAAACTGCCTACAACCAGCCTATCTCAAGGCAGTTATGAACTCTAGATTATCCTCAAAAACATTAAAACACAAGCTAAAAATTCTCTTCACTAGGTCTCTGTCGCAGGTCTAATTTTCTTATCCTTCATCATTTATCTTTTTCCTAATTCTTATTTTCAGTATAGTTTATTTTGCTTCCAGGCGTTTCCCCTGGTTTCTGTATGCTGTTTCATAGGGAAGAGTTATCCTGTCATAAAATTATTTCTTGAGCATTCATTACATCTCTCAGTTAAAATGGATTCTTTTATGGTATTGATTCATTTGAGTTTTCTCAAAATGGGAAGAATTTTCAAAATGGTGTTTTCCTCAAGGTTCAGAGTATGTCTTAGCCTCATCTTTACTCTTTTTTGAAATTCACTTTTCAAATTCTTGTCCCTCTTTTTATTTTTAAATTAAAATGTTTTATTTTTTACTCTTTTTTTATTTGAGTATAGTTGATATTCAGTGTTACATTGGTTTCAGGTTTTCAATATCTCCATACATTATTCTATGATCACTACAAATATAGCCACCATCTGTCACCATATAACACTATTATAATATCATTGACTATATTCTCTACACTGTCCCATATCTCTTTTTAAAATCTCTGATTTTTATGTTTTCTGTTTTTCCAATTTTCGACCATCATTTTACTTGGTTACTTTAATAAAATATGCCTGATTACACACTCTTTGCTGAAAACCATAGCATTTGATTTTATAGTAGTCTTCTTCTTCCTCTTTTTTTAAAATTAACATATAATGTATTATTAGCCCCAGGGGTACAGGTCTGTGAATCGCCAGGTTTACACACTTCACAGCACTCACCACAGCACATTCCCTCCCCAATGTTCATAACCCCACCACCCTCTCCCTACCCCCCCCCCCCCCCCCCCCCCCCGGCAACTCTCAGTTTGTTTTCTGAGATTAAGTGTCTGTTATGGTTTGTCTGCCTCCCGATCCCATCTTGTTTCATTTACTCTTTTGCTGTCCCCCAAACCCCCACATTGCACCTCCATTTCCTCATATCAGGGAGATCATATGATAGTGTCTTTCTCTGGTTGACTTATTTTGCTAAGCATAATACCATCTAGTTCCATCCATGTCATCGCAAATGGCAAGATTTCATTTCTTTTTTTGATGGCTGCATACTATTCCATCATATTTACCATTCATTTGTTGATAGACATCTAGGTTCTTTCCATAGTTTGGCTATTGTGGATATTGGTGCTATAAACATTTGGTGCAAGTGCCCCTTTGGATCATATAGTAGTCTTCTTTACCTCTATCAGAACCCCAGGAACCTTTGTTAATTTATTTACTCACATAAACAGATGATCCAACCCAACGTTTTTTGATGTTCAAATGTATTATGTCTTACCGCTTAACACTATGCTTACTGTTCTCTTTCACTGTCTGACTAAATCCTCATCATCACTATGCCATTTAATCAGAAAGAACATTTGAATTCAGAGTTCTCTCCATATCAGGGAATGAAGACTCCACCCTTCTGTTTGTGCAGGTAAAATAAATGTTGATGTTGTCTGTCCTGCACATACCCCATCCTGTTCACCAGAATATTCACCATCAAAATATATACAAAATTAAAGCCATACCTCACCACTTCTATTACCACCCAGCATGCTAAAAACACCATCATATGTTCCTGAATTATTGACTTGATTGATAGCCCCACTTCCACACATACTGCACTCCTTTCTCCCTGCAAATTTATTTTGGTACAGCAACTTAACCTAAAAATCAAGTCAGATGATTTTATTCTGCTGTTGAAAGTCTTTTGGTATCGTCCCCTTTCATATTAAATAAAAACTGAAGGCATTTCAATGTACCAGAAGGTCATGCATCAATACGTTCTTCCTCTCTCCACCACTATGAACTCCTCATTGGCCTCCTTGCTTTTCCTCAAAAGTAATAGACCAGCTGTTCACACAAAGTCTATATACTTACTTGCTCTACCTTTTCCTTTAATATTTGTATAACACCCTCCTTCACTTCCTGGGTCTTTGTGCAAATAACATCTCATAAATGAGATATAACCACCCAACACAAAATAAAAATTAACTTTCATCCCAGCATTCTCCAATGGTTTTTACCTTTCTTGTATTTCTTTGTAACACTTATCACCACCATCAACCATCAATCATTATTCTATTACTGGTTTATTTCCTTATTTGAGACAGAGAGAGAGAGAATTGGGAGGGGGCGCAGAGGAAGAAGAAAAAACACCCCACTGCCTAGAAAGCCTGCTGGGGAGTTACATCCCAGGACCCTGAGATCATGACCCAAGCCAGAGGCAGTCACTCAATAGACTGAGCCACCGAGGTGCCCCTCTATTATTGCTGTATTTCACTATTATATTTCAAAAGAATGTAAGCTCTTTGGGGTCAGGTATTTTATATGTTTTATTAATTGAAGTATTCTCAGAAAGGTAGCTGGAAGATTGTAAGGGCTCACTAAACTGTATTTTGTTGTTATTATTGGGCTCCTTTAAGGGCTTTACCTCTTATGCTAGAAGTCTATCCTTCAGATGTAAGCAATAAGAATAGAGCCCTGCTGCCTGTTCAAATGAGTAAAAAGCCTGTATTAAGTGGATATTTTAAAAGCTAAATGAATGGCTTAATAGTTGTATATAGGGTGAAAGGGAACATATTTTCCACAGTTTTAGAAGTGGAGTTCTTTTATAGAGTTCTTGTACAAGCCGACACTATTGAACGATAATGGGCAGTTGTACATTACAATTATACAAACACTTTGGTAATTTATATCCCTTTTTTGGTAATTCATGACTGGATTTTTGAGGCACCTCCACGCTGTTTTCCAGAGTGGTTGCACCAGCTTGCATTCCCACATACAGTGTAGGAGGTTGTTGCCTTTTCTCCACATCCTCGCCAGCATCTGTCATTGACTGACTTGTTCATTTTAGCCATTCTGAAAGGTGTGAGGTGGTATCTCATTCTGGTTTTGATTTGCATTTCCCTGATGCCGAGTGATGTGGAGCATTTTTTCATGTGTCTGTTGGCCATTTGGATGTATTCTTTGCAGAAATGTCTGTTCATGTCCTCTGCCCTTTTCTTCATTCGATTATTTGTTTTTAGGGTGTTGAGTTTGATAAGCTCTTTATAGATTTTGGATAGATAGTGGCCTTTTATCTGGTATGTCATTTGCAAATATCTTCTCCCAGATAACTTCTGACAGTCATCTTTTGGCTTTGTTAACTGTTTCCTTTGCTGTGCAAACAAAAGCTTTTTGATCTGATGAAATCCCAATAGTTCATTCTTGCCCTTGCTTCCCTTGCCTTTGGCGATGTTCCTAGGAAGAAGTTTGCTGCTGCTGAGGTCAAAGAGGTTGATACCTGTTCTCTCCTCAAGGATTTTGATGGATTCCTTTCTCACATTATGCTTCTTCATCCATTTCCAGTCTATTTTCATGTATGGTGTAAGGAAATGGTCCAACTTCATTTTTCTGCATGTGGCTCTTCAATTTTCCCAACACCATTTGTTGAAGAGGCTGTCTCTTTTCCATAGGACATTCCTTCCTGCTTTGTTGAAGATTAGTTGACCATAGAGTTGAGGGTGTATTTCTGGGCTCTCTATTCTGTTCCATTGATCTATGTCTGTTTTGGGGACAGTTCCCTACTATCTTGATGATGACAACTTTGTAATAGAGCTTGAAGTATGGAATTGTGATGCCAACAACTTTGGCTTTCTTTTTCAATATTCCTCTGGCTATTCGAGGTATTTTCTGGTTCCATATATATTTTAGGATGATTTGCCCCATTTCTTTGAAAAAAAAATGGATGGGATTTTGATAGGGATTGCCTTAAATGTGTAGATTGCTTTACGTAGCATAGACATTTTCACAATATTTGTTCTTCCAATACAGGAGCATGGAACATTTTCCATTTCTTTGTGTCTTCTTCAATTTCTTTCATGAGTACTTTAGAGTTTTCTGAGTATAGATTCTTTGTCTCTTTGGTTAGGTTTATTCCTAGGTATCTTAGGGTTTGGGTGCAATTGTAAATGGGATTCACTCCTTAATTTCTATTTCTTCAGTCTTGTTGGTTTAAAAAAATGCAACCAATTTCTGTGCATTGATTTTATATTCTGACACTTAACAGAATTCCTATACAAGTTACAGCAGATTTGGAGTGGAGTCCTTTAAGTTTTCCACATACAGTGTCATATCGTCTGCAAACAGGGATAGTTTGACTTCTCTTTTGCCAATTTGGCAAAATTTGGATGCCCTTAATTTCTTTTTGTTGTCTGATTGCTGAGGCTAGGACTTCTATTACGATGTTGAATAGCAGTGGTGATAACGGACATCCCTGCCGTGTTCCTGACCTCAGCGGAAAAGTATTCAGTTTTTCTCCATTGAGAATGATATTTGCAGTGGGTTTTTCATAGATGGCTTTGATAATATTGATAATATGTGCCCTCTATGCCTACGCTTTGAAGAGTTTTAATCAGGAAGGGACACTGCACTTTGCCAAATGCTTTTTCAGCATCTATTGGAGAGTATCATATGGTTCTTGTTCTTTCTTTTATTAATGTGTGTTTATATCACATTGATTGATTTGCAGATGTTGAACCAACCTTGTAGCCCTGGAATAAATCCCACTTGGTCGTGGTGAATAATCATTTTAATGTACTGTTGAATCCTATTGGCTAGTATTTTGGTGAGAATTTTCGCATCTGTGTTCATAAGGATATTGGTTTGTAGTTCTCTTTTTTGATGGGATCCTTGTCTGGTTTTGGGATCAAGGTGATGCTGGCCTCAGAAAAAAAAGTTTGGAAGTTTTCCTTCCATTTCTAGTTTTTTGGAACAGTATCATGAGATTAGGAATTAATTCTTCTTTAAATTTTTGGTAGAATTCCGCTGGGAAGCATCTGGCCCGGGGCTTTTGTTTGGAGATTTTTGATGACTGTTTCAATCTCCGTACTGGTTATGGGTCTGTTCAGGATCCCATTTCTTCCTGGTTCAATTGTGGTAGTTTATATGTCTCTAGGAATGTATCCATTTCTTCCAGATTGTTGAAATTTTTGGCGTAGAGTTGCTCATAGTATGTTCTTATAATTGTTTGTATTTCTTTGGTGTTGGTTGTGATCTCTCCTCTTTCATTCATGAATTTATTTGGGTTCTTTCTCTTTTCTTTTTGATAAGTCTGGAAAGGGGTTTATCAATCTTATTAATTCTTTCAAAGAACCAGCTCCTAGTTTCCTTGATTTGTTCTATTGTTTTTTGTTGTTGGTGGTGGTTTTTTGTGGTTTTTGTTTGTTTGTTTATTTCTTTCTATTTCATTGATTTCTTCTCTGATCTTTATTATTCCTCTTCTGCTGGGTTTAGGCTTTCTTTTTTGTTCTTTCTCCATCTCCTTTAGGTGTAGGGTTATGTTGTGTTTTTGAGATCTGAGAGAGAAGCGTGGTTGCACACGTCTGTCACACTGCGCTCCCCAGGAGCATGTCTGGGGAAGGCGCAGCACGCCACCCCAGGAAAAGAGAAGGAGCCGTTGTCCTTGTGGTCGGGAAAGGTCGGGAAGCAGAATAGCCTGCCGTGGCAGGAACAGCAGACCGGTGGCAAGACAAGTGTCACCCGCTCCCTGTGCGGAGAGACAAAGCCTGGTTCCTAAGAAGACATGAGGGGATGAGTAGGGCCGGGTTGCGTGCTCCACTCTGAGGAAGGAGTCTGGGCAGAAGGCAGGCCTGTCCTGTGCCTCTGGTCCCAAGGGGACAGCATCTCCTTGACCACCTGTCTGTAGGGCCGACTTGGGCTAGCTACAGGCGCCATACCCGGAACTCGCAGAAATAGCTCCCTCGAGAAACTGGCAGCCAGATGCCATCTTCCTCCAAGATGTGATGGCGTTTTCGGTGGCAGAGTGTTTGCCGGGGAAGGAGTGGGGACAATCCACCAAAGCTCCCCATTCCAGTGAACGGGCGGTGTTCAGGGATCCTGTCGCCTCTCCTCTCCTGTGGGGAAGGCACTGGCCTTGTCCGCGAGTCCGCATGATGGCCAAGAATGTAGTGTGCATTGAGTGCCATCCTAGGCCTCGCACGCTGCTGCAGGGTCTTGGCTGTGTCTGCTTAGTTCGGCCTGGCAGGGTGAACCCAGGACGACAACATGGAGCCCGGGAAAGCAAGGCCCAAGAGGGACCAGGTCTCCCGCAGCTCTTCTTCCCTGATGCAACAGAGCGAACACCCAAAGCCTTGCTGAGGAAGCAGCAGCGAAGTGCCGTTCGCGCCAAGCTGAAAACCTCTGCGAAAGCATAGCAGTCGCTGGGAAATCAGAGTCGGTTCTGTGGGCTGCTCTTGCTGCTTGCCTTAGCCTAGTATTCGCAGCACGGCGGGAGAAACCCTCATAGAGCGAAAGCCTCTTTGCCCGGGCATCCCCTCTGCCTGAGAGAGAACCGTGGTTGCGCCTGTGGAAAGAGCCTTAAGGAAAGGGACATTTCTGTCACTGGGCTCCCCAGGAGCCTGTCTGGGGAAAGTGCAGCAAGCTGCCCCAGGAGAAGAGAAGGAGACATTGGCCTTGTGGTCCGGAAACGGTCGTGAAGCTGGAGAGCCGGCCCTGGCAGGAACAGCGGGCCGGTGGCAAGACAAGTGTCACCCACTCCCTGTGCAGAGAGACGAAGCCTGGCTGCTAAGGAGACATGAGGGGACGATTGGGCCGGGGAACATGCTCCAATCTGAGGAAGGAGTCTGTGCCTCTGGTCCCAAGTGGAAAGCATCTCCTTGGCCACCTGTCCAGAGGGCAGACGTGGGCTTGCCACCAAGCTCCCGGCCCTGAACTCGCAGAAACACCTCCTGGAGGAACGGGCAATCAGATGCCATCTTCCTCCAGGATGTGGCAGCATTGTTGGAGGCAGGGGATGTCCCAGGGAAACCCGGACAGTTATCCATTACTCCCCATCCCAGGGCACGGGCGGTGTGCAGTGATCCTCTCACGTCTCCTCAAGGATGGGTAAGGCATTGGCCTAGTCCCCTGTCCACCTGAACGCCAGAGCAAAAGGACCGGCCTTGCCTACGCTGAGAGATGGCATTGTGAGCAGAGTGCCATCCTAGGCCACGCACGCTGCTGCAGGGTCGAGGCTGTGTCTGCTTATTTCAGCTTGGCAGGATGAACCCAGGATGTGAACTTGGAGGCCGGGATAGCAAGGCCCCAAGAGGCACCAGCTCTCCGGCAGCACTTCTTCCCTGACGCGACTGAAGCCTTGCTGAGGAAGCAGCGGCGAAGTGCTGTTTGCTTCAAGCCAAAGCCTCTGCGAAAGCACAGCATTTGCTGAGAAATCAGAGTGGTTTTGCGGGCTCTTCTGCTGCTTGCCTGTGCCCAGTCTCGCGGTGGGAGAAACCCGCATACAGCGAAAACCTCTTTGCCCGGGCATCTCCTCTGGGAAAGCACAGCATTCGTTGGGAAATCAGAATCGGATGTGTGGGATGCTGCAGCTGAATGCCTGAGCTAGTCTCCGCAGCATGGTGGAAGATACCCGCATGGAGCGAAATCCTCTTTGCCCTAGCACCCCTTTGCCTCAGAGAGAAATATGGTTGCACATCTGAAAGGCCCTTAAGGAAAGGGACACGTCTGTCACCGAGGTCCACAGGAGCAAGTCTGGGGAAGGCGCAGCTGGCCGCCCCTAGAGAAGAGAAGGAGCCGTTGGCCTTGTGGTCGGGAAACGGTCGGGAAGCAGGAGAGCCTGCCCTGGCAGGAACAGCAGGCCAGTGGCAAGACAAATGTCACCCGCTCCCTGTGTGGAGAGACGAAGCCTGGCTGCTAAGGAGACATGAAGGGATGACCTGGGAAGGGACGCGTGCGCCACTCTGAGGAAGGAGTCTGGGAAGAAAGCAGGCCTGTCCTGTGCGTCTGGTCCCAAGGGCACAGCATCTCCTTGGCCAACTCTCCATAGGGCAGACTTGGGCTTGCTACCAGGCACCACACCCTGAAACGCGCAGAAACAGCTCCCTCGAGAAACGTGCAGTCAGATGCCATCTTCCTCAGGAGGATGTGACGGCGTTGTCGGTGGCAGGGTGTGTGCCCGGAAGGAGTGGCAACAATCCCCGAAAGCTCCCCATTCCAGTAAGGGGCGGTGTTCAGGGATCCTGTCGCCTCTCCTCTCCTGTGAGGAAGGCACTGACCTAGTCCGCGAGTCCACTGCCAAAGGCCAAGCGTTGCTTACAACGGGAGATGGTAGTGTGCATAGAGTGCCATCCTAGGCCACGCACGTTGCTGCAGGGTTGTGACTGTGTCTGCTTAGTTCGGCTTAGCAAGGTGAACTCCGGGCGAGAACTTGGAGCCCGGTAAAGCAAGGCCCAAACGGCACCAGCTCTCCCAAAGCTCTTCTTCCCTGCCGCAACAGAGCGAACAACGAAAGCCTTGTTGAGGAAGCAGCAGCGAATGCGGTTCGCAGGCTCTTCTGCTGAGTGCCTGAGCCCAGCTCGCGGTGGGAGAAACCCGCATACGGCGAAAGTCTCTTTGCCCGGGCATCTCCTCTGGGAAAGCACAGCATTCGTTGGGAAATCAGAATCGGATGTATGTGGTGCTGCAGCTTAATGCCTGAGCTAGTCTCCGCAGCATGGTGGAAGATACCCGCATGGAGCGAAATCATCTTTGCCTGGGCATCCCCTCTGCCTGAGAGAGAAGCGTGGTTGCGCCTGTGGAAAGAGCCTTAAGGAAAGGGGACACGTCTTTCACTGCGCTCCCCAAGAGCATATCGGTGGAAGGTGCAGCACGCTGCCCAGGGAGATCAGGATCCATTGGCCTTCTGGTCTGGAAACGGTTGCAAAACAAGTGAGCCACCCCTGGCAGGCACAGCGGCCGGTGGCAATACAAGTGTCACCCGCCCCCTATGTAGAGAGACGGAAGCCTGGCTGCTACGGAGAGAGGAGGGGATGAGTAGGGCAGGGCACGTGCTCCACTCATAGGAAGGTGTCTGGGCAGAAAGCATGCCTATCCAGAGCCTCTGGGCCCAAGGAGACAGCAGATCCATGGCCACCTGTCCCTGGGGCAGACATGCGCTAGCCACCAGGCGCCTTCGCTGAACTCGCAGAAACAGCTCCCTGAAATAAAGGGGAGTCAGATGCCGTCTTCCTCCAGGATGTGGAAGCTTGGAGGAGGCACGGGGTTTAAGGGGAAGAAGTGGGGTAGTCCCCCATAGCTCCCTATTCAGTGCACGGGCGGTGTGCAGGGATCCTGTCACCTCTCCTTTCCTGTGGGGAAAGCACTGAGCTAGTCCGCGAGTCCGCCTGAGCGCCAGAGTAAAAGGCCAAGCGATGCCTACACTGGGAAATGGTAGTGTGCACAGAGTGCAATCCGAAGCTACGCACGCTACTGCCTGGTTGTGGCTGTGTCTGGCAGGGTGACCCAGGAGGCGAACATGGAGCCCGCGAAAGCAAGGCCCAAAAGGCACCAGCTCTCCCACAGCTCTTCTTCCTGACACGAAGGAAACCTTGCTGAGGAAGCAGGGGCGACGTGCTGTTCGCTCTAAGCCAAACCCCCTCTGCGAAAGCACAAAATTTGCTGATAAATGTTCTGCGGGCTGCTGTTGCTTGCCTGAGCCCCCAATCTCGCAGTGGGAGAAACCGGCATACAGCGAAAGCCTCTTTTCCTTATCATCTCACCTGGGAAAGCAAAGCATTCGTTGGGAAATCAGAGTTGGGTTTGGCGATGCTGCTGCTGCTTGTCTGAACCAGTCTCCGCAGCATGTTGGAAGATACCCACATGGAGCGAAATACTCTTTGCCCTAGCATCACCTATGCCTGATAGAGAAGCGTGGTTGCACACTTCTATCACCACGCTCCCCAGGAGCAAGTGTAGGGAAGACCTAGCACGCCAACCCTGGAGAAGAGAAGGAGCCGTTGGCCTTGGGGTCGGGAAATGCTCGGGAAGCAGGATAGCCTGCCGTGGCAGGAACAGCAGGCCGGTGGCAATACAAGTGTCCCCCGCTCCCTGTGCGGAGAGATGGAAGCCTGGCTGCTAAGGAGACATGAGCGGACGACTAGGGCAGAGGCGCGTGCTCCACTCTGAGGAAGGAGTCTGGGCAGAAGGCAGGCCTGTCCTGTGCCTCTGGTCCCAAGGGGACAGCATCTCCTTGGCCACCTGTCCCAAGGGCAGACTTGGGCTTGCCACCTAGTGCCATACACGGAACTCGCAGAAACAACCCCATGGAGAAACGGGCAGTCAGATGCCGTCTTCCACCAAGATGTGGCAGCGATGTGTGTGGCAGGGGGTGTGCCGGGGAAGGAGTGGAGACTGTCCCCCACAGTTCCCCATCCCAGTGGGTCCTGTCGCCTCCTCTCTCCTGTGGTGAAGGCACTGGCGTAGAACCCGAGTCTGCCTGAGCGCCGAAGCAAAAGGCAAAGCCTTACCTACCCCAGGAGATGGTAATAGACATAGGTGCCATGCTAGGCCATGCACGCCGCTGAAGGGTTGTGACTGTGTCTGCTTAGTTCGGCTTAGCAAGGTGAACCCCGGGCGCGAACTTGGAGCCCGGGAAAGCAAGGCCCAAAAGGCAACAGCTTTCCCGTGGCTCTTCTTCCCGGCCGCGACAGAGCGAATGACCAAAACCTTGCGGAGGATGCAGCAGCGAAGCTCGTTTCGCGCCAAGCTGGAAACCGCCACGAAAGCATAGCAGTCGCTGGGAAATCAGACTCGGTTCTGCAGGCTCTTCTACTGCTTCCTGAGCCCAGTCTCGCGGTGGTAGAAACCCGCATACAGGGAAAGCCTCTTTGCCCGGGCATTTCCTCTGGGAAAGCACAGCATTCGTTGGGAAATCAGAATCGGATGTGTGTGATGCTGCAGCTGAATGCCTGAGCTAGTCTCCACAGCACGGTGCAAGATACCCGGATGGAGCGAAATCCTCTTTGCCTGGGCATCCCCTCTGCAGAGAGAGAGAGAGAAGCGTGGTTGCGCCTGTGGAAAGAGCCTTAAGGAAAAGGACACGTCTTTCACTGCACTCCCCAAGAGCATGTCTGTGGAAGGTGCAGCACGCTGCCCAGGGAGAAGAGCAGGAGCCGTTGGCCTTCTGGTATGGAAACGGTTGCGAAGCAGGAGAGCCGGCCCTGGCAGGCACAGCGGCCGGTGGCAATACAAGTGTCATCCGCTCCCTGTGCAGAGGGACGGAAGCTTGGCTGCTACGGAGAGAGGGGGGGGATGAGTAGGCAGGGCGCGTGCTACACGCTTAGGAAGGAGGCTGGACAGAAAACGTGCCTGTCCTGAGACTCTGGGCCCAAGGAGACAGCAGCTCCTTGGCCACCTGTCCCTGGGGCAGACATGCGCTTTCCCACAGGCGCCTACGCTGAACTCGCAGAAACAGCTCCCTGAAATAACGGGGAGTCAGATGCCGTCTTCCTCCAGGATGTGGAACCTTGGAGGAGGCACGGGGTTTAAGGGGAAGGGGTGGGGACAGTCCCCCAAAGCTCCCTATTCAGTTCACGGGCGGTGTGCAGGGAGCCTGTCACCTCTCCTTTCCTGTGGGAAAGCACTGGGCTAGTCCGCGAGTCCGCCTGAGCGCCAGAGTAAAGGGCAAAGCGATACACATCGGGAAATGGTAGTGGGCATAGGGTGCCATCCTAGGCTTCGCACGCCACTGCAGGGTTGTGACTGTGTCTGCTTAGTTCGGCCTTGCAGGGTGAACCCAGGACGCGAACATGGAGCCTGTGACAGCAAGGCCCAAAAGGCACCAGCTCTCCCACAGCTCCTTCCCTGACGCGACTGAAGCCTTGCTGAGGAAGTAGCGGCGAAAGCTGTTCGTTCCAAGCCAAAGCCTCTGGGAAAGCACAGAATTCGCTGAGAAATGTTCTGCGGGCTGCTGCTGATTGCCTGAGCCCAATCTGGCTGTGGGAGAAACCCGCATACAGCAAAAGCCTCTTTTCCTTATCATCTCCCCTGAGAAAGCACAGCATTCGTTGGGAAATCAGAGCTGAGTTTGGGGATGCTGCTGCTGCTTGCCTGTATTAGTCTCCGCACCACGTTGGAAGATACCCGCATGGAGGGAAATACTCTTTGCCCTAGCAACCCTCTGCCTGATAGAGAAGCGTGGTTGCACACGTCTCTCACCGCCCTCCCCAGGATCAAGTCTGGGGAAGGCCTAGCATGCCGCCCCCGGAGAAGAGAAGGAGCCGTTGGTCTTGGAGTCGGGAAACGCTCGGGAAACAGAATAGCATGCCGTTGCACGAAACAGCAGGCCGGTGGCAAGACAAGTGTCCCCCGCTCCCTGTGCGGAGAGATGGAAGCCTGGCTGCTAAGGAGACATGAGCGGACGACTAGGGCAGGGGCGTGTGCTCCCCTCTGAGGAAGAGGTCTGGGCAGAAGGCAGGCCTGTCCTGTGCCTCTGGTCCCAAGGGGACAGCATCTCCTTGGCCACCTGTCCCAAGGGCAGACTTGGGCTTGCCACCAGGTGCCATACCCGGATCTCGCTGAAACAACCCCATGGGAAAACAGGCAGTCAGATGCCGTCTTCCACGAAGATGTGGAAGCGATGTGGGTGGCAGGGGGTGTGACGGGGAAGGAGTGGAGACTGTCCCCCACAGTTCCCCATCCCAGTGCACGGGCCGTGTGCAGGGATCCAGTCGCCTCCTTTCTCCTGTGGTGAAGGCACTGGCCTAGACCCCGAGTCTGCACACGGCCCCGAGCACCGAAGCAAAAGGCAAAGCCTTACCTACCCCAGGAGATGGTAATAGGCATAGTATGCCCTGCTAGGCCACGCACGATGCTGAAGGGTTGTGAATTTGTCTGCTTAGTTCGGCTTAGCAAGGTGAACCCCGGGCGAGAACTTGGAGCCCGGAAAAGCAAGGCCCAAGAGGCACCAGCTTTCCCGCGGCTCTTCTTCCCGGCTGCGACAGAGCGAATGACCAAAGCCTTGCTGAGGAAGCAGCAGCGAAGTGCTGTTCGCGCCAAGCTGAAAACCTCCACGAAAGCATAGCAGTCGCTGGGAAATCAGAGTCGGTTCTGCGGGCTCTTCTGCTGCTTGCCTGAGCCCTGTCTCGCGGTTGGAGAAATCCGCATACAGCGAAAGCCTCTTTGCCCGGGCATCTCCTCTGGGAATGCAGAGCATTCGTTAGGAAATCAGAATCGGATGTGTGTGATGCTGCAGCTGAATGCCTGAGCTAGTCTCCACAGCATGGTGGAAGATACCCGCATGGAGCGAAATCCTCTTTGCCCTAGCTCCCCTTTGTCTAAGAGAGAAGCATTGTTGTACTTCTGAAAGGCCCTAAGGAAAGGGTCACGTCACCGAGCTCCACAGGAGCTAGTCTGGGGAAGGCGCAGCACGCCGCCCCAGGAGAAGAGAAGGAGCCGTTGGCCTTGTGGTCGGGAAACGGTCGGGAAGCAGGAGATCCTGCCGTGGCACGAGCAGCAGGCCGGTTGCAAACGAGTGTCACCCGATCCCTCTGCAGAGAGACAAAGCCTGGCTGCTAAGGACACATGAAGGGACGACTAGGGCAGGGACGCGTGCTCCACTCTGAGGAAGGAGTCTGGGCAGAAGGCAGGCCTGTCCTGTGCTTCTGGTCCCAAGGGCACAGCATCTCCTTGGACAACAGTCGGTAGGGCAGACTTGGGCTTGCTACCAGGCAAGATACCCTGAACTCACAGGAACAGCTCCCTCGAGAAACGTTCAGTCAGATGCCATCTTCCTCCAATATGTGACTGCGTTGTCAGTGGCTGGGGGTGTGCCGGGAAAGGAGAGGCAACAATCCCCGAATGCTCCCCATTTAGTAACGCGAACGCGCGGTGTTCATGAATCCTGTCGCCTCTCCTCTCCTGTGAGGAAGGCACTGAACTGGTCCGCGAGTCCACCTGAGGTCCACTGCCAAAGGCAAAGTGTTGCCTACACGGCAGATGGTAGTGTGCATACAGTGCCATCCTAGGCCACGCACGCTGCTGAAGGGTTGTGACTGTGTCTGCTTAGTTCGGCTTAGCAAGGTGAACCCGGGGCGAGAACTTGGAGCCCGGAAAAGCAAGGCCCAGGAAGCACCAGCTTTCCCGCTGCTATTCTTCCCTGCCGCGACAGAGCGAATGACCAAAGCCTTGCTGAGGAAGCAGCAGCGAAGTGCGGTTCGGGCCAAGCTGAAAACCTCTGCAAAAGCATAGCAGTCGCTGGGAAATCAGAGTCGGTTCTGCAGGCTCTTCTGCTGCTTGCCTGAGCCCAGTCTCGCGGTTGGAGAAACCCACATACAGCGAAAGCCTCCTTATCCGTGCTTTTCTCTGGGAAAGCACAACATTCGTTGGGAAATCAGAATCGGATGTGTGTGATGCTGCAGCGGAATGCCTGAGCTGGTCTCCTCAGCACGGTATAATAAAACCACATGGAGCGAAATCCCCTTTGCCTGGGCATTCCCTCTGCCTGAGAGAGAAGCACGGTTGCGCCCGTGGAAAGAGCCTTAAGGAAAGGGACACGTCTTTAACTGCGCTCCCAAGGAGCATGTCTGTGGAACGTGCAGCAAGCTGCCCAAGGAGAAGAGCAGGAGCCGTTTGCCTTCGGGTCTGGAAAAGGTTGCAAACTAAGAGAGCCAGCCCTGGCAGGCACAGCAGCCGGTGGCAATACAAGTGTCACCCGCTCCCTGTACAGAGAGACGGAAGCCTGGCTGCTACGGAGAGAGGAGGGGATGAGTAGGGCAGGGCGCGTGCTCTACTCTTAGGAAGGAGTCTGGGCAGAAAACATGCCTTCCTGAGCCTCGGCCCAAGGAGACAGCAGCTCCTTGGCCACCTGTCCCTGGGGCAGACATGCGCTAGCCACCAGGCGCCTTCGCTGAACTCGCAGAAATAGCTCCTTGAAATAACGGGGAGTCAGATGCCGTCTTCCTCCAGGATGTGGAAGCTTGGAAGAGGCACGGCGTTTAAGGAAAAGGGGTGGGGACAGTCTCCCAAAACTCCCTTTTCAGTGTACAGGCGGTGTGCAGGGAACCAGTCACCTCTCCTTTCCTGTGGGGAAAGCACTGTCCTAGTCAGCGAGTCCGCCTGAGCGCCAGAGTAAAAGGCCAAGCGATGCCTACACTGGGAGATGGTAGTGTACATAGGGTGCCATCCTAGGCTACACACGCTACTGCAGGGTTGTGGCTGTGTCTGCTAGTTTCGGCCTGGCAGGGTGAACCCAGGACGCGAACATGGAGCCCAGGAAAGCAAGGCCCAAGAGGCACCTGCTCTCCCGCAGCTCTTCTTCCCTGACACGACTGAAGCCTTGCTGAGGAAGCAGCGGCGAAAGCTGTTTGCTCCAAGCCAAAGCCTCTAGGAAAGCACAGCATTCGCTAAGAAATGTTCTGCGGGCTGCTGCTGCTGCTTTTCTGAGCCCAGTTTCGCATTGGGAGAAACCCGCAGACAGCGAAAGCCTCTTTGCCGGGAATCTCCTCTGGGAAAGCACAGCATTCGTTGGGAAATCAGAATCGGATGTTTAGTGATGTTGCAGCTGAATGCCTGAGCTACACTACGCAGCATGGTGGAAGAAACCCGCATGGAGCGAAATCCTCTTTGCCTGGGCATTTCCCCTGGGAACGCAAAACATTTGTTGGGAAATCAGAGAGTTTGTGTTTGTGGGTGCTGCTGCTTGTCTGAACTAGTCTCCGCAGCACAGTGGGAAGATACCAGCATGGAGCGAAATACCCTTTGCATGAGCATCCCCTCTGCTTGAGAGAAAAGCCAAATGTGGGGATGGCGCAGCAAGCCGCCCCCAGAGAAGCTAAGGAGCCGTTGGCCTTGTGGTCGGGAAACGGTCGGGAAGCAGGAGAGCCTGCCCTTGCAGGAACAGCAGGCCGGTAGCAAGACAAATGTCACCCGCTCCCTGTGCGGAGATGAAGCCTGGCTGCTAAGGAGACATGAAGGGACGACTAGGGCAGGGACGCGTGCTCCACTCTGAGGAAGGAGTCTGGGCAGAAGGCAGGCCTGTCCTGTGCCTCTGGTCCCAAGGGCACAGCAACGCCTAGGACAACTGTACGTAGGGCAGACTTGGGCGTGCTACCAGGCACCATACCCTGAACTCACAGGAACAGCTCCCTCGAGAAACGTGCAGTCAGATGCCATCTTCCTTCAAGATGTGACAGCGTTGTCGGTGGCTGCGGGTGTGCGGGGAAAGGAGTGGCAATAATCCCCGAATGCTCCCCATTTAGTAACGGGCGGTGTTCAGGGATCCTGTCGCCTCTCCTCTCCTGTGAGGAAGGCACTGACCCTTTTCGCGAGTCCACCTGAGGTCCACTGCCAAAGGCCAATTGTTGCCTCTACCGGGAGTTGGTAGTGTGCATAGAGTGCCATCCTAGGCCACGCACGTTGCCGCAGGGTTGCGACTGCGTTTGTTTAGTTCGGCTTAGCAATGTGAACCCCAGGCAAGAAAGAGCCCGGGAAAGCAAGGCCCAAAAGGCACAAGCAATACCGCGGCTCTTTTTCCCTCTCGCCACAGAGCGAAACGAAAGCCTTGCTGAGGAAGCAGCAGCGAATGCGGTTCGCGCCAAGCTGAAAACCTCTGCGAAAGCATAGCAGTCGCTGGGAAATCAGAGTCGGTTCTGCGGACTTTTCTGCTGCTTGCGTAAGCCCAGTCTCGCGGTTGGAGAAACCCGCATACAGCGAAAGCCTCTTTATCCGGGCATCTCCTCAGGGAAAGCACAGCATTCGTTGGGAAATCAGAATCGGATGTGTGTGATGCTGCAGCTGAATGCCTGAGCTAGTCTCCGCAGCATGGTGGAAGATACCCGCATGGAGCGAAATCATCTTTGCCTGGGCATCCCCTCTGCCTGAGAGAGAAGCGCAATTGCGCCTGTGGAAAGAGCCTTAAGGAAAGGGACACGTCTTTTACTGCGCTCCCCAGGAGCATGTCTGTGGAAGGTGCAGCACGCTGCCCGTTTAGAAGAGCAGGAGCCGTTGTCCTTCGGATCTGGAAACGGTTGCAAAGCAAGAGAGCTGGCCCTGGCAGGCACAGCGGCCGGTGGCAATACAAGTGTCACCTGCACCCTGTGCGGAGGGACGGAAGCCTGGCTGCTACGGAGAGGAGGGGATGAGTAGGGCAGGGCACGTGCTCCACTCTTAGGAAGGAGTCTGGGCAGAAAGCATGCCTGTCCTGAGCCTCTGGGCCCAAGGAGACAGCAGCTCCTTGGCCACCTGTCCCTGGGGCAGACATACGCTAGCCACCAGGCGCCTACGCTGAACTCGCAGAAACAGCTCCCTGAAATAACGGGGAGTCAGATGCCGTCTTCCTCCAGGATGTGGAAGCTTGAAGGAAGCACGGCTTTTAAGGAAAAGGGGTGAGGACAGTCCCCCAAAGCTCCCTATTTAGTGCACGGGCAGTGTGCAGGGAGCCTGTCACCTCTCCTTTCCTGTGGGCAAAGAAATGTCGTAGTCCGCGAGTCCGCCTGAGCGCCAGAGTAAAAGGCCAAGCGATGCCTACAGTGGGAGATGGTAGTGTGCATAGGGTGCCATCCTAGTCTACGCACGCTACTGCAGGGTTCCGGCTGTGTCTGCAAGTTCGGCCTGGCAGGGTGAATCCAGCACGCGAACTTGGAGCCCGGGAAAGCAAGGCCCAAGTGGCACCAGCTCTCCCGCAGCTCTTCTTCCCTGACGCGAACCAAGCCTTGCTGAGGAAACAGTGGCGAAGTGCTGTTCGCTCCAAGCCAAAGCCTCTGCGAAAGCACAGCATTCGCTGAGAAATGTTCTGCGGGCTGCTGCTTGCCTGAGCCCAGTCTCGCGATGGGCGAAACCCGCATACAGCGAAAGCCTCTTTGCCTGGGCATCTACCCTGGGAAAGCACAGCGTTCCTTTGGAAATCAGTGTTGGATTTGTGGATGCTGCTGCTGCTTGCCTGAGCTAGTCTCCGCAGCTCGGTGGAAGATGCCCGCATGGAGCGAAATACTCTTTGCCCTAGCATCCCCTCTGCCTGAGAGAGAAGCGTGGTTGCACTCGTCTGTCACTGCGCTCCCCAGGAGCAACTGTGGGGAAGGCGCAACACGCCGCCCCCCGGAGAAGAGGAGCCGTTGGCCTTGGGGTCGGGAAAGGCTCGGGAAACAGGATAGCCTGCCGTGGCACGAACAGCAGGTCGGTGGCATGACAAGTGTCTCCCGCTCCCTGTGCGGAGAGATGGAGCCTGGCTGCTAAGGAGACATGAGGGGATGACTAGGGCAGGGGCGCTTGCTCCACTCTGAGGAAGGAGTCTGGGCCGAAGGCAGGCCTGTCCTGTGCCTCTGGTCCCAAGGGGACAGCATCTCCTTGGCCACCTGTCCCAAGGGCAGACTTGGGCTTGCCACCAGGTGCCAAAGCCTGAACTCGCAGAAACAACCCCATGGAAAAATGGGCAGTCAGATGCCGTCTTCCACCAAGATTTGGCAGCGATGCGGGTGGCAAGGGGTGTGCCGGGGAAGGAGTGGAGACAGTCCCCCATAGTTCCCCATCCCAGTGCACGGGCCTTGTGCAGGGATCCTGTCGCCTCCCTCTCTAAACTGGGAAAGCACAGCATTCACTGAGAAATCAGAGTCTGTACTGTGGGCTGCTGCTGTTAGTTGCCGGAGCCCAGTCTCACAGTGGTAGAAACCCGTATACAGCGAAAGGCTCTTTGTCTGGGCATCTCATCTGGGAAAGCACAGCATTCGTTGGGAAATCATAGTTGGGTTTGGGGATGCTGCTGCTGCTTGCCTGGGCTAGTCTCCACAGCTCGTTGAAATAAACCCGCATTGAACGAAATACTCTTTGCCCGGTCATCCCCCTCTGCCTGAGAGAGCACCTGTCGAAACAGCTTTAAGGAAAGGAACACGTCTGTTACCGCGCTCCCCAGAAGCATGTCTGCATAAGGCGCAGCACGCCGCCCCCGGATAAGAGAAGGAGCCGTTGGCTTTGCTGTCGGGAAACGGTGTGTGAAGCAGGAGAGCCTGCCATGGCAGGAACAGCAGGCAGGTGGCAAGGACAAGTGTCACCCGCTCCCTGTGCGGATAAAATGAAGCCTGGATGCTGAGACACGAGGGGACGACTAGGGCAGGCGCACGTGATCCTCTCTGAGGAAGGAGTCTGGGCAGAAGGCAGGCCTGTCTGGTGCCTCTGGTCCCAAGGGGACAGCATCTCCTTGGCCACCTGTCCCTAGGGCAGACTTGGGTTTGCCACCAGGCGCAATACCCGGAACTCACAGAAACAGTTCCCTGGAGAAACAGGCAGTCACAGGCCTTCTTCCTCCAAGATGTGGCAGCGTTCGCGGAGGCACAGGGTTTCTGGGGAAGGAGTGGGGGACAGTCCCCCACATCTCCCCATCCCAGTGCATGGGCGGGTGTTCAGGGATCTTTCCTCTCCTTTCCTGGTGGAAGGCACTGGCCTAGTCCCCGAGTCTGCCTGCGCACCAGAGCAAAAGGCCAAGTCACCAGGAGACGGTAGTGTGCATAGAGTGCAATCCTAGGCCACACATGCTGCTGCAGGGTTGTGGCTCTGCTTAGTTTGGCCTGGCAGTGTGAACCCAGGGCAGGAACATGGAGCCCAGGAAATCAAGGCCCAAGAGGCACCAGCTCTCCTGCAGCTTTTTCTCTTAAGCGACAGAGCTAACGCCCAAAGCCTTGCTGAGGAAGCAGAGGCGAAGTGCAGTTCGCGCCTAGCCCAAAACCTCTGCAAAAGCAGAGCAGGCGCTGGGAAATCAGAGTCGGTTCTGTGGGCTGCTGTCGCTGCTTGCCTTAACCTAGTATTCACAGCACGGTGGGAGAAACCCGCATAGAGCAAAAGCCTCTTTGTACGTGCATCCCCTCTGGGAAAGCACAGCATTCGTCGGGAAATCCGTGTCAGTTCTATGGGATGCTGATGCCGCTTGCCTGAACATAGTCTCCGAAGCATGGGTGGGAGAAACCCGTTTGGAGCGAAATCCTCTTAGCCTGGTCATCCCCCTCTGCCTGAGAGAGAAGCGTGGTTGCGCCTGTGGAAACAGCCTTAAAGAAAGGCACACGTCTGTCACTGTGCTCCCCAGGAACATGTCTGGGAAAGGCGCAGCAATGCCGCCCTGGGAGAAGAGGAGCCATTGGCCTTGTCGGGAAACGGTCGTGAAGCAGGAGAGCCTGCCATGGCAGGAACAGCGGGCGGGTGGCAAGACAAGTGTCACCACAGCCTATGATGACATTTTTTGAGTCAAGGTTCATCTACTCTACAGATGAGACTGTAAAATTTTTAAAGGCAACATGTTTAAAGGCAACATCATGAAAGAAGGTTTGGTGGATTGCTTTGATTTTCTATTCATGGTATCAGATGAGTTTAAGGGAGCATAATCCAATAAAAAATTTAAAATTAATTTTAAAAAAATAAGAAAAAAAAAACATTTTAATGTCTTTGCCTTTGTGGTTCCTGCAAATGAAACTACAAGAAAGGACTGAGAACATTTTCTTTTTTTCTATTTGTTTTTCTTCAATTTGGACCTCCTCCTTAGGTCTCTGATCAAAGAATGCTTACACAGACGCTGTAGTGTAGAAAGGACAAAATATCATATTACAAAATATTCCATTCCTATCTTTTTGTATACCCAGAACAATAAGTTAATATATGTGCTGCCAAAGGAGCACACCAGAGCAATAAGTTAAATGAAGATTGTACTGGGAATATAAAACAATTATTCCATAAAATGAGTGGGGTTTTGAATGGGACATGAAGGGTGGACTTGTGAGTTAGGAAAAAAAATATATATATAAAGACTTAATGAAGGTTTAATTAAGGCATAACAACTATGCTGTATTCCTGAAATATATTAAAATGATGATATGGAAATACCTCACAGAGTAACATCAAAGCACCTCTGTTAATCCTTTCTACTAACAGCTGTTCCTCTTTGTTTCACTTTACATAACATGTGATGGATTGACATTTGTAGAAATAAGGAGGAAACATGGAAGAAAGTGAACAATTAGAAAGGATCAAAATACACTAATAAACCAGGTAAATAACCAGTGAGTATTATTATAGTAAATATATGCACATTTATAAACTGAGAATTTTCAGGAGTGACAGCCAATGTAGAAAATCGAGATGGTGTTATAGAAAATTCCATAAAACCCTTTGCATTAGTTTAACAGCCTGGTATAATATTTAGAAACATGTGTAATTTTTTCGAGCAGTTAAGCATAGAAAAACATGGCTGAAATAATGACAAACACTTAACATTTACTTAAATTTTTGTTTATTTTTATCCTTTAATGCCCATATTGTGTTCATAATGTCCTAAGTATTTGTGGTTGTTAGAGCAAAGTAAATTTGAAAATTTCCATGGAGAGGGCTAATGGTATCCATTTGTAAAACAAAACAAAACAAAAACACAGGGCACCTTTCCTATGGTTGTGAGCTGCCCTTCCCTTACTGCTCAATTCATTTTCATTAACACCCACCTCACAGTCCATAGGCAGCCATCTGTGTTCCCGTCTTGAAGAAATTTTATCCTACAAGTCTTTCCTCATGACACTGTTGCCTATTACATAAATCAAACAGAAATTCAACCTTTTGGAATAAAATCAGAAACCTTGGCTACAAGGTTGGTTCAACATCTGCAAATCAATCAATGTCATATAACACATTAATAAAAGAAAGAACAAGAACCATATGATACTCTCCAATAGATGCTGAAAAAGCATTTGGCAAAGTGCAGTGTCCCTTCCTGATTAAAACTCTTCAAAGCGTAGGCATAGAGGCCACATATTATCAATATTATCAAAGCCATCTATGAAAAACCCACTGCAAATATCATTCTCAATGGAGAAAAACTGAATACTTTTCCGCTGAGGTCAGGAACACGGCAGGGATGTCCGTTATCACCACTGCTATTCAACATCGTAATAGAAGTCCTAGCCTCAGCAATCAGACAACAAAAAGAAATTAAGGGCATCCAAATTTTGCCAAATTGGCAAAAGAGAAGTCAAACTATCCCTGTTTGCAGACGATATGACACTGTATGTGGAAAACTTAAAGGACTCCACTCCAAATCTGCTGTAACTTGTATAGGAATTCTGTTAAGTGTCAGAATATAAAATCAATGCACAGAAATTGGTTGCATTTTTTAAACCAACAAGACTGAAGAAACAGAAATTAAGGAGTGAATCCCATTTACAATTGCACCCAAACGCTAAGATACCTAGGAATAAACCTAACCAAAGAGACAAAGAATCTATACTCAGAAAACTCTAAAGTACTCATGAAAGAAATTGAAGAAGACACAAAGAAATGGAAAATGTTCCATGCTCCTGTATTGGAAGAACAAATATTGTGAAAATGTCTATGCTACGTAAAGCAATCTACACATTTAAGGCAATCCCTATCAAAATCCCATCCATTTTTTTTCAAAGAAATGGGGCAAATCATCCTAAAATATATATGGAACCAGAAAATACCTCGAATAGCCAGAGGAATATTGAAAAAGAAAGCCAAAGTTGTTGGCATCACAATTCCAGACTTCAAGCTCTATTACAAAGTTGTCATCATCAAGATAGTAGGGAACTGTCCCCCAAAACAGACATAGATCAATGGAACAGAATAGAGAGCCCAGAAATACACCCTCAACTCTATGGTCAACTAATCTTCAACAAAGCAGGAAGGAATGTCCTATGGAAAAGAGACAGCCTCTTCAACAAATGGTGTTGGGAAAATTGAAGAGCCACATGCAGAAAAATGAAGTTGGACCATTTCCTTACACCATACATGAAAATAGACTGGAAATGGATGAAGAAGCATAATGTGAGAAAGGAATCCATCAAAATCCTTGAGGAGAGAACAGGTATCAACCTCTTTGACCTCAGCAGCAGCAACTTCTTCCTAGGAACATCGCCAAAGGCAAGGGAAGCAAGGGCAAGAATGAACTATTGGGATTTCATCAGATCAAAAAGCTTTTGTTTGCACAGCAAAGGAAACAGTTAACAAAGCCAAAAGATGACTGTCAGAAGTTTATCTGGGAGAAGATATTTGCAAATGACATACCAGATAAAAGGCCACTATCTATCCAAAATCTATAAAGAGCTTATCAAACTCAACACCCTAAAAACAAATAATCGAATGAAGAAAAGGGCAGAGGACATGAACAGACATTGCTGCAAAGAATACATCCAAATGGCCAACAGACACATGAAAAAAAAATGCTCCACATCACTCGGCATCAGGGAAATGCAAATCAAAACCAGAATGAGATACCACCTCACACCTTTCAGAATGGCTAAAATGAACAAGTCAGTCAATGACAGATGCTGGCGAGGATGTGGAGAAAAGGCAACCCTCCTACACTGTATGTGGGAATGCAAGCTGGTGCAACCACTCTGGAAAACAGCGTGGAGGTGCCTCAAAAATCCAGTCATGAATTACCAAAAAAGGGATATAAATTACCAAAGTGTTTGTATAATTGTAATGTACAACTGCCCATTATCGTTCAATAGTGTCGGCTTGTACAAGAACTCTATAAAAGAACTCCACTTCTAAACTGTGGAAAATATGTTCCCTTTCACCCTATATACAACTATTAAGCCATTCATTTAGCTTTTAAAATATCCACTAATAATACAGGCTTTTTACTCATTTGAACAGGCAGCAGGGCTCTATTCTTATTGCTTACATCTGAAGGATAGACTTCTAGCATAAGAGGTAAAGCCCTTAAAGGAGCCCAATAATAACAACAAAATACAGTTTAGTGAGCCCTTACAATCTTCCAGCTACCTTTCTGAGAATACTTCAATTAATAAAACATATAAAATACCTGACCCCAAAGAGCTTACATTCTTTTGAAATATAATAGTGAAATACAGCAATAATAGAGGGGCACCTCGGTGGCTCAGTCTATTGAGTGACTGCCTCTGGCTTGGGTCATGATCTCAGGGTCCTGGGATGTAACTCCCCAGCAGGCTTTCTAGGCAGTGGGGTGTTTTCTTCTTCCTCTGCGCCCCCTCCCAATTCTCTCTCTCTCTGTCTCAAATAAGAAATAAACCAGTAATAGAATAATGATTGATGGTTGATGGTGATAAGTGTTACAAAGAAATACAAGAAAGGTAAAAACCATTGGAGAATGCTGGGATGAAAGTTAATTTTTATTTTGTGTTGGGTGGTTATATCTCATTTATGAGATGTTATTTGCACAAAGACCCAGGAAGTGAAGGAGGGTGTTATACAAATATTAAAGGAAAAGGTAGAGCAAGTAAGTATATATAGACTTTGTGTGAACAGCTGGTCTATTACTTTTGAGGAAAAGCAAGGAGGCCAATGAGGAGTTCATAGTGGTGGAGAGAGGAAGAACGTATTGATGCATGACCTTCTGGTACATTGAAATGCCTTCAGTTTTTATTTAATATGAAAGGGGACGATACCAAAAGACTTTCAACAGCAGAATAAAATCATCTGACTTCATTTTTAGGTTAAGTTGCTGTACCAAAATAAATTTGCAGGGAGAAAGGAGTGCAGTATGTGTGGAAGTGGGGCTATCAATCAAGTCAATAATTCAGGAACATATGATGGTGTTTTTAGCATGCTGGGTGGTAATAGAAGTGGTGAGGTATGGCTTTAATTTTGTATATATTTTGATGGTGAATATTCTGGTGAACAGGATGGGGTATGTGCAGGACAGACAACATCAACATTTATTTTACCTGCACAAACAGAAGGGTGGAGTCTTCATTCCCTGATATGGAGAGAACTCTGAATTCAAATGTTCTTTCTGATTAAATGGCATAGTGATGATGAGGATTTAGTCAGACAGTGAAAGAGAACAGTAAGCATAGTGTTAAGCGGTAAGACATAATACATTTGAACATCAAAAAACGTTGGGTTGGATCATCTGTTTATGTGAGTAAATAAATTAACAAAGGTTCCTGGGGTTCTGATAGAGGTAAAGAAGACTACTATATGATCCAAAGGGGCACGTGCACCAAATGTTTATAGCACCAATATCCACAGTAGCCAAACTATGGAAAGAACCTAGATGTCTATCAACAAATGAATGGTAAATATGATGGAATAGTATGCAGCCATCAAAAGAAATGAAATCTTGCCATTTGCGATGACATGGATGGAACTAGATGGTATTATGCTTAGCAAAATAAGTCAACCAGAGAAAGACACTATCATATGATCTCCCTGATATGAGGAAATGGAGGTGCAATGTGGGGGTTTGGGGGACAGCAAAAGAGTAAATGAAACAAGATGGGATCGGGAGGCAGACAAACCATAACAGACACTTAATCTCAGAAAACAAACTGCGAGTTGCGGGGGGGGGGTGGGGGAGGGTAGGGAGAGGGTGGTGGGGTTATGAACATTGGGGAGGGAATGTGCTGTGGTGAGTGCTGTGAAGTGTGTAAACCTGGCGATTCACAGACCTGTACCCCTGGGGCTAAAAATACATTATATGTTAATTTTAAAAAAAGAGGAAGAAGAAGACTACTATAAATCAAATGCTATGGTTTTCAGCAAAGAGTGTGTAATCAGGCATATTTTATTAAAGTAACCAAGTAAAATGGTCGAAAATTGGAAAAACAGAAAACATAAAAATCAGAGATTTTAAAAAGAGATATGGGACAGTGTAGAGAATATAGTCAATGATATTATAATAGTGTTATATGGTGACAGATGGTGGCTATATTTGTAGTGATCATAGAATAATGTATGGAGATATTGAAAACCTGAAACCAATGTAACACTGAATATCAACAATACTCAAATAAAAAAAGAGTAAAAATAAAACATTTTAATTTAAAAATAAAAAGAGGGACAAGAATTTGAAAAGTGAATTTCAAAAAGAGTAAAGATGAGGCTAAGACATACTCTGAACCTTGAGGAAAACACCATTTTGAAAATTCTTCCCATTTTGAGAAAACTCAAATGAATCAATACCATAAAAGAATCCATTTTAACTGAGAGATGTAATGAATGCTCAAGAAATAATTTTATGACAGGATAACTCTTCCCTATGAAACAGCATACAGAAACCAGGGGAAACGCCTGGAAGCAAAATAAACTATACTGAAAATAAGAATTAGGAAAAAGATAAAATGATGAAGGATAAGAAAATTAGACCTGCGACAGAGACCTAGTGAAGAGAATTTTTAGCTTGTGTTTTAATGTTTTTGAGGATAATCTAGCGTTCATAACTGCCTTGAGATAGGCTGGTTGTAGGCAGTTTAGGCAGACCCCTAAGACAGGCCTACTTTGGGCAGGTGGTGTTGGAGGAGGCCATTGGGCTGGACAAAGACAAATCCAACCATTTGACTAAAGTGTCTGTGAAGATGTTGAAGTCAGATGCAACAGAGAAAGACCTGTCAAACCTAATCTCAGAAATGGACATGATGAAGATGATTGGACAGCACAAGGACACCATCAACCTGCTGGGTCCTACACACAGGACGGTTCTTCGTACACTCTCATGGAATATGCCTCAAAAGACAACATACAGGAGTACCTGCAGGCCCAGAGGCCTCCTGACCTGGAGTACTGTTACAATATCAGCCACAATGCAGCAGAGCAACTCTCCTCCAAGGACCTGGTATCCTGTGCCTATCAGGTAGCCTGAGGCATGGAGTACCTTGCCTCCAAGAAGTGCATACACCAAGACCTGGCCACCAGGGAAGTGCTGGTGACAAAGGACAACATGATGAAGATCTCAGACTTCAGCCT
This sequence comes from Mustela putorius furo, assembly GCF_011764305.1. NCBI lineage: Eukaryota > Metazoa > Chordata > Mammalia > Carnivora > Mustelidae > Mustela > Mustela putorius. Next base: position 1,475,033 of record NW_025421988.1, read on the forward strand.
TGCCAGAGATATCACCACATCAGTTACTATAAAAAGACAACCAACAGTGGACTGCCTGTGAAGTGGATGGTCCCTAAGGCCATGTTTGACCAGATCTACATCGACCAGAGTGACTTCTGGTCTTTTGCGGTGATCCTGTGCAAAATCTTCACTCTGGAAGCCTCCCATATCCTGGAGTGCCTGTGGAGGTGGTTTTCAAGCTGCTGAAGGAGTCATTTGATGGATAAGCCAATAAGTGCACCAGAGAGTTCTACACAATAATGAGGGGTGGCTGGCATGTGGTACCTTCAAGCTGCTGGTAGAAGACCGGGATCATACTGTGGCCTTGACCTCCAACCAGGAGTACCCGGACCTGTCCTTGGCCCTGGAACAATACTGTCTATGCTTTCCCAACACCCAAAGCTCCACCTGCTCCTCAGAGAAGAATTCCACCTTCTCTCATGTGCCGTTGCCCAGGGAGGCCTATCTGCCCTGACACCCAGCCCAGCTTGCCAATGGTGGACTCAAATGACTAGTATCCCTATTACTCCTGTCCAGATTCCGTCATAAGCTCTAACCCTTACTTCCCACACTCCCTGCAAGACTGACTGCCTTCTCCTTTGTCCCTTTCCTACTGGCAGGAGCCAGCTGCCTACCTGAGGCCTTCACCCCTTGAAGCTCACCTCTCTTCCTCTTCCTCCTCCTTACAACCTGCTCATGAAAGAAAGGCACAGAGAGGCAGGTACTTGCTCGTGGCTACTTCCTTCCCTCCCATATGTTGGACCAAGACCCCTCCCTGGCATCTGGTACTGCCTGGACATCGAGGGAGTGGGAGATGAGGCATGCCAGTGAAAGCTGTCGCAGCTTTCCTGTTTTGGTTTTGTCTGCTTAGCATAACATGTAAGACTGAGTTCTGGTGGCAGGGTCCTAGTCCTTGGGGCTATAGCACTAGCGAGGGGAGGTCCACTGCTCTGGGCCTTGGCTAAGAGCAACCCCTGCTCCTGAGATATGGTGCAAGGGGCTTCTTAATTTTGATACTAATTTGCTTTGCTGACCAAAATACCTGGTATCAAAAGATGGGAAGGCAAAGACTGGAAGCAGTGTTGTGACCATGGGGTCCAGCCCCAAACTATGAAGAAAACATAAAGTGTGTAAATCCGAGTAAGTATATATTTACACACCTTTTTAAATAGGTTGTTATCAAAGATTTAATCAATGGGTAATATGCTTCTCGTGGCTGGGAAGCATCAGTTGCCATATATTAAAAACAAAGAAAAGAGGTGTCTGGGTGGCTTCCTCCATAAGTGTCCCTTCTTTTCAGGTCATAATTCCAGGGTCCTGGGATGGAGCCCCACATCAGGCTCTCTGCTCAGTGGGAAACCTGCTTCTCCTTTTCCCTCTGCCCTGCTTATAGTTCCTCTTCCTGTCTCTTTGTCTGTCAAATAAATAAAATATTAAAAAAGAAAGAAAGAAACAAAATGTTTTTGAAAGTTCTTTTTTTCTTTTAATTTTCTAGGGGTGCCTGGATGACTCCGTTCTTTAAGCAGATGTTTGCCTTTGGCTGAGGTCATGATTCCAGTATACAGGGATTCAGCCCAGCATGGGATTATTTGCACCCCAAGGAGCTTGCTTCTTCCTCTCCCTTTGCACGTTTTTCCCCCCACTTGTGCGCTTCCTCTCTCTCTCTCTCTCTCTCTCTTGCTGTCAATAAACAAAATAAAATCTTTCACTAAATAAATAAATAAATTTCTAAACCTACTTTCAGTTTAGGTCCCTTAACAAAAATTGCTACTCCTTCATTTAAAAAAAAATGAAGATAATTTAGAAAGATGCTTCATGAGCTAAAGAGCTCTTTTGTTTCTTTGTCAGGATTAAATATAGAAGTGCTTTAAAAAGTAAAAGAAAAAATATGCTATATTAACACTAATCACACTATAACTTTGGTGGTTATATCAAGATAATGAAAAGTGATTTTAAAGCAAATTTCATTATCAGACATAAAGATCAAGTCAAAATTCCAGAAGAGTAAAAGCAAGAATTCCTCAGGGAGTATAATAATTCTTGACTTTTAATACTTAATAACAGATTTGGGGATATATAGGGAAAAACTAAGAACAAAAAATCATAACTTCTACCTTAGAAGAGAAATGGAAAAAAATTTCAACACCTTTATTTTAAGATTATATAGACAAACGGTCATCAAATTGGTAAGATATGTAAGACTTGAACAAAATTATCAACTAACTAGATATGCTTGATATTACAGAACACTCCCAACAACCGCAGACTACATATATCTTAAGCCATGATTTTCTTTGCAAAGGTCAACATTGATAATGTTCTAGTCATACCTCCGTGTACCAGGAAAGAAGTAGCATATTTCTTGAAAGACACAGCTATCAAAGATCCGTTGAGAAACCGTAAAGATGGAGAAGGGATTTGCAAATTATACATCTGATAATGTACATCTACTCTGATTATTACAAAATGAATAAAAATATAAAACCTTACTAATAACCAAACAGAGTATCCAATTTTACATGTGAAGAAAATTGAAAACTTCCTTGGAGGACAGCTCAATTTAGATAGAGAAAACAGAATTATGTACTCAAAGGCACATTTTGAAGGAAGGATTGAATATAGTCTGCACTGCAAATATTCTTTAATCTTATGTTCTGAATTTCCTAAATTTAAGAAGTATTTGTTCAAATATTTATCTTTAAATAAACCCTAGGAGACTTTTTCTTGGATTCTGTAAAATCAGTCCATTTGGATACAAATCTTTTTGTCACTGATGGAAATTTTGATAGCCCTTAACTTTGGAATGCCTAATGTATTGTTACAGCAATTGTGATTTGCCAATACATGGGTGATGTGTGTGTGTTGTGTGTGTTTATTTTTATTTTTGATGGTTTTACTCTTCTATGAGATTTTTAAGTAGATATAATTTTAATAAATTATGATTTGTTGAAATTTATCTGAGGTTATATATAATAAAATGAAATTTGTGTGAACTGAAGAAGTGCGTCTCCATTTTTTTTTTTTTAAGAGTAGACTGGTCTTTAAAAATTGTCCAAAGAAGTACATTATATTCATTATTAAATTTGATAATATACAATAAAGTATTTATGGTCATATGGAACCATATCAAATTCTACTATTAATTCATATTAATAATTACCATAGAGAGAAAAAAGGGATATTTTTCAAAATGAAAATTAGTGTATTTTTCAAAATATGATATAGTGTTATTCACTGAACAGAGGGAACAAATGTCAAAGTTTAACACAGTTTACAGAATGTTTTAACATAAATTGAAATTTAAATCTGACCAAATTTCACAGTTAAGTAAAATGATAGCACTTTAAATCCTTGAAAAGTGGTAAGTGACCCAAAACATTGCTTAGAAAAACAAATTTTAACACTACACTAGTCTGAGATGGTTACGTTATGGTACAACTTGCCATTGTGTATCATCAAATGGTATATATTTTTTTCTTTTGGTCTTGTCATTATATTTTATTTTAGCCATTCTGATAAGTGTGTAGTGTTATCTCAGTGTCATTTTGATTGCATTTCCTTGATGTCTAGTTATGTCAAATTATATATTATTTGATGTTTAATGTTCTGAGCTTTCTCAGTTCAAGACCATGAAGCCACTTAGGAAAAATACAGTTGCAGATGTACTCATAGACCAACTCTTATTTAGAAATAAGAACAAACATTACTACCCATTCCAACAAAAAATAGATTTGTTATGCAGTAGGGATTTTATAAATTACCTGACACAACTTATATAGTAAGATGAAATGGGACTGGAGGCTTCTTGCAGCTATATACAACATCATTTTAATTTCAATTTTCAGTATAATTTTTCCAAGGTATACACAGAATATATATTTAATGTAAATTGTTAACATTTTATTTTTTTATTTTTTATTTTTTTAAATTTTTTTTTAAAGATTCACAATAGATGGAGAGGCAGGCAGAGAGAGAGAGGGAAGCAGGCTCCCTGCTGAGCAGAGAGCCCGATGCGGGACTCGATCCCAGGACCCCGAGATCATGACCTGAGCCGAAGGCAGCGGCTTAACCCACTGAGCCACCCAGGCGCCCAATTGTGAACATTTTAAACTCTGTATATGAAAATTAATCAATTTTAAGTTTATAACAATCCAAATTAACGGAAGTTTATTTTAAATTAGTTAGCTTTCTCTGCATTGCAAGACAGAATAATCAAGAATTGGTAAGAAAAAAATAATCTCTGTAAAATTACCAGGGGTGCATTATAAAGTGTTCGGTAACCGATCAAACTCACAATTTGGATTGAATGGCAAGTGATTTTTTAAAATCTGGAACTCATTGTCAATTTTTTTTTTCTTCATTGTGTCTTAATAAATTACTGTGTTCATTTGCATGGAAGTGAAGAAAAATGCATGACATTTCATCTCAACACTAACACTTTTAACTGGCAACTCTGAATGTACTTTACAGCAGTGTTGTAACAAAGTAAAGATCAATGATGTTTCATGAAATATTTGTTATAATTCTCAAGGAGATAGAGAGTTTGTGCAAAAATGCAAATCACTTTGCGACTAAACACATTGTTTATTTCAGCTAATTTTAAGAAAATATGCTAAGACTCTCTCAAAAAAGGAAGCAATGATTTAGGTTTTCCTTCAAACTCCTTATCTAATCCTGAACCAACAGCACATAGTTCAAAGAGCAACTAATTGGAGCAGCTCCAATTTACACATTTCCTAACAATGCTTAATTTAGTGGAATTTCTGTCCAATTTTGTTAATTTGATGTAGTGAAAGACAAACATTCAAAAAGATCATCCTTAATTTATATAGATTGCCAAACTCTGCATTTTCTGAATGACGCCCAGGAAAGTATTTTCAAAAAAAAACAAACAAACAAACAATGCCAGAACCACTATTAGGTCATCTCTAGGCAGAAAGTGACTCAGAGCCTACATTACTCTCTCCCTGAAAGTATACTGTAGGCACTGAAACTACTACCCTGAGTCTGTGCTATCAAATTCCTTAAGTTAGAAAGTTTTTAAAACCAGTCTGTGTGGGAGTATTTCATTTACAGATAGAGACTTGGTTGTTTATACATTTTCATACTTGATTTTTAGGGTGTAATAACTATGTTTTAAAATTCATGGTGGTTTTGAATACTGTTGGATAATTGTGCTAAAATGGTATATCCATTCCTCCTAGGAAACAGAAATTATAGAAAGGTAGTGTTTTTTTTCAGATCTGACATCTTTGAGTCATTGCAGTTTCAGTATAAATGCAATAGGAAAAGTGACATTCATGTTTATGATATTTTCTATAAATAAATTAGAATGTACTGGAGGCCTGATATAAAGTGGGATGACTAAACTTCAGTAAGATCTTGTTTTCAATTCAAAATAAATTTTAAATTGAATTATGCACCTCTAAGTTCAGAGACAATAAACATTAACCAACACAATTAATAAGTTCTATTTCTTGAAATTTCGGGAACATTGATAGTCTCACCTACTGGATGAACAACAGCTAAAATTTTTGGTCATGGATTCTTGCTAAAATATCACTTTCCCAAAGAAAATTAATGTTATGAATTTTCACTGATTGTTATTGATCATGAAGAATATAACAACCATGATAAAAAGAGTAGGAAAAACATGATATCTCATCTGTAAGGGCATGTGGAAAGTAGGAAATGCTAATAAAAATAACTACCATTATTTCCCAAGTTAACATAATATAACAGAACAAAAATATTTCATAACAATATTTTCTAGGCTCATTCTTTTTTTTAATATAATTTTTTATTTTTTATAAACATAAATTTTATCCCCAGGGGTACAGGTCTGTGAATCACCAGGTTTACACACTTCACAGCACTCACCAAAGCACATACCCTCCCCAATGTCCATAATCCCCCCCCCCTTCTCCCAAAACCCCCTACCCCAGCAACCCTCAGTTTGTTTTTGTGAGATTAAGAGTCACTTATGGTTTGTCTCCCTCCCAATCCCATCTTGTTTCATTGGTTCTTCTCCTACCCACTTAAGCCCCCATGTTGCATCACCACTTCCTCATATCAGGGAGATCATATGATAGTTGTCTTTCTCTGCTTGACTTATTTCGCTAAGCATGATACGCTCTAGTTCCATCCATGTTGTCGCAAATGGCAAGATTTCATTTCTTTTGATGGCTGCATAGTATTCCATTGTGTATATATACCACATCTTCTTGATCCATTCATCTGTTGATGGACATCTAGGTTCTTTCCATAGTTTGGCTATTGTGGACATTGCTGCTATAAACATTCGGGTACACGTGCCCCTTTGGATCACTACGTTTGTATCTTTAGGGTAAATACCCAATAGTGCAATTGCTGGGTCATAGGGCAGTTCTATTTTCAACATTTTGAGGAACCTCCATGCTGTTTTCCAGAGAGGTTGCACCAGCTTGCATTCCCACCAACAGTGTAGGAGGGTTCCCCTTTCTCCGCATCCTCACCAGCATCTGTCATTTCTTGACTTGTTGATTTTAGCCATTCTGACTGGTGTGAGGTGATATCGCATTGTGGTTTTGATTTGTATTTCCCTGATGCCGAGTGATATGGAGCACTTTTTCATGTGTCTGTTGGCCATCTGGATGTCTTCTTTGCAGAAATGTCTGTTCATGTCCTCTGCCCATTTCTTGATTGGATTATTTGTTCTTTGGGTGTTGAGTTTGCTAAGTTCTTTATAGATTCTGGACACTAGTCCTTTATCTGATATGTCGTTTGCAAATATCTTCTCCCATTCTGTCAGTTGTCTTTTGATTTTGTTAACTGTTTCCTTTGCTGTGCAAAAGCTTTTGATCTTGATGAAATCCCAATAGTTCATTTTTGCCCTTGCTTCCCTTGCCTTTGGCGTTGTTCCTAGGAAGATGTTGCTGCGGCTGAGGTCGAAGAGGTTGCTGCCTGTGTTCTCCTCAAGGATTTTGATGGATTCCTTTCGCACATTGAGGTCCTTCATCCATTTTGAGTCTATTTTCGTGTGTGGTGTAAGGAAAGGCTCATTCTGATAACTCTTTTCTACATTCAAATTTAAAGGTTGAGGCATGTGATATATATTACACAAAAACCATCCCAAGGAATTCGTTTAAAAAAAAAAAAACAACTCTTAATAAAGGACAAATCCAAAGGAATTTCTTTTCTAATTTAATTAACAAATTATAAATCGACTTACCTATTTCATCACAGTGTATCAGGCACCAATAATATTTTTTAATCGTCATACCTGATGCAATAGTTACCATCTTTCAGACATACTGATCATGAGCAAGCAAATAAACAAGAGCACTGTAGCTTAAGATCTACCTGCATAAATATAGGACTACTTCAGACAATCTCTTCACCACAACATAGCAATGAATAGAAATCATACATGCTCTGTAATGGACATACAGATGAGATAGAAGGGGATGGGTGTTACTATATGCAGAATCTTTATTAATTACATTGTAAAACCATAATATGGAAAAAAACAGAATACAATTTTAGAAATACCCAGGTCACCATCATTGTTTTATTTTTATATGTGTAGATAAGGAGTTTAGTAAACAATCCATGACTATTCAACTTCTTATATTTTGAAAATTTTAGCAACAGTAACAAACCTAGCAACTAGAAAATTGTATCTATCTGCAAAATAAAGCAGCTTTGCCAGCATGGTAGAGAGGAAAAGCAAAACAAAATAAGTAAGAAAAGTTTAACATTTCACAAGAGTTTTACTTTTATATTTTTTATTTATTTTATTTTTTATTTTTCACTTATTATTTACTTCTATTTTCTACTTTTATTTTAATGAAAATGCCATGACCATAACATAAGAGCAGAATTAAACCAACATGAGAAATTATTTTTTTCATAAGTTATAATAAACTAGCTTGGTGATTAATTCAAAAATTATATTACAAACTTCAGTGTTCTTGCAGTAAGTATCACTTCATAAACAAATGAGTCAGGAGTCATAAACTAAAGATGATTCTAAATGTTATTTAGAGAGACATTCTGTTCTTAATATATTTCAAATATTCTACACAAGGCAAAGTGGATCCAAGTAATCTGTAGGCAAAATAAGATTTTAGAGAAGTATATATTTCCAACAGTATTTATAAAATATTACCTTTATGTAAGGCATCATCCTGGACTTTGTGGAAAACATACAAAGGAGTAAGAAGTGGCCCTTCAAGAAACACATAGAATATCAAGGTTTAACATGAAGCAGCATGTCTTCTCTAAGTAAAAAAAACATTGTACCAACTGACTTTACTGAAACTTTATATTTATTGCTCTCGTTTTAGGTCATATTGTCCTTCTGCATGCAGGCTCCGATAACGGACATGATATAGACTGAATAGCTTATAAAGAACAGAAAACAAGAAAACTTATTTCTCACAGTTCTAGAACTGAGAAGTTCAAGATTAAGGAATGGGCATATCCAGGGAGAGCCCACTTCCTCATAGATGGCTATCTTCTCACTGTAAATGTACATGATGAATGAAGCAAGAGAACTCTCTGGGGTCTCCTTTAAAAGGACTGTAATCCCACTTATGACCTAATCACCTCCCAAAGGCCCCTATGTTTTAATACTATCACTTCCAGAGTTAGATTTCATAATATGATTTTGGGAGACATAAACATTCACACCATAGTATATATAAACAAAAAAAGACACAGAAACAAGAAACAACAAAAATTATTTTAACTACCTATTATTTTCAACTACATAAAATTTTTAATTTGTTTCTATATAATATTAAATAACTCATTTGAGTGATTCACTTATATCCAATGCATCTGAGTGCAATTAAATTTGCTTACCCAACATATCCAGCAGCATATTTCTTCGGACTATCCCATTCCCCACCTTACAGGATTTACCACAATTAGAAGACAGGGGATAGAGGATAGATAGATAGATGTATACATAAACACACTTGTACATACACATATGCATATTTTTTCCTGTTAATGATACTCATGCAAATAAAATTTAAGCTCAAGGAAACCTGTCTTGTGTGTTACTTAATATCCAGTTTTTAGTCAACATCCAAAAACAAATAATCCAATAAAAACATGGATAGAAGACATGAACAAGTGTTTCCCCAAAGAACACATTCAAATGTTCAGTAGATACATGAAAAGATGTCCATCATCATGTATCATCAGGAAATTGCAAAGCAAAACTAGAAAAGAGATACCACCTCACACCTGTCAGAATGGCTAAAATCAACACTACAGAAAAACAAAAAGGTGTTGGAGAGGATGTGAAAAAGTAACACTAGTGGGGGCTGCCTGGGTGGCTCAGTGGGTTAAGCCTCTGCCTTCAGCTCAGGTCATGATCTCAGGGTCCTGGGATCAAGTCCCACATCGGGCTCTCTGCCAGGCATGGAGCCTGCTCCCTCCTCTCTCTCTCTACTTGTTATCTCTCTCTGTCAAATGAATAAAATCCTAAAAAAAAAAAAAAAAAAAAGAAAAAAGTAACAATTGTGAACTGTCGGTGGTGATGCAAACTGATACAGCCATATTGGAAAACAGTATGGAATTTCCATAAAATTTAAAAAAAATAGAAGTCCTTTGTGATAAACAATCCTGTTGGTGTGTATTTACCCAATGAATATAAGAAAAAACTTATTCAAAGGGATGCTAGCACCCCTATGTTTATAGCAGCATTATTTATAAAGCTAAGATATGGAAAGAGCCCAAGTATCCATCAATTGATGAATGAATAAAGGATAAGTGGTATGTATATACAATGGAATATTATTCAGCCATAAAAAAAGACCGAAATCTTGCCATTTGCAATAACATGGATGGAACTAGACAGTATAATGCTAAAAGTGAAATAAGTCAGTCAGAGAAAGACAAATACCTTTACTCATATATGGAATAAAAGAAACAAAACAAACAAGCAAAAGGGAAAATAATAAGACATAGAAAGAGAAGCAAAGCAAGAAACAGATATTTCATTACGGAGAACAAACTGATGGTTACTTGAGAGGATCTGAAAGGAGTGATGGATTAAATAAGTGATGGGGGTTAATTAGAGCACTTGTCATGATGAGCACTGAGTGTTATATGTTATATTGTACACATGAAACTAATACAACCATATATGTTAACTAACTGGATTTCAAATGAAAACTTTTTTAAAATACCCAGTTTTTAGCTCACATTCTGGCTTACAAAAGGGATTTAGTCAGGAATTTGGAGATTAGTTAATGAACAAATAAAGGGGTGAACAGGCAGTTGTTAGATAAAATTACTATCCTTTCTGGCATGATCTTATACCTTTTATCTAGAATTAGTTTTAGCACTTTAGACTCTTCCTATTTTATTTTGAGTCATTAAACAAAAATTTCCTCAAAGGACCTTAGACTCCATCCAATTTGAGCAACAGTGTGTGAGAGAGGAAATGGTTTCCAGGAGGAAAAAAAAAAAAAAAAAAAAGATGAACTAAACTACTTTTGTTTACAAGTGAATGCATAGTTCTTCCACAGAAGAAGCTCTAAATGGTCATGGCTCCAGCTTTATATGTGTTCAGTCATATGTTCAGAAGTAGGTAACACTATCAAAAAATATAAAGCATCTGAGATTTTTTTCCCTTATTTGAAAGCTGGTGTATGAGTCTGCCGTGGTTTCTTGGGTGTTGATAGAAGATGCAGACTCATGGTTCAGAAATAATATAGTTCATTATTCACAGCAATAGAAGTAGTCAGAATATTAACAGTTTTGTGTGTGTGTGTGTGTGTGTGTGTGTGTGTGTGTGTAGGGGTGGGAGTTATATATCAGTTCTGAGCCTCAGTTCCCACAAGAAGAATCAAAACAGAGGCAGATAATATTTGCAAACACAACAGGTTAAGTTAAAAAAAAGATACTATTTCTGTTTTCCAAGTCTATTCAATACAACCATCTTCAAAGGATAGTCTAGAAGAAATAATAAATGCAGAAATGTAAGCAACCAATTGAAAAGTGTCTCCCAAGAAACACACTTTGAGAGTCTTCATTTGACAAAAATACTATAGGATATTACATGGATCGGGTGCATTGAATACTGGAAGGTTAAAATTACAAGGGACCAAATATTTTTAAGCAGTTCTGGCATCCAGTAGAGTTCAAATAGGTTTTATAAGATTGAGGAAAGAAGCCATCAAAACCTGGGCCCAGGGGCGCCTGGGTGGCTCAGTGGGGTTAAGCCTCTGCCTTCGGCTCAGGCCATGATCTCAGGGTCCTGGGATCGAGCTCTGCATCAGGCTCTCTGTTCAGCAGGGAGCCTGCTTCCCCCCCCCTCTCTCTCTGCCTCTCTGCCTACTTGTGGTCTCTGTCAAATAAATAAATAAATAAAATCTTAAAACAAAACAAAACAAAAAAAAAAAAACCTGGGCCCAATTTTCCCCAAAAGTATGATTCTGATTCTAGTCTCTATGATGTTATTCCTTGAAGACAATGTCTCTAGTTGAGTTGAATTAGTTTACTAAAGAGCATACCCCCATTTGTTGTAGGCGATGAACAATATGCAAGAGGCAAAATGCCACATGGAAGCCACCTGGTCTTCAGTGGAATATAGAATCAGTTCCTTTGGGATGAATTTGTTCCACATTTGACTTCCCACTTAAGGGAGAATAAGAGTACCTTCTAATAGATTTTAAATAGGAAATGACAATGGAAGCTTATGCAAGATATATAAAATGGGAAATTTCATTTAGATAAGCAATCATTTCAAAGTCATCTTCTTAATATTACAGACTCTTCACATAATCATAATTTTATTTTGGTATTATATGGTAATTTCAAATATAGTAAATATAAAGAATTTACCTCTGTAATTATAGCGAGTCTGGTCATAGTTTGATGGCAACAAAACTTCGATTTAGAAGTATGGTCTACCAATTATTAATACATTTGGAAATGGTTTGTCATCTTCACTCCACTTGTCTCACTAAAACAGTGAGCCAAAAAAGTAGGTCCATGCTGTTTACTATGGTCAAAATGGGTTGCTTTTGTGCTTGGTAAAGAAGCAGTCATATTTTGGAAGAAGAAACTGAGGCTATTAATATTTTCAACTTATTTTCAGAAAAGGAAAGTAAGGATAATCTAAGCTAAAGCCAAAATCTAACACAAGGTGGCAGGAGAATGATCTTTTCCCAGATAAAGGGTTTTTCAACTTAGCCATGTTAGGAGGAAGAAGAGATGAGACATTGTGGACTTGACTAAGGTTTGTACACTGTTCAAAAAGTTTTCAAAATAATGTGTATTATTTTTATTCTTTTAGTTGAGACAACAAAACAAACAAACAAACAAACAAACAAAAAACCACTAATGAGCTTACTCTTAAAAGGAGGTAAACAAGAAACTAGCAAAGACTGTTAGGTATTGTCCCCCTCTTTTTTTTTTAAAAAATTATGTTATGTTAGTTACCATACAATATATCATTAGTTTTTGAAGTAGTGTTCCATGATTCATTGTTTGTGTAAAACACCCAGTGCCCCATGCAATATGTGCCCTCCTTAATACCCATCACCAGGCTCATCCATCCCCACCCCACATCCTTCTCATCTTTAAAACCCTCAGTTTGTTTCTTGGGGTCCATAGTTTTTCATGTTTCATTTCCCCCTCCAATTCCCCCACTTCATTTTTCCTTTCCTTCTCCTAATGTCCTCCATGCTATTCCTTAGGTTCCACAAATAAGTGAAACCGTATGATGATTGACTTTCTCTGCTTGACTTATTTCACTTAGCATAATCTCCTCCTCCTTCATCCTTTCTGATGGCTGAGTGATATATTCCATTGTATCCATAGATCACATCTTCTTTATCTGTTTGTCTGTTGAAGGGGATCTTGGCTCTTTCAACAGAATGGCTATTGTGGACATTGCTGCTACGAACACTGGGGTGCATATGGCCCTTCTTTCCAGTAAAATAGAGCTAGCCTATGACCCAGCAATTGCACTACCGAGTATTGACCTCAAAGATACAGATGTAGTGAAAAGAATTAGGTATTGTTAAAGCACAAATGCAGGGGATAGAAGTTATGGTACAGAAGAGGGAAGGGCAACCATATGGCAGAGTAGAATAAATAAAGTAGCTCAGGAAGAGATTAGTCATATCCAGATATTGTAAGGCATGTGGGGTTGGCAGGGAGAGCATGAGAAATCATGAGAGCAGAGAGAGAAAATGGACCAGGCAGGAGAGGTTTATAACATTTTTTAACATCTAAGGTAAGCATATGCAAAGCAGAATAGGGAAAGAAATAAAAGTTTTTATAAGACTCAATACATAAGGAATAACGTGGAGGACACTGGGAGATGGAGAGAAGTGTGCTGGGAGAAATCGGAGGGAGAGACAAACCATGAGAGACTGTGGACTCTGAGAAACAAACTGAGGGTTTTGAAGAGGAGGGTGGCAGGTGGTTGGGTGAGCCCAGTGGTGGGTATTAAGGAGGGAATTTATTGCATGAAGCACTGGGTGTGGTGCATAAACAATGAATTTTGGATCACTGAAAATAAATTAAAAGAAAAAAAAAAGACTGACTACAGACATGGACCTCAGTGTAACACAGATATGGAGCTCACTGTAATACCAGCCACTTCCCACCGACACACACAGACTATGATAATAATAAATAATAATGCAATTAAGAAAATTGCCTGCCAAATAATTTTCCTCTTTTTTATTTTTATGATTATTATTTTTATTTTATTTTTAAAGTTTTTATTTAAATTCCAGTTAGTTAAAATAAGGTTAATATTAGTTTCAGGTGTACAATATAGTGATCAACACTGCCATACAATGGCTTAAATAAAAAAATGAAAAAAAAAATTTTTAAAGATTTTATTTTTAAAAAACCTCTCTACACCCAAGGTGGATTTCAAATGTACAACGCCAAGATCAAGAGTTACATGTTTTACTGACTGATCCAGCCAGGCACCCCAACAAATAAAATTTTATAAAATTGTTGAGTTTGTGGGAGTCTCATTTGCTCAGTCAGTTAAGTGTCTGCCTTTGGCTCAGATCATGATCTCAAGAGTCCTGGGATTGAGCCCCATATTGCTCATGCTCTCTCTCTCTCTCTCTCTCTGGCTTTTGCTCTCAAATAAATAAATAAAATATTTTTTTAAAAAATTGTTGAGTTTGTTTAACTAGTTTTAAAACTAGTATACAGAGATGAAGATAAAGTATGATGTCATGGCAGGGAAAAATACAACTTACACGTTTTTTAAAAATAAAATGTGCAATGCAAGTTACATCACTTCTTTTATCACCACACTGGGACTTTCCTACTGAGTTGTTGTAATGTAAGGACCTATTTTATATTTTTATATTTTAGAAAGAGGCTTTCATTGAAGTTAACCCTTAAACTGTCCTTGCTCCCCTTCCCCCAGGGGATTCACTTAAAAACAAGTCCTGGAAATCAGCTCCAGGTAACAAAGCACATATACAAGGGTGGGTCAGGCCAGGTGGAGACATCAATCAGCGGGGGGGGGGGGGGGCTGGCGGTGTTTGCATTTTGTCTCCCTAGATACTAAGGAGTATGCCCCCACTCCTCCACCCTTTGGGAACCTTTTTGGCACCAATCCTAATCAAGGTGTAATAGGCTGGGTCAAATGTCTATACTAGGGTAAATTGTACCTCAATTGGTCACCTAGCCTCACTGTGGAGTTTCCTGTGTGTGTTAAAATCTCATTGGTCACCTGTGCGTGGCCAGGCCTGACTGCATGGCCTTTGCCCTTAAAAGCTAGACTGTGAAACAGAGAAGGGTTGCCTTCTCTCATAAGAGGTGTGGCCCCGAACGTTCGGTTAGATTCTTGATGCTTGGCATGAAATAAAGCTTTGCTTGACCTTCGCTTTACATCAGTCTCGCTCCTATAATCATAGACCCATTATTGGGGCATAACAGTATTAATCTTATAGTTATAAGTCCACAATGCATCCATCATCCATCCTACCCTTTAACATTCCCCTTTGGACAGACCCATGATCTAGAACAAGCCTTATTTTATAGTGCCTTGTAGGAGATTTTTGCTGCTGCCTAAATTGCCTACTTTCCTCTCACCATTACCACGGAAATTGGGCCCACTGAAACAAAGGGGTAGTGTAAGAAATTAACAACTTCCATAAATCTCTTTAAATAATAAAGTATAAGATAGTGATACCTTTTTTTTCTGCCACATAACCAATTCTTGCAAGAATAAGGTCATATAAGAGAATTTACAACACATGCTAGCATTATCCTACTGGACCCAGATCATTTGTATGTTTCTCTGTCTCTGAGAAATGTAGTTATTTACATGACTGAAACATACAAATTGTTTGATATGACTACTAATATCACCTACATTATTTTAATATGTTTAAGGCTTCTGAAATACATAGGTTTTGCAAACACTTATTAAGAATCTTGTATATATCAAACACTTTAAAAATCTCTGCATATAAAAAACAAAAACAAAACAAAAAAGCTCTACCTCAATGGAACTTTGAGTCTGAAAAAGATACAGGCAATATACAAGGCAACAGATAGGATAATTACATATTTGATTATATACTTGGAGGATGTCACATTAAATTGATATGAAAATGATGAGAAGGATCTGAATTTCTTGTCAAAATTTTTGCCTTAAACGAAATTGATATTTAGGGAAAGTTTTTACTGAAAGAGGTCCTGTGTCAACCAAAAATGTTAAACCATGATCTGACTAAATTTTCCAGTTGTGATCATTGCTTTGTTTAGCTGTCTTATATTAAGACTGAATTTAGTAATTCAGTCTCAGATTTCAGTCTTTTTTTTTTAAGAATTTATTTATTTATTAGAGAGAGAGAGAGTGGGCGGGGAGGTGCAGAGGGAGAGGAAGAACCAGACTCCTTGTTGAGCAGGCAGCTGATGCAGGACTGGATCCTAGTACCCTGGCATCATGACCTAAGCTGAAGGAAGACACTTAACCAACTGAGCCACCCAGGCACTCTAGACTGTAAACTTATATATATATATATATAAACTTATATATATATATATATATATATATATATATATATATATATATATATAAATATATATATATATATTTCCATTTAGTGATAAGGTGTATATATATATATATATTTTTTTAATTTTAATTGTTAGAAAATGTGTCACAGAAAGTGTTTAAACTTTGAGATACAGATGCAACATATAATGAACTACATTGTTTGAATGTCTAATTTTTAAATGCTGTTAGAGGAAACTTGGTGGAAATGTTCTTATGTGGTTGTGTTTCTGGAACTAAGTTTATTTATTAATAAGGAATAGTTTAAAATTATGAAATGACCAGGAGTGGACAATTTTCCTAATCCTATCAGCTCTTTGCAGCTCTTTTATTAGGCCCCTTTAGGGGAATATCAGGTTTATTTATCTAATTAAATTTATCTAATTAAATTTTATATTAACGTGCTTTTGACTTTTGGCCTTTCTCTTCCTTCTGTTCTTTTTTCCCCCTAAATTACATGTTTCTGTTTAACAGCTACTATCAATTCTTTGATAGGAATTCTCGACATCAATTTACTAACTCCAGAGATGAAGCAGCATCAATATTTAGAAGCTAAGAATACAAAGCCTTGGGCATCTGGATGGCTCATTCAGTTAAGCATCTGCCTTCAACTCAGGTGGTGATCCCAGGGTCGTGAGATGGAACCCCAGGTTGATCTTTCTGCTCAGCTGGGAGCCTACTTCTCCCTCTCCCTCTGCCTGCAGCTCCCTTTGCTTGCGTTTCTCCCTCTCTTTGTCAACTAAATAAAATAAAATAAAATAATGTAAATAATACATTTATTTATTTATTAAAATGCAATTATTACACAATACATAATGTATTGCATAATTATAATAATGATTAATAATTTACTAAATATTTATATTAAATATATCAATTTAATTAAATAAATATTTTTTAGAATTTAAAATATTTCAAATTTAGAGTATTAAATATTAAATCATTAAAAAAATAATAAACAAATATCTAAACATAATTAAATAAAATAATTTATTTATTAAAATGAATAAAATAATGTTAAGTCATTATCTGAGCATGTATTTTTAAATAGTCTAAAATAAACCATCTAATAAAGTCTAAATACATTGAGTTCAGATATTTATACAAGTTAACCCAGACACTCAACCCACAGACAGTTTCAAAACATTTGTTTTTTTATCTACTACTCAAAATACGATTGTAATGTATTTATTTATAACTTGGACATAGCAAGGAACTTGGAGGAAAAGGAGACATTTGCTTTTAATACTTGAAAATTATTTTGTTGATTAAAAAAAAATAAAAACCTTAACACAGGAACATTTCTTCTTAAATAACACTGTGAAGTTTCTGAGTCGCCTTCTATTAAACGTGCTGATAAAATGGCCTCAGTTACTCATTTAAATTATTAGCTGAATGGGTAACAAATGAAGTAGAGAGCTTTTTAATTATTTATGAATGTATTGCTTGTGGATGGAGTGCCACATAGAGTTACCTCTCTTTTTGACTTTGTTTTTGTGAGCAGCAGTGGAATCCATGAATGAGATTAAACTTAAGGACATTCACAGAAATTCTTAATGAACTTCCGGGGGGGAAGGGCAGTAAGTGCAAGGAAAAACTGCAGCAAGACTAATTACAAATTTCAAGTGGTCATCGCTTAATTATAGAAGCTTTTAAGTTCAAGTAATATATCTTTTTATGAGCCTATCATATTGTATTAATTACCACAAACTGCACTCTTGAACACTTATCTTTTCACATATTTCTTATTCTTAGTACTTAAAATTACCCTTATGACTGATAAGTAAATGGATTTTTACTGACAATGCATTTATTTACATAAATAAATAATGCTGTTTATATATATAAAAACAATTGAATATGTGTATGTGTTCAGTGAAAAATTTTTTCAAATTAACATCTTAATTCTACCACATTGGTTACAAATAGATATAGACTTTATAGATTCATCAAATATTTTATTCTCAAATTTATATCTCCTTTGTGAAGTAAATGAAACTGTATATATTGAATATAATCCTATCACATGTAACAGTTACTAGTGCATTCCAGGACATACATAGGTCAGGTTCTACTCAAGGCATCACGGATAACTGGACTTAACTTTCTATACTAGGAGTCTTCTGTATATTTCTGTGGCTTTTATACTACAATCAGGAGGAAGAATTCTTTTGCTAAAAGCTTCCAAATGACTATGTGAGTAGATTATTTGTAGACCAGTGATATAATATTATAGTTTACTATGTAAAGCATGATAAAATAAAATGCTACTGCCATATTTAATTTGTTCAGTAAAGCATTCATTTAGTTAACAAGCATTCATTTTTTTTTTTTTAAGATTTTATTTATTTATTTGACAGACAGAGATCACAAGTAGACAGAGAGGCAGGCAGAGAGAAAGGAAGGGAAGCAGGGTCCCTGCTGAGCAGAGAGCCTGATGTGGGGCTCTATCCCAGGACTCTGGGATCATGACCTGAGCAGAAGGCAGAGGCTTTTAACGCACTGAGCCACCCAAGAGCCCCAAGCATTCATTTTCTTTATACAGAAGAGATAGAACAATATTATATAGTAGAAAATACAGTAAATAATCTAGAAACCTTGATCATTTTGTTTTGACAATTTTAGAACATAATATTAGCTAAAGTTCAAGTGCAAGTTATATTTGTATCATAGGAGGAAAAGTTAATTAAAAGTTTGTTTATTACCATAGTTTAACACTTCAACAAAATGATAACGAGTCAAAAATTAATGAATATATGAAGTATACAATAAAAACAATAATCTTGAGTGTATGTGACTCACTGTAGGTATTGATAGGCTAGAAGTCAAAGGGAAAGTATCTATAGGGTTTGTTCAGTTCCATGCTCATCAGATTAATAGGCTTTCTCATATTGCTTCTTTCACCACGTTAATTTGTCTAATGAAGTTTTCAAGAGTTAAAGACAGTGATAGGTTCATGGCTGGAGAGAAGGTACAGAATCTAAGATAGTCCAGCAGTGCTTATTATTTAAGAGAAAGACAGCATGGGAGGTGAGGGGTGGAAGGAAAGGGATAAGAAGAGAGAATCTTAAGCAACCTCCTTGCCCAGCACAGAGCCTATAGGGGCTTCATCTCATCACCCTGAGATAACAACCTGAGCTGAAATCAAGAGTCAGATGCTTATCTAATTGAGTCACCCAAGTGCACCATTTTTTTCCCTGTATCTTTATTTCCATCTCTTTCTGTAACTGAGTTTCCCTTCAAAATCAGGACTTGCATACACAACCTAAATAATTATTTTGGGATTTGATCACGTGGAAGAGGAGAGAATGAGAAGAGCTAAGTGGTCCAGGAGAAACATATATGAGTTCAGACTGAGTGGATTATGATTGTAGACAACTGAGCATCAATCCTAATGCACAGAAAACATCTCAGAATTATTTTCCTGAAACAAGAAAGACTCTGTTTAACCCCACTGGCTTCTGCATCCTATCCACAGTGGTTAAAATTCATCCCAGAAGTAATTAATGTCCCTGACTTTACTATTACTGGGCATGAGAGAGGAGCT
Organism: Mustela putorius furo; assembly: GCF_011764305.1. NCBI lineage: Eukaryota > Metazoa > Chordata > Mammalia > Carnivora > Mustelidae > Mustela > Mustela putorius. The sequence continues at coordinate 1,494,628 of NW_025421988.1, forward strand.
GAGTGGGCTTGGTCAGTGTCCCACCTAATGAAAGGCAGAGCAGATTCAGGCAAAAAAAATTATGAGTTCTTTCCAAATTAGATTTAATAGGATTCTATTTTTCACTTATGAATTCATTTTACATTTTATATTTTATCGATTTTTCTAAGCTTTGGCCAATATTCACTGCATTTTCGAATAGCCTTTATCTATTTTTGTAAATCATTTTTCTGCTACATTTGTTTAGTCATGGTTATCCATTTCTTCTTCCAAGTTTTTCAGATATGTGATATCATTTTCCAAATTAATTATTTAAAATGTTTATTTTTTATACTAAACTTCTATGAAAAACATTGATATATGTATTATGGCATATTGTGTTCCCCTTTTAACTTATTTTTAAAAATGTGAATGTGCCTTGGCAAATTCATATTGTTTCTTTTTATGCTTATGTAGATTCTTCATAATTTTCCCAAGTTCATTGGCTTATGGTTTATATTTTTTAAATAATTTTCCTACTGCCAATTAATAGATCTTTTTCCATTACATTGTCTAAGTTGCTATTGCCATTATAAGTAAAAAGCACCTGGAAATCTATATCCCTGTCCATTTTCCTCAAATCACTCATTATTTTCAGGATCTAGTTGGATTTTCTTACGGGTTCCAGGTGGACAAGCTTTTGAACTGGTGCTAATTATTATTTCTGTTTCTGGTTTCCTGCATTTACCAGCTTCAGGGATCATTTTTTAACAATTATGATGAAATGAAGGCATCATATTCTTATTCTCAACTTCATTAATAATGATATTAGTATAACATGTCCTACAAGATAATAATAGATACATGTAAAATAATTTCATTGACCCAAAAAAGTGGTGGAAAATGTAAATAAAACACAGTGGCAACCAACTAGTCATTTCAAGTTGAGCTATTTTTTTTCCCCCTTTATCTCCCTGTCTCTTTAATTTCCTGTAGCACATTCCTACAAAGTATTTTAAGGTGTTTTATATGCACATACATAGAGATCATCATGGAGTCTAAATCTAATAATTCCTTGTCAGTTTTAAATATTTTAAGTATTGTTCATTCCTATGTCAGTTGTCTATTAAACTTTTTCTCCACACTGTACTTAATTTTCAAGGAAATATTTAATTTTAATATAAATTAATTAATCACTTTAATAAATATTTTTACCTTATGGATTAATCTTTGATGCTTATTTCTTAATTTTTTTAACTTTTAAAATTTTATTTAGAGAGAGAGAGAGAGAGAACAAGCACAAGCAGGGGAAGCTGCAGAGGGAGAGGGAGAAGAAGAAGCAGGTTCCCCACCAAGCAGGGAGTCAAGCTCAGTCTCAGGGCCTTGTGATCATGATCTCTGGTGAAGGCAGAGGCCTAGCTGACTGAGCCACTGAGTCTAATTGTTATCTTTGATATTTAAGGAAATACTTTATCATCTCTAATTGATCCCCTATGTCACAAATACAGTTTTCTCTATGGTGCTATTAATTTTATTGTCTTAAAATTAGACTCTTTTTCTAGAAGCATTTTTAATCAGTCTCTTAGGTCTATAATTTAGTTTTTATACATTTCATTTAGTATTTTATTTTATCTTCATCATCTCTGAGTATTCCTGACCAGTACTCATTGGTCAAATCTTTTTTATTAATCTATTCCAAAAATTTGTTTGTTTCTATAACATTTTGTTATTACTGCTGTCATTCTTAGGTTTTGCCTTTATATTCTTTTTGTTTTGTTTTGTTGTTGTTTTATGCTTTGGTGTTTTTGTTGTATTGTTTTGTTTTTCTTTTGAATTAATACAATTAAACCTTTAGATTTCCTTCATACCTTTAATTATTGTCACTTATTTTCACAAATGATATTACCATAGTACAGTAATTCTAAATACTTCTGAATTAGCTGTATTATTTCTTTTTAGGTATCAAGTTAACTTCCAGTTACATGGACTTAATATTTTGGTCATTATATTCTAGTTTTATTGCCTTATCATTGGAAAATATAGCCCGATACTTAACTCTAGGGAATGATGTGGGAGAGCTAGGTTCTTGTCTCTTGGAGTCAAAGAAGGAATCTCGTGGGCAATGGAGAGTGAGTAAGTGACAGAAGTTTATCAAGTGAATATATAGAAAAAGCTCTCACAACTAAGAGAGGTCCCCACACAGTTAACAATGAGTGCCTTCAGGGTTTATTTTTTTATAAAAAGGTAACCAGGCAACTTTAATCCTTTTAACATCTCTATCAATAACTCCTTCAGTGGCTTACCTCCTTTTTAGGGTCTGATTATTCTTTTTTGGTTACAGGTGATTATCATAGAGACACTCACCCCACATGACCCACCCCATACACCTAGGGCAGGGTGGTCCTCCATCCCACATGCCTAGATCAGGGTGCTCTTCCCTGGGCAGGGTGGTCCAATTTATCTCTTTACTCTGGTTTTCCCACACCACATTTTGGGGATTTCTGAGAGCCTGTTCACAAAGTTCCCTATGGATCTCTTCCTCCCTAGCCCCACCTGTCCGTTACTCATTTTGAGAGTTGATATTACCAAAGTACTCTAATTCTAAAAATTTCTGAATTAGCTGTACTATTTCTTTTTAGGTATGAAGTTAACTTCCAATTATATGAATTTAATAATTTGGTCATTGTTTTCTAATTTTATTGCCTTATTCTTGGAAAATATAACCCGATATTTAACTCTAGGAATTTATTGGCATATACTTCTGGCCTAAATAATGGCCTGTTTGTGTAAATGTTCAACTTATGCTTATATACTTACTGAAAACTATTGTTTTGGGGTCAGGATGGCTACGTTTATTAATAGATCAGGACTATTAGATTCTCTAAATTTTGATGTCTCTTAATTTAATCTAATTAAATTATCAGTTAATGAAAGAAGTTAAATTTTTTATGTACTACTGCATCTAAACTTATCAAAGTCTTTTACTATAATTAGACAAATATGTCATCCTGTTTTTATACCAAGTCTTACATTAAAAAAAATCATACTATCTGAAATATTATTTCTTTATTATTATTATTATTATTTTAAAGATTGTATTCATTGGGGTACCTGAGTGGCTCAGTCAGTTAAGTTTCTAACTATAACTCAGGTGATAATACCCGGGTCCGGGGATAGAGCCCCGCAGGGGGTTCCCTGCTCAGTGGGGTGCTTCTCCCTCTCCCTCTGTTATTCTCCCTGCTGTGTGCATGTTTTTCTTTTCTCACTCTCTCTCAAATAAATAAGTAAAATTTAAAGATTATCTCTCTCAAATAAATAAGGCAAATTTTTTTTCACAATGGGAGGGAGAAGCAGACTTTCCACTGAGCAGGGAGCCTGATGCAGGGCTCAATACCAGGACCCTGGGATCATGACCTGAGCTGAAGGCAGACACTTGAACCGACTAAGTCACCCAGGCACACAGTTGTTTTTTATTTATTTATTTTTTTTATTATGCATACGTTTTTATCTCTCTTTTCTTCAAGTCTTTTTTTCGATCTTTTTACTTTTTTCATAAAACTGAATTATTTCAAGATGACTTGGTCATCCTCTTTTCCCCCACCCCATAGGTCATAGAGTACATTTTAATTGTTAAAATAATATTAGTATTTAAGTGCTGCCTACACAAATTAAGGCAAATTATCTGTGGTCTGTATTCCTGAAAATATTTTTTTTATTATGCCTTCCTATTCCAATGACATTTTATAAGGATCTAAAAGTTTACATTTGTGATTATTTTTTTCAAGATAATAAAGCTATTACTTCATTCTTTTTTATATCTGATGCTATTTAAAAATTTTCTGTTAGTCTGATTCTTGTTTCTTTATTAATGAATTCTTTTTTCCTCTCTAACACTTATGATTTTTTTTTGTCTTTGGTATGTATGCCCTAGTGTGGGATTCATAGAGTCAACTATAGTTATGAATATTTTCTTTCTTTTCTTGTATGTAAGTTTTAATCCAGTGTCTTGACTATTTTATGCTTGAGAAATAGATGTACATTAATATTCAAATATTTCTTTCCTTTTTTTTCTTCTTTCATTAAAAAAAAAGTCATTTATTTTATTTTATTTAAAAAATACTTATTTATTTATTTGGAGTAGAGAGGGGGGGGTCATGAAGAGTGGCTGATTATATACTTTCAATTTGGGAGGAGGTTAGGGATAGCACAAGCCTCCAAGGTATTTTATAAACAAGGTTTCCAGGACCTTGAGGGGGCTAGCTATTGTTAGGGAAAGGTCATTTATTACTGTTTAGTAAAAACTTAGGGAAGAGACTCTTCTGATGTGTATCAGTGGGTATATGCTTGGGAGATGATTGCCAATGTATATCTTGAGGGCAGGGGTGGGAAGTAGAGATAAATAAGTTTCCAAAGTAATTTTTACATGTGAAAGTAGATTTTCAGTATCCTGGGGGGGTGGACTAAGAATGCTTTTTGCCCTGAGTGGACGTGTCCACATTGAAGCAGCTGAGTCCCCCCAGAGGAACATCAAGGACTTGTCAACAGGCTATGAGTAGTAAGGAAATCTAATTTTTTCTCTAGCTTTTGTTCCACACACATCACCTACATCTTACACCTCTTTTATATTGATCATTTTAATGCGTTGCTGGTATCCAGATGACTATATCCTTAAGTGACTTCTTATCTCTATTGAATCCATTACGTATTCTATCCATTGTATTCTTAATTCAACTAGACTACATATATATATTTAATCTATTAGTACCACTAGGTTCTTATTCTTGTTTTTATTTCAAACTCTTTCCTTATTTCCTTATATTATTTATTGGGTATATTTTAAATCCCTGATATACTCACTTATTATATATAAGCTGTCAACCTTATTCTTATTTTGAGGTAGCTATGTATTTTTGGTTTTAGGACATCATACCAACAATGCCAAATAATTTTCAGACAACAGCAGGATCTCCAAGAATTCAACTAAATTCTGACACTATCTACCTGAACATAGCGTAAGATTTCATCAGTTACGGGATCAGTCCTTCAAGACTATCTCCAACCCCACCTCAGATGCCAGTCTCACTGTAGGCCCCAGGTTATTACCTGTGCTTGTGACTGAGCAACTACAGGTTGGAGGTCCCAGTGGCCTACTTCTTACATTCTTTTAATTTGCTACAGGGACTCACAAAACTCAGAAAAATACTTAATTTATGTTTGCCAGCTTATTAAAAGATATAATAGAAGATTTAAATCAATAGATAGATAAAGAAGTGCACAGGGCAAGGTATGGAGAATGGGCACAGAGCTTCTATTACCTTCTGTAAGACTGCCACTCTTCCTGCCTTTTCATACATTTAACAAACTAAAAGCTTTCTGAACCCAGTCTTTTCAGGTTTTCTGTGGAGGCTTCATGACATATAGTCATGACTGACTAAATCATTGGCATTTGCTGATCTAATCTCCAGCTCCTCTTCCCTCCCCAGATAATTCTGAATTGGGGGGAAGGGGAGGCATGTTGGGCAAAAAGTTATGAAGGCTTTCAACAAGTGGTTGGTCCTTCAGGCAAACAGCCCTTGCCTTGAGTGAGGTCTGAAGGTCACTTCATTAACATAACAAAACACACCTCTCTCACCCTTATCACAGGAAAGTCCAAGAGTTTTAGGAGCTGTGAGTCAGTAGCCATGGTTGAAAACCAAATATTCAGATGACCAAAATATATTTCTTGTAAACCACTATGTTACACTACATGCTTAAGTATTTAATTATGTGATCTTTTAAACTAATATTTTTCTAAGAGTCTAAACTGTTCTGTCAGTAATCTGGATTGGGGAGTGATGTATTGCCAAATTTCTGTCGTTTTAGTCCAGGAAGTCAAAGAGAAACAACAGGAGAGCCCCTTAGGGCAGGAAGTTCAAAGTAACAATGTTGTCTACTACTCCCTTTTCTTGATTTTTTTTTTTAAACAAGCAAATCATCTGTTCAGAGTTGCAGTTTAAAGACAAGAACATGCGGAATTGGGAGAAAAAAATAGTTCAATTTGGAGACTTGCAGAGGTAGAATCAGAGTAGTGAAAGCCATTACAGTAACTGAACTAACTGAGGTCAGTCTTTGGTGAATCACAGAAACAGATGGAGTTGTCAAAGAAAGGAATCTTTGTTTACAACATACAAGGAGATCACAGGGAATAAGTTCCAAAGCCTAGACTGTTTGAACAGGAGAGAGATTTTTATTTAGTATTTAAGATGAATACTCAGAAGGGAGAGAGTTTTATTATCCCGTGTATGGTTGGTCATAAGGTTGTGGATGCATGCACATCCACATATGTATTTGTGCAATATGTATTGCATGTTCACCTGAATAAAGCTTGTATTCCACCGAGGGCAGAAACTTCAACGTTAGAGTAAAGCAGAGGTAACTGTTGGACAAGGGAAAGGGACTCTGCAGGCTTCAAGAGCAGATATAAACTAGATGGGGTCTTGGGCTCATTTTCTGGGACAAGGAATTCAAGGCCTTGATTACTTTTGAAATAGCACTAGGAGTTTTACCACTAATTTATTGTCTCAATAGCTTAGGCTATTTCCTGGTCTGGTGGTGACTGTTAGTTTTCCCATTGCCTTGTTCCCTCAAAATCCTTAACTAGTGAGGTTTTTGCATTTCTTTGTAAGAACCTCCCATGAAGTTTTGGAAGAAATGTGCTTGGGCAAGTACACAGGGGGGGGTATAGATCATTGAAAATAGCTGGGACAAAAAATGACTTTTCTTATGTCAGGAAAACTATATCTCATCTTTAATTTTCTGGGAACCTCTCACTCTTTCTGCTGATGTTACCAGCAGGCATCTGAGATATTACTGATTGTTCTCTTGAACCTAAGGAAAAGGAAATGTAGAAAGCAAAAGACAAAACTTTAAAATCTATCCTGCAACTCATCAATTCACTGCAGCCACCTCTCTGTCTTTCCCTTTCTCTTTTTCGGTCTTTCTCTTTCTCTCTCACTTTCTCTCTCACATACGCACAACACACGCAAATCAACTTAAAACAATTTTTAATTTTCCCTATTCCATTTTAATATACTTGAGGCATGATCATTTTCTTAGTAAATACAAGAAAAAAAAATCTAGGATTCCATCATTCTGTGTGATTAAAGTATTGGGGAATTTACTTCTAATAGCACTAATAAAAACATATTTTATTTAAGTAATATTATATAATCAGGTGCCTGCATTTTTCTTATTCTCCAACTACTGTTATTTGGTAATTAATATTTTGTCAATCAATATTCCCCTATATCTGAATGTGTGGGCAGTGAGAGATGAGTTAGAGGCAAGGATGGTGAAAAATGGGTTACACATTAGAAGACTGAGGGCACAACCTCCCGACTTTGTGACTTCTGAGACCCTGGGCCTAATAAACCAGGAGACACTGGTACTAAAAATGTTCTCTCCTCTTCTACCTCTACCCCAGAGTAACCCCTAGATCTTTCATAATGCATTTGCATTGCCATCCCCATGGAAAAGAGTTGCCATGATGGTTCCAGAACAAACCTTTTAAGGTAAAAAAAACAACTCTTCCCACCAGGCTCCCTCAAAAAAATTGAAAACTCCAGAATAAACCAGCTCTCTTTACACCTTAAAGACCAGGAGAATCAACAACAAATTAAGCCAAACCCACATGCAAGAAGGGAAATAATCAAGATTAAAGCAGAGATCAATGAGATAGAAACTAGAGATACAGTAGAACACATCAATGAAACTAGAAGCTGAATTTTGAAAGAATCAATAAGATTGATAAACTACTGGCCAAACTAATCCAAAGGAAAAGAGAGAATACCCAAATTAATAAAGTTATGAATGAAAAGGGAAAGATCATGACTAATAGCAAGGAAATAGAAACAATCATCAGAAATTATTATCAACAGTTGTAACAGTTATATGACAATAAGTTAGGCAACCTAGACAAAATAGATGCATTCCTAGGAACCTATAAACTTCCAAAACTGAATCAGGAAGAAATTGACAACCTGAATAGACCAATATCTAGTTAGGAGATCGAAGCAGTCATCAAAGACCTCCCAAAAAACAAGAGCCCAGGACCTGGTGAATTCCCTGGAGAATCCTACTAAACTTTCAAAGAAGAAATAACACCTATTCTTCTGAAGCTGCTTCCAAAAATAGAAACAGAAGGCCAAACCAGGCAAAGACACCCTCCCAAAGGAGAATTTCAGACCAATACCCCTGATGAATATGGATGCCAAGATTCTCAACAAGATCCTAGCTAATAGGATCCAACAGTACACTAAAAAGATTATCCACCATGACCAGGTGGGATTTATCCATGGGATACAAGGGTAGTTCAACATTCACAAATCAGTAAATGTGATAGAACAAATCAATAAAAGAAGAGAGAATAACCACATGATCCCTCTCAATTGATGCAGAAAAAGCATTTGGCAAGATACAGCATCCACTCCTGATTAAAACACTTCAAAGTACAGGGATACAGGGAACATTCCTCAACTTCATAAAATCTATCTATGAAAAACCCACAGTGAATATCATCCTCAAACAGGAAAAGCTGACAGCCTACCAACTGAAATCAGGAACACGACAAGGATGTCCACTCTAAACCCTGTTATTCCACACAGTACTAAAAGTCCTAGAAACTACAATCAGACAACACAAAGAAATAAAAGGTATTCGAATTGGCAAAAAATAAGTCAAACTCTCTCTCTTTGCAGATGACATGATACTTTATATAGAAAACCCAAAAGACTCCACTCCCCCCCCCCAGCTACTAGAAGTCATAACAGCAATTCAGTAATGTGGCAGGATACATAATTAATGTACAGAAATCAGTTGATTTCCATAGAAAGGGAAATTAGAGAATTGATTCCATTTCCTATAGCACCAAGAACCATAAAATACCTTGGAATAAACGTAACCAAAGAGGTAAATGTACTTGGGGAACTACAGAATACTCATGAAAGAAACTGAAGAAGACACAAAAAGAATGAAGATCATTCCACATGCATGGATTGGAAGAATAAACATTGTGAAAATGTCTATACTGCCTAGAGCCATCTATACTTTCAGTGCTATCCTGATCAAAATTCCACTGGAACTTTTCAAAGAGCTGGAACGAACAACAACAAACAATTCCAAATAATTTGTATGGAACCAGAAGAGACCCTGAAATGATAAGGGAATGTTGAAAAAGAAAAAGCAAAACTGGGGGCTTCATGTTGCCTAATTTCAAGCTTTACTACAAAGCTGTGTTCACCAAGACAGCATGACACTGGCATAAAAACAGACATGCAGACCAGTGGAACAGAGTAGAGTGCCCAGATATGGACCATCAACTCTATGGTCAAAAAACCTTTGACAAAGCAGAGAAAATTATACAGTGGAAAAAAGACAACCTCTTCAATCAATGGTGCTGGAAAAATTGGACAGCTATGTATGGAAGAATGACACTCAACCATTCTCTTATACCATACATAAAGATAAATTCGAAATGAACAAAAGACCTCAACGTGAGGCAGGAATCTATCAAAATCCTAGAGAAGAACATAGGCAGTAACCTCTTGGACACTGGCCACAGCAAATTCTTTCAAGACATGTCCCCAAAGACAAAGGAAACAAAAGCAAAAATGAACTTTTGGGACTTCATCAAGATCAAAAGTTTCTGCACAGCAAAGGAAACAGTCAACAAAATGAAGGGACAACCCACGGAATGGGAGAAGATTTTCACAAATGACATTACAGATAAAGGGCTGATATCCAAGATCTATAAAGAACTCCTCAAACTCAACACACACAAAACAGATAATCATGTCAAAAAATGGGCAGAAGACATGAACAGACACTTCTCCAAAGAAGACATACAAATGGCAAACAGATGCATGAGAAAATGTTCATCATCATTAGCCATCAGGGAGATTCAAATCAAAAGCACATTGGGATACCACCTTACACAGTTAGAATGGCCACAATTAACAAGGCAATAAACAACAAGTGTTGGAGAGGATGTGGAGAATGGGGAACCCTCTTACACTATTGGTGAGAATGCCAGTTGGTGCAGCTACTTTGGGATACAGTGTGGAGACTCCTTAAGAAATTAAAATTAGAGCTACCCTATGACCCTGCAATTGCACTACTGAGTATTTACCCCTAAGATACAGATGTAGTGAAAAGAAGGGACATCTGTACCCTAATGTTTATAGCAGCAATGGCCACAGTCATTAAACTTTGGAAAGAACCAAGATGACCTTCAATGGATGAACGGATAAAGAAGATATGATCCATTTTTACAATGGAGTATTATGCTTCCTTCTGAAAGGAAGGATACCCAACTTTTGTATCAACATGGACGGGACTGGAGGAGATAATCCTGAGTGGAATAATTCAAGCAGAGATTGTCAATTTTCATATGGTTTCACTTAATTGCGGAGCATAAAGAATAACACAGAAGACACTGGGTGATCAAGAGGAGAAGTGAGTGGGGGGGAATTGGAGGGGGAGACAAACCATGAGAGACTCTGAGAAACAAACTGAGAGTTTTGAGGGGAGGGGGCAGAGGGTTGGGTAAGCCTGTTAATGGGAGTTATGGAGGGCACATATTGCATGGAGCACTGGGTGTGGTGCATAAACAGTGAATTTTGGAACCCTGAAAAAAATAAAATAAAAATGACAACAACAACTCCTCTTCCCAACCTGTGGTAGGAGTCCCCCAAATGATTGGAAGCAGCCTCCATTAGAGATCAATCCACTGCATGTTGAATGTCCTCCCACTTCAAAAAGACCAAGAAATATCCAATCCCAAAACAAAGGGCCAGCTCCACCTCATGGAATACCACCTGCTCTCCCTTAGAGAGTGTGCTGTTGCTTTAATAAACTTGCCTTCTGCTTTCACTTTGGGCATTGATCTCTAATTCTCACGTGCCAACAATAAAAATAATGATGGTTTACCATTACAACGCATAGAAAAGGAGGTACAGGGAAATTGAATGAAAGGGAATAACAAAGTAGGTTCATTAGTCAATCTTCCTTGTAAAAAAATTAACCTGAAAGTGCGTTTGTGCCACCTCTCTCCTGTTTGATATGATAAAGAATGACCACGATACATGAATTATAGTTCGGGGTTTTGAAAAGCATAATAGCTTTATACCAACACTTGAGCTTTTATTATTTATTTATTTATTTATTTCTTGCTAACAAGATAGCTCGATTTGATATGCGGTTCCTGACAACCAACCTCAGAAGTAATTCCATCTTCATGAGAAGTCAGAAAGAACCACAAACCAAACCTCAAAATAGATTCAAAGAGAAAATACTCTTAAAAAAATTTCCCTTCCTGGGGCACCCGAGTGGCTCAGTGAGTTTGGCTCACTGGGCCTTTGCATTCGGCTCAGGTCATGATCATAGGGCCCTGGGATTGATCCCCATGTCTGGCTCTCTGCTCAGCAGGGAGCCTGCTTCCACTTCTCTCTCTCTGCCTGCTCTCTGCCTACTTGTGATCTCTGTCTGTCAAATAAATAAATAAAACCTTTAAAAAAATTTTTCCCTTGGGCACCTGGGTGGCAGAGTGAGTTAAAGCCTCTGCCTTCGGCTCAGGTCATGATTCCAGGGTCCTGGGATCGAGCCTCACATCAGGCTCACTCCTCAGCAGGGAGCCTGTTTCTTCTCTCTCTCTCTGCCTGCCCTCTCTTCCTACTTGTGATCTCTATGAAATAAATAAATAAAATCTTTAAAAATAAAATTTCCCTTCCTATCAGAAGGAGACAAAACCACTAACAAATTCCCCAGAAAGCTTCATCTAAAAGGTTGTACTTTCTTCAGACACCCAGCAGGACCTTCTTCTCTGGGCCTTGTATTTCTTCAATGGCCTATTCCAGAGAATAAGACACTAAACTACTGAGCGCCAAGGGCCTCAGAACCACAAAAGAGATGATGAGGGGCACAAAGCACGCCTCTGCTCACCAAGAGGGTATGTAAACGTTTGCTGCTTTTCTGTACTTTTCAAAGCGGAGTTTTTAGCTGGAGGCCACTCCTTTAGGATAAATTGCTGATACCCTATAGTAAAAGCTTTTATATGACCTTTTACAAACCATTTCCTATCTTTGCATTCTATTGTGCCAAGACAGACATGGATTATTTAAAACCCTGAAGAGAGTGCTATTGCATTTAAATTGCCTGTAACCTTCGTGTAATAGATTTATGATTGATGATAGATTTAGTTAAAATATAACTGTTTTAAATATTTATTCTCAGTAAACGATTTCAAACTATGCTCATTTAAGTAAGTTGGTGCATAATCCCTTTTCTATTAAACCATAGTGCAAGGACCAATGCCGCGCTTCCAAGAGAACCCCAAGCTCTTTTTGTAGAATGGCCATATGCCTATGTATCAGGCGTCCTCTTTTCACTCGCTTTGTGGAGCACCTACCATGGAGGTCATGTAATAACCAATAACCAAAAAACAAACAAAAAAACCCAAACATCCAGGTCGAAGTGATTCGCGCGTGCCATCATGCAATGGCGGACCCTGCCTGGAGACTAGGAGACTGCTCAAACAGATCGCGGGCAGGCATCTCAGCCCAGGCCTGTGCTGGGGAAGCTGGTTCCAGGCTTTGGGCACAATCAGGAAGCCATCAAAGTGACCCGAGAGTGCAGCCAGGTTTAGGGCTGATGATCTTTTTGCAGCCAGGCATCGCGCAGACACCTGCTCGGGGAGCCAGTCTAGGAGGCCGCTGAGCGCTGGCACTGGCCACACTCGCAGACCCCCGGGGCTTCACCTCGTGCCCAGGCCCGGGCCTCCGCCTCAGGAAGGAGGGGGGGGGCGGGGGCGGGGGCTGCCCGGAGAAGGGGCTTTGCTAATTGCCGAAGCGGGAAGTGAGCTCGCGGAGGACGTGGTGGAGAGTCTGGGAGGAGGTGGAGGGGCTGGCGGAGGAGGGGCGTGCAGCGTGGAGGTGCTGTGTGCTGCGCCCCAGTAGGGACTGGAGGACCCACAGGTCTGGCCACCCATGCGCTCCTGCGCTCCAGCCCAGCCCCGGAGCCGCGCTGCCCCTCGCAGCCCCATGGCTTCTCCAGACGACCCTCTGCATGCAGATAAATTGAAACCGCGCGCGCCCTCACCTGGAGCAGAAAGCGCGGGCCGCGAGCTCGCAGGGGTGTGGGGACCCAGCCTCCCGCAACCCCTGGGGCACCGGGACCACCCCGGACGCCGCGCCGCACCAGGGTCCGCACGGGATAGGGCCGGGGATGTCGCCGCCGAGGTGTGCCCCGCCAGCGGGCGCACTAGACCCCATCGTTGGGCACCCCCCCATGCGCGCGTGCCAATGTCCCCCTTCCCTCGTCTCCCGCCATGGCCCCGCCGCTTTTGTTCTGGACTTGGGATCCCAGGTGGAAACTAGTCCCTCAGACCCTGGCAGCAAGGAGCGCAGGGAGGGATTCTCCGTTTTTCCACCCTGGCTCTTCCTCTCTCCACATTCACATGCCTTCTGGCGTCCCTTTCCTCTCCTCATTGTCACTTTTATTAAATGGTTTTGTTCTGCATGTTGACCCGCAGAGCGATTTCATGAATGAATATACAGGAAACTGAGTTGGAGCCCACCTGTGAGAGCCCACCTGTGGAGGCCTCTCATTAGAATGGTCTCTGGTTCTAGCCTCAGTTCAGAATACTGCGTGTACCTGAGGACCGAGTCCAGATGTTTCTTTCATCTCTGACTTGAATTTGAAATCCTAACGTCACTATGACCTGGGAAGCCGAGGTCCACAGCATCTTCATCTGAAATTCCACTAGAGCTCCCATTTACCTAGTGCCCAGCCTGAGTCTGTTTTCCACTACTGTCAGGGTTCTAGAAGTTCATGCACTGCCCACCACTGACAGTAGGGGCATCTCTCTGTCCAGATTTTCCCTTTACATAAGGAGGTCAGTTACAGGAGATTAGGGCCCACTCTAAGGACCTCACTGTAATGTGATTGCATCTGTAAGGACTCTAGTTCCAAATAAGGTCACGTTCTGTGGTACCAGAGATAAGGACAGCAGCAAGGTTTCTGGGGGAAATGCAGGTCAGCTCTTAACAGTCCACTCTCTGGCTCTCCAAATTCGTGTCCTCCTTGTGTGCAAAATACCTTCACCCAATGCCCTCCAAAGCACTAATCATCCCAGAATCAACTCAAAATCTGAAATCTCATCTGTCCTCCTCCACTCAAAGACCCAGATCTCACCCAGACCATGGGGCCTGAGGACTGCATCCAGAAGCCACAATCTCCTGGTAAAGCTGCCCATCAGGTCCTGACATCACCCTCATTCGTCCCCAGCAGCCGAGGGCCTACAGTTCCCATTGACAGTTTCTCAGAGGAAGTTTGAAGACCACCTCAGAGGACGTTCTTTGGGAGTGGATGAAGAGGGAAGGGGGGTCAGAGCCTCCTGCCATTCCCAGGGCACCCAGAACCCAGAGAGTGAGATCTTGGGTGCTTTCTAGTGACAGATTCAAGGCAATTCTTCGACTTTAGGACTTCAGAGTTAACTTAGTTTTCATTTGTGATTATTATTTTTGTGTGGGGGCCATAGCTTTTCTTTTGACCTATGGCTGTTTTCACTCCCGGTTCTGAAGAACCCTGTTGAGGACTCTGAATGCTCTCAGAGCAGCAGTACTGGGGGACAGTGTGGACACATGGTTTGGTTTCTCCTCTGGCCCGATTCTGCGGCAGCCCCGCTCTGTCCTCCTCAGACTTCAGCGCAATAGATGAATAAGTGGAGAAAGGACCAGGGGGTCAGGAAGGTGGCCACCGAAGAGTGACTTCTCTGGAGGGGTGGCTGAGCTAGTGAGTGAGCGTGTTAGTCCAGCTCTGCCTGCAGTCTGGATGGAGCTGAACAGGGGCCAGGGAAGGGGAGGAGGAGCAGAGAGCAGGGGGACAAAGTGACCAAAGAGGAGATTCAGATGAAGGGAAGTAATTGGGAGGAAAGAGAAGTAACTCTAGAAGACAGGCATGTAAGAAAGGAAAAGGGATGAAGTGGGCATCGAGAAAGGGCACCACCAGGGAAGGAGAGAGGGGAAGGGGAGAGGGGGAGGGAGGGAGGGAGGAAAGGGGAAAGGAAGAAGGGAGGAGTCAGCACACCAGGGCTCCCCCTGCATCTGAAGAAGAGGTGGCTGGTCTGGCTTGTCAAACAGGGTGCTCACTCTTTGGTCCCAGTTTCTGCTCCCAGTGCTACTGGGCTTTGCAAGGAAGGCAGGCTGTCCCCTGGGACCCACTGGAGCCCACTGGAGCCCACAGGAGGGTGGGAGAGGTAAGATGCCACGGGGTCCTGTCCTGAGCTGCTCCTAGCTGCTAGCCTCACCACATGGTGCAAGACGGACCCCAGAACAAAGGAAGGACACAGGCCCACATGTCTGCCGGTGGCCCTGGGCACTTAGCTCATCGCAGTGAACCACACCGCCTCCTCAACCCAGGCTTTCAAAGCCTGCTTCTTTGTTCCTGGCTTTCATGTCTGTAGGAACATGAGCCAGATCTAACTCATCTCCGACAGACAATTCTGACTCACCCCGTGTCAGATTTTTATTAGTGGCTGTGATAGAGTAAGATAGCAATGCTCCAACAAACGGACTATTGCCTCCCACGTGACCTCAACAGTCTTATACATTTTCTTAGCGAAAAAATCTTGTCTCCTTCCATTAAGCTCATAACGTGGTCTAATGTATACATGTGCCTTCGTTAGATGTGAAGCGATACAGAGGTCCTTTTTTTTTTTTTTTTAATTTTACAAGGTAAAGTCAGTAAACACATCTAACTTGACGAATACGTCTCTAAAATGTCAATCCAGGCAAAGCTTTTTCTGCCTACAGTTTGGAGCCTACGTGGTGACATTTTTTAAAATGCTTTCAGTCCCTCAGTGAGGCTCTTAGAAGCTAGCCAGGGCTTACTACGTGCCAGGCACCGTGTCAGGTGTTGGAGCTAAATGGATGGAGAGCTTGGAGGCAGGCTGGGGAGGGACATCCGTGACACAACCACAGCTAGAAATGGAGGCCAGTGCTAGAAAAGAGAGAGCAGGCTGCATGGAGAGTGTGTACCATGGGGCTTGTGAGCTCACGAATAAGTGGGAGTAACTGGAGTGGGGAGACGGGGGAGAGAGGAAGAGGGTCTTCCCATCAATGGGAATCACCTGTGCTTGGAGGCAGGCGCCATGAGGGGTCTCCACAGGAAGAGGGAGGCAGCGTGGTTGAAGGGCAGAAAGACAGGGCAGAACAGGCATCAGTCAGTTGGAAGGGTAGGAAGAGATAGATGGGAGGGTTATGGATGCCTTTGGAGGACTGAGAATTTGTTAGAAGATCAGTGCAGATTTCTATGGAGACAAAGGCCAGGAACTGATAGTTCTTTGAAAGGTCACTCTGGCTGCCTTTTGGCAAAGGGGTTGGTAAAAGGCACCTGCAGGTGTGAACACACCAGGTGGGAGGTGAGTGCAGGAAATCAGGTGAGGGAGCATGGGAACTTGGTCCGGGGGTATATAAGGGAAAATAGCCTTTAATGAGTTCCACAAATTGGCACCAGCTGTAGCTTCATTACAGTGCTGGAAGGGGTAGGTGGGGTGTGTCCTGGAGGTTACAGAAATTACATGAGAAAGGGAAGTCTTTTTAGATCTTTTTTCCAACTAGAGGAATTCTCACCTTATTGATAGAATTCCAGAGTGGGAACGGATGGACATGAGGACATCTTTGAAATGTCTGAATATGTTCTTCGACATCTTTGCAAGTGACGAGGAGACCTTGACCTTAGGAGGCCTCAGCCTTCTTTGCAGCCAAAAAGATTTCACCTACAGATTTGGGTTCTCCCTTTTAAAGTCAAGAAGACAGTCATTCCAAAGGACACCTCCTATCATTTTACCCTCTCATCATACCTCACATGCTGGGATCTCCAAGACACTCTGTTGCAGGTTGTGAGTATCCACTTTGGCCGGGCTGGTCTTGCCAAGAACACCACCACAGGAAATTTAGAGCCTGTAGTGCTATTAATAACATCATCTAAGACTGTCTTTGCTGCCCTCATGGCCTCTTCCCACCATGACTCACTGAAGCTTTTTACACGTTGTATCCATTAAGCTATAGTTCCCAAAGCTCATCTTCTCTAGTGCCATTAATTTTTAGGGGACCAGGCAAACCTTAAACTTCTCCCCCTTAATTGGATCCCTGTGCCCCCACAATCTCTTTGAATGCCTTTCACCATGATCCTTGAATGAGCTCTGAGACCACTGCTGGTACCTAACACTTCTTGGCACCTTGTCTCTTAGGTTCTTGGAAGAGGAGGTGGCTATGGAGGTGAGTGGGGATGGGAGTGGGAGGATTTCCCCTTCACTTCCTTTTTTGTTTTTTCAAATAATGGGTTTTGAGGGGGAGGGAAAGGTTAACCAGACAATTTATTTTCCACCTCCCATTGATAAAATGTTTACCACTCCCCATTGGAAGAATTTAGGTCTTTCTTTAGAATCTCCAGGAAAATCTCCCAAACCCAGGCCACCACCATGTGGATTCAGCCATCTTCTGATTCACCTCCAGATTGTCTCCTCCTAACTGCTCAAGCCACAGGTTAAGGGCGAAATGTTCAATGCCCAAACAATTAAGTGGGGAACACGTTTATCTAAGCAATTGCATGCAGCTCTGTATCTGCATACAGGGGGTCTCTCCAAAGCCTTTCCAACCTCAGCAAAACAAGAAAAAGCCCCAGCGACCTGGGGGTATATATCATTCATTCATTCCTGTGTTCAACACTCATGGCGGATCCCCACCGAGACAGTGGGAGAGCAATGACGGGAGAAATCCTGGAAGTTGAAGTCTGAGGAGGATTTCAAATTCAAGTCAGAGATGAAAGAAACATCTGGACTCGGTCCTCAGGTACACGCAGTATTCTGAACTGAGGCTAGAACCAGAGACCATTCTAATGAGAGGCCTCCACAGGTGGGGTCTCACAGGTGGGCTCCAACTCAGTTTCCTGTATATTCATTCATGAAATCGCTCTGCGGGTCAACATGCAGAACAAAACCATTTAATAAAAGTGACAATGAGGAGAGGAAAGGGACGCCAGAAGGCATGTGAATGTGGAGAGAGGAAGAGCCAGGGTGGAAAAACGGAGACTCCCTCCCTGCGCTCCTTGCTGCCAGGGAGGTCTGAGGGACTAGTTTCCACCTGGGATCCCAAGTCCAGAACAAAAGCGGCGGGGCCATGGCGGGAGACGAGGGAAGGGGGACATTGGCACGCGCGCATGGGGGTGCCCAACGATGGGGGCTAGCGCGCCCGCTGGCGGGGGGCACCCCAGGCGGACCCGGGTGTGGCGCGGTGCGGTGTCTGGGGTGGTCCTGGTGCCCCAGGGGACGCGGGAGGCTGGGTCCCCACACCCCCGCGAGCTCTTGGCCCGCGCTTTCTGTTCCAGGTGAGGGCGGGGCGCGGTTTCAATTTACCTGTGCGCAGAGGGTCGTCTGGAGAAGCCATGGGGCTGCGAGGGGCAGCGCGGCTCCGGGGCTGGGCTGGAGCGCAGGAGCGCATGGGCGGCGAGTCCTGTGGGTCCTCCAGTCCCTACTGGGGCGCAGCACAGCACCTCCGCGCTGCACGCCCCTCCTCCACCAGCCCCTCCACCTCCTCCCAGACTCTCCACCAGGTCCTCTGCGAGCTCACTTCCCGCTTCGGCAATTAGCAAAGCCCCTTCTCCGGGCCACCCCCGCCCCCCTCCTTCCTGAGGCGGAGGTCCAGGCCTGGGCACGGGGTGAAGCCCTGGGTGCCTGCGAGTGTGGCCAGCGCCAGCTCTCAGTGGCCTCCTAGCCTGGCTCCCCCAGCGGGTATCCGCGCGCAGCCTGGCTGCGAAAAGATCATCAGCCCTAAACCCCAGCTGCACTCTCGGGTCACTTCGATGGCTTTCTGATTGCGCCCGAAGGGAGGAACCAGTTTCCCCAGCACAGGCCTGGGCTGAGATGCCTGCCTGCTATTTGAGCAGTCTCCTGGTCTCCAGGCAGGGTCTGCCTTTGCATGATGGCAGGCGCGAATAACTTCGACGGGGATGTTACGGTTTTTGTCTGTTTTTTTTTGTCATTGGTTATTACATGACGTCCATGGTAGGTGCTCCACAAAGCGAGTGAAAAAAGAGGACACCTGATACATACGCATATGGCCATTCTAGAAGAGCTTGGGGTTCTCTCGGAAGCGCGGCATTGGTCCTTGCACTATGGTTTAATAGAAAAGGGATTATGCACCAAGTTACTTAAATGAGCATAGGTTGAATCGTTTACTGAGAATAAATATTTAAAATAGTTATATTTACTAAATCTATCATCAATCATAAATCTATTGCATGAAGGTTACAGGCAATTTAAATGCAATAGCACTCTCTTCAGGGTTTTAAATAATCCGTGTCTGTCTTGGTACATGAGAATGCAAAGATAGGAAATGGTTTGTAAAAGATCATATAATAGCTTTTACTATAAGGTATCAGCAGTTTATTCTAAAGGAGTGGCATCCAGCTAAAAACTCAGCTTTGAAAAATGCAGAAAAGCAGCAAACGTTTACATACCCTCTTGGTGACCAGAGGCATGCTTTGTGCCCCCTCATCATCTTTTTCGTGGTTCTGAGGCCCTTGGCGCTCAGTAGTTTAGTGTCTTATTCTCTGGAATAGGCCATTGAAGAAATACCAGGCCCAGAGAAGAAGGTCCTGCTGGGTGTCTGAAGAAAGTACAACCTTTTAGATGAAGCTTTCTGGGGTATTTGTTAGTGGTTTGATCTGCTTCTGATAGGAAGGGAAATTTTTTTTTTTAAGATTTTATTTATTTATTTGACAGACAGAGATCACCAATAGGCAGAGAGCAGCAGCAGAGAGAGAAGTGGAAGCAGGCTCCCCGCTGAGAAGAGAGCCAGACATGGGGCTCAATCCCAGGACCCTAGGATCATGACCTGAGCCGAACGCAGAGGCTTTAACACACTGATCCACCCAGGCGCCCCGGATGGGAAATTTTTTTAAAGAGTATTTTCTCTTTGAATCTATTTTGAGGTTTGGTTTGTGGTTCTTTCTGACTTCTCATGAAGATGGAATTACTTCTGAGGTTGGTTGTCAGGAACCGCATATGAAATCGAGCTATCTTGTTAGCAGCATAAGATAAATAAATAAATAAATAAAAGCTCAAGTGTTGGTATAAAGCTATTATGCTTTTCAAAACCCCGAACTATAATTCATGTATCGTGGTCATTCTTTATCAGATCAAACAGGAGAGAGGTGGCAGAAACGCACTTTCAGGTTAATTTTTTTACAAGGAAGATGGACTTATGAACCTACTTTATTATTCCCTTTCATTCAATTTCCCTGTACCTCCTTTTCTATGAATTGTAACGGTAACCCATCATTATTTTTATTGTTGGCACGTGCTTTGTGAACCATAAAGTGTACATTATAAATGGGAGTGCTTTTCTTTTTTTGCAGTTTACAAAAAACTAATTTTTTAAATTTATTTTTTATTTATTTTCAGCATAACCGTATTCATTCTTTTTGCACCACACCCAGTGCTCCATGCAAGCAGTGCCCTCTATAATACCCACCACCTGGTACCCCAACCTCCCAACACCCCGCCCCTTCAAAACCCTCAGATTGTTTTTCAGAGTCCATAGTCTCTCATGGTTCAGCTCCCCTTCCAATTTCTCCCACCTCCCTTCTCCTCTCTAACTCCCCATGTCCACGAAAAACTAATTTAAAAACATTCATCCACCAGAGTACCCAAAGGGCTCCCACATAAACTATCTGTCGTTACATTATGTCATTCTGCTTTCGCTTCTATTGCTGTCCAAACAATGTTTTAAAACATTCTTTAAAATGGGCCTTTTTAACAAGATTTTTACAAAAGATTTTATTTATTCATTTGTCAGAGATAGCACAAGCAGAGGGAGAAGCAGGCAGAGTGGGAAGCAGGCTCCTGGTAAGCAAGGAGCCTGATGGGGGACTCGATCCCAGGATGCTGGGATTATGACCTGAGCTGGAGGTAGACAATTAAACAACTGAGCCATCCATGTGTCCCTGAAATGGGCATTTTTGACATTGCCTGATAGCACCTACACACTCATGAATCTTAGATTCATGATACATGGGGCTAGTGGACTTGACAATCATGGAGTCAAGCATGCTGGATTTGACTCACGGGTCTGTCACTGTGAATTTGGGTGGCTTCTAAACTTGCTACATAGAAACCCAAGCATGTAAGAATTTGCAGGATTGTGACAGTTCAGTGGTATAATGTATACATAAAAATACCTAAACCAGTGTCTCTCACAAAGTAGGTACAAATAGACCAGCTCCCTCCCTGCCTTCATTCTGTCCTTGGAATTCCGTCCCTTGGGAGAAGTTCCTACTGCCCTTGTTACAAGAAATAAACGATATTTACTACACTGTTGGTGCATAGCATGGATCAATACATTGAGTGATAGTATTAACATACTTCTTGAACTGCCCATTGCCCCCCCAAGCACCAAATAAAATGTCATGCTCTGGGGAAACCAAAGTGAGAGGTCCCCAACTTTTAGGAGTTATGGACAGGAGAGAGATGCAAATACTGTGTCAGTGTAGAACCAGGATAACTAATGCTTAAACCAGGAAGAGAATGTGTGTGGAAGAAAGGCATTGATGATGTATAAAGCCATTTGGCTGGGTGGTGACTACCCTCAGACTGACAATTTGCCATGAAAGCTTCCAGGCAAATTTGAGATCTTTATTAGTGACAATATGGCTATAGCCTTAAGGGGAAGAAAAAAACCAAAAACCAAAAACCAAAACACACATACACATAAACTGTTGGTCTTGTGTCTTTTCACAAATAATGAGTTATCAGAAATTTTATCTTTAAATGGGGAAAACAGCAACTGAAAATGTATTTCATTTGATTCATCACAGAATATGGTGTTTTTTTGTTCATTTCACACCATTTTTGTTAAGTTTTATTTAAATTAATGCAATCTGAGATAAAATGTTAATATTCCTGAGGGTATGGACATTGTATACAAATGAACCCAGCTAAGTGGGCTCCTGGACAGGGTCTGATCTATTTATAAAAGTAGCTGGAGCTAAGTGGTTTGTTCCAGAAGAAGATAACGCCTTCCCTCCATTGCATTTGCCTTCTACAGCCTAAGTGGGAGTTAATACGTTCACTTGTCTCCTTCAATTTTGTCCAGAGTGTGTTAAAGCAGTCATAGGGGACCTGGGTGGTTTTGCCGTCTGCCTTCTCATAACAATGCCCCAGTTTTCTCCTGGAGAATCAACGTTCCCGCTTTCAGTCCATGCACTTAGGTAGCGGCAACTTCACACTGGCTCCTGACTCTAGCAGTGGCATGTCACCCACTAATGGCCTTTGAGAACATCACTGAGTGAGCCGTAAGTTTAGTAGATGGACGAGACTTTTTGCTGGGTCGGTGAGGAGGTGGGTCTCTGAATAACTAGCCCGAGATCCACTTGTGTGTGGTGGAACAAATGAGCAGTGATGTGTTGGCCAGAGTACCCATCCTAGAGAGCCCTGAATGCCAGACAAAAGCATTTGAGACTATTTTTTCAGGCAACAGGAAGCCAGGAAGCTAGTTTTGAAAAGCAGCACATGAAAATTTGTGTTTTTGGAAGATTAGTGGGGCAGCTGTGTGTACGATAGGGTGGAGGGAGGAGAGATTGCAATCCCTGAGTGCATTTAATATTTATGATGCAGTGTAATTTATTATGAAGTTGAATTTGCATCCTTATCCAAACGTAAGGGAAACTCCTGTCCAAAACTGTAAATGTTTTTTTGGTTGCCTTTTTTTTTTAAAGATTGTATTTATTTATGTGACACAGAGAGAGATCACAAGCAGGCAGAGAGGCAGCAGGCAGAAAGAGAGAGAGAGATGCAGGCTCCCGGCTGAGCAGAGAGACTGATGCGAGACTTGATCCCAGGACCTGAGATCATGACCCGAGCCAAAGGCAGAGGCTTAACCCACTGAGCCACCCCGGTGCCCCTGGTTGCCTTTTTAAGCATTCCTTGTCTCACATGAAGTGATTACAAATTTGCAGATGTGCATTAAAATGATGTATTCCAAAATGTTAACAGAGGAATTAAAAAACTTATTAAGTAAAATATTATCATTTTTGTTGATTTGAAGCCTATTTGACAAGGGACATAGCATTCTGGTTCATATATGTAAACATGAATAATTATTTTTTTTTAAATATTTATTTATTTGACAGAGATCACAAGTAGGCAGAGACAGGCAGAAAGAGGGAGGGGGAAAAAGGTTCCCCGCTGAGCAGAGAACCTGATGTGGGGCTTGATCCCAGGACCCTGAGATCATGACCTGAGCTAAAGACAGAGGCTTAATCCGCTGAGCCACCCAGGTGCCCCTAAACATGAATAATTCTTTTTTTTAAGATTTTATTTATTCCTTTGACAGAGACAGATCAGAAGTAGGCAGAGAGGAAGGCAGAGAGTGGAGGAAGCAGGCTCCCTGCCAAGCAGAGAGCCCGATGCGAGACTCGATCCCAGGACCCTGAGATCATGACCCGAGCCAAAGGCAGAGGCTTAACCCGCTGAGCCACCCAGGTGCCCCTAAACATGAATAATTCTTAAAGGTTCCTCTACTCACTTATATAGAAGCCCTTTTCCAAACAGAAGATTAAATCTCTCTTGGCTACTCTTACCAGCTTATTCTGAATTATTTTCCATCCAGAAGCATGAACCTGAAAACCACAGTTTTTACAAGGTGTTTGGTTTTCCACCAAGAGAATCACATAATTTGTGGTGATTCAGTGTGGTGTGTTGCTAAAAGCATTTCCAATGCTGTGGTTACAAGAGGGTAGTGCAGAGAGGTAAGGAAACAGGAGAAAAGGATAGGGCTCTCTAATGAGCACTTTATTCCAGAATTTTCCTCCTCCAGCCTTGGGAGCTCACCACTCACAAGTGTGTGCTGGTGCCTTGATCTCATGGGCCACAGTGCTCAGCATCTTCCAGCTGCTTTTTTAGTGAATACATATGTAACAATTGATTCCTTGCCCCGGACTTTGAGAGAAAAATCTGTTCAGAGGGATGGACACTCTGAACTAACACCAGAGAAAACACTCTCTGTAGTCTTCTTGTTAAATGAAAAAATATGGTTAAAACACTTTTGACCGTCTACTACGTACAGCAAAATGTAAATCTTAATTGAAATATGTCCTCTCAGCTGTGCTTAAGCAACTGAGTCCTGAGCTTTTCAGGTTTTCAGTCTGAAAGAGTACACTTCTGGTGCTCTGAAAGGGAAAAGAAAGGACACGGTGTTCTCCATATAAAATTTATCAAGCAATTATCTCCTCTAACACCTTCCTATCCAAATTACCTGATATGCTCTTCCTACTCCTTTATTCCACATTACTGCCTTTTCCAGGATTCTGTCTCACATCACAACATGTCTTCTGTTATTTTTCTTCTTGCAAGCAAATTTTGTTTTCTCCATCTAAAAAAATCAACAATCATTGGGTATTTCAATTCCCATTTTCCACAAATGCATTGATTCTTCTTATCTATTACTCTTTTCTCATACTCAGTGTCTTTGTCTTTATGGGGTTTGTACTTTGCCTTTCCCCATCCTTTACTGCCATTATATAATCAAATCTAATAACTTCTTAGAGAAAGTTAAAAATTCCTGCATAGCCACACGTGAACACAAAGTCACTGATTTTTAGCAAACCTATAAGATAGTCAGACATCCATTCAATTTCTTTTTTTTAAGATTTTATTTATTTATTTGACAGAGAGAGATGACAAGCAGGCAGAGAGGCAGGCAGAGAGAGAGAGGAGGAAGCAGGCTCCCTGCTGAGCATAGAGCCCAATTTGGGGCTCGGTCCCAGGACCCTGGGATCATGACCTGAGCCGAAGACAGTGGCTTAACCCACTGAGCCACCCAGGCGTCCCTCCATTCAATTTCTTAACTGAATCTCAAATGCATCCTGAGTTCTAACCTAAACCTAAGTTCTACTTCTTACACGTTGTTATATGACCAAATTCTTTCAGTTCAGTATTTTGTAACATTTAAATATTAATCAATTGATGCTTTGTCTGTGTATTTCTATGAAAATAATTTGAATACTGTAGATTTATTGTTATATTTATAGATTTATAATCAAAGTTTCATTAGTTGAAGTTTTTAGAAATTTCAGATATAATGATTAACCTAAAATGATACTGCCTCAAATCCCTCTGATATCAAGGCCCAACACCTGATTATAGCCAAAACTGTGGTGGATAGTTCCATGGGAAATTGCAGTTACTTAACACTGATAGCATCTCATGTTCTCTCTCTCATTTTAGAATGTCTCCAACACAACCCAAAAGTGTAGGAGAGTTAATGTCCTCTGAGGACAGCTCTCAGTGAAGTGGAAATAAGAGCCATAGATAAAATTGTCAGTTTTCTGGTCTTCATGAGGACAACTTAAAGAAGTTTCTCAGGACCTTTCAGTAAAAGCAAGCCTTCATTTTCTATCCACAACAATTATATCAACAATGTACCTCTTTGACAAAGTTGCTTCTTCACTGTCTCACTTTCCCATTCTTTTCTACCTTGGATAATCTCCCAGATAAACTAACAGTACTCAAATCCTTTGTCCTACTCTTTGCTCTCAGGATAAATGGAGCCAAAAGACTTAGATTAATATCTAGTTCTGAATGGGATCTTAGAGCTATTTCTGTGCAGATTTTCATAAACATAGGGACCTTTGAATTATCAGGCTATAAATAAGTTCTAAATGGAGGGGGAAAAGCAAAAAGTAGAAATTTTTATGTTTGATTTTTAATCATGATTAATTGACTTTATTGATTATTAAAAATACTAACACTATAAAAGTGTGAATCTTTGTAAAACAATGTCATAATGTAAGAAATAGGTTGCATAGTCCTTTTGAGAATATTAAACCAAGTGTTCAGGTGCCATCTAAGTTCTTGTTTAATCCAGAACTTTGGTGTGCATTATCTTGAGGAATAGGATTTTGAAGTCCGGACAGATTAACAGAAAACTGATCCAAATGTGTGTGTTTATATTTCTGCTTTTGTTGTAAAAATCAAAGTTTGATTGCTGGTTTAAAATGGTAAAACTAATAATGTTCATGGACTCTATTATAAATTTTCTAATCATTAAACTGGAGTGTGAACATAACTTGCCCACCAGACATCTAAACCCTCATCAGCCTCATCCTGCTTGGGGCATCTCCACCCTCGATGGCATGGTCAGGTCCTCTTTACACACAGACACACAGACACCCAGAGGCACACACACACACACACATACACACACACACACACACACACACACACACACACACATACAGAGATGGGGAGGAGACCTAGGGCTACACCGGTTGATCAGAAGGTGTGGGACTCTCTGACTCTGAGTCCCCTGGTGTCACCTTTTGATTTTAGTAGCCAAAGGGCCTGAGGCGTTGGGGAAACCTGATATGACCGGCCAGGGAGGGGACGTGTCTGGCGGCCGAGCTCTCTTCTCCCTACATCCTCTCGGCTTCAGTACAGCAGAAGAACATGTCGCTTCCTTTAGGATGTGCCTAGAAATGAGCTGGGCAGGGGGGTTTTCTCTGTAATGGGTTGCCTGGTTACGTGGGTTCCAATTCCGTTGGGCTCTGTCGTCAGGGAAGTGAGGTCACCACTGCCTGGGGGCTCCTTACCGAACTTCCTGCTGTACCTGAGCTCCCTGAGCCGCCGTTCCCCAAACTTCTCAATGCTCACCCTCCACTCAATGCAGTGCCAATCCAATGGCCCCCATACAGCCTCCCCCCAGCCCCTGGCAGGCCTGGGTGCAGCTGTTGTCCCCGCTGGAGGCAACAGAGCTGGGTTTAGACTAGTTTAGTGTTAGGGTTAGAGTTAAGAAAGACTTAGGATCAGGGTTAGGGTTTAGACGAGCTTGGGGTCAGGGTTAGCGTAAGGCTTAGGGTATGGGTCAGGGTAAGGGTTAGGTTCATGGTTAGGTTTTAGGGTCAGGCTCACAGTAGGGTCACGGTTAGGGTTACGGTCAGAGTCAGGGTCAGTGTCAGTGTTAGTGACGATTTGGTTTAGGGTCAGGTTCAGGGTCATGGTCAGATTTAGGGTCATGGTCACGTTTAGGTTTGGGGGCAAGGTTCATGTCAGGGTCAGGATTTGGTTTGGGACAGGTTTAGTGTCAGGGTTAGGGTCAGGGTCTGGGTTAGGTTCATGGTTATGGTAAGGTCAGCTTTATGTTTAGGTTCTGTTTTATGAGTAGGTTCAGGATCAGGCTGAGCTTTAGGCTTAAGATTCTGTTTAGGATCACGGATTGGGTCACAGTTAGGTTTACATTCAGGGTTAGGGTCAGTGTTAAGGTCAAGGCCAGGGTCAGGTTTAAGGTTAAGGTCAGACATTGGCAAACTTCAGAGTTAGGTTTATGATCAGCGTCAGGATTATTGTTAATGTGGGGGTTAGGGTTAGGGTTAGAGGTAGGTGGAGGGTTAGACCGGGTTAGGGTCAGTATCAGGGTTAATGTTAGGGGTCAGTTTTAGGGTTAGGTTCAGCGTTAGGTTTCGGGTCAGGGCCCGTGTTAGTGTCATGGTCAGGGTTACGTTTAGGGTTAGAGTTAGGGTCAGGCTCACAGTCAGGGTCACTGTTAGTGTTAGGGTCGTGGTCAGGGTCACTGTTAGGGTCAGGGTTAGGTTTATGGTCTTTGCCTGGGTCAGGGTCAGGGTGAAGTGTAGCGCCAGTGTCAGCTTTACGATCAGGATCAGGTTTGGTTTAAAGTCCTCATTCGGGTCAGCGACAGGGTTATGTAGTGGTCAGTGTTCGGGTCATGGTTAGGTTTAGGGTCAGGGCCAGGTTCAGGTTTAGGGTCAGGGTCTGGTCTAGGCAAACATCATGGTTAGGGTTATGAGCATAATCAGGTATAGGTTCAGGGTTATTGTTAAAGTTTAGGGTTAGTGTTGGTGTTAGCGTTTGGTTGACGGTTAGGGTTAGAACTTGTTAGGATCAGGGTCCGTGGTAGGGTTAGGGGTTACTCTGAGGGTTAGGTCAGCGATAGGATTCGGGGGAGGGCCCGTGTTAGTGTCAGGTTCAGGGTTACATTTAGGGTTAGAGTTAGGGTAAGGCTCACAGTCCGGGTCAGGTTTAGTGTTCGGGTCAGTGTCGGCGTCACTGTTAGGGTCAGGGTTAGGTTTATGGTCATGGTCTAGGTCAGGGTCAGGGTGATGTTTAGCGCCACTGTCCGTTTTAGGGTCAGGTTCAGGTATTGGTTTAAAGTCCGCATTCGGGTCAGGGACAAGGTTATGTAGTATTCAGTGTTAGGGTCATGGTTAGGATTAGGGTCAGGGTCAGGGTCAGGTGAAGGTCATGGACAGGGACAGGTTTAGCGTCAGGCTTTGGTTTAGGGTCAATGTTCGGTTCAGTGTCACAGTTAAGTTTTGGCGGTAGTGTTTGGGATTGGGGTTAGGGTTAGAGTTAGAAGTAGGGTTATGCTTAGCTTTAGGGTTAGTCAGCGTAAGGTCAGGGTTAGGGTTTTGTTTGGCATAGGGGTTAGTTTTAGGGTCAGGGTCAGCGTTAGGTTTAGGTTCAGGGTCCTTATTAGGGTCATGGTTAGAGTTACCTTTAGGTTTAGGGTTAGGGTCAAGCTCACAGTCTCGGTCCGTGTTAGGGTTAGGGTCAGGGTTAGGTCAGCATCAGGGTTAGGATTAGGGTCAGGGTCAGGGTCATGGTTAGGTATGAGTCTTGGTTACAGTAATATCAACGTTAGGTTTAGATTCAGGGTACACATCAGGGTCAGTGCCAGGCTTAGTTTTAGGTTTAGGGTTCAGGTCAGGATCACAGACAGGGTCAGTGTCAGGGTCAGGGTTTGGGTTAGGGTTTGGGGCAGGCTCACAGTCAGTGTCAGGGTCAGGGTTAGAGGTTACTGTTAGGGTGAGCCCCGCTCCTGGGTCATGGACCCATCCGTTCAGGGTCTCAGGATAAACCCTGGGCAGAAGGGTGTAGACCCTCCACCCGATCCCACTTAACCAGCCTTAAACTGGGGTGTGAACATAACTTGCCCACCAGACATCTAAACCCTCATCAGCCTCATCCTGCTTGGGGCATCTCCACCCTCGATGGCATGGTCAGGTCCTCTTTACACACAGACACACAGACACCCAGAGGCACACACACACACACACACACACACACACACACACACACACACATACAGAGATGGGGGGAGGAGACCTAGGGCTACACCGGTTGATCAGAAGGTGTGGGACTCTCTGACTCTGAGTCCCCTGGTGTCACCTTTTGATTTTAGTAGCCAAAGGGCCTGAGGCGTTGGGGAAACCTGATATGACCGGCCAGGGAGGGGACGTGTCTGGCGGCCGAGCTCTCTTCTCCCTACATCCTCTCGGCTTCAGTACAGCAGAAGAACATGTCGCTTCCTTTAGGATGTGCCTAGAAATGAGCTGGGCAGGGGGGTTTTCTCTGTAATGGGTTGCCTGGTTACGTGGGTTCCAATTCCGTTGGGCTCTGTCGTCAGGGAAGTGAGGTCACCACTGCCTGGGGGCTCCTTACCGAACTTCCTGCTGTACCTGAGCTCCCTGAGCCGCCGTTCCCCAAACTTCTCAATGCTCACCCTCCACTCAATGCAGTGCCAATCCAATGGCCCCCATACAGCCTCCCCCCAGCCCCTGGCAGGCCTGGGTGCAGCTGTTGTCCCCGCTGGAGGCAACAGAGCTGGGTTTAGACTAGTTTTAGTGTTAGGGTTAGAGTTAAGAAAGACTTAGGATCAGGGTTAGGGTTAGACGAGCTTGGGGTCAGGGTTAGCGTAAGGCTTAGGGTATGGGTCAGGGTAAGGGTTAGGTTCATGGTTAGGGTTTAGGGTCAGGCTCACAGTAGGGTCACGGTTAGGGTTACGGTCAGAGTCAAGGGTCAGTGTCAGTGTTAGTGACGATTTGGTTTAGGGTCAGGTTCAGGGTCATGGTCAGATTTAGGGTCATGGTCACGTTTAGGTTTGGGGGCAAGGTTCATGTCAGGGTCAGGATTTGGTTTGGGACAGGTTTAGTGTCAGGGTTAGGGTCAGGGTCTGGGTTAGGTTCATGGTTATGGTAAGGTCAGCTTTATGTTTAGGTTCTGTTTTATGAGTAGGTTCAGGATCAGGCTGAGCTTTAGGCTTAAGATTCTGTTTAGGATCACGGATTGGGTCACAGTTAGGTTTACATTCAGGGTTAGGGTCAGTGTTAAGGTCAAGGCCAGGGTCAGGTTTAAGGTTAAGGTCAGACATTGGCAAACTTCAGAGTTAGGTTTATGATCAGCGTCAGGATTATTGTTAATGTGGGGTTAGGGTTAGGGTTAGAGGTAGGTGGAGGGTTAGACCGGGTTAGGGTCAGTATCAGGGTTAATGTTAGGGGTCAGTTTTAGGGTTAGGTTCAGCGTTAGGTTTCGGGTCAGGGCCCGTGTTAGTGTCATGGTCAGGGTTACGTTTAGGGTTAGAGTTAGGGTCAGGCTCACAGTCAGGGTCACTGTTAGTGTTAGGGTCGTGGTCAGGGTCACTGTTAGGGTCAGGGTTAGGTTTATGGTCTTTGCCTGGGTCAGGGTCAGGGTGAAGTGTAGCGCCAGTGTCAGCTTTACGATCAGGATCAGGTTTGGTTTAAAGTCCTCATTCGGGTCAGCGACAGGGTTATGTAGTGGTCAGTGTTCGGGTCATGGTTAGGTTTAGGGTCAGGGCCAGGTTCAGGTTTAGGGTCAGGGTCTGGTCTAGGCAAAGATCATGGTTAGGGTTATGAGCATAATCAGGTATAGGTTCAGGGTTATTGTTAAAGTTTAGGGTTAGTGTTGGTGTTAGCGTTTGGTTGACGGTTAGGGTTAGAACTTGTTAGGATCAGGGTCCGTGGTAGGGTTAGGGGTTACTCTGAGGGTTAGGTCAGCGGATAGGATTCGGGGGAGGGCCCGTGTTAGTGTCAGGTTCAGGGTTACATTTAGGGTTAGAGTTAGGGTAAGGCTCACAGTCCGGGTCAGGTTTAGTGTTCGGGTCAGTGTCGGCGTCACTGTTAGGGTCAGGGTTAGGTTTATGGTCATGGTCTAGGTCAGGGTCAGGGTGATGTTTAGCGCCACTGTCCGTTTTAGGGTCAGGTTCAGGTATTGGTTTAAAGTCCGCATTCGGGTCAGGGACAAGGTTATGTAGTATTCAGTGTTAGGGTCATGGTTAGGATTAGGGTCAGGGTCAGGGTCAGGTGAAGGTCATGGACAGGGACAGGTTTAGCGTCAGGCTTTGGTTTAGGGTCAATGTTCGGTTCAGTGTCACAGTTAAGTTTTGGCGGTAGTGTTTGGGATTGGGGTTAGGGTTAGAGTTAGAAGTAGGGTTATGGTTAGCTTTAGGGTTAGTCAGCGTAAGGTCAGGGTTAGGGTTTTGTTTGGCATAGGGGTTAGTTTTAGGGTCAGGGTCAGCGTTAGGTTTAGGTTCAGGGTCCTTATTAGGGTCATGGTTAGAGTTACCTTTAGGTTTAGGGTTAGGGTCAAGCTCACAGTCTCGGTCCGTGTTAGGGTTAGGGTCAGGGTTAGGTCAGCATCAGGGTTAGGATTAGGGTCAGGGTCAGGGTCATGGTTAGGTATGAGTCTTGGTTACAGTAATATCAACGTTAGGTTTAGATTCAGGGTACACATCAGGGTCAGTGCCAGGCTTAGTTTTAGGTTTAGGGTTCAGGTCAGGATCACAGACAGGGTCAGTGTCAGGGTCAGGGTTTGGGTTAGGGTTTGGGGCAGGCTCACAGTCAGTGTCAGGGTCAGGGTTAGAGGTTACTGTTAGGGTGAGCCCCGCTCCTGGGTCATGGACCCATCCGTTCAGGGTCTCAGGATAAACCCTGGGCAGAAGGGTGTAGACCCTCCACCCGATCCCACTTAACCAGCCTTAAACTGGGGTGTGAACATAACTTGCCCACCAGACATCTAAACCCTCATCAGCCTCATCCTGCTTGGGGCATCTCCACCCTCGATGGCATGGTCAGGTCCTCTTTACACACAGACACACAGACACCCAGAGGCACACACACACACACACACACACACACACACACACACACACACATACAGAGATGGGGAGGAGACCTAGGGCTACACCGGTTGATCAGAAGGTGTGGGACTCTCTGACTCTGAGTCCCCTGGTGTCACCTTTTGATTTTAGTAGCCAAAGGGCCTGAGGCGTTGGGGAAACCTGATATGACCGGCCAGGGAGGGGACGTGTCTGGCGGCCGAGCTCTCTTCTCCCTACATCCTCTCGGCTTCAGTACAGCAGAAGAACATGTCGCTTCCTTTAGGATGTGCCTAGAAATGAGCTGGGCAGGGGGGTTTTCTCTGTAATGGGTTGCCTGGTTACGTGGGTTCCAATTCCGTTGGGCTCTGTCGTCAGGGAAGTGAGGTCACCACTGCCTGGGGGCTCCTTACCGAACTTCCTGCTGTACCTGAGCTCCCTGAGCCGCCGTTCCCCAAACTTCTCAATGCTCACCCTCCACTCAATGCAGTGCCAATCCAATGGCCCCCATACAGCCTCCCCCCAGCCCCTGGCAGGCCTGGGTGCAGCTGTTGTCCCCGCTGGAGGCAACAGAGCTGGGTTTAGACTAGTTTAGTGTTAGGGTTAGAGTTAAGAAAGACTTAGGATCAGGGTTAGGGTTAGACGAGCTTGGGGTCAGGGTTAGCGTAAGGCTTAGGGTATGGGTCAGGGTAAGGGTTAGGTTCATGGTTAGGTTTAGGGTCAGGCTCACAGTAGGGTCACGGTTAGGGTTACGGTCAGAGTCAGGGTCAGTGTCAGTGTTAGTGACGATTTGGTTTAGGGTCAGGTTCAGGGTCATGGTCAGATTTAGGGTCATGGTCACGTTTAGGTTTGGGGGCAAGGTTCATGTCAGGGTCAGGATTTGGTTTGGGACAGGTTAGTGTCAGGGTTAGGGTCAGGGTCTGGGTTAGGTTCATGGTTATGGTAAGGTCAGCTTTATGTTTAGGTTCTGTTTTATGAGTAGGTTCAGGATCAGGCTGAGCTTTAGGCTTAAGATTCTGTTTAGGATCACGGATTGGGTCACAGTTAGGTTTACATTCAGGGTTAGGGTCAGTGTTAAGGTCAAGGCCAGGGTCAGGTTTAAGGTTAAGGTCAGACATTGGCAAACTTCAGAGTTAGGTTTATGATCAGCGTCAGGATTATTGTTAATGTGGGGTTAGGGTTAGGGTTAGAGGTAGGTGGAGGGTTAGACCGGGTTAGGGTCAGTATCAGGGTTAATGTTAGGGGTCAGTTTTAGGGTTAGGTTCAGCGTTAGGTTTCGGGTCAGGGCCCGTGTTAGTGTCATGGTCAGGGTTACGTTTAGGGTTAGAGTTAGGGTCAGGCTCACAGTCAGGGTCACTGTTAGTGTTAGGGTCGTGGTCAGGGTCACTGTTAGGGTCAGGGTTAGGTTTATGGTCTTTGCCTGGGTCAGGGTCAGGGTGAAGTGTAGCGCCAGTGTCAGCTTTACGATCAGGATCAGGTTTGGTTTAAAGTCCTCATTCGGGTCAGCGACAGGGTTATGTAGTGGTCAGTGTTCGGGTCATGGTTAGGTTTAGGGTCAGGGCCAGGTTCAGGTTTAGGGTCAGGGTCTGGTCTAGGCAAAGATCATGGTTAGGGTTATGAGCATAATCAGGTATAGGTTCAGGGTTATTGTTAAAGTTTAGGGTTAGTGTTGGTGTTAGCGTTTGGTTGACGGTTAGGGTTAGAACTTGTTAGGATCAGGGTCCGTGGTAGGGTTAGGGGTTACTCTGAGGGTTAGGTCAGCGATAGGATTCGGGGGAGGGCCCGTGTTAGTGTCAGGTTCAGGGTTACATTTAGGGTTAGAGTTAGGGTAAGGCTCACAGTCCGGGTCAGGTTTAGTGTTCGGGTCAGTGTCGGCGTCACTGTTAGGGTCAGGGTTAGGTTTATGGTCATGGTCTAGGTCAGGGTCAGGGTGATGTTTAGCGCCACTGTCCGTTTTAGGGTCAGGTTCAGGTATTGGTTTAAAGTCCGCATTCGGGTCAGGGACAAGGTTATGTAGTATTCAGTGTTAGGGTCATGGTTAGGATTAGGGTCAGGGTCAGGGTCAGGTGAAGGTCATGGACAGGGACAGGTTTAGCGTCAGGCTTTGGTTTAGGGTCAATGTTCGGTTCAGTGTCACAGTTAAGTTTTGGCGGTAGTGTTTGGGATTGGGGTTAGGGTTAGAGTTAGAAGTAGGGTTATGGTTAGCTTTAGGGTTAGTCAGCGTAAGGTCAGGGTTAGGGTTTTGTTTGGCATAGGGGTTAGTTTTAGGGTCAGGGTCAGCGTTAGGTTTAGGTTCAGGGTCCTTATTAGGGTCATGGTTAGAGTTACCTTTAGGTTTAGGGTTAGGGTCAAGCTCACAGTCTCGGTCCGTGTTAGGGTTAGGGTCAGGGTTAGGTCAGCATCAGGGGGTTAGGATTAGGGTCAGGGTCAGGGTCATGGTTAGGTATGAGTCTTGGTTACAGTAATATCAACGTTAGGTTTAGATTCAGGGTACACATCAGGGTCAGTGCCAGGCTTAGTTTTAGGTTTAGGGTTCAGGTCAGGATCACAGACAGGGTCAGTGTCAGGGTCAGGGTTTGGGTTAGGGTTTGGGGCAGGCTCACAGTCAGTGTCAGGGTCAGGGTTAGAGGTTACTGTTAGGGTGAGCCCCGCTCCTGGGTCATGGACCCATCCGTTCAGGGTCTCAGGATAAACCCTGGGCAGAAGGGTGTAGACCCTCCACCCGATCCCACTTAACCAGCCTTAAACTGGGGTGTGAACATAACTTGCCCACCAGACATCTAAACCCTCATCAGCCTCATCCTGCTTGGGGCATCTCCACCCTCGATGGCATGGTCAGGTCCTCTTTACACACAGACACACAGACACCCAGAGGCACACACACACACACACACACACACACACACACACACACACACACACACACATACAGAGATGGGGAGGAGACCTAGGGCTACACCGGTTGATCAGAAGGTGTGGGACTCTCTGACTCTGAGTCCCCTGGTGTCACCTTTTGATTTTAGTAGCCAAAGGGCCTGAGGCGTTGGGGAAACCTGATATGACCGGCCAGGGAGGGGACGTGTCTGGCGGCCGAGCTCTCTTCTCCCTACATCCTCTCGGCTTCAGTACAGCAGAAGAACATGTCGCTTCCTTTAGGATGTGCCTAGAAATGAGCTGGGCAGGGGGGGGGGTTTTCTCTGTAATGGGTTGCCTGGTTACGTGGGTTCCAATTCCGTTGGGCTCTGTCGTCGTCAGGGAAGTGAGGTCACCACTGCCTGGGGGCTCCTTACCGAACTTCCTGCTGTACCTGAGCTCCCTGAGCCGCCGTTCCCCAAACTTCTCAATGCTCACCCTCCACTCAATGCAGTGCCAATCCAATGGCCCCCATACAGCCTCCCCCCAGCCCCTGGCAGGCCTGGGTGCAGCTGTTGTCCCCGCTGGAGGCAACAGAGCTGGGTTTAGACTAGTTTAGTGTTAGGGTTAGAGTTAAGAAAGACTTAGGATCAGGGTTAGGGTTTAGACGAGCTTGGGGTCAGGGTTAGCGTAAGGCTTAGGGTATGGGTCAGGGTAAGGGTTAGGTTCATGGTTAGGTTTAGGGTCAGGCTCACAGTAGGGTCACGGTTAGGGTTACGGTCAGAGTCAGGGTCAGTGTCAGTGTTAGTGACGATTTGGTTTAGGGTCAGGTTCAGGGTCATGGTCAGATTTAGGGTCATGGTCACGTTTAGGTTTGGGGGCAAGGTTCATGTCAGGGTCAGGATTTGGTTTGGGACAGGTTTAGTGTCAGGGTTAGGGTCAGGGTCTGGGTTAGGTTCATGGTTATGGTAAGGTCAGCTTTATGTTTAGGTTCTGTTTTATGAGTAGGTTCAGGATCAGGCTGAGCTTTAGGCTTAAGATTCTGTTTAGGATCACGGATTGGGTCACAGTTAGGTTTACATTCAGGGTTAGGGTCAGTGTTAAGGTCAAGGCCAGGGTCAGGTTTAAGGTTAAGGTCAGACATTGGCAAACTTCAGAGTTAGGTTTATGATCAGCGTCAGGATTATTGTTAATGTGGGGTTAGGGTTAGGGTTAGAGGTAGGTGGAGGGTTAGACCGGGTTAGGGTCAGTATCAGGGTTAATGTTAGGGGTCAGTTTTTAGGGTTAGGTTCAGCGTTAGGTTTCGGGTCAGGGCCCGTGTTAGTGTCATGGTCAGGGTTACGTTTAGGGTTAGAGTTAGGGTCAGGCTCACAGTCAGGGTCACTGTTAGTGTTAGGGTCGTGGTCAGGGTCACTGTTAGGGTCAGGGTTAGGTTTATGGTCTTTGCCTGGGTCAGGGTCAGGGTGAAGTGTAGCGCCAGTGTCAGCTTTACGATCAGGATCAGGTTTGGTTTAAAGTCCTCATTCGGGTCAGCG
The DNA here is from genome assembly GCF_011764305.1 of Mustela putorius furo. Taxonomy (NCBI): domain Eukaryota; kingdom Metazoa; phylum Chordata; class Mammalia; order Carnivora; family Mustelidae; genus Mustela; species Mustela putorius. The sequence continues at coordinate 1,530,974 of NW_025421988.1, forward strand.
ACAGGGTTATGTAGTGGTCAGTGTTCGGGTCATGGTTAGGTTTAGGGTCAGGGCCAGGTTCAGGTTTAGGGTCAGGGTCTGGTCTAGGCAAAGATCATGGTTAGGGTTATGAGCATAATCAGGTATAGGTTCAGGGTTATTGTTAAAGTTTAGGGTTAGTGTTGGTGTTAGCGTTTGGTTGACGGTTAGGGTTAGAACTTGTTAGGATCAGGGTCCGTGGTAGGGGTTAGGGGTTACTCTGAGGGTTAGGTCAGCGATAGGATTCGGGGGAGGGCCCGTGTTAGTGTCAGGTTCAGGGTTACATTTAGGGTTAGAGTTAGGGTAAGGCTCACAGTCCGGGTCAGGTTTAGTGTTCGGGTCAGTGTCGGCGTCACTGTTAGGGTCAGGGTTAGGTTTATGGTCATGGTCTAGGTCAGGGTCAGGGTGATGTTTTAGCGCCACTGTCCGTTTTAGGGTCAGGTTCAGGTATTGGTTTAAAGTCCGCATTCGGGTCAGGGACAAGGTTATGTAGTATTCAGTGTTAGGGTCATGGTTAGGATTAGGGTCAGGGTCAGGGTCAGGTGAAGGTCATGGACAGGGACAGGTTTAGCGTCAGGCTTTGGTTTAGGGTCAATGTTCGGTTCAGTGTCACAGTTAAGTTTTGGCGGTAGTGTTTGGGATTGGGGTTAGGGTTAGAGTTAGAAGTAGGGTTATGGTTAGCTTTAGGGTTAGTCAGCGTAAGGTCAGGGTTAGGGTTTTGTTTGGCATAGGGGTTAGTTTTAGGGTCAGGGTCAGCGTTAGGTTTAGGTTCAGGGTCCTTATTAGGGTCATGGTTAGAGTTACCTTTAGGTTTAGGGTTAGGGTCAAGCTCACAGTCTCGGTCCGTGTTAGGGTTAGGGTCAGGGTTAGGTCAGCATCAGGGTTAGGATTAGGGTCAGGGTCAGGGTCAGGGTCATGGTTAGGTATGAGTCTTGGTTACAGTAATATCAACGTTAGGTTTAGATTCAGGGTACACATCAGGGTCAGTGCCAGGCTTAGTTTTAGGTTTAGGGTTCAGGTCAGGATCACAGACAGGGTCAGTGTCAGGGTCAGGGTTTGGGTTAGGGTTTGGGGCAGGCTCACAGTCAGTGTCAGGGTCAGGGTTAGAGGTTACTGTTAGGGTGAGCCCCGCTCCTGGGTCATGGACCCATCCGTTCAGGGTCTCAGGATAAACCCTGGGCAGAAGGGTGTAGACCCTCCACCCGATCCCACTTAACCAGCCTTAAACTGGGGTGTGAACATAACTTGCCCACCAGACATCTAAACCCTCATCAGCCTCATCCTGCTTGGGGCATCTCCACCCTCGATGGCATGGTCAGGTCCTCTTTACACACAGACACACAGACACCCAGAGCACACACACACACACACACACACACACACACACACACACACACACACACATACAGAGATGGGGAGGAGACCTAGGGCTACACCGGTTGATCAGAAGGTGTGGGACTCTCTGACTCTGAGTCCCCTGGTGTCACCTTTTGATTTTAGTAGCCAAAGGGCCTGAGGCGTTGGGGAAACCTGATATGACCGGCCAGGGAGGGGACGTGTCTGGCGGCCGAGCTCTCTTCTCCCTACATCCTCTCGGCTTCAGTACAGCAGAAGAACATGTCGCTTCCTTTAGGATGTGCCTAGAAATGAGCTGGGCAGGGGGGTTTTCTCTGTAATGGGTTGCCTGGTTACGTGGGTTCCAATTCCGTTGGGCTCTGTCGTCAGGGAAGTGAGGTCACCACTGCCTGGGGGCTCCTTACCGAACTTCCTGCTGTACCTGAGCTCCCTGAGCCGCCGTTCCCCAAACTTCTCAATGCTCACCCTCCACTCAATGCAGTGCCAATCCAATGGCCCCCATACAGCCTCCCCCCAGCCCCTGGCAGGCCTGGGTGCAGCTGTTGTCCCCGCTGGAGGCAACAGAGCTGGGTTTAGACTAGTTTAGTGTTAGGGTTAGAGTTAAGAAAGACTTAGGATCAGGGTTAGGGTTAGACGAGCTTGGGGTCAGGGTTAGCGTAAGGCTTAGGGTATGGGTCAGGGTAAGGGTTAGGTTCATGGTTAGGTTTTAGGGTCAGGCTCACAGTAGGGTCACGGTTAGGGTTACGGTCAGAGTCAGGGTCAGTGTCAGTGTTAGTGACGATTTGGTTTAGGGTCAGGTTCAGGGTCATGGTCAGATTTAGGGTCATGGTCACGTTTAGGTTTGGGGGCAAGGTTCATGTCAGGGTCAGGATTTGGTTTGGGACAGGTTTAGTGTCAGGGTTAGGGTCAGGGTCTGGGTTAGGTTCATGGTTATGGTAAGGTCAGCTTTATGTTTAGGTTCTGTTTTATGAGTAGGTTCAGGATCAGGCTGAGCTTTAGGCTTAAGATTCTGTTTAGGATCACGGATTGGGTCACAGTTAGGTTTACATTCAGGGTTAGGGTCAGTGTTAAGGTCAAGGCCAGGGTCAGGTTTAAGGTTAAGGTCAGACATTGGCAAACTTCAGAGTTAGGTTTATGATCAGCGTCAGGATTATTGTTAATGTGGGGTTAGGGTTAGGGTTAGAGGTAGGTGGAGGGTTAGACCGGGTTAGGGTCAGTATCAGGGTTAATGTTAGGGGTCAGTTTTAGGGTTAGGTTCAGCGTTAGGTTTCGGGTCAGGGCCCGTGTTAGTGTCATGGTCAGGGTTACGTTTAGGGTTAGAGTTAGGGTCAGGCTCACAGTCAGGGTCACTGTTAGTGTTAGGGTCGTGGTCAGGGTCACTGTTAGGGTCAGGGTTAGGTTTATGGTCTTTGCCTGGGTCAGGGTCAGGGTGAAGTGTAGCGCCAGTGTCAGCTTTACGATCAGGATCAGGTTTGGTTTAAAGTCCTCATTCGGGTCAGCGACAGGGTTATGTAGTGGTCAGTGTTCGGGTCATGGTTAGGTTTAGGGTCAGGGCCAGGTTCAGGTTTAGGGTCAGGGTCTGGTCTAGGCAAAGATCATGGTTAGGGTTATGAGCATAATCAGGTATAGGTTCAGGGTTATTGTTAAAGTTTAGGGTTAGTGTTGGTGTTAGCGTTTGGTTGACGGTTAGGGTTAGAACTTGTTAGGATCAGGGTCCGTGGTAGGGTTAGGGGTTACTCTGAGGGTTAGGTCAGCGATAGGATTCGGGGGAGGGCCCGTGTTAGTGTCAGGTTCAGGGTTACATTTAGGGTTAGAGTTAGGGTAAGGCTCACAGTCCGGGTCAGGTTTAGTGTTCGGGTCAGTGTCGGCGTCACTGTTAGGGTCAGGGTTAGGTTTATGGTCATGGTCTAGGTCAGGGTCAGGGTGATGTTTAGCGCCACTGTCCGTTTTAGGGTCAGGTTCAGGTATTGGTTTAAAGTCCGCATTCGGGTCAGGGACAAGGTTATGTAGTATTCAGTGTTAGGGTCATGGTTAGGATTAGGGTCAGGGTCAGGGTCAGGTGAAGGTCATGGACAGGGACAGGTTTAGCGTCAGGCTTTTTGGTTTAGGGTCAATGTTCGGTTCAGTGTCACAGTTAAGTTTTGGCGGTAGTGTTTGGGATTGGGGTTAGGGTTAGAGTTAGAAGTAGGGTTATGTTAGCTTTAGGGTTAGTCAGCGTAAGGTCAGGGTTAGGGTTTTGTTTGGCATAGGGGTTAGTTTTAGGGTCAGGGTCAGCGTTAGGTTTAGGTTCAGGGTCCTTATTAGGGTCATGGTTAGAGTTACCTTTAGGTTTAGGGTTAGGGTCAAGCTCACAGTCTCGGTCCGTGTTAGGGTTAGGGTCAGGGTTAGGTCAGCATCAGGGTTAGGATTAGGGTCAGGGTCAGGGTCATGGTTAGGTATGAGTCTTGGTTACAGTAATATCAACCTTAGGTTTAGATTCAGGGTACACATCAGGGTCAGTGCCAGGCTTAGTTTTAGGTTTAGGGTTCAGGTCAGGATCACAGACAGGGTCAGTGTCAGGGTCAGGGTTTGGGTTAGGGTTTGGGGCAGGCTCACAGTCAGTGTCAGGGTCAGGGTTAGAGGTTACTGTTAGGGTGAGCCCCGCTCCTGGGTCATGGACCCATCCGTTCAGGGTCTCAGGATAAACCCTGGGCAGAAGGGTGTAGACCCTCCACCCGATCCCACTTAACCAGCCTTAAACTGGGGTGTGAACATAACTTGCCCACCAGACATCTAAACCCTCATCAGCCTCATCCTGCTTGGGGCATCTCCACCCTCGATGGCATGGTCAGGTCCTCTTTACACACAGACACACAGACACCCAGAGGCACACACACACACACACACACACACACACACACACACACACACACACACACATACAGAGATGGGGAGGAGACCTAGGGCTACACCGGTTGATCAGAAGGTGTGGGACTCTCTGACTCTGAGTCCCCTGGTGTCACCTTTTGATTTTAGTAGCCAAAGGGCCTGAGGCGTTGGGGAAACCTGATATGACCGGCCAGGGAGGGGACGTGTCTGGCGGCCGAGCTCTCTTCTCCCTACATCCTCTCGGCTTCAGTACAGCAGAAGAACATGTCGCTTCCTTTAGGATGTGCCTAGAAATGAGCTGGGCAGGGGGGGGTTTTCTCTGTAATGGGTTGCCTGGTTACGTGGGTTCCAATTCCGTTGGGCTCTGTCGTCAGGGAAGTGAGGTCACCACTGCCTGGGGGCTCCTTACCGAACTTCCTGCTGTACCTGAGCTCCCTGAGCCGCCGTTCCCCAAACTTCTCAATGCTCACCCTCCACTCAATGCAGTGCCAATCCAATGGCCCCCATACAGCCTCCCCCCAGCCCCTGGCAGGCCTGGGTGCAGCTGTTGTCCCCGCTGGAGGCAACAGAGCTGGGTTTAGACTAGTTTAGTGTTAGGGTTAGAGTTAAGAAAGACTTAGGATCAGGGTTAGGGTTAGACGAGCTTGGGGTCAGGGTTAGCGTAAGGCTTAGGGTATGGGTCAGGGTAAGGGTTAGGTTCATGGTTAGGTTTAGGGTCAGGCTCACAGTAGGGTCACGGTTAGGGTTACGGTCAGAGTCAGGGTCAGTGTCAGTGTTAGTGACGATTTGGTTTAGGGTCAGGTTCAGGGTCATGGTCAGATTTAGGGTCATGGTCACGTTTAGGTTTGGGGGCAAGGTTCATGTCAGGGTCAGGATTTGGTTTGGGACAGGTTTAGTGTCAGGGTTAGGGTCAGGGTCTGGGTTAGGTTCATGGTTATGGTAAGGTCAGCTTTATGTTTAGGTTCTGTTTTATGAGTAGGTTCAGGATCAGGCTGAGCTTTAGGCTTAAGATTCTGTTTAGGATCACGGATTGGGTCACAGTTAGGTTTACATTCAGGGTTAGGGTCAGTGTTAAGGTCAAGGCCAGGGTCAGGTTTAAGGTTAAGGTCAGACATTGGCAAACTTCAGAGTTAGGTTTATGATCAGCGTCAGGATTATTGTTAATGTGGGGTTAGGGTTAGGGTTAGAGGTAGGTGGAGGGTTAGACCGGGGGTTAGGGTCAGTATCAGGGTTAATGTTAGGGGTCAGTTTTAGGGTTAGGTTCAGCGTTAGGTTTCGGGTCAGGGCCCGTGTTAGTGTCATGGTCAGGGTCAGGGTTACGTTTAGGGTTAGAGTTAGGGTCAGGCTCACAGTCAGGGTCACTGTTAGTGTTAGGGTCGTGGTCAGGGTCACTGTTAGGGTCAGGGTTAGGTTTTATGGTCTTTGCCTGGGTCAGGGTCAGGGTGAAGTGTAGCGCCAGTGTCAGCTTTACGATCAGGATCAGGTTTGGTTTTTAAAGTCCTCATTCGGGTCAGCGACAGGGTTATGTAGTGGTCAGTGTTCGGGTCATGGTTAGGTTTAGGGTCAGGGCCAGGTTCAGGTTTAGGGTCAGGGTCTGGTCTAGGCAAAGATCATGGTTAGGGTTATGAGCATAATCAGGTATAGGTTCAGGGTTATTGTTAAAGTTTAGGGTTAGTGTTGGTGTTAGCGTTTTGGTTGACGGTTAGGGTTAGAACTTGTTAGGATCAGGGTCCGTGGTAGGGTTAGGGGTTACTCTGGGGGTTAGGTCAGCGATAGGATTCGGGGGAGGGCCCGTGTTAGTGTCAGGTTCAGGGTTACATTTAGGGTTAGAGTTAGGGTAAGGCTCACAGTCCGGGTCAGGTTTAGTGTTCGGGTCAGTGTCGGCGTCACTGTTAGGGTCAGGGTTAGGTTTATGGTCATGGTCTAGGTCAGGGTCAGGGTGATGTTTAGCGCCACTGTCCGTTTTAGGGTCAGGTTCAGGTATTGGTTTAAAGTCCGCATTCGGGTCAGGGACAAGGTTATGTAGTATTCAGTGTTAGGGTCATGGTTAGGATTAGGGTCAGGGTCAGGGTCAGGTGAAGGTCATGGACAGGGACAGGTTTAGCGTCAGGCTTTGGGTTAGGGTCAATGTTCGGTTCAGTGTCACAGTTAAGTTTTGGCGGTAGTGTTTGGGATTGGGGTTAGGGTTAGAGTTAGAAGTAGGGTTATGGTTAGCTTTAGGGTTAGTCAGCGTAAGGTCAGGGTTAGGGTTTTGTTTGGCATAGGGGTTAGTTTTAGGGTCAGGGTCAGCGTTAGGTTTAGGTTCAGGGTCCTTATTAGGGTCATGGTTAGAGTTACCTTTAGGTTTAGGGTTAGGGTCAAGCTCACAGTCTCGGTCCGTGTTAGGGTTAGGGTCAGGGTTAGGTCAGCATCAGGGTTAGGATTAGGGTCAGGGTCAGGGTCATGGTTAGGTATGAGTCTTGGTTACAGTAATATCAACGTTAGGTTTAGATTCAGGGTACACATCAGGGTCAGTGCCAGGCTTAGTTTTAGGTTTAGGGTTCAGGTCAGGATCACAGACAGGGTCAGTGTCAGGGTCAGGGTTTGGGTTAGGGTTTGGGGCAGGCTCACAGTCAGTGTCAGGGTCAGGGTTAGAGGTTACTGTTAGGGTGAGCCCCGCTCCTGGGTCATGGACCCATCCGTTCAGGGTCTCAGGATAAACCCTGGGCAGAAGGGTGTAGACCCTCCACCCGATCCCACTTAACCAGCCTTAAACTGGGGTGTGAACATAACTTGCCCACCAGACATCTAAACCCTCATCAGCCTCATCCTGCTTGGGGCATCTCCACCCTCGATGGCATGGTCAGGTCCTCTCTTTACACACAGACACACAGACACCCAGAGGCACACACACACACACACACACACACACACACACACACACACACACACACACACATACAGAGATGGGGAGGAGACCTAGGGCTACACCGGTTGATCAGAAGGTGTGGGACTCTCTGACTCTGAGTCCCCTGGTGTCACCTTTTGATTTTAGTAGCCAAAGGGCCTGAGGCGTTGGGGAAACCTGATATGACCGGCCAGGGAGGGGACGTGTCTGGCGGCCGAGCTCTCTTCTCCCTACATCCTCTCGGCTTCAGTACAGCAGAAGAACATGTCGCTTCCTTTAGGATGTGCCTAGAAATGAGCTGGGCAGGGGGGTTTTCTCTGTAATGGGTTGCCTGGTTACGTGGGTTCCAATTCCGTTGGGCTCTGTCGTCAGGGAAGTGAGGTCACCACTGCCTGGGGGCTCCTTACCGAACTTCCTGCTGTACCTGAGCTCCCTGAGCCGCCGTTCCCCAAACTTCTCAATGCTCACCCTCCACTCAATGCAGTGCCAATCCAATGGCCCCCATACAGCCTCCCCCCAGCCCCTGGCAGGCCTGGGTGCAGCTGTTGTCCCCGCTGGAGGCAACAGAGCTGGGTTTAGACTAGTTTAGTGTTAGGGTTAGAGTTAAGAAAGACTTAGGATCAGGGTTAGGGTTAGACGAGCTTGGGGTCAGGGTTAGCGTAAGGCTTAGGGTATGGGTCAGGGTAAGGGTTAGGTTCATGGTTAGGTTTAGGGTCAGGCTCACAGTAGGGTCACGGTTAGGGTTACGGTCAGAGTCAGGGTCAGTGTCAGTGTTAGTGACGATTTGGTTTAGGGTCAGGTTCAGGGTCATGGTCAGATTTAGGGTCATGGTCACGTTTAGGTTTGGGGGCAAGGTTCATGTCAGGGGTCAGGATTTGGTTTGGGACAGGTTTAGTGTCAGGGTTAGGGTCAGGGTCTGGGTTAGGTTCATGGTTATGGTAAGGTCAGCTTTATGTTTAGGTTCTGTTTTATGAGTAGGTTCAGGATCAGGCTGAGCTTTAGGCTTAAGATTCTGTTTAGGATCACGGATTGGGTCACAGTTAGGTTTACATTCAGGGTTAGGGTCAGTGTTAAGGTCAAGGCCAGGGTCAGGTTTAAGGTTAAGGTCAGACATTGGCAAACTTCAGAGTTAGGTTTATGATCAGCGTCAGGATTATTGTTAATGTGGGGTTAGGGTTAGGGTTAGAGGTAGGTGGAGGGTTAGACCGGGTTAGGGTCAGTATCAGGGTTAATGTTAGGGGTCAGTTTTTAGGGTTAGGTTCAGCGTTAGGTTTCGGGTCAGGGCCCGTGTTAGTGTCATGGTCAGGGTTACGTTTAGGGTTAGAGTTAGGGTCAGGCTCACAGTCAGGGTCACTGTTAGTGTTAGGGTCGTGGTCAGGGTCACTGTTAGGGTCAGGGTTAGGTTTATGGTCTTTGCCTGGGTCAGGGTCAGGGTGAAGTGTAGCGCCAGTGTCAGCTTTACGATCAGGATCAGGTTTGGTTTAAAGTCCTCATTCGGGTCAGCGACAGGGTTATGTAGTGGTCAGTGTTCGGGTCATGGTTAGGTTTAGGGTCAGGGCCAGGTTCAGGTTTAGGGTCAGGGTCTGGTCTAGGCAAAGATCATGGTTAGGGTTATGAGCATAATCAGGTATAGGTTCAGGGTTATTGTTAAAGTTTAGGGTTAGTGTTGGTGTTAGCGTTTGGTTGACGGTTAGGGTTAGAACTTGTTAGGATCAGGGTCCGTGGTAGGGTTAGGGGTTACTCTGAGGGTTAGGTCAGCGATAGGATTCGGGGGAGGGCCCGTGTTAGTGTCAGGTTCAGGGTTACATTTAGGGTTAGAGTTAGGGTAAGGCTCACAGTCCGGGTCAGGTTTAGTGTTCGGGTCAGTGTCGGCGTCACTGTTAGGGTCAGGGTTAGGTTTATGGTCATGGTCTAGGTCAGGGTCAGGGTGATGTTTAGCGCCACTGTCCGTTTTAGGGTCAGGTTCAGGTATTGGTTTAAAGTCCGCATTCGGGTCAGGGACAAGGTTATGTAGTATTCAGTGTTAGGGTCATGGTTAGGATTAGGGTCAGGGTCAGGGTCAGGTGAAGGTCATGGACAGGGACAGGTTTAGCGTCAGGCTTTGGTTTAGGGTCAATGTTCGGTTCAGTGTCACAGTTAAGTTTTGGCGGCGGTAGTGTTTGGGATTGGGGTTAGGGTTAGAGTTAGAAGTAGGGTTATGCTTAGCTTTAGGGTTAGTCAGCGTAAGGTCAGGGTTAGGGTTTTGTTTGGCATAGGGGTTAGTTTTAGGGTCAGGGTCAGCGTTAGGTTTAGGTTCAGGGTCCTTATTAGGGTCATGGTTAGAGTTAACTTTAGGTTTAGGGTTAGGGTCAAGATCACAGTCTCGGTCCGTGTTAGGGTTAGGGTCAGGGTTAGGTCAGCATCAGGTTTAGGATTAGGGTCAGGGTCAGGGTCATGGTTAGGTATGAGTCTTGGTTACAGTAATATCAACGTTAGGTTTAGATTCAGGGTACACATCAGGGTCAGTGCCAGGCTTAGTTTTAGGTTTAGGGTTCAGGTCAGGATCACAGACAGGGTCAGTGTCAGGGTCAGGGTTTGGGTTAGGGTTTGGGGCAGGCTCACAGTCAGTGTCAGGGTCAGGGTTAGAGGTTACTGTTAGGGTGAGCCTCGCTCCTGGCTCATGGACCCATCCGTTCAGGGTCTCAGGATAAACCCTGGGCAGAAGGGTGTAGACCCTCCACCCGATCCCACTTAACCAGCCTTAAACTGGGGTGTGAACATAACTTGCCCACCAGACATCTAAACCCTCATCAGCCTCATCCTGCTTGGGGCATCTCCACCCTCGATGGCATGGTCAGGTCCTCTTTACACACAGACTCACAGACACCCAGAGGCACACACACACACACACATACACACACACACACACACACACACACACACACACACACATACAGAGATGGGGAGGAGACCTAGGGCTACACCGGTTGATCAGAAGGTGTGGGACTCTCTGACTATGAGTCCCCTGGTGTCACCTTTTGATTTTAGTAGCCAAAGGGCCTGAGGCGTTGGGGAAACCTGATATGACCGGCCAGGGAGGGGACGTGTCCGGCGGCCGAGCTCTCTTCTCCCTACATCCTCTCGGCTTCAGTACAGCAGAAGAACATGTCGCTTCCTTTAGGATGTGCCTAGAAATGAGCTGGGCAGGGGGCTTTTCTCTGTAATGGGTTGCCTGGATACGTGGGTTCCAATTCCGTTGGGCTCTGTCGTCAGGGAAGTGAGGTCACCACTGCCTGGGGGCTCCTTACCGAACTTCCTGCTGTACCTGAGCTCCCTGAGCCGCCGTTCCCCAATCTTCTCAATGCTCACCCTCCACTCAATGCAGTGCCAATCCCAATGGCCCCCATACAGCCTCCCCCCAGCCCCTGGCAGGCCTGGGTGCAGCTGTTGTCCCCGCTGGAGGCAACAGAGCTGGGTTTAGACTAGTTTAGTGTTAGGGTTAGAGTTAAGAAAGACTTAGGATCAGGGTTAGGGTTAGACGAGCTTGGGGTCAGGGTTAGCGTAAGGCTTAGGGTATGGGTCAGGGTAAGGGTTAGGTTCATGGTTAGGTTTAGGGTCAGGCTCACAGTAGGGTCACGGTTAGGGTTACGGTCAGAGTCAGGGTCAGTGTCAGTGTTAGTGACGATTTGGTTTAGGGTCAGGTTCAGGGTCATGGTCAGATTTAGGGTCATGGTCACGTTTAGGTTTGGGGGCAAGGTTCATGTCAGGGTCAGGATTTGGTTTGGGACAGGTTTAGTGTCAGGGTTAGGGTCAGGGTCTGGGTTAGGTTCATGGTTATGGTAAGGTCAGCTTTATGTTTAGGTTCTGTTTTATGAGTAGGTTCAGGATCAGGCTGAGAGCTTTAGGCTTAAGATTCTGTTTAGGATCACGGATTGGGTCACAGTTAGGTTTACATTCAGGGTTAGGGTCAGTGTTAAGGTCAAGGCCAGGGTCAGGTTTAAGGTTAAGGTCAGACATTGGCAAACTTCAGAGTTAGGTTTATGATCAGCGTCAGGATTATTGTTAATGTGGGGTTAGGGTTAGGGTTAGAGGTAGGTGGAGGGTTAGACCGGGTTAGGGTCAGTATCAGGGTTAATGTTAGGGGTCAGTTTTAGGGTTAGGTTCAGCGTTAGGTTTCGGGTCAGGGCCCGTGTTAGTGTCATGGTCAGGGTTACGTTTAGGGTTAGAGTTAGGGTCAGGCTCACAGTCAGGGTCACTGTTAGTGTTAGGGTCGTGGTCAGGGTCACTGTTAGGGTCAGGGTTAGGTTTATGGTCTTTGCCTGGGTCAGGGTCAGGGTGAAGTGTAGCGCCAGTGTCAGCTTTACGATCAGGATCAGGTTTGGTTTAAAGTCCTCATTCGGGTCAGCGACAGGGTTATGTAGTGGTCAGTGTTCGGGTCATGGTTAGGTTTAGGGTCAGGGCCAGGTTCAGGTTTAGGGTCAGGGTCTGGTCTAGGCAAAGATCATGGTTAGGGTTATGAGCATAATCAGGTATAGGTTCAGGGTTATTGTTAAAGTTTAGGGTTAGTGTTGGTGTTAGCGTTTGGTTGACGGTTAGGGTTAGAACTTGTTAGGATCAGGGTCCGTGGTAGGGTTAGGGGGGTTACTCTGAGGGTTAGGTCAGCGATAGGATTCGGGGGGGAGGGCCCGTGTTAGTGTCAGGTTCAGGGTTACATTTAGGGTTAGAGTTAGGGTAAGGCTCACAGTCCGGGTCAGGTTTAGTGTTCGGGTCAGTGTCGGCGTCACTGTTAGGGTCAGGGTTAGGTTTATGGTCATGGTCTAGGTCAGGGTCAGGGTGATGTTTAGCGCCACTGTCCGTTTTAGGGTCAGGTTCAGGTATTGGTTTAAAGTCCGCATTCGGGTCAGGGACAAGGTTATGTAGTATTCAGTGTTAGGGTCATGGTTAGGATTAGGGTCAGGGTCAGGGTCAGGTGAAGGTCATGGACAGGGACAGGTTTAGCGTCAGGCTTTGGGTTAGGGTCAATGTTCGGTTCAGTGTCACAGTTAAGTTTTGGCGGTAGTGTTTGGGATTGGGGTTAGGGTTAGAGTTAGAAGTAGGGTTATGCTTAGCTTTAGGGTTAGTCAGCGTAAGGTCAGGGTTAGGGTTTTGTTTGGCATAGGGGTTAGTTTTAGGGTCAGGGTCAGCGTTAGGTTTAGGTTCAGGGTCCTTATTAGGGTCATGGTTAGAGTTACCTTTAGGTTTTTAGGGTTAGGGTCAAGCTCACAGTCTCGGTCCGTGTTAGGGTTAGGGTCAGGGTTAGGTCAGCATCAGGGTTAGGATTAGGGTCAGGGTCAGGGTCATGGTTAGGTATGAGTCTTGGTTACAGTAATATCAACGTTAGGTTTAGATTCAGGGTACACATCAGGGTCAGTGCCAGGCTTAGTTTTAGGTTTAGGGTTCAGGTCAGGATCACAGACAGGGTCAGTGTCAGGGTCAGGGTTTGGGTTAGGGTTTGGGGCAGGCTCACAGTCAGTGTCAGGGTCAGGGTTAGAGGTTACTGTTAGGGTGAGCCCCGCTCCTGGGTCATGGACCCATCCGTTCAGGGTCTCAGGATAAACCCTGGGCAGAAGGGTGTAGACCCTCCACCCGATCCCACTTAACCAGCCTTAAACTGGGGTGTGAACATAACTTGCCCACCAGACATCTAAACCCTCATCAGCCTCATCCTGCTTGGGGCATCTCCACCCTCGATGGCATGGTCAGGTCCTCTTTACACACAGACACACAGACACCCAGAGCACACACACACACACACACACACACACACACACACACACACACACACACACACATACAGAGATGGGGAGGAGACCTAGGGCTACACCGGTTGATCAGAAGGTGTGGGACTCTCTGACTCTGAGTCCCCTGGTGTCACCTTTTGATTTTAGTAGCCAAAGGGCCTGAGGCGTTGGGGAAACCTGATATGACCGGCCAGGGAGGGGACGTGTCTGGCGGCCGAGCTCTCTTCTCCCTACATCCTCTCGGCTTCAGTACAGCAGAAGAACATGTCGCTTCCTTTAGGATGTGCCTAGAAATGAGCTGGGCAGGGGGGGTTTTCTCTGTAATGGGTTGCCTGTTACGTGGGTTCCAATTCCGTTGGGCTCTGTCGTCAGGGAAGTGAGGTCACCACTGCCTGGGGGCTCCTTACCGAACTTCCTGCTGTACCTGAGCTCCCTGAGCCGCCGTTCCCCAAACTTCTCAATGCTCACCCTCCACTCAATGCAGTGCCAATCCAATGGCCCCCATACAGCCTCCCCCCAGCCCCTGGCAGGCCTGGGTGCAGCTGTTGTCCCCGCTGGAGGCAACAGAGCTGGGTTTAGACTAGTTTAGTGTTAGGGTTAGAGTTAAGAAAGACTTAGGATCAGGGTTAGGGTTAGACGAGCTTGGGGTCAGGGTTAGCGTAAGGCTTAGGGTATGGGTCAGGGTAAGGGTTAGGTTCATGGTTAGGTTTAGGGTCAGGCTCACAGTAGGGTCACGGTTAGGGTTACGGTCAGAGTCAGGGTCAGTGTCAGTGTTAGTGACGATTTGGTTTAGGGTCAGGTTCAGGGTCATGGTCAGATTTAGGGTCATGGTCACGTTTAGGTTTGGGGGCAAGGTTCATGTCAGGGTCAGGATTTGGTTTGGGACAGGTTTAGTGTCAGGGTTAGGGTCAGGGTCTGGGTTAGGTTCATGGTTATGGTAAGGTCAGCTTTATGTTTAGGTTCTGTTTTATGAGTAGGTTCAGGATCAGGCTGAGCTTTAGGCTTAAGATTCTGTTTAGGATCACGGATTGGGTCACAGTTAGGTTTACATTCAGGGTTAGGGTCAGTGTTAAGGTCAAGGCCAGGGTCAGGTTTAAGGTTAAGGTCAGACATTGGCAAACTTCAGAGTTAGGTTTATGATCAGCGTCAGGATTATTGTTAATGTGGGGTTAGGGTTAGGGTTAGAGGTAGGTGGAGGGTTAGACCGGGTTAGGGTCAGTATCAGGGTTAATGTTAGGGGTCAGTTTTAGGGTTAGGTTCAGCGTTAGGTTTCGGGTCAGGGCCCGTGTTAGTGTCATGGTCAGGGTTACGTTTAGGGTTAGAGTTAGGGTCAGGCTCACAGTCAGGGTCACTGTTAGTGTTAGGGTCGTGGTCAGGGTCACTGTTAGGGTCAGGGTTAGGTTTATGGTCTTTGCCTGGGTCAGGGTCAGGGTGAAGTGTAGCGCCAGTGTCAGCTTTACGATCAGGATCAGGTTTGGTTTAAAGTCCTCATTCGGGTCAGCGACAGGGTTATGTAGTGGTCAGTGTTCGGGTCATGGTTAGGTTTAGGGTCAGGGCCAGGTTCAGGTTTAGGGTCAGGGTCTGGTCTAGGCAAAGATCATGGTTAGGGTTATGAGCAGCATAATCAGGTATAGGTTCAGGGTTATTGTTAAAGTTTAGGGTTAGTGTTGGTGTTAGCGTTTGGTTGACGGTTAGGGTTAGAACTTGTTAGGATCAGGGTCCGTGGTAGGGTTAGGGGTTACTCTGAGGGTTAGGTCAGCGATAGGATTCGGGGGAGGGCCCGTGTTAGTGTCAGGTTCAGGGTTACATTTAGGGTTAGAGTTAGGGTAAGGCTCACAGTCCGGGTCAGGTTTAGTGTTCGGGTCAGTGTCGGCGTCACTGTTAGGGTCAGGGTTAGGTTTATGGTCATGGTCTAGGTCAGGGTCAGGGTGATGTTTAGCGCCACTGTCCGTTTTAGGGTCAGGTTCAGGTATTGGTTTAAAGTCCGCATTCGGGTCAGGGACAAGGTTATGTAGTATTCAGTGTTAGGGTCATGGTTAGGATTAGGGTCAGGGTCAGGGTCAGGTGAAGGTCATGGACAGGGACAGGTTTAGCGTCAGGCTTTGGTTTAGGGTCAATGTTCGGTTCAGTGTCACAGTTAAGTTTTGGCGGTAGTGTTTGGGATTGGGGTTAGGGTTAGAGTTAGAAGTAGGGTTATGGTTAGCTTTAGGGTTAGTCAGCGTAAGGTCAGGGTTAGGGTTTTGTTTGGCATAGGGGTTAGTTTTAGGGTCAGGGTCAGCGTTAGGTTTAGGTTCAGGGTCCTTATTAGGGTCATGGTTAGAGTTACCTTTAGGTTTAGGGTTAGGGTCAAGCTCACAGTCTCGGTCCGTGTTAGGGTTAGGGTCAGGGTTAGGTCAGCATCAGGGTTAGGATTAGGGTCAGGGTCAGGGTCATGGTTAGGTATGAGTCTTGGTTACAGTAATATCAACGTTAGGTTTAGATTCAGGGTACACATCAGGGTCAGTGCCAGGCTTAGTTTTAGGTTTAGGGTTCAGGTCAGGATCACAGACAGGGTCAGTGTCAGGGTCAGGGTTTGGGTTAGGGTTTGGGGCAGGCTCACAGTCAGTGTCAGGGTCAGGGTTAGAGGTTACTGTTAGGGTGAGCCCCGCTCCTGGGTCATGGACCCATCCGTTCAGGGTCTCAGGATAAACCCTGGGCAGAAGGGTGTAGACCCTCCACCCGATCCCACTTAACCAGCCTTAAACTGGGGTGTGAACATAACTTGCCCACCAGACATC
The DNA here is from genome assembly GCF_011764305.1 of Mustela putorius furo. Taxonomy (NCBI): domain Eukaryota; kingdom Metazoa; phylum Chordata; class Mammalia; order Carnivora; family Mustelidae; genus Mustela; species Mustela putorius. The sequence goes on from NW_025421988.1 coordinate 1,546,639, forward strand.
TAAACCCTCATCAGCCTCATCCTGCTTGGGGCATCTCCACCCTCGATGGCATGGTCAGGTCCTCTTTACACACAGACACACAGACACCCAGAGGCACACACACACACACACACACACACACACACACACACACACACACACACATACAGAGATGGGGAGGAGACCTAGGGCTACACCGGTTGATCAGAAGGTGTGGGACTCTCTGACTCTGAGTCCCCTGGTGTCACCTTTTGATTTTAGTAGCCAAAGGGCCTGAGGCGTTGGGGAAACCTGATATGACCGGCCAGGGGGGGGGGAGGGGACGTGTCTGGCGGCCGAGCTCTCTTCTCCCTACATCCTCTCGGCTTCAGTACAGCAGAAGAACATGTCGCTTCCTTTAGGATGTGCCTAGAAATGAGCTGGGCAGGGGGGTTTTCTCTGTAATGGGTTGCCTGGTTACGTGGGTTCCAATTCCGTTGGGCTCTGTCGTCAGGGAAGTGAGGTCACCACTGCCTGGGGGCTCCTTACCGAACTTCCTGCTGTACCTGAGCTCCCTGAGCCGCCGTTCCCCAAACTTCTCAATGCTCACCCTCCACTCAATGCAGTGCCAATCCAATGGCCCCCATACAGCCTCCCCCCAGCCCCTGGCAGGCCTGGGTGCAGCTGTTGTCCCCGCTGGAGGCAACAGAGCTGGGTTTAGACTAGTTTAGTGTTAGGGTTAGAGTTAAGAAAGACTTAGGATCAGGGTTAGGGTTAGACGAGCTTGGGGTCAGGGTTAGCGTAAGGCTTAGGGTATGGGTCAGGGTAAGGGTTAGGTTCATGGTTAGGTTTAGGGTCAGGCTCACAGTAGGGTCACGGTTAGGGTTACGGTCAGAGTCAGGGTCAGTGTCAGTGTTAGTGACGATTTGGTTTAGGGTCAGGTTCAGGGTCATGGTCAGATTTAGGGTCATGGTCACGTTTAGGTTTGGGGGCAAGGTTCATGTCAGGGTCAGGATTTGGTTTGGGACAGGTTTAGTGTCAGGGTTAGGGTCAGGGTCTGGGTTAGGTTCATGGTTATGGTAAGGTCAGCTTTATGTTTAGGTTCTGTTTTATGAGTAGGTTCAGGATCAGGCTGAGCTTTAGGCTTAAGATTCTGTTTAGGATCACGGATTGGGTCACAGTTAGGTTTACATTCAGGGTTAGGGTCAGTGTTAAGGTCAAGGCCAGGGTCAGGTTTAAGGTTAAGGTCAGACATTGGCAAACTTCAGAGTTAGGTTTATGATCAGCGTCAGGATTATTGTTAATGTGGGGTTAGGGTTAGGGTTAGAGGTAGGTGGAGGGTTAGACCGGGTTAGGGTCAGTATCAGGGTTAATGTTAGGGGTCAGTTTTAGGGTTAGGTTCAGCGTTAGGTTTCGGGTCAGGGCCCGTGTTAGTGTCATGGTCAGGGTTACGTTTAGGGTTAGAGTTAGGGTCAGGCTCACAGTCAGGGTCACTGTTAGTGTTAGGGTCGTGGTCAGGGTCACTGTTAGGGTCAGGGTTAGGTTTATGGTCTTTGCCTGGGTCAGGGTCAGGGTGAAGTGTAGCGCCAGTGTCAGCTTTACGATCAGGATCAGGTTTGGTTTAAAGTCCTCATTCGGGTCAGCGACAGGGTTATGTAGTGGTCAGTGTTCGGGTCATGGTTAGGTTTAGGGTCAGGGCCAGGTTCAGGTTTAGGGTCAGGGTCTGGTCTAGGCAAAGATCATGGTTAGGGTTATGAGCATAATCAGGTATAGGTTCAGGGTTATTGTTAAAGTTTAGGGTTAGTGTTGGTGTTAGCGTTTGGTTGACGGTTAGGGTTAGAACTTGTTAGGATCAGGGTCCGTGGTAGGGTTAGGGGTTACTCTGAGGGTTAGGTCAGCGATAGGATTCGGGGGAGGGCCCGTGTTAGTGTCAGGTTCAGGGTTACATTTAGGGTTAGAGTTAGGGTAAGGCTCACAGTCCGGGTCAGGTTTAGTGTTCGGGTCAGTGTCGGCGTCACTGTTAGGGTCAGGGTTAGGTTTATGGTCATGGTCTAGGTCAGGGTCAGGGTGATGTTTAGCGCCACTGTCCGTTTTAGGGTCAGGTTCAGGTATTGGTTTAAAGTCCGCATTCGGGTCAGGGACAAGGTTATGTAGTATTCAGTGTTAGGGTCATGGTTAGGATTAGGGTCAGGGTCAGGGTCAGGTGAAGGTCATGGACAGGGACAGGTTTAGCGTCAGGCTTTGGGTTTAGGGTCAATGTTCGGTTCAGTGTCAGTGTCACAGTTAAGTTTTGGCGGTAGTGTTTGGGATTGGGGTTAGGGTTAGAGTTAGAAGTAGGGTTATGCTTAGCTTTAGGGTTAGTCAGCGTAAGGTCAGGGTTAGGGTTTTGTTTGGCATAGGGGTTAGTTTTTAGGGTCAGGGTCAGCGTTAGGTTTAGGTTCAGGGTCCTTATTAGGGTCATGGTTAGAGTTACCTTTAGGTTTAGGGTTAGGGTCAAGCTCACAGTCTCGGTCCGTGTTAGGGTTAGGGTCAGGGTTAGGTCAGCATCAGGGTTAGGATTAGGGTCAGGGTCAGGGTCATGGTTAGGTATGAGTCTTGGTTACAGTAATATCAACGTTAGGTTTAGATTCAGGGTACACATCAGGGTCAGTGCCAGGCTTAGTTTTAGGTTTAGGGTTCAGGTCAGGATCACAGACAGGGTCAGTGTCAGGGTCAGGGTTTGGGTTAGGGTTTGGGGCAGGCTCACAGTCAGTGTCAGGGTCAGGGTTAGAGGTTACTGTTAGGGTGAGCCCCGCTCCTGGGTCATGGACCCATCCGTTCAGGGTCTCAGGATAAACCCTGGGCAGAAGGGTGTAGACCCTCCACCCGATCCCACTTAACCAGCCTTAAACTGGGGTGTGAACATAACTTGCCCACCAGACATCTAAACCCTCATCAGCCTCATCCTGCTTGGGGCATCTCCACCCTCGATGGCATGGTCAGGTCCTCTTTACACACACAGACACACAGACACCCAGAGGCACACACACACACACACACACACACACACACACACACACACACACACACACACATACAGAGATGGGGAGGAGACCTAGGGCTACACCGGTTGATCAGAAGGTGTGGGACTCTCTGACTCTGAGTCCCCTGGTGTCACCTTTTGATTTTAGTAGCCAAAGGGCCTGAGGCGTTGGGGAAACCTGATATGACCGGCCAGGGAGGGGACGTGTCTGGCGGCCGAGCTCTCTTCTCCCTACATCCTCTCGGCTTCAGTACAGCAGAAGAACATGTCGCTTCCTTTAGGATGTGCCTAGAAATGAGCTGGGCAGGGGGGTTTTCTCTGTAATGGGTTGCCTGGTTACGTGGGTTCCAATTCCGTTGGGCTCTGTCGTCAGGGAAGTGAGAGGTCACCACTGCCTGGGGGCTCCTTACCGAACTTCCTGCTGTACCTGAGCTCCCTGAGCCGCCGTTCCCCAAACTTCTCAATGCTCACCCTCCACTCAATGCAGTGCCAATCCAATGGCCCCCATACAGCCTCCCCCCAGCCCCTGGCAGGCCTGGGTGCAGCTGTTGTCCCCGCTGGAGGCAACAGAGCTGGGTTTAGACTAGTTTAGTGTTAGGGTTAGAGTTAAGAAAGACTTAGGATCAGGGTTAGGGTTAGACGAGCTTGGGGTCAGGGTTAGCGTAAGGCTTAGGGTATGGGTCAGGGTAAGGGTTAGGTTCATGGTTAGGTTTAGGGTCAGGCTCACAGTAGGGTCACGGTTAGGGTTACGGTCAGAGTCAGGGTCAGTGTCAGTGTTAGTGACGATTTGGTTTAGGGTCAGGTTCAGGGTCATGGTCAGATTTAGGGTCATGGTCACGTTTAGGTTTGGGGGCAAGGTTCATGTCAGGGTCAGGATTTGGTTGGGACAGGTTTAGTGTCAGGGTTAGGGTCAGGGTCTGGGTTAGGTTCATGGTTATGGTAAGGTCAGCTTTATGTTTAGGTTCTGTTTTATGAGTAGGTTCAGGATCAGGCTGAGCTTTAGGCTTAAGATTCTGTTTAGGATCACGGATTGGGTCACAGTTAGGTTTACATTCAGGGTTAGGGTCAGTGTTAAGGTCAAGGCCAGGGTCAGGTTTAAGGTTAAGGTCAGACATTGGCAAACTTCAGAGTTAGGTTTATGATCAGCGTCAGGATTATTGTTAATGTGGGGTTAGGGTTAGGGTTAGAGGTAGGTGGAGGGTTAGACCGGGTTAGGGTCAGTATCAGGGTTAATGTTAGGGGTCAGTTTTAGGGTTAGGTTCAGCGTTAGGTTTCGGGTCAGGGCCCGTGTTAGTGTCATGGTCAGGGTTACGTTTAGGGTTAGAGTTAGGGTCAGGCTCACAGTCAGGGTCACTGTTAGTGTTAGGGTCGTGGTCAGGGTCACTGTTAGGGTCAGGGTTAGGTTTATGGTCTTTGCCTGGGTCAGGGTCAGGGTGAAGTGTAGCGCCAGTGTCAGCTTTACGATCAGGATCAGGTTTGGTTTAAAGTCCTCATTCGGGTCAGCGACAGGGTTATGTAGTGGTCAGTGTTCGGGTCATGGTTAGGTTTAGGGTCAGGGCCAGGTTCAGGTTTAGGGTCAGGGTCTGGTCTAGGCAAAGATCATGGTTAGGGTTATGAGCATAATCAGGTATAGGTTCAGGGTTATTGTTAAAGTTTAGGGTTAGTGTTGGTGTTAGCGTTTGGTTGACGGTTAGGGTTAGAACTTGTTAGGATCAGGGTCCGTGGTAGGGTTAGGGGTTACTCTGAGGGTTAGGTCAGCGATAGGATTCGGGGGAGGGCCCGTGTTAGTGTCAGGTTCAGGGTTACATTTAGGGTTAGAGTTAGGGTAAGGCTCACAGTCCGGGTCAGGTTTAGTGTTCGGGTCAGTGTCGGCGTCACTGTTAGGGTCAGGGTTAGGTTTATGGTCATGGTCTAGGTCAGGGTCAGGGTGATGTTTAGCGCCACTGTCCGTTTTAGGGTCAGGTTCAGGTATTGGTTTAAAGTCCGCATTCGGGTCAGGGACAAGGTTATGTAGTATTCAGTGTTAGGGTCATGGTTAGGATTAGGGTCAGGGTCAGGGTCAGGTGAAGGTCATGGACAGGGACAGGTTTAGCGTCAGGCTTTGGTTTAGGGTCAATGTTCGGTTCAGTGTCACAGTTAAGTTTTGGCGGTAGTGTTTGGGATTGGGGTTAGGGTTAGAGTTAGAAGTAGGGTTATGCTTAGCTTTAGGGTTAGTCAGCGTAAGGTCAGGGTTAGGGTTTTGTTTGGCATAGGGGTTAGTTTTAGGGTCAGGGTCAGCGTTAGGTTTAGGTTCAGGGTCCTTATTAGGGTCATGGTTAGAGTTACCTTTAGGTTTAGGGTTAGGGTCAAGCTCACAGTCTCGGTCCGTGTTAGGGTTAGGGTCAGGGTTAGGTCAGCATCAGGGTTTGGATTAGGGTCAGGGTCAGGGTCATGGTTAGGTATGAGTCTTGGTTACAGTAATATCAACCTTAGGTTTAGATTCAGGGTACACATCAGGGTCAGTGCCAGGCTTAGTTTTAGGTTTAGGGTTCAGGTCAGGATCACAGACAGGGTCAGTGTCAGGGTCAGGGTTTGGGTTAGGGTTTGGGGCAGGCTCACAGTCAGTGTCAGGGTCAGGGTTAGAGGTTACTGTTAGGGTGAGCCCCGCTCCTGGGTCATGGACCCATCCGTTCAGGGTCTCAGGATAAATAAACCCTGGGCAGAAGGGTGTAGACCCTCCACCCGATCCCACTTAACCAGCCTTAAACTGGGGTGTGAACATAACTTGCCCACCAGACATCTAAACCCTCATCAGCCTCATCCTGCTTGGGGCATCTCCACCCTCGATGGCATGGTCAGGTCCTCTTTACACACAGACACACAGACACCCAGAGGCACACACACACACACACACATACACACACACACACACACACACACACACACATACAGAGATGGGGAGGAGACCTAGGGCTACACCGGTTGATCAGAAGGTGTGGGACTCTCTGACTCTGAGTCCCCTGGTGTCACCTTTTGATTTTAGTAGCCAAAGGGCCTGAGGCGTTGGGGGGGAAACCTGATATGACCGGCCAGGGAGGGGACGTGTCTGGCGGCCGAGCTCTCTTCTCCCTACATCCTCTCGGCTTCAGTACAGCAGAAGAACATGTCGCTTCCTTTAGGATGTGCCTAGAAATGAGCTGGGCAGGGGGGGTTTTCTCTGTAATGGGTTGCCTGGTTACGTGGGTTCCAATTCCGTTGGGCTCTGTCGTCAGGGAAGTGAGGTCACCACTGCCTGGGGGCTCCTTACCGAACTTCCTGCTGTACCTGAGCTCCCTGAGCCGCCGTTCCCCAAACTTCTCAATGCTCACCCTCCACTCAATGCAGTGCCAATCCAATGGCCCCCATACAGCCTCCCCCCAGCCCCTGGCAGGCCTGGGTGCAGCTGTTGTCCCCGCTGGAGGCAACAGAGCTGGGTTTAGACTAGTTTAGTGTTAGGGTTAGAGTTAAGAAAGACTTAGGATCAGGGTTAGGGTTAGACGAGCTTGGGGTCAGGGTTAGCGTAAGGCTTAGGGTATGGGTCAGGGTAAGGGTTAGGTTCATGGTTAGGTTTAGGGTCAGGCTCACAGTAGGGTCACGGTTAGGGTTACGGTCAGAGTCAGGGTCAGTGTCAGTGTTAGTGACGATTTGGTTTAGGGTCAGGTTCAGGGTCATGGTCAGATTTAGGGTCATGGTCACGTTTAGGTTTGGGGGCAAGGTTCATGTCAGGGTCAGGATTTGGTTTGGGACAGGTTTAGTGTCAGGGTTAGGGTCAGGGTCTGGGTTAGGTTCATGGTTATGGTAAGGTCAGCTTTATGTTTAGGTTCTGTTTTATGAGTAGGTTCAGGATCAGGCTGAGCTTTAGGCTTAAGATTCTGTTTAGGATCACGGATTGGGTCACAGTTAGGTTTACATTCAGGGTTAGGGTCAGTGTTAAGGTCAAGGCCAGGGTCAGGTTTAAGGTTAAGGTCAGACATTGGCAAACTTCAGAGTTAGGTTTATGATCAGCGTCAGGATTATTGTTAATGTGGGGTTAGGGTTAGGGTTAGAGGTAGGTGGAGGGTTAGACCGGGTTAGGGTCAGTATCAGGGTTAATGTTAGGGGTCAGTTTTAGGGTTAGGTTCAGCGTTAGGTTTCGGGTCAGGGCCCGTGTTAGTGTCATGGTCAGGGTTACGTTTAGGGTTAGAGTTAGGGTCAGGCTCACAGTCAGGGTCACTGTTAGTGTTAGGGTCGTGGTCAGGGTCACTGTTAGGGTCAGGGTTAGGTTTATGGTCTTTGCCTGGGTCAGGGTCAGGGTGAAGTGTAGCGCCAGTGTCAGCTTTACGATCAGGATCAGGTTTGGTTTAAAGTCCTCATTCGGGTCAGCGACAGGGTTATGTAGTGGTCAGTGTTCGGGTCATGGTTAGGTTTAGGGTCAGGGCCAGGTTCAGGTTTAGGGTCAGGGTCTGGTCTAGGCAAAGATCATGGTTAGGGTTATGAGCATAATCAGGTATAGGTTCAGGGTTATTGTTAAAGTTTAGGGTTAGTGTTGGTGTTAGCGTTTGGTTGACGGTTAGGGTTAGAACTTGTTAGGATCAGGGTCCGTGGTAGGGTTAGGGGTTACTCTGAGGGTTAGGTCAGCGATAGGATTCGGGGGAGGGCCCGTGTTAGTGTCAGGTTCAGGGTTACATTTAGGGTTAGAGTTAGGGTAAGGCTCACAGTCCGGGTCAGGTTTAGTGTTCGGGGTCAGTGTCGGCGTCACTGTTAGGGTCAGGGTTAGGTTTATGGTCATGGTCTAGGTCAGGGTCAGGGTGATGTTTAGCGCCACTGTCCGTTTTAGGGTCAGGTTCAGGTATTGGTTTAAAGTCCGCATTCGGGTCAGGGACAAGGTTATGTAGTATTCAGTGTTAGGGTCATGGTTAGGATTAGGGTCAGGGTCAGGGTCAGGTGAAGGTCATGGACAGGGACAGGTTTAGCGTCAGGCTTTGGTTTAGGGTCAATGTTCGGTTCAGTGTCACAGTTAAGTTTTTTGGCGGTAGTGTTTGGGATTGGGGTTAGGGTTAGAGTTAGAAGTAGGGTTATGCTTAGCTTTAGGGTTAGTCAGCGTAAGGTCAGGGTTAGGGTTTTGTTTGGCATAGGGGTTAGTTTTAGGGTCAGGGTCAGCGTTAGGTTTAGGTTCAGGGTCCTTATTAGGGTCATGGTTAGAGTTACCTTTAGGTTTAGGGTTAGGGTCAAGCTCACAGTCTCGGTCCGTGTTAGGGTTAGGGTCAGGGTTAGGTCAGCATCAGGGGGTTAGGATTAGGGTCAGGGTCAGGGTCATGGTTAGGTATGAGTCTTGGTTACAGTAATATCAACGTTAGGTTTAGATTCAGGGTACACATCAGGGTCAGTGCCAGGCTTAGTTTTAGGTTTAGGGTTCAGGTCAGGATCACAGACAGGGTCAGTGTCAGGGTCAGGGTTTGGGTTAGGGTTTGGGGCAGGCTCACAGTCAGTGTCAGGGTCAGGGTTAGAGGTTACTGTTAGGGTGAGCCCCGCTCCTGGGTCATGGACCCATCCGTTCAGGGTCTCAGGATAAACCCTGGGCAGAAGGGTGTAGACCCTCCACCCGATCCCACTTAACCAGCCTTAAACTGGGGTGTGAACATAACTTGCCCACCAGACATCTAAACCCTCATCAGCCTCATCCTGCTTGGGGCATCTCCACCCTCGATGGCATGGTCAGGTCCTCTTTACACACAGACACACAGACACCCAGAGGCACACACACACACACACACACACACACACACACACACACACACACACACACACATACAGAGATGGGGAGGAGACCTAGGGCTACACCGGTTGATCAGAAGGTGTGGGACTCTCTGACTCTGAGTCCCCTGGTGTCACCTTTTGATTTTAGTAGCCAAAGGGCCTGAGGCGTTGGGGAAACCTGATATGACCGGCCAGGGAGGGGACGTGTCTGGCGGCCGAGCTCTCTTCTCCCTACATCCTCTCGGCTTCAGTACAGCAGAAGAACATGTCGCTTCCTTTAGGATGTGCCTAGAAATGAGCTGGGCAGGGGGGTTTTCTCTGTAATGGGTTGCCTGGTTACGTGGGTTCCAATTCCGTTGGGCTCTGTCGTCAGGGAAGTGAGGTCACCACTGCCTGGGGGCTCCTTACCGAACTTCCTGCTGTACCTGAGCTCCCTGAGCCGCCGTTCCCCAAACTTCTCAATGCTCACCCTCCACTCAATGCAGTGCCAATCCAATGGCCCCCATACAGCCTCCCCCCAGCCCCTGGCAGGCCTGGGTGCAGCTGTTGTCCCCGCTGGAGGCAACAGAGCTGGGTTTAGACTAGTTTAGTGTTAGGGTTAGAGTTAAGAAAGACTTAGGATCAGGGTTAGGGTTAGACGAGCTTGGGGTCAGGGTTAGCGTAAGGCTTAGGGTATGGGTCAGGGTAAGGGTTAGGTTCATGGTTAGGTTTAGGGTCAGGCTCACAGTAGGGTCACGGTTAGGGTTACGGTCAGAGTCAGGGTCAGTGTCAGTGTTAGTGACGATTTGGTTTAGGGTCAGGTTCAGGGTCATGGTCAGATTTAGGGTCATGGTCACGTTTAGGTTTGGGGGCAAGGTTCATGTCAGGGTCAGGATTTGGTTTGGGACAGGTTTAGTGTCAGGGTTAGGGTCAGGGTCTGGGTTAGGTTCATGGTTATGGTAAGGTCAGCTTTATGTTTAGGTTCTGTTTTATGAGTAGGTTCAGGATCAGGCTGAGCTTTAGGCTTAAGATTCTGTTTAGGATCACGGATTGGGTCACAGTTAGGTTTACATTCAGGGTTAGGGTCAGTGTTAAGGTCAAGGCCAGGGTCAGGTTTAAGGTTAAGGTCAGACATTGGCAAACTTCAGAGTTAGGTTTATGATCAGCGTCAGGATTATTGTTAATGTGGGGTTAGGGTTAGGGTTAGAGGTAGGTGGAGGGTTAGACCGGGTTAGGGTCAGTATCAGGGTTAATGTTAGGGGTCAGTTTTAGGGTTAGGTTCAGCGTTAGGTTTCGGGTCAGGGCCCGTGTTAGTGTCATGGTCAGGGTTACGTTTAGGGTTAGAGTTAGGGTCAGGCTCACAGTCAGGGTCACTGTTAGTGTTAGGGTCGTGGTCAGGGTCACTGTTAGGGTCAGGGTTAGGTTTATGGTCTTTGCCTGGGTCAGGGTCAGGGTGAAGTGTAGCGCCAGTGTCAGCTTTACGATCAGGATCAGGTTTGGTTTAAAGTCCTCATTCGGGTCAGCGACAGGGTTATGTAGTGGTCAGTGTTCGGGTCATGGTTAGGTTTAGGGTCAGGGCCAGGTTCAGGTTTAGGGTCAGGGTCTGGTCTAGGCAAAGATCATGGTTAGGGTTATGAGCATAATCAGGTATAGGTTCAGGGTTATTGTTAAAGTTTAGGGTTAGTGTTGGTGTTAGCGTTTGGTTGACGGTTAGGGTTAGAACTTGTTAGGATCAGGGTCCGTGGTAGGGTTAGGGGTTACTCTGAGGGTTAGGTCAGCGATAGGATTCGGGGGAGGGCCCGTGTTAGTGTCAGGTTCAGGGTTACATTTAGGGTTAGAGTTAGGGTAAGGCTCACAGTCCGGGTCAGGTTTAGTGTTCGGGTCAGTGTCGGCGTCACTGTTAGGGTCAGGTTAGGTTTATGGTCATGGTCTAGGTCAGGGTCAGGGTGATGTTTAGCGCCACTGTCCGTTTTAGGGTCAGGTTCAGGTATTGGTTTAAAGTCCGCATTCGGGTCAGGGACAAGGTTATGTAGTATTCAGTGTTAGGGTCATGGTTAGGATTAGGGTCAGGGTCAGGGTCAGGTGAAGGTCATGGACAGGGACAGGTTTAGCGTCAGGCTTTGGGTTAGGGTCAATGTTCGGTTCAGTGTCACAGTTAAGTTTTTTGGCGGTAGTGTTTGGGATTGGGGTTAGGGTTAGAGTTAGAAGTAGGGTTATGGTTAGCTTTAGGGTTAGTCAGCGTAAGGTCAGGGTTAGGGTTTTGTTTGGCATAGGGGTTAGTTTTAGGGTCAGGGTCAGCGTTAGGTTTAGGTTCAGGGTCCTTATTAGGGTCATGGTTAGAGTTACCTTTAGGTTTAGGGTTAGGGTCAAGCTCACAGTCTCGGTCCGTGTTAGGGTTAGGGTCAGGGTTAGGTCAGCATCAGGGTTAGGATTAGGGTCAGGGTCAGGGTCATGGTTAGGTATGAGTCTTGGTTACAGTAATATCAACCTTAGGTTTAGATTCAGGGTACACATCAGGGTCAGTGCCAGGCTTAGTTTTAGGTTTAGGGTTCAGGTCAGGATCACAGACAGGGTCAGTGTCAGGGTCAGGGTTTGGGTTAGGGTTTGGGGCAGGCTCACAGTCAGTGTCAGGGTCAGGGTTAGAGGTTACTGTTAGGGTGAGCCCCGCTCCTGGGTCATGGACCCATCCGTTCAGGGTCTCAGGATAAACCCTGGGCAGAAGGGTGTAGACCCTCCACCCGATCCCACTTAACCAGCCTTAAACTGGGGTGTGAACATAACTTGCCCACCAGACATCTAAACCCTCATCAGCCTCATCCTGCTTGGGGCATCTCCACCCTCGATGGCATGGTCAGGTCCTCTTTACACACAGACACACAGACACCCAGAGGCACACACACACACACACACACACACACACACACACACACACACACACACATACAGAGATGGGGAGGAGACCTAGGGCTACACCGGTTGATCAGAAGGTGTGGGACTCTCTGACTCTGAGTCCCCTGGTGTCACCTTTTGATTTTAGTAGCCAAAGGGCCTGAGGCGTTGGGGAAACCTGATATGACCGGCCAGGGAGGGGACGTGTCTGGCGGCCGAGCTCTCTTCTCCCTACATCCTCTCGGCTTCAGTACAGCAGAAGAACATGTCGCTTCCTTTAGGATGTGCCTAGAAATGAGCTGGGCAGGGGGGTTTTCTCTGTAATGGGTTGCCTGGTTACGTGGGTTCCAATTCCGTTGGGCTCTGTCGTCAGGGAAGTGAGGTCACCACTGCCTGGGGGCTCCTTACCGAACTTCCTGCTGTACCTGAGCTCCCTGAGCCGCCGTTCCCCAAACTTCTCAATGCTCACCCTCCACTCAATGCAGTGCCAATCCAATGGCCCCCATACAGCCTCCCCCCAGCCCCTGGCAGGCCTGGGTGCAGCTGTTGTCCCCGCTGGAGGCAACAGAGCTGGGTTTAGACTAGTTTAGTGTTAGGGTTAGAGTTAAGAAAGACTTAGGATCAGGGTTAGGGTTAGACGAGCTTGGGGTCAGGGTTAGCGTAAGGCTTAGGGTATGGGTCAGGGTAAGGGTTAGGTTCATGGTTAGGTTTAGGGTCAGGCTCACAGTAGGGTCACGGTTAGGGTTACGGTCAGAGTCAGGGTCAGTGTCAGTGTTAGTGACGATTTGGTTTAGGGTCAGGTTCAGGGTCATGGTCAGATTTAGGGTCATGGTCACGTTTAGGTTTGGGGGCAAGGTTCATGTCAGGGTCAGGATTTGGTTTGGGACAGGTTTAGTGTCAGGGTTAGGGTCAGGGTCTGGGTTAGGTTCATGGTTATGGTAAGGTCAGCTTTATGTTTAGGTTCTGTTTTATGAGTAGGTTCAGGATCAGGCTGAGCTTTAGGCTTAAGATTCTGTTTAGGATCACGGATTGGGTCACAGTTAGGTTTACATTCAGGGTTAGGGTCAGTGTTAAGGTCAAGGCCAGGGTCAGGTTTAAGGTTAAGGTCAGACATTGGCAAACTTCAGAGTTAGGTTTATGATCAGCGTCAGGATTATTGTTAATGTGGGGTTAGGGTTAGGGTTAGAGGTAGGTGGAGGGTTAGACCGGGTTAGGGTCAGTATCAGGGTTAATGTTAGGGGTCAGTTTTAGGGGTTAGGTTCAGCGTTAGGTTTCGGGTCAGGGCCCGTGTTAGTGTCATGGTCAGGGTTACGTTTAGGGTTAGAGTTAGGGTCAGGCTCACAGTCAGGGTCACTGTTAGTGTTAGGGTCGTGGTCAGGGTCACTGTTAGGGTCAGGGTTAGGTTTATGGTCTTTGCCTGGGTCAGGGTCAGGGTGAAGTGTAGCGCCAGTGTCAGCTTTACGATCAGGATCAGGTTTGGTTTAAAGTCCTCATTCGGGTCAGCGACAGGGTTATGTAGTGGTCAGTGTTCGGGTCATGGTTAGGTTTAGGGTCAGGGCCAGGTTCAGGTTTAGGGTCAGGGTCTGGTCTAGGCAAAGATCATGGTTAGGGTTATGAGCATAATCAGGTATAGGTTCAGGGTTATTGTTAAAGTTTAGGGTTAGTGTTGGTGTTAGCGTTTGGTTGACGGTTAGGGTTAGAACTTGTTAGGATCAGGGTCCGTGGTAGGGTTAGGGGTTACTCTGAGGGTTAGGTCAGCGATAGGATTCGGGGGAGGGCCCGTGTTAGTGTCAGGTTCAGGGTTACATTTAGGGTTAGAGTTAGGGTAAGGCTCACAGTCCGGGTCAGGTTTAGTGTTCGGGTCAGTGTCGGCGTCACTGTTAGGGTCAGGGTTAGGTTTATGGTCATGGTCTAGGTCAGGGTCAGGGTGATGTTTAGCGCCACTGTCCGTTTTAGGGTCAGGTTCAGGTATTGGTTTAAAGTCCGCATTCGGGTCAGGGACAAGGTTATGTAGTATTCAGTGTTAGGGTCATGGTTAGGATTAGGGTCAGGGTCAGGGTCAGGTGAAGGTCATGGACAGGGACAGGTTTAGCGTCAGGCTTTGGGTTAGGGTCAATGTTCGGTTCAGTGTCACAGTTAAGTTTTGGCGGTAGTGTTTGGGATTGGGGTTAGGGTTAGAGTTAGAAGTAGGGTTATGCTTAGCTTTAGGGTTAGTCAGCGTAAGGTCAGGGTTAGGGTTTTGTTTGGCATAGGGGTTAGTTTTAGGGTCAGGGTCAGCGTTAGGTTTAGGTTCAGGGTCCTTATTAGGGTCATGGTTAGAGTTACCTTTAGGTTTAGGGTTAGGGTCAAGCTCACAGTCTCGGTCCGTGTTAGGGTTAGGGTCAGGGTTAGGTCAGCATCAGGGTTAGGATTAGGGTCAGGGTCAGGGTCATGGTTAGGTATGAGTCTTGGTTACAGTAATATCAACGTTAGGTTTAGATTCAGGGTACACATCAGGGTCAGTGCCAGGCTTAGTTTTAGGTTTAGGGTTCAGGTCAGGATCACAGACAGGGTCAGTGTCAGGGTCAGGGTTTGGGTTAGGGTTTGGGGCAGGCTCACAGTCAGTGTCAGGGTCAGGGTTAGAGGTTACTGTTAGGGTGAGCCCCGCTCCTGGGTCATGGACCCATCCGTTCAGGGTCTCAGGATAAACCCTGGGCAGAAGGGTGTAGACCCTCCACCCGATCCCACTTAACCAGCCTTAAACTGGGGTGTGAACATAACTTGCCCACCAGACATCTAAACCCTCATCAGCCTCATCCTGCTTGGGGCATCTCCACCCTCGATGGCATGGTCAGGTCCTCTTTACACACACAGACACACAGACACCCAGAGCACACACACACACACACACACACACACACACACACACACACACACACACACATACAGAGATGGGGAGGAGACCTAGGGCTACACCGGTTGATCAGAAGGTGTGGGACTCTCTGACTCTGAGTCCCCTGGTGTCACCTTTTGATTTTAGTAGCCAAAGGGCCTGAGGCGTTGGGGAAACCTGATATGACCGGCCAGGGAGGGGACGTGTCTGGCGGCCGAGCTCTCTTCTCCCCTACATCCTCTCGGCTTCAGTACAGCAGAAGAACATGTCGCTTCCTTTAGGATGTGCCTAGAAATGAGCTGGGCAGGGGGGTTTTCTCTGTAATGGGTTGCCTGGTTACGTGGGTTCCAATTCCGTTGGGCTCTGTCGTCAGGGAAGTGAGGTCACCACTGCCTGGGGGCTCCTTACCGAACTTCCTGCTGTACCTGAGCTCCCTGAGCCGCCGTTCCCCAAACTTCTCAATGCTCACCCTCCACTCAATGCAGTGCCAATCCAATGGCCCCCATACAGCCTCCCCCCAGCCCCTGGCAGGCCTGGGGTGCAGCTGTTGTCCCCGCTGGAGGCAACAGAGCTGGGTTTAGACTAGTTTAGTGTTAGGGTTAGAGTTAAGAAAGACTTAGGATCAGGGTTAGGGTTAGACGAGCTTGGGGTCAGGGTTAGCGTAAGGCTTAGGGTATGGGTCAGGGTAAGGGTTAGGTTCATGGTTAGGTTTAGGGTCAGGCTCACAGTAGGGTCACGGTTAGGGTTACGGTCAGAGTCAGGGTCAGTGTCAGTGTTAGTGACGATTTGGTTTAGGGTCAGGTTCAGGGTCATGGTCAGATTTAGGGTCATGGTCACGTTTAGGTTTGGGGGCAAGGTTCATGTCAGGGTCAGGATTTGGTTTGGGACAGGTTTAGTGTCAGGGTTAGGGTCAGGGTCTGGGTTAGGTTCATGGTTATGGTAAGGTCAGCTTTATGTTTAGGTTCTGTTTTATGAGTAGGTTCAGGATCAGGCTGAGCTTTAGGCTTAAGATTCTGTTTAGGATCACGGATTGGGTCACAGTTAGGTTTACATTCAGGGTTAGGGTCAGTGTTAAGGTCAAGGCCAGGGTCAGGTTTAAGGTTAAGGTCAGACATTGGCAAACTTCAGAGTTAGGTTTTTATGATCAGCGTCAGGATTATTGTTAATGTGGGGTTAGGGTTAGGGTTAGAGGTAGGTGGAGGGTTAGACCGGGTTAGGGTCAGTATCAGGGTTAATGTTAGGGGTCAGTTTTAGGGTTAGGTTCAGCGTTAGGTTTCGGGTCAGGGCCCGTGTTAGTGTCATGGTCAGGGTTACGTTTAGGGTTAGAGTTAGGGTCAGGCTCACAGTCAGGGTCACTGTTAGTGTTAGGGTCGTGGTCAGGGTCACTGTTAGGGTCAGGGTTAGGTTTATGGTCTTTGCCTGGGTCAGGGTCAGGGTGGTGTGTAGCACCAGTGTCAGCTTTACGATCAGGATCAGGTTTGGTTTAAAGTCCTCATTCGGGTCAGCGACAGGGTTATGTAGTGGTCAGTGTTCGGGTCATGGTTAGGTTTAGGGTCAGGGCCAGGTTCAGGTTTAGGGTCAGGGTCTGGTATAGGCAAAGATCATGGTTAGGGTTATGAGCATAATCAGGTATAGGTTCAGGGTTATTGTTAAAGTTTTGGTTAGTGTTGGTGTTAGCGTTTGGTTGACGGTTAGGGTTAGAACTTGTTAGGATCAGGGTCCGTGGTAGGGTTAGGGGTTACTCTGAGGGTTAGGTGAGCGATAGGATTCGGGGGAGGGCCCGTGTTAGTGTCAGGTTCAGGGTTACATTTTAGGGTTAGAGTTAGGGTAAGGCTCACAGTCCGGGTCAGGTTTAGTGTTCGGGTCAGTGTCGGCGTCACTGTTAGGGTCAGGGTTAGGTTTATGGTCATGGTCTAGGTCAGGGTCAGGGTGATGTTTAGCGCCACTGTCCGTTTTTAGGGTCAGGTTCAGGTATTGGTTTAAAGTCCGCATTCGGGTCAGGGACAAGGTTATGTAGTATTCAGTGTTAGGGTCATGGTTAGGATTAGGGTCAGGGTCAGGGTCAGGTGAAGGTCATGGACAGGGACAGGTTTAGCGTCAGGCTTTGGTTTAGGGTCAATGTTCGGTTCAGTGTCACAGTTAAGTTTTGGCGGTAGTGTTTGGGATTGGGGTTAGGGTTAGAGTTAGAAGTAGGGTTATGCTTAGCTTTAGGGTTAGTCAGCGTAAGGTCAGGGTTAGGGTTTTGTTTGGCATAGGGGTTAGTTTTAGGGTCAGGGTCAGCGTTAGGTTTAGGTTCAGGGTCCTTATTAGGGTCATGGTTAGAGTTACCTTTAGGTTTAGGGTTAGGGTCAAGCTCACAGTCTCGGTCCGTGTTAGGGTTAGGGTCAGGGTTAGGTCAGCATCAGGGTTAGGATTAGGGTCAGGGTCAGGGTCATGGTTAGGTATGAGTCTTGGTTACAGTAATATCAACCTTAGGTTTAGATTCAGGGTACACATCAGGGTCAGTGCCAGGCTTAGTTTTAGGTTTAGGGTTCAGGTCAGGATCACAGACAGGGTCAGTGTCAGGGTCAGGGTTTGGGTTAGGGTTTGGGGCAGGCTCACAGTCAGTGTCAGGGTCAGGGTTAGAGGTTACTGTTAGGGTGAGCCCCGCTCCTGGGTCATGGACCCATCCGTTCAGGGTCTCAGGATAAACCCTGGGCAGAAGGGTGTAGACCCTCCACCCGATCCCACTTAACCAGCCTTAAACTGGGGTGTGAACATAACTTGCCCACCAGACATCTAAACCCTCATCAGCCTCATCCTGCTTGGGGCATCTCCACCCTCGATGGCATGGTCAGGTCCTCTCTTTACACACAGACACACAGACACCCAGAGGCACACACACACACACACACACACACACACACACACACACACACACACACACACACATACAGAGATGGGGAGGAGACCTAGGGCTACACCGGTTGATCAGAAGGTGTGGGACTCTCTGACTCTGAGTCCCCTGGTGTCACCTTTTGATTTTAGTAGCCAAAGGGCCTGAGGCGTTGGGGAAACCTGATATGACCGGCCAGGGAGGGGACGTGTCTGGCGGCCGAGCTCTCTTCTCCCTACATCCTCTCGGCTTCAGTACAGCAGAAGAACATGTCGCTTCCTTTAGGATGTGCCTAGAAATGAGCTGGGCAGGGGGGATTTTCTCTGTAATGGGTTGCCTGGTTACGTGGGTTCCAATTCCGTTGGGCTCTGTCGTCAGGGAAGTGAGGTCACCACTGCCTGGGGGCTCCTTACCGAACTTCCTGCTGTACCTGAGCTCCCTGAGCCGCCGTTCCCCAAACTTCTCAATGCTCACCCTCCACTCAATGCAGTGCCAATCCAATGGCCCCCATACAGCCTCCCCCCAGCCCCTGGCAGGCCTGGGTGCAGCTGTTGTCCCCGCTGGAGGCAACAGAGCTGGGTTTAGACTAGTTTAGTGTTAGGGTTAGAGTTAAGAAAGACTTAGGATCAGGGTTAGGGTTAGACGAGCTTGGGGTCAGGGTTAGCGTAAGGCTTAGGGTATGGGTCAGGGTAAGGGTTAGGTTCATGGTTAGGTTTAGGGTCAGGCTCACAGTAGGGTCACGGTTAGGGTTACGGTCAGAGTCAGGGTCAGTGTCAGTGTTAGTGACGATTTGGTTTAGGGTCAGGTTCAGGGTCATGGTCAGATTTAGGGTCATGGTCACGTTTAGGTTTGGGGGCAAGGTTCATGTCAGGGTCAGGATTTGGTTTGGGACAGGTTTAGTGTCAGGGTTAGGGTCAGGGTCTGGGTTAGGTTCATGGTTATGGTAAGGTCAGCTTTATGTTTAGGTTCTGTTTTATGAGTAGGTTCAGGATCAGGCTGAGCTTTAGGCTTAAGATTCTGTTTAGGATCACGGATTGGGTCACAGTTAGGTTTACATTCAGGGTTAGGGTCAGTGTTAAGGTCAAGGCCAGGGTCAGGTTTAAGGTTAAGGTCAGACATTGGCAAACTTCAGAGTTAGGTTTATGATCAGCGTCAGGATTATTGTTAATGTGGGGTTAGGGTTAGGGTTAGAGGTAGGTGGAGGGTTAGACCGGGTTAGGGTCAGTATCAGGGTTAATGTTAGGGGTCAGTTTTAGGGTTAGGTTCAGCGTTAGGTTTCGGGTCAGGGCCCGTGTTAGTGTCATGGTCAGGGTTACGTTTAGGGTTAGAGTTAGGGTCAGGCTCACAGTCAGGGTCACTGTTAGTGTTAGGGTCGTGGTCAGGGTCACTGTTAGGGTCAGGGTTAGGTTTATGGTCTTTGCCTGGGTCAGGGTCAGGGTGAAGTGTAGCGCCAGTGTCAGCTTTACGATCAGGATCAGGTTTGGTTTTAAAGTCCTCATGGGTCAGCGACAGGGTTATGTAGTGGTCAGTGTTCGGGTCATGGTTAGGTTTAGGGTCAGGGCCAGGTTCAGGTTTAGGGTCAGGGTCTGGTCTAGGCAAAGATCATGGTTAGG
Source organism: Mustela putorius furo (assembly GCF_011764305.1). NCBI lineage: Eukaryota > Metazoa > Chordata > Mammalia > Carnivora > Mustelidae > Mustela > Mustela putorius. Next base: position 1,565,601 of record NW_025421988.1, read on the forward strand.
GTTATGAGCATAATCAGGTATAGGTTCAGGGTTATTGTTAAAGTTTAGGGTTAGTGTTGGTGTTAGCGTTTGGTTGACGGTTAGGGTTAGAACTTGTTAGGATCAGGGTCCGTGGTAGGGTTAGGGGTTACTCTGAGGGTTAGGTCAGCGATAGGATTCGGGGGAGGGCCCGTGTTAGTGTCAGGTTCAGGGTTACATTTAGGGTTAGAGTTAGGGTAAGGCTCACAGTCCGGGTCAGGTTTAGTGTTCGGGTCAGTGTCGGCGTCACTGTTAGGGTCAGGGTTAGGTTTATGGTCATGGTCTAGGTCAGGGTCAGGGTGATGTTTAGCGCCACTGTCCGTTTTAGGGTCAGGTTCAGGTATTGGTTTAAAGTCCGCATTCGGGTCAGGGACAAGGTTATGTAGTATTCAGTGTTAGGGTCATGGTTAGGATTAGGGTCAGGGTCAGGGTCAGGTGAAGGTCATGGACAGGGACAGGTTTAGCGTCAGGCTTTGGTTTAGGGTCAATGTTCGGTTCAGTGTCACAGTTAAGTTTTGGCGGTAGTGTTTGGGATTGGGGTTAGGGTTAGAGTTAGAAGTAGGGTTATGGTTAGCTTTAGGGTTAGTCAGCGTAAGGTCAGGGTTAGGGTTTTGTTTGGCATAGGGGTTAGTTTTTAGGGTCAGGGTCAGCGTTAGGTTTAGGTTCAGGGTCCTTATTAGGGTCATGGTTAGAGTTACCTTTAGGTTTAGGGTTAGGGTCAAGCTCACAGTCTCGGTCCGTGTTAGGGTTAGGGTCAGGGTTAGGTCAGCATCAGGGTTAGGATTAGGGTCAGGGTCAGGGTCATGGTTAGGTATGAGTCTTGGTTACAGTAATATCAACGTTAGGTTTAGATTCAGGGTACACATCAGGGTCAGTGCCAGGCTTAGTTTTAGGTTTAGGGTTCAGGTCAGGATCACAGACAGGGTCAGTGTCAGGGTCAGGGTTTGGGTTAGGGTTTGGGGCAGGCTCACAGTCAGTGTCAGGGTCAGGGTTAGAGGTTACTGTTAGGGTGAGCCCCGCTCCTGGGTCATGGACCCATCCGTTCAGGGTCTCAGGATAAACCCTGGGCAGAAGGGTGTAGACCCTCCACCCGATCCCACTTAACCAGCCTTAAACTGGGGTGTGAACATAACTTGCCCACCAGACATCTAAACCCTCATCAGCCTCATCCTGCTTGGGGCATCTCCACCCTCGATGGCATGGTCAGGTCCTCTTTACACACAGACACACAGACACCCAGAGACACACACACACACACACATACACACACACACACACACACACACACACACACACATACAGAGATGGGGAGGAGACCTAGGGCTACACCGGTTGATCAGAAGGTGTGGGACTCTCTGACTCTGAGTCCCCTGGTGTCACCTTTTGATTTTAGTAGCCAAAGGGCCTGAGGCGTTGGGGAAACCTGATATGACCGGCCAGGGAGGGGACGTGTCTGGCGGCCGAGCTCTCTTCTCCCTACATCCTCTCGGCTTCAGTACAGCAGAAGAACATGTCGCTTCCTTTAGGATGTGCCTAGAAATGAGCTGGGCAGGGGGGTTTCTCTGTAATGGGTTGCCTGGTTACGTGGGTTCCAATTCCGTTGGGCTCTGTCGTCAGGGAAGTGAGGTCACCACTGCCTGGGGGCTCCTTACCGAACTTCCTGCTGTACCTGAGCTCCCTGAGCCGCCGTTCCCCAAACTTCTCAATGCTCACCCTCCACTCAATGCAGTGCCAATCCAATGGCCCCCATACAGCCTCCCCCCAGCCCCTGGCAGGCCTGGGTGCAGCTGTTGTCCCCGCTGGAGGCAACAGAGCTGGGTTTAGACTAGTTTAGTGTTAGGGTTAGAGTTAAGAAAGACTTAGGATCAGGGTTAGGGTTAGACGAGCTTGGGGTCAGGGTTAGCGTAAGGCTTAGGGTATGGGTCAGGGTAAGGGTTAGGTTCATGGTTAGGTTTAGGGTCAGGCTCACAGTAGGGTCACGGTTAGGGTTACGGTCAGAGTCAGGGTCAGTGTCAGTGTTAGTGACGATTTGGGTTTAGGGTCAGGTTCAGGGTCATGGTCAGATTTAGGGTCATGGTCACGTTTAGGTTTGGGGGCAAGGTTCATGTCAGGGTCAGGATTTGGTTTGGGACAGGTTTAGTGTCAGGGTTAGGGTCAGGGTCTGGGTTAGGTTCATGGTTATGGTAAGGTCAGCTTTATGTTTAGGTTCTGTTTTATGAGTAGGTTCAGGATCAGGCTGAGCTTTAGGCTTAAGATTCTGTTTAGGATCACGGATTGGGTCACAGTTAGGTTTACATTCAGGGTTAGGGTCAGTGTTAAGGTCAAGGCCAGGGTCAGGTTTAAGGTTAAGGTCAGACATTGGCAAACTTCAGAGTTAGGTTTATGATCAGCGTCAGGATTATTGTTAATGTGGGGTTAGGGTTAGGGTTAGAGGTAGGTGGAGGGTTAGACCGGGTTAGGGTCAGTATCAGGGTTAATGTTAGGGGTCAGTTTTAGGGTTAGGTTCAGCGTTAGGTTTCGGGTCAGGGCCCGTGTTAGTGTCATGGTCAGGGTTACGTTTAGGGTTAGAGTTAGGGTCAGGCTCACAGTCAGGGTCACTGTTAGTGTTAGGGTCGTGGTCAGGGTCACTGTTAGGGTCAGGGTTAGGTTTATGGTCTTTGCCTGGGTCAGGGTCAGGGTGAAGTGTAGCGCCAGTGTCAGCTTTACGATCAGGATCAGGTTTGGTTTAAAGTCCTCATTCGGGTCAGCGACAGGGTTATGTAGTGGTCAGTGTTCGGGTCATGGTTAGGTTTAGGGTCAGGGCCAGGTTCAGGTTTAGGGTCAGGGTCTGGTCTAGGCAAAGATCATGGTTAGGGTTATGAGCATAATCAGGTATAGGTTCAGGGTTATTGTTAAAGTTTAGGGTTAGTGTTGGTGTTAGCGTTTGGTTGACGGTTAGGGTTAGAACTTGTTAGGATCAGGGTCCGTGGTAGGGTTAGGGGTTACTCTGAGGGTTAGGTCAGCGATAGGATTCGGGGGAGGGCCCGTGTTAGTGTCAGGTTCAGGGTTACATTTAGGGTTAGAGTTAGGGTAAGGCTCACAGTCCGGGTCAGGTTTAGTGTTCGGGTCAGTGTCGGCGTCACTGTTAGGGTCAGGGTTAGGTTTATGGTCATGGTCTAGGTCAGGGTCAGGGTGATGTTTAGCGCCACTGTCCGTTTTAGGGTCAGGTTCAGGTATTTGGTTTAAAGTCCGCATTCGGGTCAGGGACAAGGTTATGTAGTATTCAGTGTTAGGGTCATGGTTAGGATTAGGGTCAGGGTCAGGGTCAGGTGAAGGTCATGGACAGGGACAGGTTTAGCGTCAGGCTTTGGTTTAGGGTCAATGTTCGGTTCAGTGTCACAGTTAAGTTTTGGCGGTAGTGTTTGGGATTGGGGTTAGGGTTAGAGTTAGAAGTAGGGTTATGCTTAGCTTTAGGGTTAGTCAGCGTAAGGTCAGGGTTAGGGTTTTGTTTGGCATAGGGGTTAGTTTTAGGGTCAGGGTCAGCGTTAGGTTTAGGTTCAGGGTCCTTATTAGGGTCATGGTTAGAGTTACCTTTAGGTTTAGGGTTAGGGTCAAGCTCACAGTCTCGGTCCGTGTTAGGGTTAGGGTCAGGGTTAGGTCAGCATCAGGGTTAGGATTAGGGTCAGGGTCAGGGTCATGGTTAGGTATGAGTCTTGGTTACAGTAATATCAACGTTAGGTTTAGATTCAGGGTACACATCAGGGTCAGTGCCAGGCTTAGTTTTAGGTTTAGGGTTCAGGTCAGGATCACAGACAGGGTCAGTGTCAGGGTCAGGGTTTGGGTTAGGGTTTGGGGCAGGCTCACAGTCAGTGTCAGGGTCAGGGTTAGAGGTTACTGTTAGGGTGAGCCCCGCTCCTGGGTCATGGACCCATCCGTTCAGGGTCTCAGGATAAACCCTGGGCAGAAGGGTGTAGACCCTCCACCCGATCCCACTTAACCAGCCTTAAACTGGGGTGTGAACATAACTTGCCCACCAGACATCTAAACCCTCATCAGCCTCATCCTGCTTGGGGCATCTCCACCCTCGATGGCATGGTCAGGTCCTCTTTACACACAGACACACAGACACCCAGAGGCACACACACACACACACACACACACACACACACACACACACACACACACACACATACAGAGATGGGGAGGAGACCTAGGGCTACACCGGTTGATCAGAAGGTGTGGGACTCTCTGACTCTGAGTCCCCTGGTGTCACCTTTTGATTTTAGTAGCCAAAGGGCCTGAGGCGTTGGGGAAACCTGATATGACCGGCCAGGGAGGGGACGTGTCTGGCGGCCGAGCTCTCTTCTCCCTACATCCTCTCGGCTTCAGTACAGCAGAAGAACATGTCGCTTCCTTTAGGATGTGCCTAGAAATGAGCTGGGCAGGAGGGATTTTCTCTGTAATGGGTTGCCTGGTTACGTGGGTTCCAATTCCGTTGGGCTCTGTCGTCAGGGAAGTGAGGTCACCACTGCCTGGGGGCTCCTTACCGAACTTCCTGCTGTACCTGAGCTCCCTGAGCCGCCGTTCCCCAAACTTCTCAATGCTCACCCTCCACTCAATGCAGTGCCAATCCAATGGCCCCCATACAGCCTCCCCCCAGCCCCTGGCAGGCCTGGGTGCAGCTGTTGTCCCCGCTGGAGGCAACAGAGCTGGGTTTAGACTAGTTTAGTGTTAGGGTTAGAGTTAAGAAAGACTTAGGATCAGGGTTAGGGTTAGACGAGCTTGGGGTCAGGGTTAGCGTAAGGCTTAGGGTATGGGTCAGGGTAAGGGTTAGGTTCATGGTTAGGTTTAGGGTCAGGCTCACAGTAGGGTCACGGTTAGGGTTACGGTCAGAGTCAGGGTCAGTGTCAGTGTTAGTGACGATTTGGTTTAGGGTCAGGTTCAGGGTCATGGTCAGATTTAGGGTCATGGTCACGTTTAGGTTTGGGGGCAAGGTTCATGTCAGGGTCAGGATTTGGTTTGGGACAGGTTTAGTGTCAGGGTTAGGGTCAGGGTCTGGGTTAGGTTCATGGTTATGGTAAGGTCAGCTTTATGTTTAGGTTCTGTTTTATGAGTAGGTTCAGGATCAGGCTGAGCTTTAGGCTTAAGATTCTGTTTAGGATCACGGATTGGGTCACAGTTAGGTTTACATTCAGGGTTAGGGTCAGTGTTAAGGTCAAGGCCAGGGTCAGGTTTAAGGTTAAGGTCAGACATTGGCAAACTTCAGAGTTAGGTTTATGATCAGCGTCAGGATTATTGTTAATGTGGGGTTAGGGTTAGGGTTAGAGGTAGGTGGAGGGTTAGACCGGGTTAGGGTCAGTATCAGGGTTAATGTTAGGGGTCAGTTTTAGGGTTAGGTTCAGCGTTAGGTTTCGGGTCAGGGCCCGTGTTAGTGTCATGGTCAGGGTTACGTTTAGGGTTAGAGTTAGGGTCAGGCTCACAGTCAGGGTCACTGTTAGTGTTAGGGTCGTGGTCAGGGTCACTGTTAGGGTCAGGGTTAGGTTTATGGTCTTTGCCTGGGTCAGGGTCAGGGTGAAGTGTAGCGCCAGTGTCAGCTTTACGATCAGGATCAGGTTTGGTTTAAAGTCCTCTCATTCGGGTCAGCGACAGGGTTATGTAGTGGTCAGTGTTCGGGTCATGGTTAGGTTTAGGGTCAGGGCCAGGTTCAGGTTTAGGGTCAGGGTCTGGTCTAGGCAAAGATCATGGTTAGGGTTATGAGCATAATCAGGTATAGGTTCAGGGTTATTGTTAAAGTTTAGGGTTAGTGTTGGTGTTAGCGTTTGGTTGACGGTTAGGGTTAGAACTTGTTAGGATCAGGGTCCGTGGTAGGGTTAGGGGTTACTCTGAGGGTTAGGTCAGCGATAGGATTCGGGGGAGGGCCCGTGTTAGTGTCAGGTTCAGGGTTACATTTAGGGTTAGAGTTAGGGTAAGGCTCACAGTCCGGGTCAGGTTTAGTGTGTTCGGGTCAGTGTCGGCGTCACTGTTAGGGTCAGGGTTAGGTTTATGGTCATGGTCTAGGTCAGGGTCAGGGTGATGTTTAGCGCCACTGTCCGTTTTAGGGTCAGGTTCAGGTATTGGTTTAAAGTCCGCATTCGGGTCAGGGACAAGGTTATGTAGTATTCAGTGTTAGGGTCATGGTTAGGATTAGGGTCAGGGTCAGGGTCAGGTGAAGGTCATGGACAGGGACAGGTTTAGCGTCAGGCTTTGGTTTAGGGTCAATGTTCGGTTCAGTGTCACAGTTAAGTTTTGGCGGTAGTGTTTGGGATTGGGGTTAGGGTTAGAGTTAGAAGTAGGGTTTATGCTTAGCTTTAGGGTTAGTCAGCGTAAGGTCAGGGTTAGGGTTTTGTTTGGCATAGGGGTTAGTTTTAGGGTCAGGGTCAGCGTTAGGTTTAGGTTCAGGGTCCTTATTAGGGTCATGGTTAGAGTTACCTTTAGGTTTAGGGTTAGGGTCACGCTCACAGTCTCGGTCCGTGTTAGGGTTAGGGTCAGGGTTAGGTCAGCATCAGGGTTAGGATTAGGGTCAGGGTCAGGGTCATGGTTAGGTATGAGTCTTGGTTACAGTAATATCAACGTTAGGTTTAGATTCAGGGTACACATCAGGGTCAGTGCCAGGCTTAGTTTTAGGTTTAGGGTTCAGGTCAGGATCACAGACAGGGTCAGTGTCAGGGTCAGGGTTTGGGTTAGGGTTTGGGGCAGGCTCACAGTCAGTGTCAGGGTCAGGGTTAGAGGTTACTGTTAGGGTGAGCCCCGCTCCTGGGTCATGGACCCATCCGTTCAGGGTCTCAGGATAAACCCTGGGCAGAAGGGTGTAGACCCTCCACCCGATCCCACTTAACCAGCCTTAAACTGGGGTGTGAACATAACTTGCCCACCAGACATCTAAACCCTCATCAGCCTCATCCTGCTTGGGGCATCTCCACCCTCGATGGCATGGTCAGGTCCTCTTTACACACAGACACACAGACACCCAGAGGCACACACACACACACACATACACACACACACACACACACACACACACACATACAGAGATGGGGATGAGACCTAGGGCTACACCGGTTGATCAGAAGGTGTGGGACTCTCTGACTCTGAGTCCCCTGGTGTCACCTTTTGATTTTAGTAGCCAAAGGGCCTGAGGCGTTGGGGAAACCTGATATGACCGGCCAGGGAGGGGACGTGTCTGGCGGCCGAGCTCTCTTCTCCCTACATCCTCTCGGCTTCAGCACAGCAGAAGAACATGTCGCTTCCTTTAGGATGTGCCTAGAAATGAGCTGGGCAGGGGGGTTTTCTCTGTAATGGGTTGCCTGGATACGTGGGTTCCAATTCCATTGGGCTCTGTCGTCAGGGAAGTGAGGTCACCACTGCCTGGGGGCTCCTTACCGAACTTCCTGCTGTACCAGAGCTCCCTGAGCTGCCAGTCCCCAAGCTGCTCAGGCTCACACTCCACTCAGGCAGTGCCCATCCAGTGACCCCAATACAGCCTCCCCCAGCCCCTGGGAGGCCTGGGTGCCGAAGTTGTCCCTGCTGGAGGCAACAGGGCTGGATTTAGACTAGGTTAGTGTTAGGGTTAGGCTTAAGAAAGACTTAGGGTCTGGGTTAGGGTTAGACGTCATTGGGGTCAGGGTTAGCGTAAGGCTTAGGGTAGGGCTCTGGGGTTAGGGTTAGGTTCATGGTTAAGTTTAGGGTCAGGCTCACAGTAGGGTCAGGGTTAGCGTTACGGTCAGAGTCACGTCAGGATTAGTTTTCGGGTGATGGTTAGGTTTAGGGTCAGATTCAGGGTCATGGTTAGATTTAGGGTCTGGTCAAGTTTTGCTTTTGGGGCAAGGTTCATGTCAGGGTCAGGGTTAGGTTTGGGACAGGTCTAGTGTCAGGGTTAGGGTCAGGGTCAGGGTTAGGTTCATGGTTATGGTAAGGTCAGCTTTATGTTTAGGTTCTGTTTTATGAGTAGGTTCAGGATCAGGGTTAGCTTTAGGCTTAAGATTCTGTTTAGGATCACGGATTGGGTCAGAGTTAGGTTTACATTCAGGGTTAGGGTCAGTGTTAAGGTCAAGGCCAGGTTTAGGTTTAAGGTTGACGTCTGACATTGGCTAACTTCAGAGTTACGGTTATGATCAGCGTGAGGATTATTGTTAAAGTGGGGTTAGGGTTAGGGTTAGAGGTAGGTGGAGGGTTAGACCGGGTTAGGGTCAGTGTCAGGGTTAATGTTAGGGGTTAGTTTTAGGGTTAGGTTCAGCGTTAGGTTTCGGGTCAGGGCCCGTGTTAGTGTCATGGTCAGTGTTACGTTTAGGGTTAGAGTTAGGGTCAGGCTACAGTCAGGGTCACTGTTAGTGTTAGGGTCGTGGTCAGGGTCACTGTTAGGGTCAGGGTTAGGTTATGGTCTTTGCCTGGGTCAGGGTCAGGGTGAAGTGTAGCGCCAGTGTCAGGTTTACGGTCAGGATCAAGTATTGGTTTCAAGTCCACATTCGGGTCAGGGACAGTGTTATATAGTGGTCATTGTTAGGGTCATGGTTAGGTTGAAGCTCAGGGCCAGGGTCAGGTATATGATCAGGGTCTGGTATAGGCAAAGTTCAGGGTTAGGCTTATGATCATAGTCAGGTATAGGGTCAGGGTTATTGTTACAGGGTTATTGTTAAAGTTTAGGGTTAGTGTTAGGGTTAGCGTTTGGTTGACGGTTAGGGTTAGAACTTGTTAGGATCAGGGTCTGTTGTAGGGTTAGGGGTTACTCTTAATGTTAGGTTCAGCGATAGGATTCGGGGGATGGCCCAGGTTAGTGTCAGGGTCAGGGTTACATTTAGGGTTAGAGTTAGGGTCAGGCTCACAGTCAGGGTCAGGTTTGTTGTTCAGGTCCGGGTCGGAGTCACTGTTAGGGTCAGGGTTAGGTTTATGGTCATGGTCTGGGTCAGGGTCAGGGTGAAGTTTAGCGCCAGTGTCAGGTTTAGGGTCAGGTTCAGGTATTGGTTTAAAGTCCACATTCGGGTCAGGGACAGGATTGTGTAGTGGTCAGTGTTAGTGTCATGGTTAGGATTAGGGTCAGGGTCAGGACAGGTGAAGTTCAGGGCCAGGTTCAGGTTTAGGGTCAGGCTTTGGTTTAGGGTCAATGTTCGGTTCAGTGTCACAGTTAGGTTTTGGCGGTAGTGTTTGGGATTGGGGTTAGGGTTAGAGTTAGAAGTAGGTTATGGTTAGGTTTAGGTTAGTCAGCGTAAGGTCAGGGTTAGGGTTTGGCCTAGGGTAGGGGTTAGTGTTAGGGTCAGGCTCAGCGTTAGGTTTAGGTTTAGGGTCTGTATTAGGGTCATGGTTAGAGTTACCTTTAGGTTTAGGGTTAGGGTCAGGTTCACAGTCACGTCAGGGTTAGGGTCAGGGTCAGGTTTAGGTCAGCATCAGGGTGACGATTAGGGTCAGGGTCATGGTCAGTGCTAGGTATGAGTCTTGGTTACGGTAATATCAACGTTAGGTTTAGCTTCAGGGTCCACATAGGGACATTGTCAGGCTTAGGTTTAGGTTTAGGGTTCAGGTCAGGATCACAGACAGGGTCAGGTTCAGGTTCAGGGTCAGGGTTTGGGTTAGGGTTTGGGGCAGGCTCACAGTCAGTGTCAGGGTCTGGGTTAGTGGTTACTGTTAGGGTTAGCCCCGATCCTGGGTCATGGACCCATCCGTTCAGGGTCTCAGGATAAACCCTGGGCAGAAAGGTGTAGACCCTCCACCCGATCCCACTTAACCAGCCTTAAACTGGGGTGTGAACATAACTTGCCCACCAGACATCTAAACCCTCCCCAGCCTCATCCTGCTTGGGGCATCTCCACCCACAATGGCATGGCCAGGTCCTCTTTACACACAGAAACACAGACACCCAGAGGCACACACACACACACTCACACACACACACAGAGTCGGGGAGGAGACCTAGGGCTACACCGGTCGATCAGAAGGTGTGGGACTCTCTGACTCTGAGTCTCCTGGTGTCACGTTTTGATTTTAGTAGCCAAAGGTCCAGAGGCGTTTGTGAATCCTGATATGACCGGCCAGGGAGGGGACGTGTCTGGCGGGCGAGCTCTATTCTCCCTACATCCTCTCGGCTTCAGCACAGCAGAAGAACATGTCGCTTCCTTTAGGATGTGCCTAGAAATGAGCTGGGCAGGGGGGTTTTCTCTGTAATGGGTTGCCTGGATACGTGGGTTCCAATTCCATTGGGCTCTGTCGTCAGGGAAGTGAGGTCACCACTGCCTGGGGGCTCCTTACCGAACTTCCTGCTGTACCAGAGCTCCCTGAGCTGCCAGTCCCCAAGCTGCTCAGGCTCACACTCCACTCAGGCAGTGCCCATCCAGTGACCCCAATACAGCCTCCCCCAGCCCCTGGGAGGCCTGGGTGCCGAAGTTGTCCCTGCTGGAGGCAACAGGGCTGGATTTAGACTAGGTTAGTGTTAGGGTTAGGCTTAAGAAAGACTTAGGGTCTGGGTTAGGGTTAGACGTCATTGGGGTCAGGGTTAGCGTAAGGCTTAGGGTAGGGCTCTGGGTTAGGGTTAGGTTCATGGTTAAGTTTAGGGTCAGGCTCACAGTAGGGTCAGGGTTAGCGTTACGGTCAGAGTCACGTCAGGATTAGTTTTCGGGTGATGGTTAGGTTTAGGGTCAGATTCAGGGTCATGGTTAGGTTTAGGGTCAGGTCAAGTTTTGCTTTTGGGGCAAGGTTCATGTCAGGGTCAGGGTTAGGTTTGGGACAGGTCTAGTGTCAGGGTTAGGGTCAGGGTCAGGGTTAGGTTCATGGTTATGGTAAGGTCAGCTTTATGTTTAGGTTCTGTTTTATGAGTAGGTTCAGGATCAGGGTTAGCTTTAGGCTTAAGATTCTGTTTAGGATCACGGATTGGGTCAGAGTTAGGTTTACATTCAGGGTTAGGGTCAGTGTTAAGGTCAAGGCCAGGTTTAGGTTTAAGGTTGACGTCTGACATTGGCTAACTTCAGAGTTACGGTTATGATCAGCGTGAGGATTATTGTTAAAGTGGGGTTAGGGTTAGGGTTAGAGGTAGGTGGAGGGTTAGACCGGGTTAGGGTCAGTGTCAGGGTTAATGTTAGGGGTTAGTTTTTAGGGTTAGGTTCAGCGTTAGGTTTCGGGTCAGGGGCCCGTGTTAGTGTCATGGTCAGTGTTACGTTTAGGGTTAGAGTTAGGGTCAGGCTACAGTCAGGGTCACTGTTAGTGTTAGGGTCGTGGTCAGGGTCACTGTTAGGGTCAGGGTTAGGTTATGGTCTTTGCCTGGGTCAGGGTCAGGGTGAAGTGTAGCGCCAGTGTCAGGTTTACGGTCAGGATCAAGTATTGGTTTCAAGTCCACATTCGGGTCAGGGACAGTGTTATATAGTGGTCATTGTTAGGGTCATGGTTAGGTTGAAGCTCAGGGCCAGGGTCAGGTATATGATCAGGGTCTGGTATAGGCAAAGTTCAGGGTTAGGCTTATGATCATAGTCAGGTATAGGGTCAGGGTTATTGTTACAGGGTTATTGTTAAAGTTTAGGGTTAGTGTTAGGGTTAGCGTTTGGTTGACGGTTAGGGTTAGAACTTGTTAGGATCAGGGTCTGTTGTAGGGTTAGGGGTTACTCTTAATGTTAGGTTCAGCGATAGGATTCGGGGGATGGCCCAGGTTAGTGTCAGGGTCAGGGTTACATTTAGGGTTAGAGTTAGGGTCAGGCTCACAGTCAGGGTCAGGTTTGTTGTTCAGGTCCGGGTCGGAGTCACTGTTAGGGTCAGGGTTAGGTTTATGGTCATGGTCTGGGTCAGGGTCAGGGTGAAGTTTAGCGCCAGTGTCAGGTTTAGGGTCAGGTTCAGGTATTGGTTTAAAGTCCACATTCGGGTCAGGGACAGGATTGTGTAGTGGTCAGTGTTAGTGTCATGGTTAGGATTAGGGTCAGGGTCAGGTCAGGTGAAGTTCAGGGCCAGGTTCAGGTTTAGGGTCAGGCTTTGGTTTAGGGTCAATGTTCGGTTCAGTGTCACAGTTAGGTTTTGGTGGTAGTGTTTGGGATTGGGGTTAGGGTTAGAGTTAGAAGTAGGGTTATGGTTAGGTTTAGGTTAGTCAGCGTAAGGTCAGGGTTAGGGTTTGGCCTAGGGTAGGGGTTAGTGTTAGGGTCAGGGTCAGCGTTAGGTTTAGGTTCAGGGTCTGTATTAGGGTCATGGTTAGAGTTACCTTTAGGTTTAGGGTTAGGGTCAGGTTCACAGTCACGTCAGGGTTAGGGTCAGGGTCAGGTTTAGGTCAGCATCAGGGTGACGATTAGGGTCAGGGTCATGGTCAGGGTTAGGTATGAGTCTTGGTTACGGTAATATCAACGTTAGGTTTAGCTTCAGGGTCCACATAGGGACATTGTCAGGCTTAGGTTTAGGTTTAGGGTTCAGGTCAGGATCACAGACAGGGTCAGGTTCAGGTTCAGGGTCAGGGTTTGGGTTAGGGTTTGGGGCAGGCTCACAGTCAGTGTCATGGTCTGGGTTAGTGGTTACTGTTAGGGTTAGCCCCGCTCCTGGGTCATGGACCCATCCGTTCAGGGTCTCAGGATAAACCCTGGGCAGAAAGGTGTAGACCCTCCACCCGATCCCACTTAACCAGCCTTAAACTGGGGTGTGAACATAACTTGCCCACCAGACATCTAAACCCTCCGCAGCCTCATCCTGCTTGGGGCATCTCCACCCACAATGGCATGGCCAGGTCCTCTTTACACACAGAAACACAGACACCCAGAGGCACACACACACACACTCACACACACACACAGAGACGGGGAGGAGACCTAGGGCTACACCGGTCGATCAGAAGGTGTGGGACTCTCTGACTCTGAGTCTCCTGGTGTCACCTTTTGATTTTAGTAGCCAAAGGTCCAGAGGCGTTGGTGAATCCTGATATGACCGGCCAGGGAGGGGACGTGTCTGGCGGGCGAGCTCTCTTCTCCCTACATCCTCTCGGCTTCAGTACAGCAGAAGAACATGTCGCTTCCTTAGGGATGTGCCTAGAAATGAGCTGGGCAGGGGGGTTTTCTCTGTAATGGGTAGCCTGGATACGTGGGTTCCAATTCCGTTGGGCTCTGTCGTCAGGGAAGTGAGGTCACCACTGCCTGGGGGCTCCTTACCGAACTTCCTGCTGTACCAGAGCTCCCTGAGCTGCCGGTCCCCAAGCTGCTCAGGCTCACACTCCACTCAGGCAGTGCCCATCCAGTGACCCCCATAGAGCCTCCCACAGCCCCTGGGAGGCCTGGGTGCAGAAGTTGTCCCTGCTGGAGGCAACAGAGATGGATTTAGACTAGGTTAGTGTTAGGGTTAGGCTTAAGAAAGACTTAGGGTCTGGGCTAGGGTTAGACGTCATTGGGGTCAGGGTTAGCGTAAGGCTTAGGGTAGGGCACTGGGTTAGGGTTAGGTTCATGGTTAAGTTTAGGGTCAGGCTCACAGTAGGGTCAGGGTTAGCGTTACGGTCAGAGTCACGTCAGGGTCAGTTTTAGGGTGATGGTTAGGTTTAGGGTCAGATTCAGGGTCATGGTTAGATTTAGGGTCAGGTCAAGTTTTGCTTTTGGGGCAAGGTTCATGTCAGGGTCAGGGTTAGGTTTGGGACAGGTCTAGTGTCAGGGTTAGGGTCAGGGTCAGGGTTAGGTTCATGGTTATGGTAAGGTCAGCTTTATGTTTAGGTTCTGTTTTATGAGTAGGTTCAGGATCAGGGTTAGCTTTAGGCTTAAGATTCTGTTTAGGATCACGGATTGGGTCAGAGTTAGGTTTACATTCAGGGTTAGGGTCAGTGTTAAGGTCAAGGGCAGGGTTAGGTTTAAGGTTAAGTTCTGACCTAGGCAAAGTTCAGAGTTAGGGTTATGATCAGCGTGAGGATTATTGTTAAAGTGGGGTTAGGGTTAGGGTTAGAGGTAGGTGGAGTGTTAGACCGGGTTAGGGTCAGTGTCAGGGTTAATGTTAGGGGTTAGTTTTAGGGTTAGGTTCAGCGTTAGGTTTCGGGTCAGGGCCCGTGTTAGTGTCATGGTCAGGGTTACGTTTAGGGTTAGAGTTAGGATCAGGCTCACAGTCAGGGTCACTGTTAGTGTTAGGGTCGTGGTCAGGGTCACTGTTAGGGTCAGGGTTAGGTTTATGGTCATGGTCTGGGTCAGGGGTTAGTTTTAGGGTTAGGTTCAGTGTTAGGTTTCGGGTCAGGGCCCATGTTAGTGTCAGGGTCAGGGTTACATTTAGGGTTAGAGTTAGGGTCAGGCTCACAGTCAGGGTCAGGTTTGTTGTTTAGGTCCGGGTCGGAGTCACTGTTAGGGTCAGGGTTAGGTTTATGGTCATGGTCTGGGTCAGGGTCAGGGTGAAGTTTAGCGCCAGTGTCAGGTTTAGGGTCAGGTTCAGGTATTGGTTTAAAGTCCACATTCGGGTCAGGGACAGGATTGTGTAGTGGTCAGTGTTAGTGTCATGGTTAGAATTAGGGTCAGGGTCAGGTCAGGTGAAGTTCAGGGCCAGGTTCAGGTTTAGGGTCAGGCTTTGGTTTAGGGTCAATGTTCGGTTCAGTGTCACAGTTAGGTTTTGGCGGTAGTGTTTGGGATTGGGGTTAGGGTTAGAGTTAGAAGTAGGGTTATGGTTAGGTTTAGGTTAGTCAGCGTAAGGTCAGGGTTAGGGTTTGGCCTAGGGTAGGGGTTAGTGTTAGGGTCAGGGTCAGCGTTAGGTTTAGGTTCAGGGTCTGTATTAGGGTCATGGTTAGAGTTACCTTTAGGTTTAGGGTTAGGGTCAGGTTAACAGTCACGTCAGGGTTAGGGTTAGGGTCAGGTTTAGGTCAGCATCAGGGTGACGATTAGGGTCAGGGTCATGGTCAGGGTTAGGTATGAGTCTAGGTTACGGTAATTTCAATGTTAGGTTTAGCTTCAGGGTCCACATCAGGGACTTTGTCAGGCTTAGGTTTAGGTTTAGGATTCAGGTCAGGATCACAGACAGGGTCAGGGTCAGGTTCAGGGTCAGGGTCTGGGTTAGGGTTTGGGGCAGGCTCACTGTCAGTGTCAGGGTCTGGGTTAGTGGTTACTGTTAGGATTAGCCCTGCTCCTGGGTCATGGACCCATCCGTTCAGGGTCTCAGGATAAACCATGGGCAGAAAGGTGTAGACCCTCCACCCGATCCCACTTAACCAGCCTTAAACTGGGGTGTGAACATAACTTGCCCACCAGACATCTATACCCTCATCAGCCTCATCCTGCTTGGGGCATCTCCACCCACAATGGCATGGCCAGGTCCTCTTTACACACAGAAACACAGACACCCAGAGGCACACACACACACACACACACACTCACACACACACACAGAGACGGGGAGGAGACCTAGGGCTACACCGGTCGATCAGAAGGTGTGGGACTCTCTGACTCTGAGTCTCATGGTGTCACCTTTTGATTTTAGTAGCCAAAGGTCCAGAGGCGTTGGTGAATCCTGATATGACCGGCCAGGGAGGGGACGTGTCTGGCGGGCGAGCTCTATTCTCCCTACATCCTCTCGGCTTCAGTACAGCAGAAGAACATGTCGCTTCCTTTAGGATGTGCCTAGAAATGAGCTGGGCAGGGGGGTTTTCTCTGTAATGGGTAGCCTGGATACGTGGGTTCCAATTCCGTTGGGCTCTGTCGTCAGGGAAGTGAGGTCACCACTGCCTAGGGGCTCCTTACCGAACTCCCTGCTGTACCAGAGCTCCCTGAGCTGCCGGTCCCCAAGCTGCTCAGGCTCACACTACACTCAGGCAGTGCCCATCCAGTGACCCCCATAGAGCCTCCCCCAGCCCCTGGGAGGCCTGGGTGCAGAAGTTGTCCCCGTTGGAGGCAACAGAGCTGGATTTAGACTAGGTTAGTGTTAGGGTTAGGCTTAAGAAAGACTTAGTGTCTGGGTTAGGGTTAGACGTCATTGGGGTCAGGGTTAGCGTAAGGCTTAGGGTAGGGCTCTGGGTTAGGGTTAGGTTCATGGTTAAGTTTAGGGTCAGGCTCACAGTAGGGTCAGGGTTAGCGTTACGGTCAGAGTCACGTCAGGGTCAGTTTTAGGGTGATGGTTAGGTTTAGGGTCAGATTCAGGGTCATGGTTAGATTTAGGGTCAGGTCAAGTTTTGCTTTTGGGGCAAGGTTCATGTCAGGGTCAGGGTTACGTTTGGGACAGGTCTAGTGTCAGGGTTAGGGTCAAGGTCAGGGTTCATGGTTATGGTAAGGTCAGCTTTATGTTTAGGTTCTGTTTTATGAGTAGGTTCAGGATCAGGGTTAGCTTTAGGCTTAAGATTCTGTTTAGGATCACGGATTGGGTCAGAGTTAGGTTTACATTCAGGGTTAGGGTCAGTGTTAAGGTCAAGGCCAGGGTTAGGTTTAAGGTTAAGGTCTGACATAGGCAAAGTTCAGAGTTAGGGTTATGATCAGCGTGAGGATTATTGTTAAAGTGGCGTTAGGGTTAGGGATAGAGGTAGGTGGAGGGTTAGACCGGGTTAGGGTCAGTGTCAGGGTTAATGTTAGGGGTTAGTTTTAGGGTTAGGTTCAGCGTTAGGTTTCGGGTCAAGGCCCGTCTTAGTGTCATGGTCAGTGTTACGTTGAGGGTTAGAGTTAGGGTCAGGCTCACAGTCAGGGTCACTGTTAGTGTTAGGGTCGTGGTCAGGGTCACTGTTAGGGTCAGTGTTATATAGCATATTTTTTCTTTTACTTTTTAAAGCACTTCTATATTTAATCCTGACAAAGAAACAAAAGAGCTCATTAGCTCATGAAGCATCTTTCTAAATTATCTTTATTTTTTTTTAAATGAAGGAGTAGCAATTTTTGTTAAGGGACCTAAACTGAAAGTAGGTTTAGAAATTTATTTATTTATTTATTTATTTAGTGAAAGATTTTATTTTGTTTATTGACAGCAAGAGAGAGAGAGAGAGAGGAAGCGCACAAGTGGGGGGAAAATCGTGCAAAGGGAGAGGAAGAAGCAAGCTCCTTGGGGTGCAAGTAATCCCATGCTGGGCTGAATCCCTGTATACTGGAATCATGACCTCAGCCAAAGGCAAACATCTGCTTAAAGAACGGAGTCATCCAGGCACCCCTAGAAAATTAAAAGAAAAAAAGAACTTTCAAAAACATTTTGTTTCTTTCTTTCTTTTTTAATATTTTATTTATTTGACAGACATAGAGACAGGAAGAGGAACTATAAGCAGGGCAGAGGGAAAAGGAGAAGCAGGTTTCCCACTGAGCAGAGAGCCTGATGTGGGGCTCCATATCAGGACCCTGGAATCATGACCTGAAAAGAAGGGACACTTATGGAGTAAGCCACCCAGACACCTCTTTTCTTTTTTTTAATATATGGCAACTGATGCTTCCCAGCCACGAGAAGCATATTACCCATTGATTAAATCTTTGATAACAACCTATTTAAAAAGGTGTGTAAATATATACTTACTCAGATTTACACACTTTATGTTTTCTTCATAGTTTGGGGCTGGACCCCATGGTCACAACACTGCTTCCAGTCTTTGCCTTCCCATCTTTTGATACCAGGTATTTTGGTCAGCAAAGCAAATTAGTATCAAAATTAAGAAGCCCCTTGCACCATATCTCTGGAGCAGGGGTTGCTCTTAGCCAAGGCCCAGAGCAGTGGACCTCCCCTCGCTAGTGCTATAGCCCCAAGGACTAGGACCCTGCCACCAGAACTCAGTCTTACATGTTATGCTAAGCAGACAAAACCAAAACAGGAAAGCTGCGACAGCTTTCACTGGCATGCCTCATCTCCCACTCCCTCGATGTCCAGGCAGTACCAGATGCCAGGGAGGGGTCTTGGTCCAACATATGGGAGGGAAGGAAGTAGCCACAAGCAAGTACCTGCCTCTCTGTGCCTTTCTTTCATGAGCAGGTTGTAAGGAGGAGGAAGAGGAAGAGAGGTGAGCTTCAAGGGGTGAAGGCCTCAGGTAGGCAGCTGGCTCCTGCCAGTAGGAAAGGGACAAAGGAGAAGGCAGTCAGTCTTGCAGGGAGTGTGGGAAGTAAGGGTTAGAGCTTATGACGGAATCTGGACAGGAGTAATAGGGATACTAGTCATTTGAGTCCACCATTGGCAAGCTGGGCTGGGTGTCAGGGCAGATAGGCCTCCCTGGGCAACGGCACATGAGAGAAGGTGGAATTCTTCTCTGAGGAGCAGGTGGAGCTTTGGGTGTTGGGAAAGCATAGACAGTATTGCTCCAGGGCCAAGGACAGGTCCGGGTACTCCTGGTTGGAGGTCAAGGCCACAGTATGATCCCGGTCTTCTACCAGCAGCTTGAAGGTACCACATGCCAGCCACCCCTCATTATTGTGTAGAACTCTCTGGTGAACTTATTGGCTAATCCATCAAATGACTCCTTCAGCAGCTTGAAAACCACCTCCACAGGCACTCCAGGATATGGGAGGCTTCCAGAGTGAAGATTTTGCACAGGATCACTGCAAAAGACCAGAAGTCACTCTGGTCGATGTAGATCTGGTCAAACATGGCCTTAGGGACCATCCACTTCACAGACAGTCCACTGTTCGTTGTCTTTTTATAGTAACTGATGTGGTGATATCTCTGGCAAGGCTGAAGTCTGAGATTTCATCATTTTGTCCTTTGTCACCAGCACTTCCCTGGTGGCCAGGTCTTGGTGTATGCACTTCTTGGAGGCAAGGTACTCTATGCCTCAGGCTACCTGATAGGCACAGGATACCAGGTCCTTGGAGGAGAGTTGCTCTGCTGCATTGTGGCTGATATTGTAACAGTACTCCAGGTCAGGAGGCCTCTGGGCCTGCAGGTACTCCTGTATGTTGTCTTTGGAGGCATATTCCATGAGAGTGTACGAAGAACCGTCCTGTGTGCAGAACCCAGCAGGTTGATGGTGTCCTTGTGCTGTCCAATCATCTTCATCATCTCCATTTCTGAGATTAGGTTTGACAGGTCTTTCTCTGTTGCATCTGACTTCAACATCTTCACAGACACTTTAGTCAAATGGTTGGATTTGTCTTTGTCCAGCCCAATGGCCTCCTCCAACACCACCTGCCCAAAGTAGGCCTGTCTTAGGGGTCTGCCTAAACTGCCTACAACCAGCCTATCTCAAGGCAGTTATGAACTCTAGATTATCCTCAAAAACATTAAAACACAAGCTAAAAATTCTCTTCACTAGGTCTCTGTCGCAGGTCTAATTTTCTTATCCTTCATCATTTATCTTTTTTCTAATTCTTATTTTCAGTATAGTTTATTTTGCTTCCAGGCGTTTCCCCTGGTTTCTGTATGCTGTTTCATAGGGAAGAGTTATCCTGTCATAAAATTATTTCTTGAGCATTCATTACATCTCTCAGTTAAAATGGATTCTTTTATGGTATTGATTCATTTGAGTTTTCTCAAAATGGGAAGAATTTTCAAAATGGTGTTTTCCTCAAGGTTCAGAGTATGTCTTAGCCTCCATCTTTACTCTTTTTGAAATTCACTTTTCAAATTCTTGTCCCTCTTTTTTATTTTTAAATTAAAATGTTTTATTTTTACTACTCTTTTTTTATTTGAGTATAGTTGATATTCAGTGTTACATTGGTTTCAGGTTTTCAATATCTCCATACATTATTCTATGATCACTACAAATATAGCCACCATCTGTCACCATATAACACTATTATAATATCATTGACTATATTCTCTACACTGTCCCATATCTCTTTTTAAAAATCTCTGATTTTTATGTTTTCTGTTTTTCCAATTTTCGACCATCATTTTACTTGGTTACTTTAATAAAATATGCCTGATTACACACTCTTTGCTGAAAACCATAGCATTTGATTTATAGTAGTCTTCTTCTTCCTCTTTTTTTAAAATTAACATATAATGTATTATTAGCCCCAGGGGTACAGGTCTGTGAATCGCCAGGTTTACACACTTCACAGCACTCACCACAGCACATTCCCTCCCCAATGTTCATAACCCCACCACCCTCTCCCTACCCTCCCCACCCCACCCCGGCAACTCGCAGTTTGTTTTCTGAGATTAGTGTCTGTTATGGTTTGTCTGCCTCCCGATCCCATCTTGTTTCATTTACTCTTTTGCTGTCCCCCAAACCCCCACATTGCACCTCCATTTCCTCATATCAGGGAGATCATATGATAGTGTCTTTCTCTGGTTGACTTATTTTGCTAAGCATAATACCATCTAGTTCCATCCATGTCATCGCAAATGGCAAGATTTCATTTCTTTTGATGGCTGCATACTATTCCATCATATTTACCATTCATTTGTTGATAGACATCTAGGTTCTTTCCATAGTTTGGCTATTGTGGATATTGGTGCTATAAACATTTGGTGCACGTGCCCCTTTGGATCATATAGTAGTCTTCTTTACCTCTATCAGAACCCCAGGAACCTTTGTTAATTTATTTACTCACATAAACAGATGATCCAACCCAACGTTTTTTGAATTCAAATGTATTATGTCTTACCGCTTAACACTATGCTTACTGTTCTCTTTCACTGTCTGACTAAATCCTCATCATCACTATGCCATTTAATCAGAAAGAACATTTGAATTCAGAGTTCTCTCCATATCAGGGAATGAAGACTCCACCCTTCTGTTTGTGCAGGTAAAATAAATGTTGATGTTGTCTGTCCTGCACATACCCCATCCTGTTCACCAGAATATTCACCATCAAAATATATACAAAAAATTAAAGCCATACCTCACCACTTCTATTACCACCCAGCATGCTAAAAACACCATCATATGTTCCTGAATTATTGACTTGATTGATAGCCCCACTTCCACACATACTGCACTCCTTTCTCCCTGCAAATTTATTTTGGTACAGCAACTTAACCTAAAAATCAAGTCAGATGATTTTATTCTGCTGTTGAAAGTCTTTTGGTATCGTCCCCTTTCATA
The DNA here is from genome assembly GCF_011764305.1 of Mustela putorius furo. Taxonomy (NCBI): domain Eukaryota; kingdom Metazoa; phylum Chordata; class Mammalia; order Carnivora; family Mustelidae; genus Mustela; species Mustela putorius. The sequence goes on from NW_025421988.1 coordinate 1,586,479, forward strand.
TTAAATAAAAACTGAAGGCATTTCAATGTACCAGAAGGTCATGCATCAATACGTTCTTCCTCTCTCCACCACTATGAACTCCTCATTGGCCTCCTTGCTTTTCCTCAAAAGTAATAGACCAGCTGTTCACACAAAGTCTATATACTTACTTGCTCTACCTTTTCCTTTAATATTTGTATAACACCCTCCTTCACTTCCTGGGTCTTTGTGCAAATAACATCTCATAAATGAGATATAACCACCCAACACAAAATAAAAATTAACTTTCATCCCAGCATTCTCCAATGGTTTTTTACCTTTCTTGTATTTCTTTGTAACACTTATCACCATCAACCATCAATCATTATTCTATTACTGGTTTATTTCCTTATTTGAGACAGAGAGAGAGAGAATTGGGAGGGGGCGCAGAGGAAGAAGAAAACACCCCACTGCCTAGAAAGCCTGCTGGGGAGTTACATCCCAGGACCCTGAGATCATGACCCAAGCCAGAGGGCAGTCACTCAATAGACTGAGCCACCGAGGTGCCCCTCTATTATTGCTGTATTTCACTATTATATTTCAAAAGAATGTAAGCTCTTTGGGGTCAGGTATTTTATATGTTTTATTAATTGAAGTATTCTCAGAAAGGTAGCTGGAAGATTGTAAGGGCTCACTAAACTGTATTTTGTTGTTTATTATTGGGCTCCTTTAAGGGCTTTACCTCTTATGCTAGAAGTCTATCCTTCAGATGTAAGCAATAAGAATAGAGCCCTGCTGCCTGTTCAAATGAGTAAAAAGCCTGTATTAAGTGGATATTTTAAAAGCTAAATGAATGGCTTAATAGTTGTATATAGGGTGAAAGGGAACATATTTTCCACAGTTTAGAAGTGGAGTTCTTTTATAGAGTTCTTGTACAAGCCGACACTATTGAACGATAATGGGCAGTTGTACATTACAATTATACAAACACTTTGGTAATTTATATCCCTTTTTTGGTAATTCATGACTGGATTTTTGAGGCACCTCCACGCTGTTTTCCAGAGTGGTTGCACACCAGCTTGCATTCCCACATACAGTGTAGGAGGGTTGCCTTTTCTCCACATCCTCGCCAGCATCTGTCATTGACTGACTTGTTCATTTTAGCCATTCTGAAAGGTGTGAGGTGGTATCTCATTCTGGTTTTGATTTGCATTTCCCTGATGCCGAGTGATGTGGAGCATTTTTTCATGTGTCTGTTGGCCATTTGGATGTATTCTTTGCAGCAATGTCTGTTCATGTCCTCTGCCCTTTTCTTCATTCGATTATTTGTTTTTAGGGTGTTGAGTTTGATAAGCTCTTTATAGATTTTGGATAGATAGTGGCCTTTTATCTGGTATGTCATTTGCAAATATCTTCTCCCAGATAACTTCTGACAGTCATCTTTTGGCTTTGTTAACTGTTTCCTTTGCTGTGCAAACAAAAGCTTTTTGATCTGATGAAATCCCAATAGTTCATTCTTGCCCTTGCTTCCCTTGCCTTTGGCGATGTTCCTAGGAAGAAGTTGCTGCTGCTGAGGTCAAAGAGGTTGATACCTGTTCTCTCCTCAAGGATTTTGATGGATTCCTTTCTCACATTATGCTTCTTCATCCATTTCCAGTCTATTTTCATGTATGGTGTAAGGAAATGGTCCAACTTCATTTTTCTGCATGTGGCTCTTCAATTTTCCCAACACCATTTGTTGAAGAGGCTGTCTCTTTTCCATAGGACATTCCTTCCTGCTTTGTTGAAGATTAGTTGACCATAGAGTTGAGGGTGTATTTCTGGGCTCTCTATTCTGTTCCATTGATCTATGTCTGTTTGGGGGACAGTTCCCTACTATCTTGATGATGACAACTTTGTAATAGAGCTTGAAGTATGGAATTGTGATGCCAACAACTTTGGCTTTCTTTTTCAATATTCCTCTGGCTATTCGAGGTATTTTCTGGTTCCATATATATTTTAGGATGATTTGCCCCATTTCTTTGAAAAAAAAAATGGATGGGATTTTGATAGGGATTGCCTTAAATGTGTAGATTGCTTTACGTAGCATAGACATTTTCACAATATTTGTTCTTCCAATACAGGAGCATGGAACATTTTCCATTTCTTTGTGTCTTCTTCAATTTCTTTCATGAGTACTTTTAGAGTTTTCTGAGTATAGATTCTTTGTCTCTTTGGTTAGGTTTATTCCTAGGTATCTTAGGGTTTGGGTGCAATTGTAAATGGGATTCACTCCTTAATTTCTATTTCTTCAGTCTTGTTGGTTTAAAAAAAATGCAACCAATTTCTGTGCATTGATTTTATATTCTGACACTTAACAGAATTCCTATACAAGTTACAGCAGATTTGGAGTGGAGTCCTTTAAGTTTTCCACATACAGTGTCATATCGTCTGCAAACAGGGATAGTTTGACTTCTCTTTTGCCAATTTGGCAAAATTTGGATGCCCTTAATTTCTTTTTGTTGTCTGATTGCTGAGGCTAGGACTTCTATTACGATGTTGAATAGCAGTGGTGATAACGGACATCCCTGCCGTGTTCCTGACCTCAGCGGAAAAGTATTCAGTTTTTCTCCATTGAGAATGATATTTGCAGTGGGTTTTTCATAGATGGCTTTGATAATATTGATAATATGTGCCCTCTATGCCTACGCTTTGAAGAGTTTTAATCAGGAAGGGACACTGCACTTTGCCAAATGCTTTTTCAGCATCTATTTGAGAGTATCATGTGGTTCTTGTTCTTTCTTTTATTAATGTGTTATATCACATTGATTGATTTGCAGATGTTGAACCAACCTTGTAGCCAAAGTTTCTGATTTTATTCCAAGAGTTTGAATTTCTGTTTGATTTATGTAATAGGCAACAGTGTCATGAGGAAAGACTTGTAGGATAAAATTTCTTCAAGACGGGAACACAGATGGCTGCCTATGGACTGTGAGGTGGGTGTTAATGAAAATGCATTGAGCAGTAAGGGAAGGGCAGCTCACAACCATAGGAAAGGTGCCCTGTGTTTTTTTTTTGTTTTGTTTTACAAAACGGATACCATTAGCCCTCTCCATGGAAATTTTCAAATTTACTTTGCTCTAACAACCACAAATACTTAGGACATTATGAACACAATATGGGCATTAAAGGATAAAAAATAAACAAAAATTTAAGTAAATGTTAAGTGTTTGTCATTATTTCAGCCATGTTTTTCTATGCTTAACTGCTCGAAAAAATTACACATGTTTCTAAATATTATACCAGGCTGTTAAACTAATGCAAAGGGTTTTATGGAATTTTCTATAACACCATCTCGATTTTCTACATTGGCTGTCACTCCTGAAAATTCTCAGTTTATAAATGTGCATATATTTACTATAATAATACTCACTGGTTATTTACCTGGTTTATTAGTGTATTTTGATCCTTTCTAATTGTTCACTTTCTTCCATGTTTCCTCCTTATTTCTACAAATGTCAATCCATCACATGTTATGTAAAGTGAAACAAAGAGGAACAGCTGTTAGTAGAAAGGATTAACAGAGGTGCTTTGATGTTTACTCTGTGAGGTATTTCCATATCATCATTTTAATATATTTCAGGAATACAGCATAGTTGTTATGCCTTAATTAAACCTTCATTAAGTCTTTATATATATATTTTTTTTCCTAACTCACAAGTCCGCCCTTCATGTCCCATTCAAAACCCACTCATTTTATGGAATAATTGTTTTATATTCCCAGTACAATCTTCATTTAACTTATTGCTCTGGTGTGCTCCTTTGGCAGCACATATATTAACTTATTGTTCTGGGTATACAAAAAGATAGGAATGGAATATTTTGTAATATGATATTTTGTCCTTTCTACACTACAGCGTCTGTGTAAGCATTCTTTGATCAGAGACCTAAGGAGGAGGTCCAAATTGAAGAAAAACAAATAGAAAAAAAGAAAATGTTCTCAGTCCTTTCTTGTAGTTTCATTTGCAGGAACCACAAAGGCAAAGACATTAAAATGTTTTTTTCTTCTTTTTTTTAAAATTAATTTTAAATTTTTTATTGGATTATGCTCCCTTAAACTCATCTGATACCATGAATAGAAAATCAAAGCAATCCACCAAACCTTCTTTCATGATGTTGCCTTTAAACATGTTGCCTTTAAAAATTTTACAGTCTCATCTGTAGAGTAGATGAACCTTGACTGAAAAGTGTCGTCATAGGCTGTGGTGACACTTGTCTTGCCACCCGCCCGCTGTTCCTGCCATGGCAGGCTCTCCTGCTTCATGACCGTTTCCCGACAACAAGGCCAATGGCTCCTCTTCTCCCAGGGTGGCATTGCTGCGCCTTTCCCAGATATGTTCCTGGGGAGCACAGTGACAGACGTGTGCCTTTCTTTAAGGCTGTTTCCACAGGCGCAACCACGCTTCTCTCTCAGGCAGAGGGGATGACCAGGCTAAGAGGATTTCGCTCCAAACGGGTTTCTCCCACCATGCTTCGGAGACTATGTTCAGGCAAGCGGCATCAGCATCCCATAGAACTGACACGGATTTCCCGACGAATGCTGTGCTTTCCCAGAGGGGATGCACGTACAAAGAGGCTTTTGCTCTATGCGGGTTTCTCCCACCGTGCTGTGAATACTAGGTTAAGGCAAGCAGTGACAGCAGCCCACAGAACCGACTCTGATTTCCCAGCGCCTGCTCTGCTTTTGCAGAGGTTTTGGGCTAGGCGCGAACTGCATTTCGCCTCTGCTTCCTCAGCAAGGCTTTTTGGGCGTTAGCTCTGTCGCTTAAGAGAAAAAGCTGCAGGAGAGCTGGTGCCTCTTGGGCCTTGATTTCCTGGGCTCCATGTTCCTGCCCTGGGTTCACACTGCCAGGCCAAACTAAGCAGAGCCACAACCCTGCAGCAGCATGTGTGGCCTAGGATTGCACTCTATGCACACTACCGTCTCCTGGTGACTTGGCCTTTTGCTCTGGTGCGCAGGCAGACTCGGGGACTAGGCCAGTGCCTTCCACCAGGAAAGGAGAGGAAAGATCCCTGAACACCGCCCATGCACTGGGATGGGGAGATGTGGGGGACTGTCCCCCACTCCTTCCCCAGAAACCCTGTGCCTCCGCGAACGCTGCCACATCTTGGAGGAAGAAGGCCTGTGACTGCCTGTTTCTCCAGGGAACTGTTTCTGTGAGTTCCGGGTATTGCGCCTGGTGGCAAACCCAAGTCTGCCCTAGGGACAGGTGGCCAAGGAGATGCTGTCCCCTTGGGACCAGAGGCACCAGACAGGCCTGCCTTCTGCCCAGACTCCTTCCTCAGAGAGGATCACGTGCGCCTGCCCTAGTCGTCCCCTCGTGTCTCAGCATCCAGGCTTCATTTTATCCGCACAGGGAGCGGGTGACACTTGTCTTGCCACCTGCCTGCTGTTCCTGCCATGGCAGGCTCTCCTGCTTCACCACCGTTTCCCGACAGCAAAGCCAACGGCTCCTTCTCTTATCCCGGGGGCGGCGTGCTGCGCCTTATGCAGACATGCTTCTGGGGAGCGCGGTAACAGACGTGTCCTTTCCTTAAAGCTGTTTCGACAGGTGCTCTCTCAGGCAGAGGGGGATGACCGGGCAAAGAGTATTTCGTTCAATGCGGGTTTATTTCAACGAGCTGTGGAGACTAGCCCAGGCAAGCAGCAGCAGCATCCCCAAACCCAACTATGATTTCCCAACGAATGCTGTGCTTTCCCAGATGAGATGCCCAGACAAAGAGCCTTTCGCTGTATACGGGTTTCTACCACTGTGAGACTGGGCTCCGGCAACTAACAGCAGCAGCCCACAGTACAGACTCTGATTTCTCAGTGAATGCTGTGCTTTCCCAGTTTAGAGAGGAGGCGACAGGATCCCTGCACAAGGCCCGTGCACTGGGATGGGGAACTATGGGGGACTGTCTCCACTCCTTCCCCGGCACACCCCTTGCCACCCGCATCGCTGCCAAATCTTGGTGGAAGACGGCATCTGACTGCCCATTTTTCCATGTGGTTGTTTCTGCGAGTCAGGCTTTGGCACCTGGTGGCAAGCCCAAGTCTGCCCTTGGGACAGGTGGCCAAGGAGATGCTGTCCCCTTGGGACCAGAGGCACAGGACAGGCCTGCCTTCGGCCCAGACTCCTTCCTCAGAGTGGAGCAAGCGCCCCTGCCCTAGTCATCCCCTCATGTCTCCTTAGCAGCCAGGCTTCCATCTCTCCGCACAGGGAGCGGGAGACACTTGTCATGCCACCGACCTGCTGTTCGTGCCACGGCAGGCTATCCTGTTTCCCGAGCCTTTCCCGACCCCAAGGCCAACGGCTCCTCTTCTCCGGGGGCGGCGTGTTGCGCCTTCCCCACAGTTGCTCCTGGGGGGAGCGCAGTGACAGACGAGTGCAACCACGCTTCTCTCTCAGGCAGAGGGGATGCTAGGGCAAAGAGTATTTCGCTCCATGCGGGCATCTTCCACCGAGCTGCGGAGACTAGCTCAGGCAAGCAGCAGCAGCATCCACAAATCCAACACTGATTTCCAAAGGAACGCTGTGCTTTCCCAGGGTAGATGCCCAGGCAAAGAGGCTTTCGCTGTATGCGGGTTTCGCCCATCGCGAGACTGGGCTCAGGCAAGCAGCAGCCCGCAGAACATTTCTCAGTGAATGCTGTGCTTTCGCAGAGGCTTTGGCTTGGAGCGAACAGCACTTCGCCACTGTTTCCTCAGCAAGGCTTGGTTCGCGTCAGGGAAGAAGAGCTGCGGGAGAGCTGGTGCCACTTGGGCCTTGCTTTCCCGGGCTCCAAGTTCGCGTGCTGGATTCACCCTGCCGGGCCGAACTTGCAGACACAGCCGGAACCCTGCAGTAGCGTGCGGAGCCTAGGATGGCGCCCTATGCACACTACCATCTCCCACTGTAGGCATCGCTTGGCCTTTTACTCTGGCGCTCAGGCGGACTCGCGGACTACGACATTTCTTTGCCCACAGGAAAGGAGAGGTGACAGGCTCCCTGCACACTGCCCGTGCACTAAATAGGGAGCTTTGGGGGACTGTCCTCACCCCTTTCCTTAAAAGCCGTGCTTCCTTCAAGCTTCCACATCCTGGAGGAAGACGGCATCTGACTCCCCGTTATTTCAGGGAGCTGTTTTCTGCGAGTTCAGCGTAGGCGCCTGGTGGCTAGCGCATGTCTGCCCCAGGGACAGGTGGCCAAGGAGCTGCTGTCTCCTTGGGCCCAGAGGCTCAGGACAGGCATGCTTTCTGCCCAGACTCCTTCCTAAGAGTGGAGCACGTGCCCTGCCCTACTCATCCCCTCCTCTCTCCGTAGCAGCCAGGCTTCCGTCCCTCCGCACAGGGTGCGGGTGACACTTGTATTGCCACCGGCCGCTGTGCCTGCCAGGGCCGGCTCTCTTGCTTTGCAACCGTTTCCAGATCCGAAGGCCAACGGCTCCTGCTCTTCTAAACGGGCAGCGTGCTGCACCTTCCACAGACATGCTCCTGGGGAGCGCAGTTAAAGACGTGTCCCTTTCCTTAAGGCTCTTTCCACAGGCGCAACCGCGCTTCTCTCTCAGCAGCAGAGGGGATGCCCAGGCAAAGATGATTTCGCTCCATGCGGGTATCTTCCACCATGCTGCGGAGACTAGCTCAGGCATTCAGCTGCAGCATCACACACATCCGATTCTGATTTCCCAACGAATGCTGTGCTTTCCCTGAGGAGATGCCCGGATAAAGAGGCTTTCGCTGTATGCGGGTTTCTCCAACCGCGAGACTGGGCTTACGCAAGCAGCAGAAAAGTCCGCAGAACCGACTCTGATTTCCCAGCGACTGCTATGCTTTCGCAGAGGTTTTCAGCTTGGCGCGAACCGCATTCGCTGCTGCTTCCTCAGCAAGGCTTTCGTCGTTCGCTCTGTTGCGAGAGGGAAAAAGAGCCGCGGTATTGCTTGTGCCTTTTGGGCCTTGCTTTCCCGGGCTCCAAGTTCTTGCCTGGGGTTCACATTGCTAAGCCGAACTAAGCAAACGCAGTCGCAACCCTGCGGCAACGTGCGTGGCCTAGGATGGCACTCTATGCACACTACCAACTCCCGGTATAGGCAACAATTGGCCTTTGGCAGTGGACCTCAGGTGGACTCGCGGACCAGTTCAGTGCCTTCCTCACAGGAGAGGAGAGGCGACAGGATTCCTGAACACCGCCCGTTACTAAATGGGGAGCATTCGTGGATTGTTACCACTCCTTTCCCGGCACACCCCCAGCCACCGACAACGCTGTCACATCTTGAAGGAAGATGGCATCTGACTGCACGTTTCTCGAGGGAGCTGTTCCTGTGAGTTCAGGGTATGGTGCCTGGTAGCAAGCCCAAGTCAGCCCTACGTACAGTTGTCCTAGGAGTTGCTGTGCCCTTGGGACCAGAGGCACAGGACAGGCCTGCCTTCTGTCCAGACTCCTTCCTCAGAGTGGAGCACGCGTCCCTGCCCTAGTCGTCCCTTCATGTCTCCTTAGCAGCCAGGCTTCATCTCCGCACAGGGAGCGGGTGACATTTGTCTTGCTACCGGCCTGCTGTTCCTGCAAGGGCAGGCTCTCCTGCTTCCCGACCGTTTCCCGACCACAAGGCCAACGGCTCCTTAGCTTCTCTGGGGGCGGCTTGCTGCGCCATCCCCACATTTGGCTTTTCTCTCTCAAGCAGAGGGGATGCTCATGCAAAGGGTATTTCGCTCCATGCTGGTATCTTCCACTGTGCTGCGGAGACTAGTTCAGACAAGCAGAAGCACCCACAAACACAACTCTCTGATTTCCCAACATATGTTTTGCGTTCCCAGGGGAAATGCCCAGGCAAAGAGGATTTCGCTCCATGCGGGTTTCTTCCACCATGCTGCGTAGTGTAGCTCAGGCATTCAGCTGCAACATCACTAAACATCCGATTCAGATTTCCCAACGAATGCTGTGCTTTCCCAGAGGAGATTCCCGGCAAAGAGGCTTTCGCTGTATGCGGGTTTCTCCCAATGCGAAACTGGGCTCAGAAAAGCAGCAGCAGCAGCAGCCCGCAGAACATTTCTTAGCGAATGCTGTGCTTTCCTAGAGGCTTTGGCTTGGAGCAAACAGCTTTCGCCACTGCTGCTTCCTCAGCAAGGCTTCAGTCGTGTCAGGGAAGAAGAGCTGCGGGAGAGCAGGTGCCTCTTGGGCCTTGCTTTCCTGGGCTCCATGTTCGCGTCCTGGGTTCACCCTGCCAGGCCGAACTAAGCAGACACAGCCACAACCCTGCAGTAGCGTGTGTAGCCTAGGATGGCACTCTATGCATACTACCATCTCCCGTGTAGGCAACACTTTGCTTTGGCAGTGGACCTCAGGTGGACTCGCGGACCAGTTCAGTGCCTTCCTCACAGGAGAGGAGAGGCGACAGGATCCATGAACAACCGCGCGTTACTAAATGGGGAGCATTCGGGGATTGTTGCCTCTCCTTTCCCGGCACACCCCCAGCCACTGACAACGCAGTCACATATTGGAGGAAGATGGCATCTGACTGAACGTTTCTCGAGGGAGCTGTTCCTGTGAGTTCAGGGTATCTTGCCTGGTAGCAAGCCCAAGTCTGCCCCCTACCGACTGTTGTCCAAGGAGATGCTGTGCCCTTGGGACCAGAAGCACAGGACAGGCCTGCCTTCTGCCCAGACTCCTTCCTCAGAGTGGAGCACGCGTCCCTGCCCTAGTCGTCCCTTCATGTCTCCTTAGCAGCCAGGCTTTGTCTCTCCGCAGAGGGATCGGGTGACACTCGTTTGCAACCGGCCTGCTGCTCGTGCCACGGCAGGATCTCCCTATAAAAAGAGTAAAGCCCTGGGAAATATATGGGGAAAAAATCCGTAGAAAAGCAGCAATAATAACTGGCTGCTCTTTATTGATCCAGATCCTGCGGTAGGCAAAGAAGATCTGGTTTTAGCCTGAGGATGATCTCCGTTTGTCCTCATGGTCTGGCATTTCCTGCAAGCCAGGCATGGGGCTCTGCACTAGAGCTGCAAATGCTGGGGGAACCTCACTGTCCCCTTTCTCTTCTCAGGGGGACAACGGGCATGTCCATGGTGCAGTGTGACAGGCTTTACCAGAGGGAGATAAAAGGCTACCAAGGGTAGGATGGAGCTGGGAAAAGCCACTTAGGAACAGATTTTCAGGGGAGCTGATAGACAAGGGCAAAGCGAAGAATGAGGATGAGTGTGTCAAGTTTCAAAGTGCCAGGAGGCAGCACAGTGCATTCGGGAAACTACAGCAAGTTCATGACAACCGACAGCTGATCTGGCAGCATCACCTGGGGATGGAGGCTGAGCCCCGGGGTTAACACTGGGGGTGAGATGGTTTGTACACAATGCCTAGGAGGTGAGATACTACACTGTGGGGCCACAGGGAGCTACTGGAGGATTTCAAATATCAGAATCGTAACCATAATAGAGTATTTAATTGCATCCTAGCTTTCATCAAGTGTAACATGCACTATAGTTTATGCTCGACTAAGAAAGAGAAATGCTGTCAGTTAAACTAGGATATGTCATCAAGTGCAAGGTGAGTGCCACCTTAAGAGATATTAAAATTGCTGGGGGAGGACAACTCTTAGAACAAGTAAACTGTGGTACTAGAATAATTAAGAAAGGTCGAACACTTGGATCAACAAAAAAAGTGATTATTGCTTACCATGTGCCCCAAACTATATTAAGTCTTAGAACAAGAGACGTTCTCACCTTGATGCCCCGCAGCTGTTAGACCCAAGGTACAGAGGGCAGTAGCCTACGACCAGCAGGCCCCAAGTGCCATGTGCAGACTCTAAGAGCAACTGCCTTTGAGAGAGGAAACGGTTGAGAGTGGGCTTTCTGAGGTAGAGAGGTATTAGCTGGGAAAGTAGGAAAATTGACACAGAATCGGAATTGATGCCCCTACATGACAGAGTTGGTGAAAGTTCCCTTCTTAGAGATCTTGAGGCTCCTCAGAAATGTATTTTTCATTTTGGACGGAACATTCAGGATAAATATGATCTGTTCGTGTTCCTGGTTCTCTCATCAGGGTTTTTCTTAGGCTTCACTGGCACAAGAAATGGGTTTTGATAGTCCAGGGTAAATCCTGACAAAAGCAAAGCATGGTATCTATGAAAAACTAACCATTCAGAAGAGAACAACAGATAAAAGAAGGCCAGGCCGACCTGACCCTGCAGGATAGGTTAGGTTGGTCCGGCAACAGGGGTAGAGGGGAAGTGCCCATCTCCTTCTAGAAGACCTAGAGAAGACCCTTTCCGGAGAGACCACCAGGAGAGGAGAGCAGTAGGTGCTGATGATGAAGTGAAGGAGCAGGAGACTGGCTGAGTACAAAGCAAAAGCAGGCGCCTTGCACCGCCCCCTTCACCCGCTCCCCTCCATATTTGTAGCATTCCTCAGGCACCCCTGACTGCCATAAAATGATAAATAGATAACTTGCAGAAATCACACTCCTGCAGGGTAGGAATCTTCCTTGGTTTGCAAATGTCCTTGAGATTTACAACAAAGAAGTTACCTTACCTTTGATAGCCGGAATGTAACATTTCACCAGGAGACTCCCAATTGTCTTTCTGTTAGTGCCTCATTAGAGGGAAAGTGGCCTTGGCTTGATAGTAACCAGGCCTTCAATATCCTGATAGTGCTTTTTTTTTTTCGCATGCGTGGGCTAACCGGCCAGTTCTGCTTCTGTAAGATTGCTTTGTCTGCTTTTCGCGCGCGGGTTCCCTGACCCAATCCACGGACGCCAAGTATGCCTGTTCAAACTATCAATCAATCAGCTCAGCCCCACCCAAAACTTGTTTGTATCTGTCTATGAAAATCCTGCACTGACCCAGCTCCGGACCTCGCGGCGTTATCAGCAACGAGCGGCACAGAAGTCCAGGTTCGAACCTGCAATAAACGACCCTTGCTGCTTGGCTTTGACTCATGTCTCTGGTGGTCTTTTAAGGTGGGGGTAATATTCAGTTGGCAATACATTTGGAGGTCCCACCGAGATCTCCCCTTCAAGCCCACCAGACAACTGGTCAACGGGTCACTGCAACCGATCGGTAAGAAAGCGGGCTTTGTCTTTTGTCTCTATGTTTTTCGTATGCTTTGTTCTTATGTATGTCTTGTGTGTCTTGTCCTTTCTGTGATTTTTCCTGGGTTAGAGTCCCAGGACCTGGGTTAGAGTCCCAGGACGGTGGCTGGCAAATACACCCTGGCGGTCGCGCTATAGTGTTGCCAGCGGGCCAATGGGGAGGCGTCCCTTGTGCCTGGTGGGAATGGCTTCTCAGAGATCGTGGGTTCAAGTCCCACCTCAGGGGCCGAGAGGGCTTCTCAGAGATCGTGGGTTCGAGTCCCACCTCGGGGGCCAGGAGGGCCTCACAGAGATCGTGGGTTCGAGCCCCACCTCGGAGGACAACAATGTATGTCTTCATGTATGTCTCCATGTTATGTCTTTAAATGTGGATATATGTTCCTTGTACTGGTCATGAAGGTTACATTCTGTTTAACGGGAGGGTGTCTAACCCTTTTGAATCTGAGGAATGCCTGACTGTATGAATGTGTTTGTGTGGCTCCACCGCCTTCGGCTTCGGAGTCTGAGTGGACTGCACCCTGAGTCTCGTGGAGCGTCATACAGCATAACGGTCATCTACTCCATGGAGTAGCCTGGTCCGGGGTTTATACGGATAGACCTTAGCTAAGACGCTCCTAAGTTCCCGCGAGGGACGCGAGCAAGACAGCACCTGAAAGATCCCTCTCCCCTTGTCTGCAACATCGTACATATCGGGAGGGAATATAAGAGATAGGTATTAAGAGCTAAAACCAGATTCAATGAGTCAGCTAGTAAATTTCCTCCTGACATATTGGATGATAATTATGTAAATAAGCCTTCTTCTAGTAAACCCAGGTTGCTGGGCCATCCCTAGCAAAGGGGACTCTGGATTTATTTCTCTCTGTTACTCCTAATAGATGTGTGGGGGCTTCTCCCTCACTCACTTCCCATGTTAATGGCTATAACTGGAGCCAACTGGGGTTGGTCTAACTCGAGACAGAGACTATAAGGAATATTCCCAAGCAAGCTGCCGAAACTCTCTTTGTTTCGGGGAAGTTTCCCTGTGTTCTCTGGCCTGACTTGGACTGCCTAACCCCTCCCCCCTGGCTGATGGGAAAGCATGGTGTCTTCTCCTCTGTTGGGCCTTATGAGCTCTAAAAACCGGGAATCTTTTCTCTGCCTCCTGGCAGCGCTTTTTGTTTCTTCTGTTTCCCTCTTCTCCTATTTCTATACCAACGTGTGTGCAGCCTGCATGACTGGCCTCTAGATCATGCACCGCAGCTCCTTCTCTCTTCACTGTCAAGAAGCAAGAAGAGCACCCCCTGGACCTAACACCCCCCACTCCAGATCTTCCCACGCATGTCTCAGGTAAACATTCAAAGTGGAGTGGGCCCAGGTGGAAAGTAAATCAGTGTTGGAACTAAGTTAAGTTTGTTGGTTTAATTAAGATAAGACCTGTCTTTTAAGTTATCAGCAGTAAATGTGAAACTTCGAGGTTTACTGAAGGTCAAATAAGCTCATGTTATTTATTAAAATTTGTTAGCAATGAAATAACTAAACTGAAGGTTAATTGTCTGTCTCAAAGTTATAATGGGTAATTCCTGAAGTAGCTTTCAAAGTCTTTGGTAATCTGAAAGTTTTAAAGTTTTGCTTGGATGACAAATGGAATTAAATTGTGGACATCTAGGTCTTTACCAAACAGGATAAAATGCTAAGTCGTTAATTATTGGATGTAGGTTTGTGCTTTTGACTTCTTACTGCAAAGAAACTAAGAGTATTTAAATCTGTTGGTAAACTTGTTTGCCACTTAACTGATTCATAAATTTGCCACCTGAAGAATTCTGTTGTGTAACAGTTCACAATTGGTTAATAACTAAAGGTGTTTCTAAGAATACAAAGTTCTGCTTAGTGTAACTAAGACTGATGGAAATAAGGGAAACTCTGTATGTAAGAAAGTAGCAGATATGTAAGAAAGATTTAAGGAATGGGAATACATTTTGTTGAAGGTAAGGGAAGGTAATTTTGTCCTAAAATGAATGGGTTTTAAAGGTACATTACATTAGTACAAGACTGAAATTCTCTGTTCAAAGGATAAAGTTTTATTAGATTAATTGATCTCCTGTTACGAGAATGTAAGTGATTTTCTCTTTGCCTGCCCAGAAAAAAACCAGTTTCTATGTTTTTGTTTTATCAGGTGTTTAACATCCCTAAGTATATTTAGGCATGTGCTTCAAAACTTTCTAAGATTTTAGCAAATGTTGACAAGATTTAAATTGTAAATCTCTTTAACTCGGGCTTTTCCTTGGTATGTGAAGTTTCTCGTGAAATACTACTGAACCAATGATAAACCTTGGATTACATTTGGGAAAAAATACTATAACTATTCTAGAGATTCTATGCACTTCCTAAAGTTTTAATGTTTGGAAAGATCATCGCTTGATACTCTAATTATGGAAATGTTATGTATCACAGAAATAACCTGATTTCCTTGCAGCTAAATTGTAAACTCCCATGTCTCTTTAGCTCTAACCATATCCATTCTGAGTTTTTGTCATTTATAATTGTTTTAATTCTCTTGTAAAATGAGTTTTATCTTCAAGGATATTCCTATAAAGGACTTTCAGGACAAATACAGATATTTGATATACTTGAAAATCCTAAAACTGAAATGGGTAAGAATTTCCAGAACTAACTAAAGCCGCATTCACCAGATTTAGTAACATGGGACTAAATGAACTAAAAGATTATAATGTTGTGTCTCTTAATGTTTTGTCTTACTTTAAACATTGCTGGTTCTCTCTAATGTTTGCTCTTCCAGACCAGGGATACTTCCTCCTAGTTATCTGTAACTTACAGAGATGTGAAAGTGCACAAGGCATTCAAATTTTCTCTCTATATGAACCCTCTGAAACCAAAAGGTCTCAGTAAGTATTCTTTCTTCCATGGCAATCAGTCATTTGCATAAGTTCAATAAGAATCTGTTCTCCTTTAACAGGACACCATTGAGAACTGGTTATTTTACCAAGGCTTTGACTGGAATGTCATATATTTGAGAAAGACATGCATAGACTCAGATATGACCAGACAGCTTTAAGGAACTAACGTTGACTTTATGAAACCTGGAGCCATAAAGCCCCTTGGGACTGTTGGCCTGATACCTTGCTTACAGTGTTCCCAGCAGCCTCACCTGGTGAGTAAAGAATGTCACTCTTTGGTAGGTGCGGAAACTCAGAAGAGGAACTCGCCCAAATCAACAGGTATTGCAGGCATGCCTGATGGCAAGTACAGGGCTTGGCTTCTGGCCCGGAGAGGCTACTAAATGTTCAACCCAGAGATTCCTTATAAGAAGTTCCAGCAAAGCAGATTCTAAAAGATCTATATGATCACACTCAACTGTTCTTGCTGAGCTTATGTAAATAATGGGCCAAGTTTGTTAAAACTGGACTTGTTTCACAAGTGTATTAGTCCTGATTTGGCTATCTCTGTAAATGAGGGTTATTTTAGAGAGAAAAATTTTGTTTTAGTAACACATCTTTATGGATGTTAAATTCTAGATTTGATTGTCTTTAAATGTTTGTTTACCTAAGCTAAACAATTTGAGGTAAACTTCAGAGAAGTTACACAATAGCTCATTTAGATGATCTTCTTGCTTTTTTATTTTTTGTGGTGATATTAGTAGAACCCCCTCACACATGATTAAACAACTGGAAAATGGGATTGATTCCCCTACAATTGTATAACTTAACTAACACCTTATGTGTGGCTGGGATAATGAAATTGCCTAAAAGCCAGCCTATTGCACTCCATAGGATTAATTATGGACTTGTGGAGACAATGGACGACCCCACTTTGTTTATGAGTGGATTGTATGATGCATTGGGGACTCCCCTTATCTCTTGACAAGTATTCTCTCTTGCCAGTGATCCTCTGTAATCAGGATATTGTTAAGGCTGGACCACTCAAAGGTCTTCTTATTGGTTTCATCCCTTAGTCATATTTATCCTAGAGGCCACCTCTGTTGAGGTGCGATTGCAAACAGATGCTTTAGCTAAGCATAGAACAGCCCTCATAAAAGGAGCCTCAAAGCTCACTATGGAACAGTCCCTGACTGTAATAACTTCACATCAGGTCCCCAACTTGAAATAAAGATGGACGCGATCTGTTTTTAAATGGTATGATCACTTAGCATCCATTTTTGTTCCATCTGCGGGACTAGAGGATGTCATGTGGCATGTAGAAGCCTTTAATAAATATACTACAAAGGCACTCAATGATTCACTAAATGGCATCTCCCTACTTAATACCGAATTGTCACAGATACGCAAGGCAGTCCTACAAAATAGGATGGCCTTAGATGTCCTGAAAGCAGCCCAGGGTGGCACATGTGCAATTATCAAGACAGAATGTTGTTTGTACATCCCAGACTATCACAAAAGTATCACAGGACTAATTAAGGATATGAATGCCCAGATTAAGGCTCTACAAGGTCCCTCTCTCTCTTTTAGTGATTGGTTAAGTTCCTGGCTTGGAGGAGGGCTATGGCCAAATCTCCTTTTCGGGCTTCTTATTCTTATCGCCTTATTAACCTTAATATGTTGCTTTGTTCCATCTTTCTCTACTTGGTGCCGAGACTCCATTGCTACAATGACTACACCACGACAAACGATCCTTATTGCACGCGAGGATGCCTCTTCACTGTCAGCGCTGGATTCAGCTGCCTCCACCTTTCGTAACTCCCTTATACATTCCTACCCTGATCAATATTGACCGCAATGGGTAGGGACAGCTCTATGCCCCCATTCAGCACGAAGAAGTTATAGAAGATGAGACCTTCCACCTTCAACCCCCTTAAAGATTTAAGGGTCAAAATTGTTCAGGGGGGAATGAAGGAGCAGGAGGCTGGCTGAGGACAAAGCAAAAGCTGGCGCCTTGCACCCCCCCCCCCTCACCCCCGCTCCCCTCCATATGTGTAGCATTCCTCAGGCACCCCTGACTGCCATAAAATGATAAATAGTTAACTTGCAGAAATCACAGTCCTGCAGGGTAGGAGTCTCCCTTGGTTTGCAAATGTCCTTGAAATTTACAACAAAGAAGTTACTTACCTTTGATAGCCGGAATGTAACATTTCACCAGGAGACTCCCAATTGTCTTTATGTTAGTGCCTCATTAGAGGGAAAGTGGCCTTGGCTTGATAGTAACCAGGCCTTCAATATCCTGATAGTGCTTTTTTTTTTTCTGCATGCATGGGCTAACCCGCCAGTTCTGCTTCTGTAAGATTGCTTTGTCTGCTTCGCGCGCGCGGGTCCCCTGACCCAATCCACGGACGCCAAGTATGCCTGTTCAAACTATCAATCAATCAGCTCAGCCCCACCCGAAACTTGTTTGTATCTGTCTATAAAAATCCTGCACCGACCCAGCTCCGGACCTCTCGGCGTTATTGGCAATGAGCAGCGCAGAGGTCAGGTTCGAACCTGCAATAAACGACCCTTGCTGCTTGGCTTTGACTCACGTCTCTGGTGGTCTTTTAAGGTGGGGGTAATATTCAGTTGGCATTACACCCCCTCTCAAACATTGTTTATTTCTGTGAATGCTTTTCCTAGTTGGTTTCAGGGCAAGAGCACTCTTCATGGGGAAGGGGGGAAGGGCAGGACCCGAAGAGAGACCTAGTGGACTCTGACCTGAGCCCAGAGCTAGCCTCAGGGCTCAATCTCAAGAGCCTGAGATCAACCCCTGAACCAGAACCCAGAGTTGGGCACTTCACTGAAGGTGCCGCCCAGGTGCTCCTCAGCTCTTGTTGAACCATTTCTGGAGACGGGCGCCTACGTGGCTCGATTAGTTCAGCGACTGCCTTGGGATCAGGTCATGACCCTGGGCAGGCAGGATCTCCTACAACCTCCCGCTCCCAGATCCTTGGGGAGTCGGCTTCTCCCACTGACCATCTCCTCTCTCATGCTCTCTCTCACTCATTCTCTCTCCATGAAAGAAAGACAAGCTTTCCAAAAAGTGTCTGGAGCCTTGTTGGATGGGCTTGAATGTGGTGGATCTCAGGGAGTTTTCTCATCGCATGCAGACACCTTGAGGATAGCCATGTCTTTCTAAGAGGATCCCTTGTTGTTCTGCAATGGTTGCTTTCTCTGTTCAGGGATCGGGTGTCTTTCCATTGTCTCTTCTCAAGACCTCGGAAAAGCAGCCTTTGAGGATTCCTTTGGGTACATACGGACTAGCCCTTTTCATCCTTTCTCTTTCCACAAAATCTATACTAGCCTCTGCATCCCCCTATGTAGAGTTTATTTTTCACTGACCTATGCAGGTCTTTTCTTTCAATAGAATTTCAGTCGTTCATTCTGAAGGTCATTGTTGAAAAGTTAAAGGTGAAGTCTACTAACTCGCTAGGCGTATTTTCTTTTTCCCGTCTATTCCTTCCTCCCTTTCTATCTATACACATAGATATATATATAGGAATACATATACACACACACACGTTTGTGTGTGTGTGTGTGTGTGTGTATGTGTTTATGCATATGAAGTATCCCAGTCCTAAACCCCAGCACCTGGGAGCATGACCTTATTTGGAAATAGGGTCCCTGGAGATGTCACTAGCTAGGATGAGGTCATATTTGAGTAGACTGGGCTCCTAATTCAGTGGGACTTATGTGCTTCTAAGAAGGGAGAGTGCGGATACACAGATATGCACTGAGGGAGAAGGCCCGGTGAAGAAGTCCAAAGCCAGAGCAATACTTCAAGCTGGAAAAGTGGCCTGGAGTAGATCCATCCACAATACCTACAAAAGGAGCATGTCCTACCAACATTGTAGCCTCTAGAAATGTGACACTGTCCACTTCTGTGGTTTCAGCCTCCAGGCTTCTGGTATCTTGTAGTAGCAACCATAGAAAACTTATATATATATATATATATATAACCATTATATAAAACCATGGTTATATATATTATAATGTTTATATATATTATACATTCTTTTACCTCATAAAACATTTTTGTTCAGAATCTCAGTCTTCCTTCCTTTCAATGGAATGTGATTCTCATTCTTTTGGTGCCTCCTGAACAATTCGACCACGTCTGTCTTCCACTTCAATTTGCATGAAAGTTATTCTTACCTAAAGTCGTCTGCCATTTCTTTAAAAACAGTCGGCATCTTTTTGCAGTTTCCAGTGTTTTTGGTTTGAGTATCTAATTATAGGCAGATGAAGGTAACTTTCATCCTACTCTTTCCTTCTGAGTTTGTTTCTTTCTGGGAAAGTATATTTTCTACTCTTTAAAAAGAAGGACCTAGAAAAGCGAAATGGTTCTTCTTTGTAAGTCTACATTCCCTTTCCCCATTTTCTGTGTACTTTCTGAGACCGCAGATTTGGGGGCCGACAGCATGTATCAGCCTTTAAAAAAAAAATTATAATAAAACTTAAATGAAGTTAAATTAAATATATTTAATTCAAATGAAACTTGAAATTACAAATGAAAATTTAGAATTAAAAATATAAATTAAATACATTGGAAGGGGAGGGGAAACATGAGAGACTAAGGACTGCGAAAATCAATATGAGGGCTTTGAAGGGGCGAGGGGTGGGAGGTTGGGGGAACCAGGTGGTGGGTATTAGAGAAGGCCCCGATTGCATGGAGCACTGGGTTTGTTGTAAAAACAAGAAATACTGGTATGCTGAAATGAAAATTTAAAAACAAAAGAGAAAAATGAAAAAACTTAAATAAAAACATTTAAAGAAAAACACAGGGATTTTTCATAAGAGATCTATGAGGGCTGTGAGTTGTGTAAACCTGGTGAATCACAGACCTGTACCCCTGGAGATAAAAATATACTCTATGTTTTTTTAAAAAAATAATTGAAAAAAAAATAATAAATAAATAAATGGGGATGTACAAAGGGATGAAACAAAGAAAATGCAAGACAATGGGCATCATTTGAGGGGCTCAGTCCTTTCATGAAATGTCAATGGTTTTCTCTACTCTAATGAAAAGATGAACTTGGTTAGATTGCATCAATACCCACAACCACACACAAATGCTGTGCTGCTTCGAGGAGGGACAGAATCAGCTTTCGAAGGCAGAAACAAAATTCGGTAGTATTGAAAACCTAAAATTGAACAAGACTTCTACCAACCTAGACGGGGACATCATAGCGAGTATAAGAAGGGGCGGGGGAAACACTGAAGGTACAACAAATGGAAAAAAAAAAAACACAGACTGAAATGTGTATAGAAAGATATTCTCAGAGAATGGAGAAAGTATGAGAATCAGGAAGTAAATTCCTCCAAGTCATCAGATAGAAGTTAAAAATTCAGGAAAATTAAATGGACTCCTGGGACATACGAACAAAGCTTGAAACTCCTATTAATGAGAAGAGCAAAAGGAGGACTTCGTCTCTCCAAAGATTTTATACCATCTCTACCCAGCAAGGCTCCAATCAGAATACCATCCAAGATGACTGAGGATGGTCCATATGTTCATAGGTTACCTAGGTGAATAGAACACGTACAGAGATTGGATGAACGAACGGTAGTGTACAGTTTTCAATGGACCCCAACTGGATGGAGGGATTCAATGCAATCCAGTTTCTGATCTAGCAAGTGCCTGTGCCCGTGGGTAAGCCAGTTCTCCTATTGCCCTGGACACGAAAAGGGCTCGTCATTCCCCGGCAAATCTGAAGAAAGAAGCGAGAGCAAGACTGAGGGAGAAAGAGAGTGAGAGGAGAATCTGATGGGATAGGATGTCTTACAAAAGGTCTCTTGAAATGACCCGAGGAAATAGACCAACACGAAAGGGCAGACTTTGACCAAGCGGTGCTAAACGACGTGAATATCCACGTGGAACAGAAGAGGTCCGAACGCTATTCCAGACTGATGGAGCCTACATACGAAAGAAGACATCAGAAGTTGTCTGGAAGATACAATAGGAAACCCTTTGGAGGATCTGGGGGAGGTGGCAGAGATGAGTGGAGCACACCACCAGAAACGGGAAGCCCAAGAAGGGTTAGGAAGTTGGACTCTACGAATCCAAGGTTCCAAACACAAAATCTTGCCCAGCAAAGGACAAGACGAAAAGTATGAAAGGTTGTATGGAGATACCACCTAAGGAACTGTATACAACTCGAGAGAGGATAACTGGGAATCAAGAAGGATAGGTAGGTACCTTCAAAACAATGAAAATCCTTGCACAGAAATATGCCAAGGAGAAAATCATCAGCCAAGAAACCCATGCAAAGATTCCTAAAATGCTCAGTGATCACAAAAGTGCCAAGGAAAACACAACCTCTGGGTTAGTGTTATCCGAGTGGAGGAGGACCTCGAAGCGTGTTGCCTAATGCAACGGACTGAATCGTGAAAAACGGATTTAATCATGGAGTGGGGCACCTGGGTGGCTGCTTTCTGCTGGGGTCCTGATGCCAGGGTCTTGGGAGCAAGCCCTGCCTGGGGCTCTCTGCTCAGCAGGAAGCCTGCTTCTCTCTCTCCCACTTGCACTTCTTGTACTCCCTCTCCAAGGGGGCTCCCTCTCTCACTGTGTCTGTCTTTCTGTCAAATGCGTCTATCAAACAAGCAATCCCTTCCATTCAAGAAGTAAAAATCAAATGTTGACGCATGGGGTCCTCATGAACGACAAGAATCAGGAGGGTTGTTTGATGATTTCTTGGAAGTTTTTCTTCCTTCCTTGGACAGACAGAGAGAGAGAAGGAGGGAGAGAGACAGGCCGAGAGAGAGGGCCAAACAGGCTCCCTGCTCAGGAAAGAGCCAGATGCAGGGCAGGGTCCTCAGGCTGGTGCGTCGCCAAGTGCAGCGTGAAGCCCCCTGCAGCAGCTCCAACAATCCCAAGGGGATCTCCCTGCAGGTCTTGCCTGCCCCTCCCCCGCCGGGGACGCCTGGGCGCCGCCCTCGCCTCCTCCCTGAGGGATCTTTGGCCCCGCTGCCCCAAGAGAACACGCTCAGAGGGCACTGGAGGCCCTCCTGGAGGCTTGCGCCAAGGCTCCCTGGGCTCAGCTGTTCCCTGCGGCGGGGGCTGCAGCGGGGGCGGCGGGGGGGGGGGGGGCGGCGGGGGCGGCAGGGGGGGGGGGGGGGGCGGGGGGGGGGGGGGCGGCGGGAGTTGCTGCCTTGGTGGCTGCGACGGTGTCGCGAGGCGGTGGCGGTGGCGGCTGAGCGAGCCGGGCCCTGGCAGGGCGGGCAGCATCTCGGGCACCTCCCGCTCGCCCTGGGTCAGTCGCTTCTCTCCCCACCCCTCCCCCTCTCAACCATTGTTTATTTCTGTGAAGGCTTTTCCTAGTTGGTTTCAGGGCAAGAGCACTCTTCATGGGGAAGGGGGGAAGGGCAGGACCCAAAAAGAGAGACCTAGTGGACTCTGCCCTGAGCCCAGAGCTAGCCTCAGGGCTCAATCTCAAGAGCCTGAGATCACCCCCTGAGCCAGAACCCAGAGTTGGGCACTTCACTGAGGGTGCTGCCCAGGTGCTCCTCAGCTGTTGCTGACCCATTTCTGGAGATGGGCGCCTGCGTGGCTCGGTTAGTTCAGCGACTGCCTTGGGTCAGGTCATGACCCCGGACTGGTAGGATCTCATCCCGCCTCCCGCTCCCAGCTCCTTGGGGAGTCGGCTTCTCCCACTGACCATCTCCTCTCTCATGCTCTCTCTCACTCATTCTCTCTCCATGAAAGAAAGACAAGCTTTCCAAAAAGTGTCTGGAGCCTTGTTGGATGGGCTTGAATGTGGTGGATCTCAGGGAGTTTTTCTCATCGCATGCAGACACCTTGAGGATAGCCATGTCTTTCTAAGAGGATCCCTTGTTGTTCTGCAATGGTTGCTTTCTCTGTTCAGGGATCGGGTGTCTTTCCATTGTCTCTTCTCAAGACCTCGGAAAAGCAGCCTTTGAGGATTCCTTTGGGTACATACGGACTAGCCCTTTTCATCCTTTCTCTTTCCACAAAATCTATACTAGCCTCTGCATCCCCCTATGTAGAGTTTATTTTTCACTGACCTATGCAGGTCTTTTCTTTCAATAGAATTTCAGTCGTTCATTCTGAAGGTCATTGTTGAAAAGTTAAAGGTGAAGTCTACTAACTCGCTAGGCGTATTTTCTTTTTCCCGTCTATTCCTTCCTCCCTTTCTATCTATACACATAGATATATATATATATAGGAATACATATACACACACACACGTTTGTGTGTGAGTGTGTGTGTTTGTGTTTATGCATATGAAGTATCCCAGTCCTAAACCCCAGCACCTGGGAGCATGACCTTATTTGGAAATAGGGTCCCTGGAGATGTCACTAGCTAGGATGAGGTCATATTTGAGTAGACTGGGCCCCTAATTCAGGGGGACTTATGTGCTTCTAAGAAGGGAGAGTGCGGATACACAGATATGCACTGAGGGAGAAGGCCCGGTGAAGAAGTCCAAAGCCAGAGCAACGCTTCAAGCTGGAAAAGTGGCCTGGAGTAGATCCATCCACAATACCTACAAAAGGAGCATGTCCTACCAACATTGTAGCCTCTAGAAATGTGACACTGTCCACTTCTGTGGTTTCAGCCTCCAGGCTTCTGGTATATTGAAATAGCAACCCTAGAAAACTTATATATATATATATATATGTATATATATACATATATATATATATACATTTATTTATTCATTCTTTTACCTCATAAAACATTTTTGTTCAGAATCTCAGTCTTCCTTCCTTTCAATAGAATGTTATTCTCATTCATTTGGTGCCTCCTGAACAATTCGACCACGTCTACCTCTTCAATTTGCATGAAAGTTATTCATACCTAACGTCGTGTGCCATTTCTTTAAAAACAGTTGGCATCTTTTTGCAGTTTCCAGTGTTTTTGGTTTGAGTATCTGTTTATAGGCTGATAAAGGTAACTTTCATCCTACTCTTTCCTTCTGTGTTTATTTCTTTCTAGGAAAGTATATTTAATACTCGTTAAAAAGAAGGACCTAGAAAAGCAAAATGCTTCTTCCCTTTCCCCATTTTTTGTTACCTCTCTTTAATGTCTCCCCCTGCTCTGAGGCACTGCATGTTCTAAGCAGCCTCAGGCAGGCATATCTCTTTCTGAACGTCAGACTGACGCTGAGTACACATAGGGAATAAGGCATATTTTGAGTCTTTGTATAGAATCGTTCCTCTATTGCTTTGCAATGAATTACCCCCAAACTTAGCAGCCCAAACTATATATTTAAGTACTTATGATCTCACACCGTTTCTGAAGGTCAGGCACCTGGAAGCTGTCGAGCTGTGTGTTTCTGCCTTGAGGTATCTCATGAGATTGCCATCAAATAGCCGGCTGCAGCTGTTTGAAGGACATGTGATGATGGACAGACCTCAATTCTGTGCAGGTGGCAGGTGTGGAGGGCTTCAGTTCCTTGCCACCCGGGTATCTACAGGGATACCTGAATTTCCACAAGAGCTAATGATAAATGAGAAGAGAGAGAGAAAGGGAGGGAGTGAGAGGGAAGGAGAGGGGGAATAGAAGAAGAAAGGAGAGAGAGAGAGAGAGAGAGAAAAGAAAGAGAGGAAAAGAGAGAGAGAACAAAACAGAAGCCTCAGTGTCTTTCATAACCTAATTCTGTAACTGATTTACCCCCAATTCTGCTATATCCTGTTAGTCACACCAGATGTGGGAGGGTACAACACACATGCAGATACTGGGATGTGGAAATCTTCGTGGTCCTCCCCGAGGCTGGCTAGCACACTGACTTGTGCTTTTCCCCCCACACAATCTAACATCTTTGAAATTGGGATACATCTTACAATCAAAGGTATAGCATGGTTTGAAAGGCAAAATTCCCATTTAACAGCATTTAAATCGTCGTAAGCCTTATCATCATGATTTGAGAATATGCTATCCTGGGATATTCGGGCTTTCTGGAGGCTTCCTGGCTCCTGGCAGCTTGCCTTGACCCCAGTCTCTCACGGCCCCACCTTGACAGTCCACTTGCCACCTGCCAGATGTGCTCGGCTCCTGTCCTGTGCCCTTGCTCACCACACCACCCCTTCTGATGTGCCCTTTTCACGACTAAATGATCACACCAGGTACTGAAGCCTCCAGAAGATTTCCTGGACCATCCGGAAGCATCACAGTCTTCTCTTGCTATAGGATTGTCTATAGTCCTAGCTACTGCTTCCATCCATTCATCAGTACTTATGCTTCTGGTCTTGTAGACTTGCTGCATTTTCTGTGTAATAAATGTTGCTGTATGCATTTAGCCTTAAGAGCAGAATTTCTGGAGTCTTCGTAAAACATAAAGTCTTCCTTCCTCAGGTGAAACTGTAAAACTACTCCGGCACACATCAGTAATGGACAGCTATCCAAGAATGCACAAGCTCACTGTTATAAACCGAAGCTGCAAAGATCACTGTTTCCAACGTTCATCAAACTGATGAACATTCTGTTCCCTACAACTTCAACATTCTAAGATTTGCTTAGACAAGGCTTTGAAGTGCACCATCGCATAGGATGGGGAAGGGGTGCCTGCTCTTTTTTACTCGCAAAAATAGGGGTTCTGTCCAGTCACACTGTGTTAAGAATAAAAGGTCAGTACTTCGTGACACTCTTGTAAGTGGCTTAATTTGTTGCCTTTTTTTTTTTTTTCAGGTTCAATTCCAACAGGTGAATTGATGTTCTCTATAGAAAGCAGGTTGAAAAGGGGGAGTGGATAAAATGCATGAACTTCCATTGAAACCCAGTAGACAAGATTGTTAAATTTGAGGATTTTCTTTCAGTTATTTGACTGCTCTGAAGGAAAGCTGTGCTGGACCATTGCCAGGAAACAGTAGGAAAGACCCAGGCCCATTCTTTTTGGCGGCAGGCTGGAAAGCATTTCTATCATTTGCATGTATGTATGGGAAAACAAATCATCACTCTTGCCTCACATTATATCCAAAAATTAACTGGAAATAGATTGTAGACTTAAATGTAAAGGCTAAAACCATAAAACTTTCAAAAGAAAATGCAGGGGGAAATCTTCATATTCTTGGGGTAAGCATGGCTGGATCGGGCCAGGTACACTATTCCCTGGGCACCATTTTTCAATTCAGGGCACAGGAAGATTCAAGACTATTTTGGTCTTGAATCTAAGCCATGCTGACTCATCTAGCCCTCAATACCTATCACATTTGATTGAACTCGGTTCTTATCTGTTGTCAGTCTAGGTTAGAACCCAGAAGGATGATTCATTGACACCTTCCCTGATCTCTAAGAGCACAGAGTCTAATATTCTTCAGTTTTCCCAGACTTGGGAATAAGTGCCTTGCGGGGACATTGCAAAAAGGTGGATGAGAGGTTGTCTACAAAAAACACCCAGGTCTCTAGGAGGAAGACACCTCAGATTCACAAGGGTCCACTAGCATAACTCTTTTTCCCAAAGAATATGTTCTGACCTGTTGCCAAGAACCTGTCTTTGATCTGTCTCAGGATGTCTGTGTTTAAACGCCCAGAGTTAATGATTGGGTTGGTGGTTGACATGAGGGGATGGTCACTGAACAAAGGCACCCCACCTATCTTCTGCTCTCTGACTTCCTCCCTCTTCTCCAGGTCCCCTATAGCATGTGACAAGCAGAATTAGCTCACATAAAGCTATCAAAGAACTCTCTCATTAACTTAGCCCCCAGGTGTCAAAAGAAACAGCTTAAGTCCCTGAAACATGAAATGAAGATGTGTCCCCACCTTAACGATGTAACACCCCTTCCCTCACATGATGCACACCGTGGGAAGCTCTAATCACATCCATTAGGGACCAAGCTGCTGAGCATATATCAAAGGAATAGGACAGAAGTGAGGAAAGATAATTATGTTTAACAAATGAATTAAAACAATTATACAACCACCCACTGAGTACAGAGCTTTGAGCTCTGCTTCAAATAGGATATGAAAAGAATCAGCTGAGAAATCGTATTGCAATCAAAACTGGTCAGCACTTCCAGAGAACTTTTTTCTGCAGGATCAGAATGCAGATATATGTTGGTTAGAGAAATCTAAAAGGTGCTCTCTTATCAGATATCTTGTGAACCTACAGTAAATGATTCCCAGTAACATTAAAACCCAATAATAACTGTTTCAAGACATTAAAACCCCACTTCTGATGGTCAGTGGTATCGTTTGTCATGTTTGTTGTAATTTGAAACAGCCAGCATCCTTTGGACACTCTTCCTACCTCTGAGGAATTTTCCCATGTTGACTTTCTACCCCAAGAGAAGCCAGAAATTACTTTGCAAATGATACAAGGTCTGCCCATCAGATGCACCCACATGAGGCTCTGATGGGGAGAAGAAGAAGCAAGCACCAAGTAGGTAGGATCTGTTTCTAAGGATGGATGCAAAAGACTGGAGTTCTCTGAGCAGCCATGCCCACGGTTCCATCCAGGGTCAACTGTTGGGGTATCACTGCACTATCTCCCCTGGGCAGTCCTGCGGTGGTACAGCCCCAGAACCTGGCATTGGCCCTCCGGGCATTCTTCAAGGCCCTTGATAATGTTCAATAAAGTTCTTTTCTGTTCAAACTAATTACATCATTGGCTGATACACATTTTGCTTTTCAGAAGTAAAGAATAGGGGAAGAACTCATAAGTGCTTTGAAAACTGTAAAAGACTGTACCGATCTACGGGAGCAACTACAGTGCTTGGCTTTTAAAGGCAAGAAGCAGCAACCTAAGCTTGCAAAGAAATAGACCACTCACAAGCTTGTTGAATGTTTGGAATTCTACAAAGTAAAACATGGGTCATGGGATTAATGTTGTAGATGTCCCTTCATAGCCAGATGGATGATGAGTTGGGTTTTCAGAAGTTTCCAAAGCTACTCTTCGTGTAGGAACTAACTGAGGCTATTTCTGCCCCCATGCTCTGACACTGGACATTGTCCTTTGGGGGGCAGATAGCAGGAAACCCCAAGTTGGTGGGACGATGCAGGTTTTCAGTCCGGGCCTGGCTTAGGTCCCAGCCAAGAGCCAGCATGGCCCACCAGGGACATCACCCACACTCCTTCCTTTGTTAAGCTGAATAATCTTCCATTGTAATTTATTTATTTATTGCATTGCAATTTTATTTATTTATTTATTTATTGCATTTCATTTATTGATATAATAATATAGCATTATAATAATATTTCATATATTATATGTAATATATCATATCATTGGCTCTCTCCCGTCTCTTCCCATAAGGGCACTAATCCCATTGTTAGGGCCCCACCACCATGACCTAATAATCTCTTAAAGGCCTTATCTGTAAATGTCATTACACTTGGCACTTGGATTAGGGTTCCAACATATGACTTTTTTTTTTTTAAAGATTTTATTTATTTATTTGACAGATAGAGATCACAAGTAGGGAGAGAGGCAGGCAGAGAGAGAGGGAGGGAAGCGGGCTCCCTGCTGAGCCAAAAGCTCGATGCAGGGCTCGATCCCAGGACCCTGGGATCATGACCTGAGCCAAAGGCAGAGGCTTAGCCCACTGAGCCACCCAGGCGTCCCTCCAACATATGACTTTTGAGAGGGGACACAAACATTCGGACTACAGAAGAGCTATATTTTTTTAAATTATTTTTTAAGAAACAGGAATAATTAACCAAAAACCATTAATGTAAAAAAAATGATAAAAGTACATTGTATTACTGTAGACTTATTTTGTAACTGCTAATATTCACTTAATATAATCAATCACCTGGGATGATTAAAAAATGTGGACTCAACAGCCCTGGCTGACAATTTGAGTCGGCATCTAAACTGTATCTGTGTTTTATTTTGTGTGTACGTGTATTTTGTGTCTTGAGAAAAATCTGATTACAGAGATAAGTAACTGTAGATAAAGGCTGACTCGTGACAATTTGCCTTAAAATCTCAGAGCACCCCTTAATTTAACCCAAAGTCTTGAAGAAAAATGAAAAAAAAGTCTTTGCTTCAAAGTTGAATCACTAAGAAGGTCAAATACGTGTTCAGATTCCCAAACAGAAACATGCACATTTTATTATGGCAGCAGAAATTTACACAGTGATGGGTTAGTCCCTCCCTTGCTATTTGTATAACACTATCAGGTCCCGGAGGAAATCCCAGGGAGGAACATGAATCAAGCTACACCCATTGGGGCAAAATAGTGCACATTCAGCATCTTCGCCTGACCTTTTAAGGGTTACCAGAAGGAGACACTTTGGGCTAAAAACCAACCTGTGCTTTGCTCCCCAAGCAGTCTCCACAGCACACAGCTGCAACCGTGCAAAGGATGGTGCTTCTTTTCCTAATCCACACCCAGGCACCATACAAAGATAATAAGGCACCATACATTCATCAGTGGGAGGGGTCCTTGTGTAATCAGGCATATTGTTTTGATTTTCTATGCACGGATATTTACAAGCCTCAATTTCTTAAAAGAGCAGTCAGAGTTTAAATTTTCCTGGTTAATTGTGTATTTGGAAGGTCGAAGATAGGCACAATAATGCAGAGGAAAAAACGTATTCAATAATCAGTATGAGGATGAATGAACAATGGCTCTATAAGTGAATGTGATGGTGGAAATTCAGGATATATAGCACACCTCGAGTTTTGTTGTCATCATTTTAATAAAAAAATATGAATAAAAACATTTTTAAGACACGTGAGTAAAGACTAGAAGTGCAGTCTTACAGGCTACTCACATCAAATGAGGTCACACATCCATTCCATCGAAATTAAAATGGCTTCAAGTTCTCACCCTCTTCCCTCAAAGGAATCTGAAGGTTGAACATTGCTATGCTGTCACTTGGGATGCCATTGTTGGCGCTGTCACCTTGCAAGGACAGAAATATGCACTGGTTATTATGGGATCAGAAGGAAGAATCACAGAAACCTGATTTAGGGGAAGAGGGTGAAAAAAATATCAGGGAAGAATAATTGAACTCTGCATTAGAAACTATTGATACACTTTACATTAACTAATTGAATTTAAATAAAATAAGTTTAAAAAAAAAAAAAAAATCAGGGAAGATGAGTAACCGTCCTTTATTTTCCATATTTTGATACTTTGACCATCATGAGTGCTTGCTGAAGCTGGAAGGACTGCCCCTCCAGGGTTGGTCAGCTCCTAGAGAGAGTTACCCCTCAGCTGGGAGTGAGGTTTTTAAATGCAAAGCAATGAATCTAGAGTCTGAATTCCTGACCACCTTCTCTGTGGAACTGTTACTCAGGGTCCGAATCACCCCAGGGCCAAGTACCAGACAACCAGGGACAGCCGTTATACCCCAGCTCCTGCTGAAAGTGTCCAAATCAGCCAGTCACAACCTACCATCCCTACTTCCCCCATTCCTTCCTACAGAAACCACAATAAAGGCTCTTATCCTCAGTCCCATCCTGACGGAACCCGGTGCTCCCCTTTGTCTCCCCCCACCCCTCCCTGGTGGCTGCGCCAGCCCCCTCCTTCTGGGATCTGTGAGTAACCAATTGTCTTTTCAATGGCAGTGATCTCCTGGTCTGTTGGCCTTACTATCCCTAAATGACAATAAAACCCCTAAGTCCAAACAAAGACTTCATGGAGGAGGTGATGTATGAGGTGTACGGTGTGTGTGAAGAATATCTGGAAGTATTATCTTTGTATAACAAGGCAGAAAATAGGGTTTTAGGCACAGAGAGCAGCAGGTGTGGCCAGATGCAGGTAAGAGAAAGCCAAAGCCATCCACGAATTCACAGGGGCTCACTGTGGTTCAAGCACAGAACCTGCGGAAGGAGCAGGGAAAAGTGGAATCGAAGAGATCATGTAAATGGTGGAAACTGTGGGCTATGTGTTGTGCCTGACCGCTGTACTTCCTCATCTTCCTCTTTCTGGGTACACAAAGCCGTTCACTCTGGATAATTTCCCCTGTGCTTCACAGTATGAAGGTTCCTCAAAGAGGAAAATAGAGTTACCCTAGGACCCAGCAATCCCACTACTGGGTATTTACCTAAAGATACAAATGTAGTGATCCAAAGGGGCCTGTGAACCTGAATGTTTACAGCAGCAATGTCCACAATAGCCAAACTATGGAAAGAACCTAGATGTTCATCAACAGAGGAATGGATAAAGAAGAAGTAATAAACACACACACACACACACACACACACACACACACACACACAGGAATACTATGCAGCCATCAAAAATGAAATCTTGCCATTTGAAATGACTTGGATGGAACTAGAGGGTATTATGCTAAGTGAAGTAAGTCAATCAGAGAAAGGCAATTATCATATGATCTCTCTGATATGAGGAATTTGAAAGGCAGGGTAGGGGGTCATGGGAGGTAGGGAGGGAAAAAAAAAATGAAACAAGATGGGATGGGGAGAGAGACAAACCATAACAGACTTAATCTCACAAAACAAACTGAGGTTTGCAGGGATGGAGGGGGTATGGAGAGGGTGGCTGGGTTATGAACATTGGGGAGGGTATGTGATATGGTGAGTTCTGTGAAATGTTTAACACAGATGAATCACAGACCTGCACCCTTGGGGCAAATAATACATTATATGTTAATTAAAAAAAATTTTCACCTGTGCTTTATGCAGTCTGGGGGAGGACGGGCACACATATAAACCCATATAGTGATTGGTCCACCTGA
The DNA here is from genome assembly GCF_011764305.1 of Mustela putorius furo. NCBI lineage: Eukaryota > Metazoa > Chordata > Mammalia > Carnivora > Mustelidae > Mustela > Mustela putorius. The sequence goes on from NW_025421988.1 coordinate 1,618,044, forward strand.
CACCAATAGGACGAATCAGAGTCTCCCTGGGATTGATATGTAAATGACAGGAAGACAAGGTTCTCTCTTTAGGCGAGTGACTGGCCTTGCTGGATGGGATTCAGGAGCTGGCAATGGCCATCTTCCTGGACACTTGAAGAGTCTGACCAGAGAAGAAAGCAGCCATATGGAGACAAGTAAACATGATACATGGACAAAGAGAAAAGTGTTTTGCCGGTTTCCAGTCCCTAGTTCTTGATTCTGAAATTTTAGTTCTGTAGCACTTCTTTTGATTTTTTAAAAATATTTTTTCTTTATTTATCTGACAGAGATCACAAGTAGGCAGAGAGGCAGGCAGAGAGAGAGGAGGAAGGAAGCAGGCTACCTGCAGAGCAGAAAGCCCGATGTGGGACTCGATCCCAGGACCCTGGGATCATGACCTGAGCCGAAGGCAGAGGCTTAACCCATTGAGCCACCCAGGTGCCCCGTCTTCTTTTGGATTTTTTTTATGAACTGCTGTGGTATCCACCCCTACAGGAACCTGGACATTCCTTTGTTTTTTTTTGTTTGTTTGCTTGCTTTTCCCTTTTGGTTCCTCCAGTTTTCTTTGGATTGCTGCCACTTGCAAGCAAAGGGTCTTGTAAAAAATACCACACCAAGGAAATTCACACGTCCTTAGGAGCTATAGAGTAAGTTCCTGTAAGGGAAGGACACAATGAGATGCACATTTTAGAGTGATCATCTTAGAATAAGTTTAGAGGATGAATTGGTGTGAGGATGGGAGGGAAAGGGGCATATTCCTGAAGATGACATGACAGGTTGGAAGGCCGTTATGGTCATTCTGGCAAAGTATGGTGAGTGCCTGAAACAGAAGAGAAAAAGGGGGCTGAGGAAAGATTAAACTTATACAAGGTGAGAAGACTAATGAGACTTTATGAAATCTGAGTTTGTGAAATCGGATATTGCTAGGCTTTTAGCACACTTACTTTGGGATCTAATCTTCAAAAATATTTAAATATCTCTGGTGGTGACAACACCATCATCTTTCCAGTGATTAAGAACTCTGAAATCTTAATCTGGCCTGGGCTGTAGAATGTCAGCTGCGGCTTGAGCACAACGAAAAGCCGTTGAAGGGTTTTACACTAGTGGGTGGAGCGTGGTCGTGGGATTCCTTTTGCATTCTTAAAATGTCATTTTTGGCTGCTGTGTAAAGAATGGATAGAGAAAAGGCAAAAATAGAAACAAATCATTCTCCAATATTTACGGAACATCTACTATGTGTCAGGTACTGTTCTAAACCCTAAAGACAGAATAGTTAACAAGAAACAAAATGAATTTGATGTCCTCTTGGAGTTTTCATTTTAGTTGTTGAGTGAGAAATGAAGCAAATAAATATACATACATATCAGGGGTTGATGTGGGGTAGGAAGGAAACTAAGCTGAGTGAGTGGACATGGGGTGTGAGGGTTTAGGGGAGCAGGTTGGTATTTTCTATGGGACTGTGTCAGAGAAGTCTCCTTCATTTGAGGAAAGACGTGGAGGAAATTAAGGAGCGAGCAGTTGTGCTGTTTGGAGAAGAGCATCCCACACAAAGCAAACAGTAAGCCCAAGGTGGGAGCACATCTGGTGTGTTAAAAGAATGACACGGCGATCAATAATGCTGGGCAAAAAATGAGCAAGACGGCAAGTGGTAGGAGGTAGGTAAGGAAGGTAGTGGGGTCAGATCACATAAAGTCTTGAAGGCCATTGTAGGGATTTGCCTTTAACTTTGTGCCAGATGAGAAGAGCTTGGATGGTTTTGAAGAGGCTTGACTTGATTTAGATTAGAAAAGGATCGGGGCGCCTGGGTGGCTCAGTGGGTTAAGCCTCTGCCATCAGCTCAGGTCATGGTCTCGGGGTCCTGGCATCGAGCCCCGCATTGGGCTCTCTGCTCATCAGGGAGCCTTATTCTCCCTTTCCCACTGCCTGCCTCTCTGCCTACATGGATCTCTCTCTTGATCTGTCAAATAAATAAATGAAATCATAAAGAGAAAAGAAAAGAATCACTCAGGCTGCTGTGTGCAGAACAGACTTGTGGGGTTGTGGGGTGGGGATGCTACTTGCATTAATGTAGACTGAGATTTCTATACTGCTGGCATTTGGGGCCACATTAATTTTTGCTATGGGGAGCTGTCCTGTGCACTGACCACTAGATCGCAGGAGCGCCCTTTCCCAATCCCAAGTTGTGACAAGGAAAAGTGTGTCCAGGCCCTGTCAAAATCCCCTGGGGGAGAGCAGGTGCACAAAACTCTCCTGGTTGAGGACCACTGATCTAGGTGAGAGGGGGTATTGGCCCAGACCAGAGCAGTAGATGCAGGGGTGGGGAGAAGGGGGGAGATTCTGGGTGTATATTGAAGACAAAACACGCAGGATTTGTAAATATATTAAGTGTGGAGTATGCGGAAAAGACAAGAGTTGGGATGATTTTACAATTTGGGGGTCCCGAGGCACTAGAACAGTGACATTACCACTTGCTAAGATGGGAACGACGACGGGAGAAGCAAGTTTGATGGGCAACAGGTGTTTGTTTCTGGAGATGGTGGCTGAATCCACATGGGGATGCCCAACCAGCAGCTGAACACACGAGTCTGGCATTCATGGGTGAGGTCCAGGCTGGAGGCACAAATATGAGCACCGTTAGGACATAAGGTTCAAGCTCTGAGAAGAAGTGGGCTTACCTACACAGTGAGTATGGACAGAGGTGTGTTTGGCAACATGATAAGTCAGCTTCATGATATCTGTCCCCCGGTATTTGTCCTGTGAGTATGGATGGGAGTGTGTATGGGACTTAGGACTTGCTTTTAACCAGTAGAATTTGGCAAGGTAAGAAGATGTCACTATTATGATCTCATTATATTAAATCAGACTGTTTTACGGATTGGAGTGAGAGGCTATCCTGGACTTGAAGAAGCAAAGAGCCAAGTTCGGAATCACCTGTGGAGAGAGGTTATATGGCAGGAAACCGCAAGCAGACTCCGGGGGCTGAGGATGGTTTCCAGTTAACAGCCTGGAGAATCTCCCTGGCCCACCCCAGCATGGGCTGCCCCCCAAATCACACAGCTACAAGGAAATGAGTTCTGCCAACACCCGAGTGAGTTTGGAAGCAGAGCCTTCCATAGTGGAACCTGCAGGTGAGAACACAGCTTGGTGGGCACCTTCTCTCCTCCTTTGAGTGAGACCCAGAGCCGAGGACCCTGGTTAAGCTGTGTCTGGCCTCCTGACAGCTAGAGATGGTAGGATAGTAAACTGAGCTGTTTAAAGTTACTAAACTTGTTATTATTTGTTATGAAGTAACTATTAAAAACAAAACAAGAGGCCTAAAATGGAGTTGCTTATGCTAAGCCCCATGTCCCCCAAACCAGACTTAATTATGATTTCAGCTGTCCCAGAAATGGAATCTGAGCCCAGGCAAGCAGACACCACCTGATCCCCACTCCCTCGGACCCCTGCCATCCCCAGAAGCCAAGTCACCTGGCCATAACCAACCTGCTTTGTTTGCCTGACGTGACTTCCTTGCTCCTCCTCTCTCCCGCCTATAAAATCTTTCATTTTGTACTGCTCCTCCGAGTTCCTTTCACTCTGCAAGCAGGATGCTGCCCATTTCGTGAATCATTGAATAAAGCCAATAGGTTCTTTAAAATGTACTCAGCTGAATTTTTTTTTTTTTTAACACAACAGAAAACTCAAGCAGAAGTTCCGAGTCCCAGAGCACAGGACTGATGTCTAAAGGTCAGGAAGCTCAAGAAAACCCAGGCATGAAAGGAGCCATCATCACTGACCAGTGTGGAAGAGGAAGGAGAGAGCCAACATCACGATGAAAAAGATAGAATATTTCCAGAGAAGTGGAGGGACTTCTATGTCTATAGGACTGACAGGTTGAGTCATTTGGATCTGAGGGTTAATCATTGGATTTGGCAACTTGGTGGTGATTAGCGATCTTGGAAATATCTGTGTAGGTGTAGTCATGGGACCAATGACTGTTAACAGTGTCTGAAGTGCAAAAAAATATTTCAGGGTTTGGATTCAAATGGGAGCAGTGGATATAAAGAGCAGTGAGCAAGTCTGACTTCTGTTTTGGAGATCAAATCAGTTGGTTTTGCTGATGGATTAGATACGAGAAAAGGGAAAGGGGGAATTTATCCCAGGGGCTGAGGCTTTAGCCAGTAGGAGGTGGGGATGCTGTTTACTAAGATGGGGAGACTGGGACAGGAGAAGGTTGAGGAGGGAGCAGGATAGAAATCATGGTGAAAATAAGACTCCTGTTACATATTCATTGAGAAATATGCTGCAGGCAGCTGGCCATGTGAATCTCAGCTCCAAGGGCGGGTTAGGATTAAAGACGTTCACTTCAGAGCCTTCAGCTTCTACAAAGAACTTAAATCAATGATGCTGAATGGAATCGGTTAAAGCAGTGGTTTTTAAACTGGGGCTGGGAGGCAAGGAGTTTTGCTCCCAGGGCCGACTGAACAATATCTGGCAACATTTTTGGTGGTCACCACTTGGGGGGTGCTGCTGGCATCTAGTGGCTAGAGACCAGAGATGCTGCTAACTGTCCTGCAGGGCACAGGACAGCCCCACAGCAGAGAATCACCCACCAGGTATCAATAGTGCTAGATTGCGAAAGCCTGATCGATCGAGAGAGAGAGAGAGAGAGAGAGAGAGAGCGAACGCATAGCTACAGAAGACCCAGAATCAAGCTCTTCAAAGGGGCGGAGATGAAATTGAGAAGCAAATTGAGAATACAGGTCCAGGATGGTAGGAAGAGAAAACAAGTGATTAAGAGGGCACTAAGGAAGCGGGAACCTAGAGACACCGAGTACATCCACGTTTGCTAGTGATAGGCGTGTATGGTGCATGGACCGCCTATGAGAATTCACACACCTTGCACATTTTTAAGTGGGCATCTGAAACTTTTTAATCATAAAATTTTCATCACAATATATGTATATTTTATTAACTAGGTGTTGAAAATATTAAACATTTAAAAAATGCGATAGAGGGCACCTGGGTGGCTCAGTCACTAAGCAGCAGCCTTTGGCTCAAGTCATGATCCCAGGGGCCTGGGATGAAGGCCCACATTCCTGATCAGCAGGAAGCCTGCTTCTCCCTCCCTGGCTCTCCCTACTTGTGTTGTGTGTGTGTGTGTGTGTGTGTGTGTGTGTGTGTGTGTTTGTGTGTGTGTCTCTCTCTCTCTACCAAATAAATAAATAAATCTTTAAAAAGAAAATGAGATAGGAAAGGATCGACTTCATTGGAATAACATTTGCTTGCTACAAGTTGATTTTTTTTTAAGCAGAACAGTCTCATTTTTTGTTATTTTATTTCGCAAAACACACTGGAATGGAATGAAACCATTAAAATCCTTACTTGTGCCTTTCCCTATTATGTCCCTAAAAATATGTAGTTTAATTTAAATATGAAGGAATGAGTGTCACTAACCAAAACTGATTGTTATTCTGATGTCAGAGCACTTCCAACATCTGCCCAAATCCCCTTTCCGATGTTAACCTTTACCCTAATAAGGAGAGGAAGCCCTAAAAGCAGAGCCCCAGGACTGCCCACAGAAGGGCATTATTTGAAACAAAACTGGTATTTCAACTTTGGTATCAGCCCAAGTCCTACACTCTAATAAGATCTGAGAGGAGTGTCTTGATCTTCCAGGAAGGAGAGGAGAATCCTGATATCAGACCCAAGAATGGGCATATCATCGATCCTCCAGAGCACACATGGAGTTTGGATCTGGAAATGGACTCCCTTAAAATGATCTGCACATAAGGATTCTTTATAGAGATTTTTCAACTACCCTTGGGGACATGGTACCCTACACCCTCAGGTGTAGACAAATATTTTACAAGCTATGCTGGGAATGAGGTGGGGGGAGAGAAATATGGAGGTTGTTATAGGAAGATAGAAGGTTAAAGGAAGTTTTTGTTTTGGGTTTTTTCCTTTTTGTTTTTAAGAAAAAGGTCATTTGTCTTCTGACTGGAAGGATCCATTGGAACGAGAACTTGATATTGACCCTGGGAGTGGAGTCCTGGAGAGGGCTGGAGGGAACAAATCCCAGACACAAGGAAGAACAAACCCAATCTGGGGATGTCTGCTCTTCTCAATAAACCTGCTCTGTCTTCAACTCTTTCTGTGTTTCTTGTACATTTCTCCAATTACCATGTAAATTCCATGATGCCAGGGACTTTTCTGTGTCGTTCGCCACAGATTTACAAACACTCAGGGCAGTGTGTAGCACTGACTAAATATTTGTTGAGTAAATGTCTAAAAACAAATTAAAAATGGATACAAATGTAGGTATAGATTTGATTGGGTGGTGGTAAGATAAGGGAATTCCTACACAAAGGGCTTTTATTTTCTTGAAGTGTGACACTAGTCATGAAGTTTTGGAACACAGGTGAGGTTTGGTGGGGTGAGGTCCAGAGCCGATGACCAAGAAAGGATTCTTGAGACGTCTTAGGTGCAAATGGTGGTTTTATTAAAACACAGGGACAGGACCCAAGGGCAGAAAGAGCTGCTCAGACAGAGGCATGGTTGACTGGGAGCTGAGGAAGGTGAGGACAAAGGGGGTGTCCAGAAGGACTGTCATATGCTAAAGAAGAATTTCAGGATAAGGGAGACCTGGTTATTGTAAAGTCAAGGCTGTTTTTGCCTCTAATGAGGGAAAGCATGAAGACAGTCGGGAGTTTCCTGGAGATATGTTACATTCCTCCTATCACACATCCTTGTCAGTGGGCTTTGGGCTTAGAAGAAATTCAGTTTTATTACACTTCCCTCCCCCTTAGCCTCCCAGAATTTTATGGAGGGGAGGGGGTGATGGTGATGTTAGGGCTTCCGGAAACTGAGGTATGGGTCTCTGGAAGTCAGGCTATTGATGAGAAAGCTTCTTCCTTCCTTGTAAGTCGCTAGGACATTCGTAGTAGATGGAGGGAGACTCCTGTCCTGCAGGACTGGGATCTCTATCAGTTAAGCATCGTTTTTCCTTTAGGGCAGCCAGGAGTGCATGAGGAATGTTACACATATGGCATGGGGAGAGGGTGTAGGGTGCCAGTTTCTGCTTTGTCCTAAGCTTGCCTTCTGCTCCCTCATCCCTAGGACAGGAGCTGGAAGTGAGGTGACATAGTTCAGAAGAGGTGGGGGTAGGAATTGTTGAGGCAAGTCTTGAAGGTGTGAAACGGTCATCCATTAGAGGGAAAGCAAACTCACCAGAGAGACAGGGGAGTTTGAAGCCAGGGTTGAGTATCCACTGGAGAATTGTGGTCAAGTGTTTTAAAGTACAGCAGGTTGGCTCAGCTGTATGATTCCTTCCTGGTTTCTGGTGCATGCCGCTGGCATTGGTAGAATCATTTCTAAAGAAACAAAGCAAAAGAGGATAAGCCTTTCTTTCACAAACGATGATGAATCAAGTTTTGAACATGCTGGGTTTTGAGGCACAGGTGGGACATCAGTGAAATAGCATGAGTAGGTAGTCAGTTACACGGGCCTGGTGGGTAGGAAAGAAACAGATGGTCATGTATCAGTGGGAGAGATGTTGGCTAGGGAATGGGAGCTGAAACCAAGGGCACAGTTGATATCACTACAAGAGAGGGTAGCTTGGAAGAGAAAGGTTAACTGAACCCCCGGGGAAACCCTGATGGGAATGTCACATGCATTTCTCAGGCATGCCAATGTTGACACAGATTACTGTAACTCCTGGGGGCCAGAAGCCATGTCTTTGAGATTCATTCATTCTCTGCCTCTGGCATAGCGTGGGCCACATTGAAGGTAATTCTAAAATTCATTCCGATTTGATTTCATTGCACTTTTCATTTACCAGAATCTTGTCATGGTTTGCTAGTGTATCATTTTCTCGAAAAGATTAAATAAGGACCATTTTACAAATATGAGATGAATGCCTGAAGGGATTTTGTTTAATTCATTCATTAGCTCGGGAACCACTAAGATGTTACCACCACTTCAAGCAAGAATCTCAAGGCAGACACATATACAATCAGTAATACTTAAACGAATTTGCTTTGATAGATGCAAATAGATATGCAAATAGAATGCAAATGGATGCAAAACTGCCTTCTACCAAAGGAAAGGGGGTCAACTGTACTTCCAGTGGACAAAATTCATTTACATATAGCTAGACAAGATCATCTGCATCCACATCAATTATGTACAATCTATAGAGTTGCAAAATAGCTCAAAGACAAGAAAGGCACAGAATATCCCATAGAATTGGTCAGCCCAGAAGGGTACATGAGACAACACCTGTTTTCCCTTGGAAGACACTATAATCTTTTAGGTTCATTTCAATGTCTTTCGTGATTTTGCCTATGCTTTAAAAGAAAAAAAAAGTTACCCTTATCATTCTTATTAGTTTGAAAAAAAACTAATAAAATACTAGTCTGTTATAAAATACACATGGAAGAATGTTTTGGCACTATCATACCCAATTTGGGGGTACTAACTGATTAGGAAGATGAGGCAGAATTTGGGAGCCCCTAGAATGAGTCTGTTTCCGGTTGGAATAGGAAACATTTAAGAATCAAACTAAATGATCTCAAATCCACTCTGGAATGAAACAGGTTATAAGGAAAATACAGAATATGTTGAAATGGACCTGTTGTCTCATTGTGAGCTTTCCTGGTCAAATGGAGACCTCTACCATGATGCTTGTCCTCCATGTCCCACCCATCCCATACCTGCTATCCTGGCACCAAAGGGCCACCAGACTTTAGGCTCGGTCTGCAGTTCCAAATGGAAACCCTCTGTTCCCACAGTAGTGGACAGGATGACTCTGGTTGCTGGTGGAAGCGTCAGCTGCTTTAGTCCAACAGTTCAAGAGAGGATCAGAAGAGCATAAGGACGATATTGGAAAAAAAAATGCTCGGACGAATTTCCAGAACACAATATTTCTCTTTGCAATTTTTGAGTGTTCTGTAGCCAACCTGCAAAAAAAAAAAAATGTGAAAACTATAAATAGAGAGGAGTGGGAAGAAGAAATGAGGACCTGTCACAGTGCCAGCAAAAATAGGGAACTGAGAATTTTCCAGAGATTCAGAGTCAAAGGGGGTTGATATTTACTTAGAAAAGAAGTCGTGGGCACAAGCTCTAGGAGGAAATGAAGGCAAGAGAGGCAAGTTAGGGAATCGAGAGAGAGAGAGAGACTTGAAGATAAAAAAAAAGTCAACTTAAAGTCTCATTCCTCATTAAGGAAAGTACAGATCAGAGAAGAGGGGAGAGACTGGGATATAGTTGATCACCGATTGTGTCTGGCTCTGATTAGAAGCTTTGTATCCACCTTTTAATTTCATCTTCCAGCCTGTTTCCTGGATTCCAGCTTCTATTTCCTATGAAATAGGTACCATCACCAAAGACGAGAGTCAAACATGTAACAGTAGTCAAATCTTTAACAGCGCGGACAACTAACTAACCAAAAGCTGCCCCGGGGACCTCTGCAGAGTCAAGTGTTACATGCCCAGTGCCTGGATCACGAGGCCATGGTAGGGTCCAGGGTAGGGAGACACACAGCAGGTTCTGGCCAGAGGCTAGTCACCAAACTTTGTGTGGCTGAAGGGGTGTGTACCAGCTGAATGTCAGCTCCCAGATGAAACTGAGGGAAATGTCCTTTGGGAAGATTTTTCCGCTGACTCTCTGCCTTTCCTTCATCCTCCCCAGGGTGTTCCATTAGCATTTGGGGTCTGGGGTCTTGCCTGTTGCTCCTGGCTTTGGTGGGCCACGCCACTGCCACAGCCAGGGCTCCAAGGGGCAGCGCACTGTATGGGCTCTTGACTGTTCCCTCCTGACTCTCGGAAGGAGAACAGGCAGCAGGGATTTTCATTCTTTGTTGGCATCTACTCTCTTCAGCAACCCCAAGATCAGTACCCCAGGCTGCACAAGCTCAGGTTCATGACTTTACCAAAGGCCGGCAATAATTTCAGAAAGGAATGACAATGAAGGTAAAAAACAGTTCAACTACTCGCTCATCTGGACTTCTAGAGCAGGTGGGGTTCCCAGACAACTTTGTTCTGTCGGTCTGGCACCCTTGCCCCCCCTCTCGGTGCCTTGGTGATGAGTGTGGACCTTGCTGTTTGTGCTGCCTGAATTTGCCCTTGTCGCTTATTAGCACTGTGGCCCTAAAAGTCTGAGAGGCTAAAAGTCATGCCTCTCAGAGCCAATCAGAATAGCTTATTAGACCTATTGATTCTGGCATAGTGGGCCTGTGTGGAAATCTCTCTTCTTCATCCCTCCTCCTTCTCAGTCTTCCCCTCCTCCACCTCTTCCTCCTTCTTCTTTGATGTGTAAACCAAGGTATTTGGGGAGCAGGGAATGATGTGATGTTTGGGATTTACTTTAAAATATATTCCAGACCTCCCCCTCTCCAAAAAAAAACAAAAATACAAGCACTTTGGGGGCAGTAGAAGGAGGAGGGCCTATGAAACAGTTGGGGAAAGCAGAGTGATAAGTACGCGGAAGGGCCGGGATCCTTCTGCTCTACACACTTTGGTGTGTAGAGAATTGAGAATTTTCATAATAAGAGTAAACAAACAAAGACCAAATAATGAGGCTTTCATTCCCTACATCCAAATGACCACAACAGGGCATAGAATGCACTTTCATAGTTGCTCCCCTGGCAATTTTTTCTGATTCTCCAAATAAGATTCCAGCTCTCATCCTACCTGTCATAGTCTCTGGATATTGACTGGGCACGTTTTCCTCAACAAGGCCTCGCCAGGCCCACTGCTAGGGAATGTATTGTTTCAGATTCTGTACTCAGGTTTTAAAGATTTTTATTTATTTATTTATCAGAGAGAGAGGGGGGGGAGAGAGCGAGCACAGGCAGACAGAATGGCAGGCAAAGGCACAGACAGAATGGCAGGCAGAGGGAGAAACAGGCTCCCTGCTGAGCAAGGAGCCTGATGTGGGACTCGATCTGAGGACCCTGTTATCATGACTTGACCTGAGCCGAAGGCAGCTGCTTAACCAAGTGAGCCACCCAGGCGTCCCTGTACTCACGTTTAAAAAAAAAAAAGTGACCAGTTTCCCGTTTGGAGTGACTCGAATGCAAGACTCACAGTAAGCCATTGTCTTGCGGTGTCCCATCCCTTTCTAAGGACTGCTCCTGCTATCTCTGGGAGATCACAGTATTGGGAGGGGCAGCCCAGTCCTGGGCTATTACAGCAAAGCTGCAGCCTGAAGGGCACAGGTGAGATCTGTGGTTTGAGCTGTCAGAGTCTCACGGAGAAAAAAAAAGAGAAATGAATCATCATTTGACCATGACATTCCCACTAAAAAGGAGGACAGTGGGAGAAAGAGCAAGGGAAGAGGAAAGAAAAATCTCAAAATAAAAGTGGGGTGGATGGCAGGAGGAGGAGAGGGTCTCGGAAATTGGGGGCGGTGCGGCGGCGATCGAACCAACGCTAGCCACAAACACAGGATTCCGCCCATTAGTCTAGAGCGGACTGGACATAAACATGCTCGCACATCTACTTGTCTGCTGCGTTTGTGTCGGCCGGCCGGTAGCGACGTGATTCCTTAAGAGCTCTGAGAACCCAAACTTGTGGCCGCCCCGCAGCTGAGCTGAAGTGGAGCTGGGAGCTGCCCAGACGACCCGAGGCTGCCAGCTGACCACCTTCCTCCCTAGAGATCGCTGGAGCCAAACTCAGCGGGGGAGAAGCCACACTCGCGGGTGGGTGCCGGGGCTAAGGGAGGAAGCCGGGTTCCCACAGAGGCCTCCGCGCCCAGGTGGCTGCAGCGGCGGTGCCCGGGACCGGAGGCCTGACACCCGGACGCGCCCCCCTCTCTGGACAACCGGCCGCAGAAGTAAAGGGCCAGCATCCCGCCATGGCTATGCTTCCCGCGGGACAATCTCGGGAGAAGGTCCTGGAAGAGGTTCGCAGGCCGATTTTCCGAGGGAAAGGGCGAGGTGGGGAGGGGAGCGCCCCTGACCCTCCCCGCCCTCCCTTCTCCCGCTCACCCGGCATCAACAGCGGCGGGGCTGCCCTGCAGAAACGTAGCGCGAGGTTGTAGTGTCGCCCTCCGCCGCTCGGGGGCAGGACGACCTGCTGGCTCGACCGCAGCGGCCCGCGCGCCTCTCTTGGCGGAGGCAGGCGGAGGCGAGCCTGCGGTGTCCTCTTTCATTGGCCCGGGGGGGGGGGCGCGGCCATGTTGGAGCAAGCGGTGCCTTCCGTGCGGTGGAAACGCCATGGCTTCACCGGTACCGTCCGGGAGCGCAGCCTCCTACCTTTCCTCCTAGCTCGAGTGTTGGTGCTGAGAGGCGGCGGCCGGCGGGATGGAGAGAAGTAAGATGAACCTGCCCAAGGGGCCGGACACGCTCTGCTTCGACAAGGACGAGTTCATGAAGGTGCACGCCTGGGCTCTGCTCCCCGGAGCCGGGCCGTGGGTGGCCTGCCCTCCTTGGCCCTCCGGGGCCTCTCCTCGGGCTTCTCCTGCGGGCTTCCTGGGCTGTCCCCGCCCCCGCCCCGGACGGGTCCTCGGCGGGGACCTCACTGCACTTCGCAGTGAGTCTCTTGGCCTCGGGTGGGCTAGGTGCAGCCTGGAGAAAGCACTCCTGTGAAATCGTGCACATTGAATGAAAAGGCCTGAAAGTTCAGGGCAAGTGGTTTTGAGCTAAACGTAAAAGCCCTGGACCCGTAGGACCCGCCTCTGGTACCGTGCGGCACAGTCAGACCGCCGCTCCCCCCCGGCCTGACAGAAGCCTCCCAGTGCCTTGTGCCTAGAAGCTCAGCGACTGTGCGTTGAACACATCTCTGAACACACGTACTTACCAGGAATCGGGTCAAAAAGGCACTTAACCTAATGTTTATGCCTGACTTTCGTCTTAAGCTCCCGGAATGAGAAATCTGAAAGACTGTACTGTCCTTACTGGTTCTGGTCCAGTACTACAAAGCATACCAAGCTCCTTTTCTAATGTTGCCCTACTTCTCTTTGTGAGGTCAGCCTGAAGCTGGCAGCAGATAACTGTAGGACATAAACTTACAGAATAGAAATTTAAACTGAAAAGACTTTACTGACAGGAAAGGTTCATCAGACATAGCCTTGAAAATGTCCCAAGGTTTGAATTAGAGCCAGGAGGAGCTTTATCTGTTTTCTGTATCCCTCTGGGTCTGTACTTAAACTATCAAAACGTATATGTTTAATTTCTAAGGATTGGGATTTAGTAGCTGGTTTCAGTGTTAAAAAGTTTTGGCTCTGTAGGTACCTAAAATTCTGAAAAGAGTTTGAATTTCTTACTTTTTTATGGCTTCAAGTCACAATATGTTTTTTTCTTTTTTGGGTTAACCAGCTAGTTCCTTTTTGATACTTGCATTCAGATCACATCTCCCAAACTCTGGCTTTAAAAGTGCTTATGTCTGGATCCTCTGCAGTGTGGCCATATCATTTTTAATATGTAGGGATGTCTAGACGAAGGTATATTGTACTCTTGTTCTTGCATGGTGATGTTAAGCCACGACTGTAATAAAAGGTGTAAATTGAATGGAGTGTCTGAAGGAGAGCACAGAGTGAATTCTCTGATCCAGAAACCTTTTGTTAACGAAGGACACGTGATGAGGAGAGAGGTCATTGGAAGAAGAAAAGGCACACACACAGACTTAAAGAATGTCAAAGCACGGAAGTCTCTTTAGCTTGTCTGTCTTTGGACTTCATCAGGCTTTCTTTGGGCCTAACACTAGCATTTTCTCGCACTTCCTCGCCCCGCCATCTTTCTCACTCTGAGCTGACAGAATGCCTTTGGTCAAAGCAGCTTTGGAAAATAGAAATCTCAAAATAGCAGTTCTAAAGTAGGACTTAGAGGTAGGAAGAGAGCAAACTGGGAAAGTGGCTAGAATGCCAGCAATTCCATATTCTTTCAAGGCTCTGACATTTCTGAATATAATGTACAATTTGTAGTGTTAATGAACGTGACCCCTTCATACATAGAAGGAAAATACATGGAACAGCTGTTCTGTGTAAAGTGGTATTGATCTTCTATGTGGGAGCTGGAGATAAAGGTTATATGCAATTTGTGTTTCCGTCAGAGAGATGTTAAGTTACAGTTCCGAGGCAGAAATGAGTGGAGAGCTTGCTGTCGGGGTGTCTTGTTTGGCACATTTTGGAATGAGACTGGGATGGTAGAAAGGGAGATGGGGTGGGGCTACGGTTGCACCTTGGACACTGCATGCATTGAGGGGTCCACGTTGATGCAGACTTCATGGTAGAGCTGCATTCAGGTTTACAGCAGGAAGTTGTATGGTCATATCTGTTGAGTTCGAGCTGACTGGTGGCAAGAGACTACTTAAAAAGTCATGTTTATGAGATCTAATGAGAAATAGAAGGGGAAAGGTATGCAAAAGAGGTAGGTGATCAAAGTGCAGGAATGGCAGATGGGGAAGGGTCACCTGGGGCAGAGGCACTGGCAACATCATACTTTGTCAGCTTAGAAATACGAAAATCCTTTGGGTTGACAGCCAAATAATAGATGAGCAGGACATAAGGTATTGGTAGTAGGGGGAGAAAGTGGCATAACAGATAGATTAGACCATTTACATGGGTGTGCTATTGACATCACATGTAGCCTTCCTCTTCCATCTCAACATATGACTTCATCTCCAGTCGTACAGAAAAATTAGCAGCCATCCCACGGGACCTCCTCCATCCTGCTGATCATGAGCCCATTCTTGTATTTGTCCCCTTCTCCTCCTCGCCTGGTACGGGGAGGGGCTCTCCTTCCTCCTCGGGTTCAGTCTCCACTCTGGCACAGAATCCATGCCCTCCCGCCCTTCCAGGAGCCTGCGAGGATCCTCTCCCCTGCACTCCTTCCCATCATGCGCTCCTGTTTGATTCTCTCCCACTTGACTGCCCCACCTCTAGGTATTGCCCTGTCACTGTCGTTCATCACAGCCAGTGCTCAGGGGTTGACTTGACTTTCCCACCTTCCACCCTTCAGGCCCTGTCGTTCCACTGAAGAGTTCTTACCAAAACTGTTTCTAAGTCAGCGCACCCG
Organism: Mustela putorius furo; assembly: GCF_011764305.1. Classification (NCBI taxonomy): domain Eukaryota; kingdom Metazoa; phylum Chordata; class Mammalia; order Carnivora; family Mustelidae; genus Mustela; species Mustela putorius. The sequence continues at coordinate 1,633,060 of NW_025421988.1, forward strand.
ACCTTTCTCTGTCTCCTTACTCGACATCGCAGTAGACCAAATGCTCTGCATTGCTTCCTGTCTTTCTTCTACCTCTCTGATGTGTCTCCTGTGCAAAGTCATGCTCCTGGTAGCCACTGAATGCTAATTATGGGCTCAGCCCCGTGTTCCTTCCTTTCCCTAGATGACCTTTTGTGCAGCTTCATGACCACCTATCAGCAGGTAAGGCAGATTCCTGTCTCTGGCCCACACGCCTCCTGAGCACCAGTTCTGTGTATCGGACTTGCTGACCTTTCTTCTCGGATGTGTCTGTGGCCCCTCAGACTCATCAGGTTCAAGACGGAATTCATGAGCACCTCCTCCACTGAAAACCACCTTTCTTATTCTATTGCCTCTCTCAGTAAACACTTCATCCGTTTAGCCTGGAGTCGGGAAACCAGAAGTCAACTCCTACTCTGTCACCTTTCCAAAATCTAGGGTGTCACACCCAGTCCTGTGGATTTCGCTTCCTAAACCTCTTGAGTCCATATACTTCTTTCCATCTCTTCTCGTACCTTTGCAGTGCGCCCTTGCCATCACACCGTAGAAGCTTCTCACCCAGTCTCCATGTGCCTTCCTTGTCTTCCTGGCCCCTGGTCTACACTGCAGGCAAGCCACTCTTGTCAGAATGCGGATGTGATCTTGTATGTACCAGGTGACTGGTCAGTCCACCAGCTCTTGAAAAACCATTTTCCCACGCACTCGAACGTATTTCAAAGAGAATCAGTCCCCCATGGGGTAGTAGTTTTCCTTGGTAGACAGTTTGTTTCTGTGCTGAGCCAGTCTGCCTCCTTCGAACTTCTCTGTGTCAGTTCCTCTCTGGAACCTGTGGCTTCGTTGGCACCCCGGGTAGGCACATGAAGACCTTTTCCATGAGAAGTGAAGGCAGGAGCCCTCTGGACGGTGAATGTATGTACCCTCATGTTCCATAGGTAAAAGAACCGTGTGTGGGGGTGGGGGGGTAAGTCCTTGAGGCTCCTCCGTGTTCTAATTGGGTGAACTGGGAATTTTGAGACAGGCAGCAGGTCCTGTGTGTCCTTGTTTGCAGGGAGCATGCATTCTGATGGACAAAACGGAAAAGGGGAAGAATGAGCAGCTGCTCAGATCTGTTTGTACTGTGCTGGCTGATTAGCTGTGACCTGCAGATGTGGGTCCCATCCTCGGCTCTGCTCTCTGCCTGCTTATGTCTGACTTGGGGCAAATCACTCGCCTCCGGCCTTCTGTTTGCTTGTTAGTATAATGAGGTGGTGCTTATCTATGTGATCTTTGCCGGCTCCTCTGAAAAGACTCCAGTCCATCCTGGCTTGCAGATAAGGAAACTGAGGCCTGAGGTGTGATGACTTCCTTTAAAGCCACACAGCTAGTTGGGGCCAATCACAGGCCAGATCTCCTGACCCCCCCACGCATCAGTCCTTGGAAATCCTACTGTAATATGTTCCTTTCCAGAGGCCACAGGTGGGAACTGAGGGAAGTGGGACAATCAAAACATTAAGAATAGCGCAGAAGATGGCACAATGTCCGCATGCCTTGGCACCTGCATTTCACCAATAGGGCCACCTCTTACCTTAGAAGAAGTTCCCACAGGGCTGGTGATCTGGATGCCTGGCCTGGAGCTTAGCTACGGTAAATGGGACCAGAGGGAGTGATGGCTGTTTGAGGTGGACTTTGTTGACGGCGGCTGGAGATAGCAGCTGACAGAGGAGGAAGAGGGAAGAGTGACAGACAGCAGATAGCCACAGGCCCGCATGTCAGCCACTGTTGCCCAGGGCCGCCCATCCCCAGGAGCTGTCTTCGTATCACAGGAGCTGAGTGCTGACCCTGTGGGTTCTTAGTTCGATGTCACGTCTTGATGACAAGATTCCATTCTCTTCTGCATCAGTTTGAGACAGACATCGTAATGACATTCTAATTAGCCAAATATGGAATGTAAGCGTGGAACTCATTTTATAGAGAAATTTTCTTATGTGAACTACTTTACCTGATGATAGAGGAGTTGTGACGATGTAACATCAGATATAGTTTATCTGATTGGCACTTGTAAGAAGGGTTCCCGGCAAAAAAGAACTGTTTTTTTTTTTTGTTGTTGTTGTTGTCCTCCCTTTTGATCTTTCCTTTCCATTCTTTTTTTTTTTTTTTTTGTCTTGTGAGCGGTCATCTGATTTATAAAAAGATGCAACAAAAAGTAAAATGGTACAAGATAATCAGTTTCAAAACATAAAAAAATGAGTGTCTTTAGCCATAGCTCAGAACAGAGGAACTGGGTAAGGAGAATTGCTTGTATGAACTGGCAACAGGAAAAGTTGGTAAAGGAGAGCTGAGGAACTCTATTAAGACATAGGAGTGAGGGGCTCCATCCTCATCTGGCATTTGCTCAGTGTCGTCTATATGGTTAGAGATGTCCATGATGGGAACTCCAGCAATCTTCTGGGTCTGGGTCAGCTGATGCCACAGTGTAACACTCTGAATTTCTTCCGTACTGAGCAGTCATCTGCATAGTTTGTCTTGTGTGTACGTGGTAATCGTTTGAATATTGGCTCTTTCTCAATCCTTAGAGCCTCTTGATACTTTCACCCCGGTTTCTCAGTTTCAGCCATTACACAGTCAGTTGTACAACTGGTACACTTGGCACACAGCCCGTCCATCATTGACCGGTCAAGTTTGGCTTAAATAGAAAAGTTGATAAAGTCGGTACCAACCAGGATGTGGTAAGTCGACCCAGCTGCTGTGTGTTTATATTGGAAAAAGCAGGAGGGATGTTGGGGGACTTCTCTTTCCTTGAGTGCATGGGATCCTTCTTTTCTTTCTTTTTAGGTTTTAATCTGTCCTTCTCTCAGAGAAGGATCTCAGAGCTAAGCATTCGCTTCCCGGTCACATACTTTCTTGCTTTCTCTTCCTTCCCCGTGTTCACACCATGCCCATTTCTCTTGCTTTTGATTTTCGAATTCACTCTTTGTAGTACCATAAAACTTATTTAAATAAAATGTTGGCCTACTAAGTTATTGATTATTAGTAAGTTCTTTGTTCAAAATTTGAGAGCAAGAAGTATTATGTAAATATATCTTTTTGTTATTTAACTAGTCTTACAACATTTAGCATCAAATTTTTTTGAAACATTTAAACAAATTAATCACAAACTGGGGCTTGGGCTCTTTCTTTCTTTCTTTTTCTTTTTTTTTTAAGTAATCTCTATACCCAACATGGGACTTGAACTCACAACCCTGAGATCAAGACCTGCACGCTCCAGTGACTGAATGAGCCAGGTGCCCTTTGGGCTTTTTGTTTTTAAGTTCCTCAGGTGAGGGGCTGCCTTAGTGGCTCAGAGGGTTAAGCTTCTGTCTTCAGCTCAGGTCATGGTCTCAGGGTCCAGGGATCGAGCCCTGCATGGGACACTCTGCTCAGCATGGAGCATGATTCCCTCCCTCTCTGCCTACTTGTGATCTCTCAGTGTGTCAAATAAATAAATAAAATCTTTTAAAAAAAAGTTCCTTAAGTGATTCTAATGTGTGACCAGTGTCGAGAACTGTAGCACTGGATAATTCCTTTAAATAGCTCAAGAAATTAATTTTGAAAAGCGAACTAAAAGCCTACATAGATTATGATTGGTGTTAAATTGAGGGGAAAAAAGAGATAAAGAGAAGACATCAGCTGGAACAGAGTGTAATTAGGTACTCAAATATTTGTTAGATGGATAAATACATTTACGGAATGTAGGTTTTTTTTTTTTTTGTCTCTTCATAAATATGTCAAATGGGTATATAAATTCAACAAAGGAGTTTGATATAAAATTGATTAAAATGTTAGTACAGAAGTTTTTTAGAATTTCAGTGTTACTATTTCATGATGCTTTTAAGATGATCTCTCTGTAGATGGTGGGAAGATCTTGTTAGCATATGTTTTTAATTCCTCAAGCTTGAATAATTTAGTCACCAAACAAAGATTTAGAATGAGTTTTGGAAGACACAAGTCCTAGATTATGTCCCCACCTAGCTGGGTCAGAGATTTGAGAGCAGGGGCTGGAGGGATGAGCTCCAAGGACATTTTTGTATACATGCTGATACCTTGGGTGGGAACACTCTTCCCACACTTCCTGTGGCTAGCTCCTTTGTGTCATTTGGATTCAACTCATTGTTCTATATTTCCTGGTTCATCCAAGTTAAAATACATCCCATTTGTCACTCAGACCTTTACTATGTCCTGTTTTCTTTTTAGCTGTGATCACTATTCATTAATCACTATTTGATCACTGTTCATTAATATAATGTTTGTTTACATATTTATTTTCTCATTTCTGCATTAGAGTATCTGCTCCTTAAAAGCAGAGACCTTGTCTTTTCTTTTCATGACTGTGTCCCCAGGTCTTAGAGCAGAGCTGGAGTTGCATGATAAATATTTGAGGAATATTTATGGGATATACAGGGACATTTATTCATCTCTGTTGTCCATTGTTTTTCAAGAATGGTTGGAAACACACACATACGTGAGCTCACACAAACTTTCTATGTCTTTCAACCCCTATGTAGTGTGCAGATTAGTGCTTAACTATTTTGGTTTTTTGTCTCGATGAAATGGGACATGTTTCAGCTCATAAATTTCATATGCCCTCTTAGTACTTCTCATCATTACAGAGTGATGGTTCTGGGGGATTCTGCTTCTCGTGGAGATAGTATATAGTGATTTTATAAGTCCATGTATCTGCGAAGGAGTGTTTTACTTCTTGGCAGCTTAGAGAACTTCAATCTTTCCAAATTCCATGTAATTTTCATAGCATTAAAGCTATTAATTTCAGATTATTGGTAAGTTTTAAATGATTAATTCCCAGGTTACTTTGAATTAGTCTTTGTTTGCCATCCCTCATTGCAGCTAGTTAGTAAAGTAGCTAAACTTTTAAACTCTACTTGGTTTTAATTTTGAGTGATGTCACTGCTTCTCTCATGGTTAATGGTTCTTAATTACCTGCAGCTTGTCTGGTTTGCTCATTTATTTTCCTGTGTTCCAATATCTCTTGTGATCTCCCAACTTCTGGCCTTTTGGGGGATTTGTACTTGAACTGGGTTCAGATAGGAAATACCCCTGAGTACAAAGAGAAGATATCTTTTCTTCAAGACTTTGGGTTAAATTAAGGGGTGCTCTGAGATTTTAAGGCAAATTGTCACGAGTCAGCCTTTATCTACAGTTACTTATCTCTGTAATCAGATTTTTCTCAAGACACACAAAATACACGTACACACAAAATAAAACACAGATACAGTTTAGATGCCGACTCAAATTGTCAGCCAGGGCTGTTGAGTCCACATTTTTTAATCATCCCAGGTGATTGATTATATTAAGTGAATATTAGCAGTTACAAAATAAGTCTACAGTAATACAATGTACTTTTATCATTTTTTTTACATTAATGGTTTTTGGTTAATTATTCCTGTTTCTTAAAAAATAATTTAAAAAAATATAGCTCTTCTGTAGTCCGAATGTTTGTGTCCCCTCTCAAAAGTCATATGTTGGAGGGACGCCTGGGTGGCTCAGTGGGCTAAGCCTCTGCCTTTGGCTCAGGTCATGATCCCAGGGTCCTGGGATCGAGCCCTGCATCGAGCTTTTGGCTCAGCAGGGAGCCCGCTTCCCTCCCTCTCTCTGCCTGCCTCTCTCCCTACTTGTGATCTCTATCTGTCAAATAAATAAATAAAATCTTTAAAAAAAAAAGTCATATGTTGGAACCCTAATCCAAGTGCCAAGTGTAATGACATTTACAGATAAGGCCTTTAAGAGATTATTAGGTCATGGTGGTGGGGCCCTAACAATGGGATTAGTGCCCTTATGGGAAGAGACGGGAGAGAGCCAATGATATGATATATTACATATAATATATGAAATATTATTATAATGCTATATTATTATATCAATAAATGAAATGCAATAAATAAATAAATAAATAAAATTGCAATGCAATAAATAAATAAATTACAATGGAAGATTATTCAGCTTAACAAAGGAAGGAGTGTGGGTGATGTCCCTGGTGGGCCATGCTGGCTCTTGGCTGGGACCTAAGCCAGGCCCGGACTGAAAACCTGCATCGTCCCACCAACTTGGGGTTTCCTGCTATCTGCCCCCCAAAGGACAATGTCCAGTGTCAGAGCATGGGGGCAGAAATAGCCTCAGTTAGTTCCTACACGAAGAGTAGCTTTGGAAACTTCTGAAAACCCAACTCATCATCCATCTGGCTATGAAGGGACATCTACAACATTAATCCCATGACCCATGTTTTACTTTGTAGAATTCCAAACATTCAACAAGCTTGTGAGTGGTCTATTTCTTTGCAAGCTTAGGTTGCTGCTTCTTGCCTTTAAAAGCCAAGCACTGTAGTTGCTCCCGTAGATCGGTACAGTCTTTTACAGTTTTCAAAGCACTTATGAGTTCTTCCCCTATTCTTTACTTCTGAAAAGCAAAATGTGTATCAGCCAATGATGTAATTAGTTTGAACAGAAAAGAACTTTATTGAACATTATCAAGGGCCTTGAAGAATGCCCGGAGGGCCAATGCCAGGTTCTGGGGCTGTGTACCACCGCAGGACTGCCCAGGGGAGATAGTGCAGTGATACCCCAACAGTTGACCCTGGATGGAACCGTGGGCATGGCTGCTCAGAGAACTCCAGTCTTTTGCATCCATCCTTAGAAACAGATCCTACCTACTTGGTGCTTGCTTCTTCTTCTCCCATCAGAGCCTCATGTGGGTGCATCTGATGGGCAGACCTTGTATCATTTGCAAAGTAATTTCTGGCTTCTCTTGGGGTAGAAAGTCAACATGGGAAAATTCCTCAGAGGTAGGAAGAGTGTCCAAAGGATGCTGGCTGTTTCAAATTACAACAAACATGACAAACGATACCACTGACCATCAGAAGTGGGGTTTTAATGTCTTGAAACAGTTATTATTGGGTTTTAATGTTACTGGGAATCATTTACTGTAGGTTCACAAGATATCTGATAAGAGAGCACCTTTTAGATTTCTCTAACCAACAATATCTGCATTCTGATCCTGCAGAAAAAAGTTCTCTGGAAGTGCTGACCAGTTTTGATTGCAATACGATTTCTCAGCTGATTCTTTTCATATCCTATTTGAAGCAGAGCTCAAAGCTCTGTACTCAGTGGGTGGTTGTATAATTGTTTTAATTCATTTGTTAAACATAATTATCTTTCCTCACTTCTGTCCTATTCCTTTGATATATGCTCAGCAGCTTGGTCCCTAATGGATGTGATTAGAGCTTCCCACGGTGTGCATCATGTGAGGGAAGGGGTGTTACATCGTTAAGGTGGGGACACATCTTCATTTCATGTTTCAGGGACTTAAGCTGTTTCTTTTGACACCTGGGGGCTAAGTTAATGAGAGAGTTCTTTGATAGCTTTATGTGAGCTAATTCTGCTTGTCACATGGCTATAGGGGACCTGGAGAAGAGGGAGGAAGTCAGAGAGCAGAAGATAGGTGGGGTGCCTTTGTTCAGTGACCATCCCCTCATGTCAACCACCAACCCAATCATTAACTCTGGGCGTTTTAAACACAGACATCCTGAGACAGATCAAAGACAGGTTCTTGGCAACAGGTCAGAACATATTCTTGGGAAAAAGAGTTATGCTAGTGGACCCTTGTGAATCTGAGGTGTCTTCCTCCTAGAGACCTGGGTGTTTTGTAGACAACCTCTCATCCACCTTTTTGCAATGTCCCCGCAAGGCACTTATTCCCAAGTCTGGGAAAACTGAAGAATATTAGACTCTGTGCTCTTAGAGATCAGGGAAGGTGTCAATGAATCATCCTTCTGGGTTCTAACCTAGACTGACAACAGATAAGAACCGAGTTCAATCAAATGTGATAGGTATTGAGGGCTAGATGAGTCAGCATGGCTTAGATTCAAGACCAAAATAGTCTTGAATCTTCCCTGTGCCCTGAATTGAAAAATGGTGCCCAGGGAATAGTGTACCTGGCCCGATCCAGCCATGCTTACCCCAAGAATATGAAGATTTCCCCCTGCATTTTCTTTTGAAAGTTTTATGGTTTTAGCCTTTACATTTAAGTCTACAATCTATTTCCAGTTAATTTTTGGATATAATGTGAGGCAAGAGTGATGATTTGTTTTCCCATACATACATGCAATGATAGAAATGCTTTCCAGCCTGCCGCCAAAAAGAATGGGCCTGGGTCTTTCCTACTGTTTCCTGGCAATGGTCCAGCACAGCTTTCCTTCAGAGCAGTCAAATAACTGAAAGAAAATCCTCAAATTTAACAATCTTGTCTACTGGGTTTCAATGTAAGTTCATGCATTTTATCCACTCCCCCTTTTCAACCTGCTTTCTATAGAGAACATCAATTCACCTGTTGGAATTGAACCTGAAAAAAAAAAAAAGGGCAACAAATTAAGCCACTTACAAGAGTGTCACGAAGTACTGACCTTTTATTCTTAACACAGTGAGTGACTGGACAGAACCCCTATTTTTGCGAGTAAAAAAGAGCAGGCACCCCTTCCCCATCCTATGCGATGGTGCACTTCAAAGCCTTGTCTAAGCAAATCTTAGAATGTTGAAGTTGTAGGGAACAGAATGTTCATCAGTTTGATGAACGTTGGAAACAGTGATCTTTGCAGCTTCGGTTTATAACAGTGAGCTTGTGCATTCTTGGATAGCTGTCCATTACTGATGTGTGCCGGAGTAGTTTTACAGTTTCACCTGAGGAAGGAAGACTTTATGTTTTACGAAGACTCCAGAAATTCTGCTCTTAAGGCTAAATGCATACAGCAACATTTATTACACAGAAAATGCAGCAAGTCTACAAGACCAGAAGCATAAGTACTGATGAATGGATGGAAGCAGTAGCTAGGACTATAGACAATCCTATAGCAAGAGAAGACTGTGATGCTTCCGGATGGTCCAGGAAATCTTCTGGAGGCTTCAGTACCTGGTGTGATCATTTTAGTCGTGAAAAGGGCACATCAGAAGGGGTGGTGTGGTGAGCAAGGGCACAGGACAGGAGCCGAGCACATCTGGCAGGTGGCAAGTGGACTGTCAAGGTGGGGCCGTGAGAGACTGGGGTCAAGGCAAGCTGCCAGGAGCCAGGAAGCCTCCAGAAAGCCCGAATATCCCAGGATAGCATATTCTCAAATCATGATGATAAGGCTTACGACGATTTAAATGCTGTTAAATGGGAATTTTGCCTTTCAAACCATGCTATACCTTTGATTGTAAGATGTATCCCAATTTCAAAGATGTTAGATTGTGTGGGGGGAAAAGCACAAGTCAGTGTGCTAGCCAGCCTCGGGGAGGACCACGAAGATTTCCACATCCCAGTATCTGCATGTGTGTTGTACCCTCCCACATCTGGTGTGACTAACAGGATATAGCAGAATTGGGGGTAAATCAGTTACAGAATTAGGTTATGAAAGACACTGAGGCTTCTGTTTTGTTCTCTCTCTCTCTTTTCCTCTCTTTCTTTCTTTTCTCTCTCTCTCTCTCTCTCTCTCCTTTCTTCTTCTATTCCCCCTCTCCTTCCCTCTCACTCCCTCCCTTTCTCTCTCTTTCTCATTTATCATTAGCTCTTGTGGAAATGCAGGTATCCCTGTAGATACCCGGGTGGCAAGGAACTGAAGCCCTCCACACCTGCCACCTGCACAGAATTGAGGTCTGTCCATCATCACATGTCCTTCAAACAGCTGCAGCCGGCTATTTGATGGCAATCTCATGAGATACCTCAAGGCAGAAACACACAGCTCGACAGCTTCCAGGTGCCTGACCTTCAGAAACGGTGTGAGATCATAAGTACTTAAATATATAGTTTGGGCTGCTAAGTTTGGGGGTAATTCATTGCAAAGCAATAGAGGAACGATTCTATACAAAGACTCAAAATATGCCTTATTCCCTATGTGTACTCAGCGTCAGTCTGACGTTCAGAAAAAGAGATATGCCTGCCTGAGGCTGCTTAGAACATGCAGTGCCTCAGAGCAGGGGGAGACATTAAAGAGAGGTAACAAAAAAATGGGGAAAGGGAAGAAGCATTTTGCATTTTGCTTTTCTAGGTCCTTCTTTTTAACGAGTAGTAAATATACTTTCCTAGAAAGAAATAAACACAGAAGGAAAGAGTAGGATGAAAGTTACCTTTATCAGCCTATAAACAGATACTCAAACCAAAAACACTGGAAACTGCAAAAAGATGCCAACTGTTTTTAAAGAAATGGCACACGACGTTAGGTATGAATAACTTTCATGCAAATTGAAGAGGTAGACATGGTCGAATTGTTCAGGAGGCACCAAAAGAATGTGAATAACATTCTATTGAAAGGAAGGAAGACTGAGATTCTGAAAAAATATTTTATTAGGTAAAAGAATGAATAAATAAAATATATATATATATATATATATATATATATATATATAATATATAAGTTTTTTCTAGGGTTGCTATTTCAAGATACCAGAAGCCTGGAGGCTGAAACCACAGAAGTGGACAGTGTCACATTTCTAGAGGCTACAATGTTGGTAGGACATGCTCCTTTTGTAGGTATTGTGGATGGATCTACTCCAGGCCCCTTTTCCAGCTTGAAGCGTTGCTCTGGCTTTGGACTTCTTCACCGGGCCTTCTCCCTCAGTGCATATCTGTGTATCCGCACTCTCCCTTCTTAGAAGCGCACAAGTCCCCCTGAATTAGGGGCCCAGTCTACTCCAATATGACCTCATCCTAGCTAGTGACATCTCCAGGGACCCTATTTCCAAATAAGGTCATGCTCCCAGGTGCTGGGGTTTAGGACTGGGATACTTCATATGCATAAACACAACACACACACACACACACACACAAAACGTGTGTGTGTGTATATGTATTCCTATATATATATATCTATGTGTATAGATAGAAAGGGGGAGGAAGGAATAGACGGGAAAAAGAAAATACGCCTAGCGAGTTAGTAGACTTCACCTTTAACTTTTCAACAATGACCTTCAGAATGAACGACTGAAATTCTATTGAAAGAAAAGACCTGCATAGGTCAGTGAAAAATAAACTCTACATAGGGGGATGCAGAGGCTAGTATAGATTTTGTGGAAAGAGAAAGGATGAAAAGGGCTAGTCCGTATGTACCCAAAGGAATCCTCAAAGGCTGCTTTTCCGAGGTCTTGAGAAGAGACAATGGAAAGACACCCGATCCCTGAACAGAGAAAGCAACCATTGCAGAACAACAAGGGATCCTCTTAGAAAGACATGGCTATCCTCAAGGTGTCTGCATGCGATGAGAAAACTCCCTGAGATCCACCACATTCAAGCCCATCCAACAAGGCTCCAGACACTTTTTGGAAAGCTTGTCTTTCTTTCATGGAGAGAGAATGAGTGAGAGAGAGCATGAGAGAGGAGATGGTCAGTGGGAGAAGCCGACTCCCCAAGGAGCTGGGAGCGGGAGGCGGGATGAGATCCTACCAGTCCGGGGTCATGACCTGAGCCCAAGGCAGTCGCTGAACTAACCGAGCCACGCAGGCGCCCATCTCCAGAAATGGGTCAGCAACAGCTGAGGAGCACCTGGGCAGCACCCTCAGTGAAGTGCCCAACTCTGGGTTCTGGCTCAGGGGGTGATCTCAGGCTCTTGAGATTGAGCCCTGAGGCTAGCTCTGGGCTCAGGGCAGAGTCCACTAGGTCTCTCTTTGGGTCCTGCCCTTCCCCCCTTCCCCATGAAGAGTGCTCTTGCCCTGAAACCAACTAGGAAAAGCCTTCACAGAAATAAACAATGGTTGAGAGGGGGAGGGGTGGGGAGAGAAGCGACTGACCCAGGGCGAGCGGGAGGTGCCCGAGATGCTGCCCGCCCTGCCAGGGCCGGGCTCGCTCAGCCGCCACCGCCCCGCCTCGCGACACCGTCGCAGCCACCAAGGCAGCAACTCCCCCGCCGCCCCCGCCGCCCCCCCGCCGCCCCCGCCGCCCCCGCCGCCCCCGCCGCCCCCGCCGCCCCCGCTGCAGCCCCCGCCGCAGGGAACAGCTGAGCCCAGGGAGCCTTGGCGCAAGCCTCCAGGAGGGCCTCCAGTGCCCTCTGAGCGTGTTCTCTTGGGGCAGCGGGGCCAAAGATCCCTCAGGGAGGAGGCGAGGGCGGCGCCCAGGCGTCCCCGGCGGGGGAGGGGCAGGCAAGACCTGCAGGGAGATCCCCTTGGGATTGTTGGCGCTGCTGCAGGGCTTCACGCTGCACTTGGCGACGCACCAGCCTGAGGACCCTGCCCTGCATCTGGCTCTTTCCTGAGCAGGGAGCCTGTTTGGCCCTCTCTCTCGGCCTGTCTCTCTCTCCCTCCTTCTCCTCTCTGTCTGTCCAAGGAAGGAAGAAAAACTTCCAAGAAATCATCAAACAACCCTCCTGATTCTTGTCGTTCATGAGGACCCCATGCGTCAACATTTGATTTTTACTTCTTGAATGGAAGGGATTGCTTGTTTTGATAGACGCATTTGACAGAAAGACAGACACAGTGAGAGAGGGAGCCCCCTTGGAGAGGGAGTACAAGAAGTGCAAGTGGGAGAGAGAGAAGCAGGCTTCCTGCTGAGCAGAGAGCCCCAGGCAGGGCTTGCTCCCAAGACCCTGGCATCAGGACCCCAGCAGAAAGCAGCCACCCAGGTGCCCCCCACTCCATGATTAAATCCGTTTTTCACGATTCAGTCCGTTGCATTAGGCAACACGCTTCGAGGTCCTCCTCCACTCGGATAACACTAACCCAGAGGTTGTGTTTTCCTTGGCACTTTTGTGATCACTGAGCATTTTAGGAATCTTTGCATGGGTTTCTTGGCTGATGATTTTCTCCTTGGCATATTTCTGTGCAAGGATTTTCATTGTTTTGAAGGTACCTACCTATCCTTCTTGATTCCCAGTTATCCTCTCTCGAGTTGTATACAGTTCCTTAGGTGGTATCTCCATACAACCTTTCATACTTTTCGTCTTGTCCTTTGCTGGGCAAGATTTTGTGTTTGGAACCTTGGATTCGTAGAGTCCAACTTCCTAACCCTTCTTGGGCTTCCCGTTTCTGGTGGTGTGCTCCACTCATCTCTGCCACCTCCCCCAGATCCTCCAAAGGGTTTCCTATTGTATCTTCCAGACAACTTCTGATGTCTTCTTTCGTATGTAGGCTCCATCAGTCTGGAATAGCGTTCGGACCTCTTCTGTTCCACGTGGATATTCACGTCGTTTAGCACCGCTTGGTCAAAGTCTGCCCTTTCGTGTTGGTCTATTTCCTCGGGTCATTTCAAGAGACCTTTTGTAAGACATCCTATCCCATCAGATTCTCCTCTCACTCTCTTTCTCCCTCAGTCTTGCTCTCGCTTCTTTCTTCAGATTTGCCGGGGAATGACGAGCCCTTTTCGTGTCCAGGGCAATAGGAGAACTGGCTTACCCACGGGCACAGGCACTTGCTAGATCAGAAACTGGATTGCATTGAATCCCTCCATCCAGTTGGGGTCCATTGAAACTGTACACTACCGTTCATCCAATCTCTGTACGTGTTCTATTCACCTAGGTAACCTATGAACATATGGACCATCCTCAGTCATCTTGGATGGTATTCTGATTGGAGCCTTGCTGGGTAGAGATGGTATAAAATCTTTGGAGAGACGAAGTCCTCCTTTTGCTCTTCTCATTAATAGGAGTTTCAAGCTTTGTTCGTATGTCCCAGGAGTCCATTTAATTTTCCTGAATTTTTAACTTCTATCTGATGACTTGGAGGAATTTACTTCCTGATTCTCATACTTTCTCCATTCTCTGAGAATATCTTTCTATACACATTTCAGTCTGTGTTTTTTTTTCCATTTGTTGTACCTTCAGTGTTTCCCCCGCCCCTTCTTATACTCGCTATGATGTCCCCGTCTAGGTTGGTAGAAGTCTTGTTCAATTTTAGGTTTTCAATACTACCGAATTTTGTTTCTGCCTTCGAAAGCTGATTCTGTCCCTCCTCGAAGAAGCAGCACAGCATTCTGTGTGGTTGTGGGTATTGATGCAATCTAACCAAGTTCATCTTTTCATTAGAGTAGAGAAACCATTGACATTTCATGAAAGGACTGAGCCCCTCAAATGATGCCCATTGTCTTGCATTTTCTTTGTTTCATCCCTTTGTACATCCCCATTTATTTATTTATTATTTTATTTCAATTATTTTTTTTTAAAAAAACATAGAGTATATTTTTATCTCCAGGGGTACAGGTCTGTGATTCACCAGGTTTACACAACTCACAGCCCTCATAGATCTCTTATGAAAAATCCCTGTGTTTTTCTTTAAATGTTTTTATTTAAGTTTTTTCATTTTTCTCTTTTGTTTTTAATTTTCATTTCAGCATACCAGTATTTCTTGTTTTTACAACAAACCCAGTGCTCCATGCAATCGGGGCCTTCTCTAATACCCACCACCTGGTTCCCCCAACCTCCCACCCCTCGCCCCTTCAAAGCCCTCATATTGATTTCGCAGTCCTTAGTCTCTCATGTTTCCCCTCCCCTTCCAATGTATTTAATTTATATTTTTAATTCTAAATTTTCATTTGTAATTTCAAGTTTCATTTGAATTAAATATATTTAATTTAACTTCATTTAAGTTTTATTATATTTTTTTTTAAAGGCTGATACATGCTGTCGGCCCCCAAATCTGCGGTCTCAGAAAGTACACAGAAAATGGGGAAAGGGAATGTAGACTTACAAAGAAGAACCATTTCGCTTTTCTAGGTCCTTCTTTTTAAAGAGTAGAAAATATACTTTCCCAGAAAGAAACAAACTCAGAAGGAAAGAGTAGGATGAAAGTTACCTTCATCTGCCTATAATTAGATACTCAAACCAAAAACACTGGAAACTGCAAAAAGATGCCGACTGTTTTTAAAGAAATGGCAGACGACTTTAGGTAAGAATAACTTTCATGCAAATTGAAGTGGAAGACAGACGTGGTCGAATTGTTCAGGAGGCACCAAAAGAATGAGAATCACATTCCATTGAAAGGAAGGAAGACTGAGATTCTGAACAAAAATGTTTTATGAGGTAAAAGAATGTATAATATATATAAACATTATAATATATATAACCATGGTTTTATATAATGGTTATATATATATATATATATATATATAAGTTTTCTATGGTTGCTACTACAAGATACCAGAAGCCTGGAGGCTGAAACCACAGAAGTGGACAGTGTCACATTTCTAGAGGCTACAATGTTGGTAGGACATGCTCCTTTTGTAGGTATTGTGGATGGATCTACTCCAGGCCACTTTTCCAGCTTGAAGTATTGCTCTGGCTTTGGACTTCTTCACCGGGCCTTCTCCCTCAGTGCATATCTGTGTATCCGCACTCTCCCTTCTTAGAAGCACATAAGTCCCCCTGAATTAGGGGCCCAGTCTACTCAAATATGACCTCATCCTAGCTAGTGACATCTCCAGGGACCCTATTTCCAAATAAGGTCATGCTCCCAGGTGCTGGGGTTTAGGACTGGGATACTTCATATGCATAAAACACACACACACACACACACACACACACAAACGTGTGTGTGTGTATATGTATTCCTATATATATATATCTATGTGTATAGATAGAAAGGGAGGAAGGAATAGACGGGAAAAAAAGAAAATACGCCTAGCGAGTTAGTAGACTTCACCTTTAACTTTTCAACAATGACCTTCAGAATGAACGACTGAAATTCTATTGAAAGAAAAGACCTGCATAGGTCAGTGAAAAATAAACTCTACATAGGGGGATGCAGAGGCTAGTATAGATTTTGTGGAAAGAGAAAGGATGAAAAGGGCTAGTCCGTATGTACCCAAAGGAATCCTCAAAGGCTGCTTTTCCGAGGTCTTGAGAAGAGACAATGGAAAGACACCCGATCCCTGAACAGAGAAAAGAAACCATTGCAGAACAACAAGGGATCCTCTTTAGAAAGACATGGCTATCCTCAAGGTGTCTGCATGCGATGAGAAAACTCCCTGAGATCCACCACATTCAAGCCCATCCAACAAGGCTCCAGACACTTTTTGGAAAGCTTGTCTTTCTTTCATGGAGAGAGAGAATGAGTGAGAGAGAGCATGAGAGAGGAGATGGTCAGTGGGAGAAGCCAACTCCCCAAGGATCTGGGAGCGGGAGGTGGTAGGAGGTCCTGCCTGCCCGGGGTCATGACCTGATCCCAAGGCAGTCGCTGAAATAACCGAGCCACGTAGGCGCCCGTTCTCCGGAAATGGGTCAACAAGAGCTGAGGAGCACCTGGGCGGCACCTTCAGTGAAGTGCCCAACTCTGGGTTCTGGTTCAGGGGTTGATCTCAGGCTCTTGAGATTGAGCCCTGAGGCTAGCTCTGGGCTCAGGGCAGAGTCCACTAGGTCTCTCTTCGGGTCCTGCCCTTCCCCCCTTCCCCATGAAGGGTGCTCTTGCCCTGAAACCAACTAGGAAAAGCATTCACAGAAATAAACCATGTTTGAGAGGGGGGGTGTAATGCCAACTGAATATACCCCCACCTTAAAAGACCACCAGAGACGTGAGTCAAAGCCAAGCAACAAGGGTCGTTTATTGCAGGTTCGAACCTGACCTCTGCGCTGCTCGTTGCCAATAACGCCGAGAGGTCCGGAGCTGGGGGTCGGTGCAGGATTTTTATAGACAGATACAAACAAGTTTCGGGTGGGGCTGAGCTGATTGATTGATAGTTTGAACAGGCATACTTGGCGTCCGTGGATTGGGTCAGGGGACCCCGCGCGCGAACGCAGACAAAGCAATCTTACAGAAGCAGAACTGGCCGGGTTAGCCCACGCATGCGAAAAAAAAAAGCACTATCAGGATATTGAAGGCCTGGTTACTATCAAGCCAAGGCCACTTTCCCTCTAATGAGGCACTAACATAAAGACAATTGGGAGTCTCCTGGTGAAATGTTACATTCCGGCTATCAAAGGTAAGGTAACTTCTTTGTTGTAAATTTCAAGGACATTTGCAAACCAAGGGAGACTCCTACCCTGCAGGACTGTGATTTCTGCAAGTTAACTATTTATCATTTTATGGCAGTCAGGGGTGCCTGAGGAATGCTACACATATGGGGGGGGAGCGGGTGAAGGGGGGGGGTGCAAGGCGCCAGCTTTTGCTTTGTCCTCAGCCAGCCTCCTGCTCCTTCATTCCCCCCTGAACAATTTTGACCCTTAAATCTTTAAGGGGGTTGAAGGTGGAAGGTCTCATCTTCTATAACTTCTTCGTGCTGAATGGGGGCGTAGAGCTGTCCCTACCTACTGGGGTCAATATTGATCAGGGTAGGAATGTATAAGGGAGTTACGAAAGGTGGAGGCAGCTGAATCCAGCGCTGACAGTGAAGAGGCGTCCTCGCGTGCAATAAGGATCGTCTGTCGTGGTGTAGTCATTGTAGCAATGGAGTCTCGGCACCAAGTAGAGAAAGATGGAACAAAGCAACATATTAAGGTTAATAAGGCGATAAGAATAAGAAGCCCGAAAAGGAGATTTGGCCATAGCCCTCCTCCAAGCCAGGAACTTAACCAATCACTAAAAGAGAGAGAGGGACCTTGTAGAGCCTTAATCTGGGCATTCATATCCTTAATTAGTCCTGTGATACTTTTGTGATAGTCTGGGATGTACAAACAACCTTCTGTCTTGATAATTGCACATGTGCCACCCTGGGCTGCTTTCAGGACATCTAAGGCCATCCTATTTTGTAGGACTGCCTTGCGTATCTGTGACAATTTGGTATTAAGTAGGGAGATGCCATTTAGTGAATCATTGAGTGCCTTTGTAGTATATTTATTAAAGGCTTCTACATGCCACATGACATCCTCTAGTCCCGCAGATGGAACAAAAATGGATGCTAAGTGATCATACCATTTAAAAACAGATCGCGTCCATCTTTATTTCAAGTTGGGGACCTGATGTGAAGTTATTACAGTCAGGGACTGTTCCATAGTGAGCTTTGAGGCTCCTTTTATGAGGGCTGTTCTATGCTTAGCTAAAGCATCTGTTTGCAATCGCACCTCAACAGAGGTGGCCTCTAGGATAAATATGACTAAGGGATGAAACCCATAAGAAGACCTTTGAGTGGTCCAGCCTTAACAATATCCTGATTACAGAGGATCACTGGCAAGTGAGAATACTTGTGAAGAGATAAGGGGAGTCCCCAATGCATCATACAATCCACTCATAAACAAAGTGGGGTCATCCATTGTCTCCACAAGTCCATAATTAATCCTATGGAGTGCAATAAGCTGGCTTTTAGGCAATTTCATTATCCCAGCCACACATAAGGTGTTAGTTAAGTTATACAATTGTAGGGGAATCAATCCCATTTTCCAGTTGTTTAATCATGTGTGAGGGGGTTCTACTAATATCCCCACAAAATAAAAAAGCAAGAAGATCATCTACATGAGCTATTGTGTAACTTCTCTGAAGTTTACCTCAAATTGTTTAGCTTAGGTAAACATTTAAAGACAATCAAATCTAGAATTTAATATCCATAAAGATGTGTTACTAAAACATAATTTTTCTCTCTAAAATAACCCTCATTTACAGAGATAGCCAAATCAGGACTAATACACTTGTGAAACAAGTCCAGTTTTAACAAACTTGGCCCATTATTTACATAAGCTCAGCAAGAACAGTTGAGTGTGATCATATAGATCTTTTAGAATCTGCTTTGCTGGAACTTCTTATAAGGAATCTCTGGGTTGAACTTTTAGTAGCCTCTCCGGGCCAGAAGCCAAGCCCTGTACTTGCCATCAGGCATGCCTGCAATACCTGTTGATTTGGGCGAGTTCCTCTTCTGAGTTCCCGCACCTACCAAGGAGTGACATTCTTTACTCACCTGGTGAGGCTGCTGGGAACTCTGTAAGCAAGGTATCAGGCCAACAGTCCCAAGGGGCTTTATGGCTCCAGGTTTCATAAAGTCAACGTTAGTTCCTTAAAGCTGTCTGGTCATATCTGAGTCTATGCATGTCTTTCTCAAATATGACATTCCAGTCAAAGCCTTGGTAAAATAACCAGTTCTCAATGGTGTCCTGTTAAAGGAGAACAGATTCTTATTGAACTTATGCAAATGACTGATTGCCATGGAAGAAAGAATACTTACTGAGACCTTTTGGTTTCAGAGGGTTCATATAGAGAGAAAATTTGAATGCCTTGAGCACTTTCACATCTCTGTAAGTTACAGATAACTAGGAGGAAGTATCCCTGGTCTGGAAGAGCAAACATTAGAGAGAACCAGCAATGTTTAAAGTAAGACAAAACATTAAGAGACACAACATTATAATCTTTTAGCTCATTTAGTCCCATGTTACTAAATCTGGTGAATGCGGCTTTAGTTAGTTTTGGAAATTCTTACCCATTTCAGTTTTAGGATTTTCAAGTATATCAAATATCTGTATTTGTCCTGAAAGTCCTTTATAGGAATCTCCTTGACGAGAAAACTCATTTTACAAGAGAATTAAAACAATTATAAATGACAAAAACTCAGAATGGATATGGTTAGTGCTAAAGAGACACAGGAGTTTACAATTTAGCTGCAAGGAAATCAGGTTATTTCTGTGATACATAACATTTCCATAATTAGAGTATCAAGCGATGATCTTTCCAAACATTAAAACTTTAGGAAGTGCATAGAATCTCTAGAATAGTTATAGTATTTTCCCAAATGTAATCCAAGTTTTATCATTGGTTCAGCAGTATTTCACGAGAAACTTCACATACCAAGGAAAAGCCCGATTTAAAGAAATTTACAATTTAAATCTTGTCAACATTTGCTAAAATCTTAGAAAGTTTTGAAGCACATGCCTAAATATAATTAGGGATGTTAAACACCTGATAAAACAAAACACAGAAACTGGTTTTTCTGGGCAGGCAAAGAGAAAATCACTTACATTCTCGTAACAGGAGATCAATTAATCTAATAAAACTTTATCCTTTGAACAGAGAATTTCAGTCTTGTACTAATGTAATGTACCTTTAAAACCCATTCATTTAGGACAAAATTACCTTCCCTTACCTTCAACAAAATGTATTCCCATTCCTTAAATCTTTCTTACATATCTGCTACTTTCTTACATACAGAGTTTCCCTTATTTCCATCAGTCTTAGTTACACTAAGCAGAACTTTGTATTCTTAGAAACACCTTTAGTTATTAACCAATTGTGAACTGTTACACAACAGAATTCTTCAGGTGGCAAATTTATGAATCAGTTAAGTGGCAAACAAGTTTACCAACAGATTTAAATACTCTTAGTTTCTTTGCAGTAAGAAGTCAAAAGCACAAACCTACATCCAATAATTAACGACTTAGCATTTTATCCTGTTTGGTAAAGACCTAGATGTCCACAATTTAATTCCATTTGTCATCCAAGCAAAACTTTAAAACTTTCAGATTACCAAAGACTTTGAAAGCTACTTCAGCAATTACCCATTAGAACTTTGAGACAGACAATTAACCTTCAGTTTAGTTATTTCTTTGCTAACAAATTTTAATAAATAACATGAGCTTATTTGACCTTCAGTAAACCCCGAAGTTTCACATTTACTGCTGATAACTTAAAAGACAGGTCTTATCTTAATTAAACCAACAAACTTAACTTAGTTCCAACAGTGATTTACTTTCCACCTGGGCCCACTCCACTTTGAATGTTTACCTGAGACATGCGTGGGAAGATCTGGAGTGGGGGGTGTTAGGTCCAGGGGGTGCTCTTCTTGCTCCTTGACAGTGAAGAGAGAAGGAGCTGTGGTGCATGATCTAGAGGCCAGTCATGCAGGCTGCACACACGTTGGTACAGAAACACGTAAGGGGGAAACAGAAGAAACAAAGCGCTGCCAGGAAGCAGAGAAAAGATTCCCGGTTTTAGAGCTCATACGGCCCAACAGAGGAGCAGACACCATGCTTTCCCATCAGCCAGGGGGGAGGGGTTAGGCAGTCCAAGTCAGACCAGAGAACACAGGGGGAAACTTCCCCGAAACAAAGAGAGTTTCGGCAGCTGCTTGGGAATATTCCTTATAGTCTCTGTCTCGAGTTAGACCAACCCCAGTTGGCTCCGGTTATAGCCATTAACATGGGAAGTGAGTGAGGGAGAAGCCCCCACATCTATTAGGAGTAACAGAGAGAAATAAATCCAGAGTCCCCTTTGCTAGGGATGGCCCAGCAACCTGGGTTTACTAGAAGAAGGCTTATTTACATAATTATCATCCAATATGTCAGGAGGAAATTTACTAGCTGACTCATTGAATCTGGTTTTAGCTCTTAATACCTATCTCTTATATTCCCTCCCGATATGTACGATGTTGCAGACAAGGGGAGAGGGATCTTTCAGGTGCTGTCCTGCTCGCGTCCCTCGCGGGAACTTAGGAGCGTCTTAGCTAAGGTCTATCCGTATAAACCCCGGACCAGGCTACTCCATGGAGTAGATGACCGTTATGCTGTATGACGCTCCACGAGACTCAGGGTACAGTCCACTCAGACTCCGAAGCCGAAGGCGGTGGAGCCACACAAAACACATTCATACAGTCAGGCATTCCTCAGATTCAAAAGGGTTAGACACCCTCCCGTTAAACAGAATGTAACCTTCATGACCAGTACAAGGAACATATATCCACATTTAAAGACATAACATGGAGACATACATGAAGACATACATTGTTGGCCTCCGAGGTGGGGCTCGAACCCACGATCTCTGCGAGGCCCTCCTGGCCCCCGAGGTGGGACTCGAACCCACGATCTCTGAGAAGCCATCTCGGCCCCTGAGGTGGGACTTGTACCCACGATCTCTGAGAAGCCATTCCCGCCAGGCACGAGGGACGCCGCCTCCCCATTGGCCCGCTGGCAACACTATAGCGCGTCCGCCAGGGTGTATTTGCCAGCCACCGTCCTGGGACTCTAACCCAGGTCCTGGGACTCTAACCCAGGAAAAATCACAGAAAGGACAAGACACACAAGACATACATACAAAACAAAGCAAAGCATACGAAAAACATAGAGACAAAAGACAAAGCCCGCTTTCTTACCGATCGGTTGCAGTGACCCGTTGACAAGTTGTCTGGTGGGCTTGAAGGGGAGATCTCGGTGGGACCTCCAAATGTATTGCCAACTGAATATTACCCCCACCTTAAAAGACCACCAGAGACATGAGTCAAAGCCAAGCAGCAAGGGTCGTTTATTGCAGGTTCGAACCTGGACTTCTGTGCCGCTCGTTGCCAATAACGCCGAGAGGTCCGGAGCTGGGTCAGTGCAGGATTTTTATAGACAGATACAAACAAGTTTCGGGTGGGGCTGAGCTGATTGATTGATAGTTTGAACAGGCATACTTGGCGTCCGTGGATTGGGTCAGGGGACCCGCGCGCGAAAGCAGACAAAGCAATCTTACAGAAGCAGAACTGGCCGGTTAGCCCACGCATGCGAAAAAAAAGCACTATCAGGATATTGAAGGCCTGGTTACTATCAAGCCAAGGCCACTTTCCCTCTAATGAGGCACTAACATAAAGACAATTAGGAGTCTCCTGGTGAAATGTTACATTCCGGCTATCAAAGGTAAGGTAACTTCTTTGTTGTAAATCTCAAGGACATTTGCAAACCAAGGAAGATTCCTACCCTGCAGGACTGTGATTTCTGCAAGTTAACTATTTATCATTTTATGGCAGTCAGGGGTGCCTGAGGAATGCTTACAAATATGGAGGGGAGCGGGTGAAGGGGGCGGTGCAAGGCGCCAGCTTTTGCTTTGTACTCAGCTAGTCTCCTGCTCCTTCACTTCATCATCAGCACCTACTGCTCTCCTCTCCTGGTGGTCTCTCCGGAATGGGTCTTCTCTAGGTCTTCTAGAAGGAGATGGGCACTTCCCCTCTACCCCTGTTGCCGGACCAACCTTACCTATCCTGCAGGGTCAGGTCGGCCTGGCCTTCTTTTATCTGTTGTTCTCTTCTGAATGGTTAGTTTTTCATAGATACCATGCTTTGCTTTTGTCAGGATTTGCCCTGGACTATCAAAACCCTTTTCTTGTGCCAGTGAAGCCTAAGAAAAACCCTGATGAGAGAACCAGGAACACGAACAGATCATATTTATCCTGAATGTTCCGTCCAAAATGAAAAATACATTTCTGAGGAGCCTCAAGATCTCTGAGAAGGGAACTTTCACCAACTCTGTCATGTAGGGGCATCAATTCCGATTCTGTGTCAGTTTTTCCTACTTTCGCAGCTAGTAATTCTCTACCTCAGAAAGCCCACGCTCAACCGTTTCCTCTCTCAAAGGCAGTTGCTCTTAGAGTCTGCACATGGCACTTGGGGCCTGCTGGTCGTTGGCTACTGCGCTCTGTACTTTGGGTCTAACAGCTGCGGGGCATCAAGATGAGAACGTCTCTTGTTCTAAGACTTAATATAGTTTTGGGGCACATGGTAAGCAATAATCACTTATTTTGTTGATCCAAGTGTTCGACCTTTCTTAATTATTCTAGTACCACAGTTTACTTGTTCTAAGACTTGTCCTCCCCCAGCAATTTTAATATCTCTTAAGGTGGCACTCACCTTGCACTTGATGACATATCCTAGTTTAACTGACAGCATTTCTCTTTCTTAGTCGAACATAAACTATAGTGCATCTTACCCTTGATGAAAGCTAGGATGCAATTAAATACTCTATTATGGTTACGATTCTGATATTTGAAATCCTCCAGTAGCTCCCTGTGCCCCCACAGTGTAGTACCTCACCTCCTCGGCATTGTGTACAAACCATCTCACCCCCATTGTTAACCCCGGGGCTCAGCTTCCATCCCCAGGTGATGCTGCCAGATCAGCTGTCGGTTGTCATGAACTTGCTGTAGTTTCCTGAATGCACTGTGCTGCCTCCTGGCACTTTGAAACTTGACACACTCATCCTCATTCTTCGCTTTGCCCTTGTCTATCAGCTCCCCTGAAAATCTGTTCCTAAGTGGCTTTTCCCAGCTCCAACCTACCCTTGGTAGTCTTTTATCTACCTGTGGTAAAGCCTGTCACACTGCACCATGGACATGCCCGTTGTCCCCCTGAGAAGAGAAAGGGGACAGTGAGGTTCCCCCAGCATTTGCAGCTCTAGTGCAGAGCCCCATGCCTGGCTTGCAGGAAATGGCAGATCATGAGACAAACGGAGATCATCCTCTGGTTAAAACCAGCTCTTCTTTGCCTACCGCAGGATCTGGATCAATAAAGAGCAGCCAGTTATTATTGCTGTTTTTCTACGGATTTTTTTCCCCATATATTTCCCAGGGCTTTACTCTTTTTATAGCACTTTAATTCAGGCTTCAACCACTTCCTAGTCAGATCAGGTGAAATCATTTTCCTTCCCATACCCTCGATGTATTTCACACCTAGTAATTCTTTTTTTAAAGATCTTATTTACCCATTTGACAGACAGATCACAAGTAGGTAGAGAGGCAGACAGACAGAGAGGGGGTAAGCAGGCTCACCACTGAGCAGAGAGCCCGATGTGGGGCTCCATCCCAGGACCCTGAAATCATGACCTGAGCCAGAGGCAGAGGCCTAAACCACTGAGCCACCCAGGAGCCCCCATATCTGGTAATTTTTAACCAACGTGGATTTGCTGCATCAAATAGTTCCTTCTTCTTTAAATATAAATATATAAATATATTGATCAGGTCACACGCATGTCTTAGGAGAATGTCATACCTTTAGTAGCAAACTTGAAATCTTGGCAATTGGTTTTTTTTTTTTGTATTGGTTTGATTTGGTTCGGTTTTTGTAATTTTAAAAATCCCTCCAGTCCTTGGCTCTGTCTGACCTGATTGCTTTCAGCTGTTTCTGCCACTAAATTGACCCGGCAGCGAAAGCTCTCATTGTTTACAGTGGCGTCCCCGTCTGAACACATTGTTAATAAAAAGCTTTTTTTTTTTTTTTTTTTTTTTTTTTTTTTTTTTTGGCTATGGGAAAGTGGAACAACAATGAAGTATTTCAAGGAGGTGAACCACAGATAAATTTCTCTAAGGGTGGGGTGAGGGTTACTCAAAAAGGAACTTGACAAGGCTTTTAAAGATATCGACAATCCTTATAACATAACGTGACTGATTGTTACCATGCTCTTAACTGGGCAAATACTTGTTGGCTTCCAAGAAAGACTAACATAGTTCTAGATGGTTCTAGCGGCCTTCTAGCACAGGGTCTCATGAGGCAGGGATTTTAGCCACTGGCTGTGCAAGGCATGAGGCCTGTTACTTATTCTATTTTTTCCTCTGAAGAATGGGCCTTTCTACATTCCAGGTCCTTTCTACCCCAATAAATAATGCGGCGATTCTCTCAGTGCGTTATACTTTTGGCTTAAACAGCCAACTGTCTCTTTAAAAGGACTTTTGTTTAAAGTCCTTTAAAAAAAAGTTCTTTCAAAAAAATCTTTTTTTTTTTTTTTTTATTTTTTATTTTTTAATCTCATATGTTTACTCTGATCCTGGAACTTTGTCATTTTGACCTTCTCTGCTCATTAAAATATTCTTCATCATCAGCATCTAGTGCTCTCCTCCCCTGGTGGCAATCTCCGAGAGGGGTCTTCTCTAGCTCTTCAAGCAGGAGATGGGTACTTCCCCTCTACCCCTGTTGCTGGACCAACC
This sequence comes from Mustela putorius furo, assembly GCF_011764305.1. Lineage (NCBI taxonomy): Eukaryota > Metazoa > Chordata > Mammalia > Carnivora > Mustelidae > Mustela > Mustela putorius. The sequence goes on from NW_025421988.1 coordinate 1,658,631, forward strand.
TTACCTGAAAGACCGTAGAGGACCCGCACCCAAGGACGCACTCAGAGACCACTGGATGCAATAAGCAAGAGGATTTTATTCGGGCATGCTTGGACTCCCAGGGACACTTGACCATGAAATCCGTGTAGGATGGGTCAGTGCCTGAGAGCCCTGATCTGTTTCGGGAGTGACTTAATATAGAATTTTACAGTCCATTACATCAGAGCTCTCACTTTTCTAGCCAGTAATTTCAAAGCATTACAGTAAGGCCTACACACAGGTAGCCAATCCTTTAAAATCAACCATACATTCTGGCCTGTCACCGTTCAGGTAGTGTACAGTAGAGGATACATGTTGAATTGCACGTTTCTATCCTTTATCTGTATACGTGCTGAACCGCACGTCTCCAGCTAGTGTACGTGCTGAACCGCTCGTCTCGGCCTTGGTACGGGAGACAACCCTTATCAATTTTATTGAGTAGTAGGGGAAATTCTTAACAGGGGAAGGGTATAACTTTATTTGATTACACACAGCGAGCGAGGGTTTAAGCAATTTTTCATTTCTTAGCAAAGCATTAGAAGCATTATTATACAGAAGCCAGAAACAGCTGGGGTAAACACAGATTTTTGCTATTTGTTATCCTATTATGCTGCTTGCTGACTCCCTTATCTATGGTCAGCTGGCCACAGTTTCTTAGTTAGCATGAGCTGGTTATAAAAAGAATGTTAAAACTTATAGGCTATACTATAGTTCTGACCTGGGGTCCTTCATTCCCCCCTTTTTCTTTATCATGGATATAATCTTATATCCATCTGTTTTGTTCTTCAATTGAGTCCTTTTGGGACTCTACTTGTTTAAGTAGTTGGTATTGCTGAGTCAAGACCATAGTCTGAACAACAGACAGGCGATCTTTAATGAATTGTATTAACCTGTTTAAGACACAAGGACCAAAAGTTAGAATTAATAACAGAATGATGAGAGGGCCCGTTATAGATGACAACAAAGTAGTAAGCCAAGGTGATCTGTTGAACCAGTTTTCGAACCATCCCTGCTGGGACTGAAAATCCCTTTTTCTTTGAGCAAGTCTTTCTCTGAGTTTATCCATAGTTTTTCTCTGACTACTCCAGTTTGATCTGCATAAAAGCAACATTCTTCTTTTAAGGCAGTCAGGGGTGCCTGTGGAATGTCACACATATTACCAAGGGATGTGGGTGGAGAGGGGGTGCAAGGCATCAGCCCCTTTTCCATCTTCAGCCAGCCTCCTGCTCCCTCATTATTTCCCCCTGAACAATTTTGACCCTTAAAGCTTTAAGGTGATTGAAGGTGGAAGGTCTCATCTTCTGTAACCTCTTCCTGCTGAATAGGGGCGTAGAGCTGTCACTACCTACTGGGGTCAATATTGAACAGGGTAGGAATGTATAAGGGAGTTACGAAAGGTGGAGGCAGCTGAATCCAGCGCTGACAGTGAAAGAGGCGTCCTCTCACGCGACAAGGATCGTCTGTTGTGGTGAAGTCATTGCAGCAATGGAGTCTCGGCACCAGTAGAGAGAAACACTGAACAAAGCAACATATTAAGGTTAATAAGGCGATAAGAATGAAAAGCCCGAGAAGGAGATTTGGCCATAGTCCTCCTTCAAACCAGGAACTTAACCATTCACTGAGAGAGAGAGAAGGATTTTGTAGGGCCTTAATTTGGGTATTCATATATTTTATGGTATACTTTTTTTTTTTTGTTTTATTTATTTATTTGACAGAGAGAGAGATCACAAATAGGCAGAGAGAGACAGACAGAGAGAGAGAGATGAGGAGAAGCAGGCTCCCTGCTGAGCAGAGAGCCCTATGCGGGACTCGATCCCAGGCCCCTGGGATCATGACCTGAGCCGAAGGCAGAGGCTTAACACATGAGAGCCACCCAGGCGCCCCGTATTCATATATTTTATTAGTCCTGTGACATTTTTGTGATAGTCTGGGATGTACACACAACATTCTGTCTTGATAATTGTACATGTGCCATCCTGGGCTGCTGTCAGGACATCTAAGGCCATCCTATTTTGTAGGACTGTCTATAGAGCAAAAATGTTCAGAGGTTATTGATTATAGAATAAGCAAGATCAACAACCTTTGAACACCTCCGCTCCACAGAGAAAGAAGTACAGTGGTCAGGTTCAGGCATACAGGTAACTAGGTTTAAAGTTTGACAAATTGTAAGTATTATTTCTGGCATATCTATAGGTATAGTCCAATATTTAATTAGTTGGCCTCTATCATCCATTGGTGGCCTTTGGCTTCTAAGACAAATCTGGACCTGATGTGAAGTCATTACAGTCAGGGACTGTTCCATAGTGAGCTTTGAGGCTCCTTTTATGAGGGCTGTTCTATGCTTAGCTAAAGCATCTGTTTGCATTGCACCTCAACAGAGGTGGCCTCTAGGATAAATATTACTAAGGGATGAAACCCATAAGAAGACCTTTGAGTGGTCCAGCCTTAACAATATCCTGATTACAGAGGATCATTGTCAAGTGGGAGAAAACTTGTCAAGAGATAAGGGGAGTCCCCCATGCATCATACAATCCACTCATAAACAAAGTGGGGTCATCCATTGTCTCCACAAGTCCATAGTTAATCCTATGGAGTGCAATAGGCTGGCTTTTAGGCAATTTCATTATCCCAGCCACACATAAGGTGTTAGTTAAGTTATACAATTGTAGGAGAATTAATCCCATTTTCCAGTTGTTTAATCATGTGTGAGGGGGTTCTACTAATATCCCCACAAAATAAAAAAAAAAGCAAGAAGATCATCTAAATGAGCTAATGTGTAACTTCTCTGAAGTTTACCTCAAATTGTTTAGCTTAGGTAAACATTTAAAGACAATCAAATCTAGAATTTAACATCCATAAGAGATGTGTTACTAAAACATAATTTTTCTCTCTAAAATAACCCTCATTTACAGAGATAGCCAAATCAGGACTAATACACTTGTGAAACAAGTCCAGTTTTAACAAACTTGGCCCATTATTTACATAAGCTCAGCAAGAACAGTTGAGTGTGATCATATAGATCTTTTAGAATCTGCTTTGCTGGAACTTCTTATAAGGAATCTCTGGGTTGAACTTTTAGTAGCCTCTCCGGGCCAGAAGCCAAGCCCTGTACTTGCCATCAGGCATGCCTGCAATACCTGTTGATTTGGGCGAGTTCCTCTTCTGAGTTTCCGCACCTACCAAAGAGTGACATTCTTTACTCACCTGGTGAGGCTGCTGGGAACTCTGTAAGCAAGGTATCAGGCCAACAGTCCCAAGGGGCTTTATGGCTCCAGGTTTCATAAAGTCAACGTTAGTTCCTTAAAGCTGTCTGGTCATATCTGAGTCTATGCATGTCTTTCTCAAATATGACATTCCAGTCAAAGCCTTGGTAAAATAACCAGTTCTCAATGGTGTCCTGTTAAAGGAGAACAGATTCTTATTGAACTTATGCAAATGACTGATTGCCATGGAAGAAAGAATACTTACTGAGACCTTTTGGTTTCAGAGGGTTCATATAGAGAGAAAATTTGAATGCCTTGAGCACTTTCACATCTCTGTAAGTTACAGATAACTAGGAGGAAGTATCCCTGGTCTGGAAGAGCAAACATTAGAGAGAACCAGCAATGTTTAAAGTAAGACAAAACATTAAGAGACACAACATTATAATCTTTTAGTTCATTTAGTTCCATATTACTAAATCTGGTGAATGCGGCTTTAGTTAGTTCTGGAAATTCTTACCCATTTCAGTTTTAGGATTTTCAAGTATATTAAATATCTGTATTTGTCCTGAAAGTCCTTTATAGGAATCTCCTTGAAGATAAAACTCATTTTACAAGAGAATTAAAACAATTATAAATGACAAAAACTCAGAATGGATATATGGTTAGAGCTAAAGAGACATGGGAGTTTACAATTTAGCTGCAAGAAAATCAGGTTACAGTTTCTGTGACATATAACATTCCCATAATTACAATATCAAGCGATGATCTCTCAAAACATTAAAACTTTAGGAAGTGCATAGAATCTCTAGAATAGTTATAGCATTTTCCCAAATGTAACCCAAGGTTTATCATTGGTTTAAATCTTGTCAACAATTGCTAAAACCTTAGAAAGTTTAAAAACACATGCCTAAATATAATTAGGGATGTTTAACACCTGATAAAACAAAACATAGGAAATGAATTTTCCAGGCAGGCAAAGAGAAAACCATTTACACTTTTTAACAGATCAATTAGCTAGGAAAACTTTGCCCCTTTTAAACAGAAAGAAAACCAGCTTTTTATACCAGTGTCTTTCCCTTTTTTATTTTATTTCTAAGTGTGCAGTCTTAAGATAGGAGTTTCCTGGGTTTCCCTCCCATCATGAATGATGTCGCAGACAAAGGAGGGGGATCTTTCCCCTGCTGTCCTGTTCCCATCCCTCATGGGAATTTAGGAGCGTCCTAGCTAAGGCCTGTCCGTATAAACCCCGGACCAGGCTACTCCGTGGAGTAGATGACCGTTATGCCATATGACGCCCTGCGAGACTCAAGGTGCAGCCCACTCAGACTCCGTAGCAGAAGTGGTGGAGCCATACAGACACATTCACACAGTCAGGCACTCTTCAGATTCAAACAGGTTGGATACCCTCCCCTTCTGGGCATCTCTGGCTAATGGGAGGTGATCAGTCTCCCCTTTCACTCAGATACAGGGTTGTCCATAGACTGAAAGGTGAAGCAAAAGGACTAGGTTTGGATAATAGGTAAGGACAGTGAAAAAAATGATCAAATTTTGGGGCAAAATAAATTCTTAGGTGTCCTTTCAATGGAGTCCTGGGCATTATGTAGCAGAAACTCTGGAGATGATCTCAATCCATTGGAGTCACCCCGTTTATTAGCTTGCTATTGACAAAGTTATTTACAAACAGTAGAGCAAGAAGTTATAATGTTATAATGTAGAAAACTGATGGTAATGCACAAGATTCTTGTTAACAATAATGCAAATTAGTGATATTTCATTAGAAAACATAAATGCTATATCCCAAATTATGGGCCCAGAGCACTTCTGCTGCACAACTCTGCTTATATCCCAAATAACCATGTGAACTAGTTTTAATATCTGCTTCTCTTATTAATTTTTGAATAAAAATTCTTGACACAAGTATTTTATAATTGCGTGATAATCGTGCATTTAATTTCTTGGAGAACAAAACACACTTTAGCATAACTATGTTCTTTCACAGAACCAGCCTTGATAACACACTTCTATATGTTAGAAATGATGTAATAAATGTAGAATATTGGGCACTCGTTTGGTATTCTTTGCCATGTCTTGCACTATCTAAAAAGAGTTCAGGGAACTTGGACTGGAGTTAGTAGACATGGAAGAAAATAAAATATTACAGAGAAGAATACTCTGTGGTCCACAACCTAAACGGGCTGGGATTCCCATCATTTGGATCCCTGTAGCTTTACAAAAGTCAATTAAATTTTTGTGTCTCCTATTAAAGTTGATTCCCCAGTACTTTTTCAAACATCTCTTGTAAAGTATCGTTTCCCAGAAAGAAAGGGATTTTGCACATGTATCTGCCTTTGTCTCTGGTCATGATCTCAGTCAGGACCCTGGGATCGAGCTCCATATCGGGCTTCCTGCTCATTAGGGAGTATACTTCACAGTCTCTCTCTGCAGCTACCTCCCCCTGCCCCACTCATGCTCTCTCTCTCTCAAATAAATAAATACAATCTTTAATTTTTTAATTAAAAATAAGATAAATGAAATAAAATAAAAAGTCTGGTCTTACGGCCCCACTTAGCTCCTTTTTTTTTGAGTTGTATTTAAAGCAGCATGAGAGAAGATGAGGCTTTTTTTTTTTAAAAAAAAGGAAATAATTGAGTTTCGTTAGGATTTAAGATCTTGTCTGCTAGACAAAAACGTTGGCTTTGTTAACATGTGAAAATTAACAAAAGAGAATAAGATAGAATTCTAATAATTTTTGTAGAAATTAAAAATTTCCTCCCACCCAATTACATACAGACCCATTAAGTAAATTCATTCCAATGTCCCAAACCAACCTTTTCTAATAGTAATGCATCTGTGTAAACAGGGTCAACCCAAGGAATAAATAAATATTATTATTTTTTTCCTGTCTCTTCCACAGTCACATCTGGGTATATTGGTAGCAAGCCAATTATCTATCTTATAAGACATGATATCATAAGGAAGCGTATTCTGTCCATTTGGAACAACTGAAAATCATTGTAATTTTATCTTGGTGCAGGAACTTGAGATCGCACAGTGTGGGTTATGATATATATATATATATATATATATATATATATATATATATTTTACTGGGAAGAAGAGATTATAGAGATATTGGTTATCCAAGAGAGACTGGACAGGTGTTGATAGTTGCCAGGTCAATATCCATCTACTTTTTCCTTTAATATCAGAAAGCATTGAGGGATTGACAACAAGGAAACTTAAAACAACATCAAATATTTTATTGTCTCTTTTCTAGTGATATTGTAACCATATGACAAAGTATCAGTCGTACAAGCTATCATGCTCTTTTACCTCTATCTTTCTGCCAGAAATGTGGGCTTAATAGTGAGAACTCCAACAGCAATTTTTGCAACTGTGAATAAAAAGCCATGAAAACCTCTAAGATAGTTCACTTGACTTTCTTAAGACTCTGAACCAACACCAAAAACACTCTCTGTAGTCTTCTTGTTAAATGAAAAAATATGGTTAAACCACTTTTGAAAGTCTACTACATACAGCAAAATGTGAATCTTAATTGAAATATGTCCTCTCAGCTGTGCTTAAGCAATTGAGTCCTGAGCTTTTCAGGTTTTCAGTCTGAAAGAGTACACCTCTGGTGCTCTGAAAGGGAAGAGAAAGGACACCCTGTTCTCCATATAAATTAAAGAAGAGAAATCTGTGCATTTACGTGGGCCATATAAAATTTATCAAGCAATTATCTCCTAACTCCTTCCTATCCAAATTACCTGATATGCTCTCCCTACTCCTTTATTCCACGTTACTGCCTTTTCCAGGATTCTGTCTCACATCACAACATGTCTTCTGTTATTTCCTTCTTGCAAGCTAGTTTTGTTTTCTCCATCTAAACAAAATCAACAATCATTGTGTATTTCAATTCCCACTTTCCTCAAATGCATTGATTCTTCTTATCTATTACTCTTTTCTCATACTCAGTGTCTTTGTCTTTATGGGGTTTGTACTTTGCTTTTCCCCATCGTTTACTGCCATTATATAATCAAATCTAATAACTTCTTAGAGAAAGTTAAAAATTCCTGCATAGCCACACGTGAACTCAAAGTCACTGATTTTTTAGCAAACCTATAAGATAGTCAGACATCCATTCAATTTCTTTTTTTTTAAGATTTTATTTATTTATTTGACAGAGAGAGATGACAAGCAGGCAGAGAGGCAGGCAGAGAGAGAGAGAGGAGGAAGCAGGCTCCCTGCTGAGCAGAGAGTCCAATTTGGGGCTCGGTCCCAGGACCCTGGGATCATGACCTGAGCCAAAGACAGTGGCTTAACCCACTGAGCCACCCAGGCGTCCCTCCATTCAATTTCTTAACTGAGTCTCCAATGCATCCTGAGTTCTAACCTAAACCTAAGTTCTACTTCTTACACGTTGTTATATGACCAAATTCTTTCAGTTCAGTATTTTGTAACATTTAAATATTAATCAATTGATGCTTTGTCTGTGTATTTCTATGAAAATAATTTGAATACTGTAGATTTATTGATATATTTATAGATTTATAATCAAAGTTTCATCAGTTGAAGTTTTTGGAAATTTCAGATATAATGATTAACCTAAAAAAATGATTCTGCCTCAAATCCCTCTGATATCAAGGCCCAACACCTGATTATAGCCAAACCTGTGGTGGATAGTTCCATGGGAAATTGCAGTTACTTAACACTGATAGCATCTCATGTTCTCTCTCTCATTTTAGAATGTGTCTGTCCAACACAACCCCAAAGTGTAGGAGAGTAAATGTCCTCTGAGGACAGCTCTCAGTGAAGTGGAAATAAGAACAATAGATAAAATTGTCAGTTTTCAATTCTTCATGAGGACAACTTAAAGAAATTTCTCAGGACCTTTCAGTAAAAGCAAGCCTTCATTTTCTTTCAACAACAATTATATCAACAACGTACCTCTTTGACAAATTTGCTTCTTCACTGTATCACTTTCCCATTCTTTTCTACCTTGGATAATCTCCCAGATAAACTAACAGTACTCAAATACTTTGTCCTACTCTTTGCCCTCAGGATAAATGGAGCCAAAAGACTTAGATTAATATCAAGTTCTGAATGGGATCTTAGAGCTATTTCTGTCCAGATTTTCATAAACATAGGGACCTTTGAGTTATCAGGCTATAAATAAGTTCTAAATGGAGGGGGCAAAAGCAAAAAGTAGAAATTTTTTTTATGTTTGATTTTTAATCATGATTAATTGACTTTACTGATTATTACAAATACTAACATTATAAAAGTGTGCATCTTTGTAAAACAATGTCATAATGTAAGAAATAAGTTGCATAGTCCTTTGGAGAATATTAAACCAAGTGTTCAGGTGCCATCTAATTTCTTGTTTAATCCAGAACTTTGGTGTGCATTATCTTGAGGAATAGGATTTTGAAGTCCAGACAGACTAACAGAAAACAGATCCAAATGTGTGTGTTTATATTTCTGCTTTTGTTGTAAAAATCAAAGTGTGATTGCTGGTTTAAAATGGTAAAACTAATAATGTTCATGGACTCTATTATACATTTTCTAATTGTATGGGAAGAATCCAATAAACATAGAATTAATTGATTTGCAAATCCTCAAAGAGCTACAGGATCAGGTAGTGGTATGTTCTGATTCAACAGCATCATAATGAAGCATTTTATATGTGTGGCTAATGGATATTTTCATGAATGTTTGCTAGCTAGTCAGCCAATACAGAGAAATATTAGGTAGGGTAATTACTCACAGTTGTGTTTACTAAAATGAGAGAAAATTATCAAATGACACTACTAATAATAATCCTATAGCAGGCTAAATAATTCAATGATAATTACAAGTATTAATCTAGCTTTCTTCCCTGATTATGACTCTTCTCTCCTTTATCATAATGGGAGTAGCAGATTGTCTGCAATGAATTGTGAAAAACCAGCAGTGACTTTGGCAGTGAAGGCCTCCCATCAATTTTGATAGGTTAAAATGATTCTGGTTGGTCTTGAGCAAATGTGTCAATTTTTTTTTGTGTGTGTGTGTGTCATAAAAGAAAGAAGCAATAGTAAATTCTTGCTGTTATTCCATGGAGCCAATAAAATCATACTGCCAACAAGAGGCTGTTGACACCGTAAGTGTAGTTAACTGGTCTTGAAATACTACGCCTCGAAATAAAATTCCAATATTTCACATAAACCTCTTTTTTTTAAAAAAAAAAAACAAAACTAAACAAAACAAAACAAGTATACTGCTTACATTTAGGGCCCTGCTGCTGTGTAACTATTTTTGAACATGTCTACTCTAAGTGTATATATATATATTTTTTTCTGTGCAATAAAGTCATTTAGAGATAAATTTGGATTGCAAATTATTTTGGGAGAGGCATGGTATTTGTGGCTAGTCTTACAAGTAAAAAGGACTAAAAAAAGAAAGAAGAAAAAACATTTTTTATTACAGCATATGTACATCTGTCCAAAGTACTTATTTACTATAGTACTGAGTAATGTATAATACTGTACACAAAGAAAGAAGTTAAATGAGTTATAATTCAGTCGAAGTATAGCTGGCTATTTTAAAACTTACCACTGAATCCTTCTTGTATGAAAAGTGATATCTGGCAATCTGGTCCAGTTCATTACATCAGGTCATTTGTATGTTCTTATTACCATTTTGCTAGCATAGCACATTTTATAACCCAGACATTTTACAATGGAACTATGATGCATGTATTTTCAAAAGTATAGACATACATGAAGCTATGAGGTCAAAAAAGATGAATGTCCGTAGTACCATATAGACTCAACAAATAAAAGTGTCCAAGGCTCTGAGTGAGATTTATGAATATTGTGTAAGATTAGGCCAACATGTGGTTTTGATATAAATAATCTGTTCTTAAATTAGAATTACAGTCGTTGAGTACAGTGTTGAAAATGGCAGATAGATTTTAGCTATCTTTGCTCACTAGGGAAAATGGAAAAAAAATGTTTAGTTTGGTCAGATTTTCACTTAACTTCTAAAAATCTTACATTTGAGAGAACCCTTCTGAAATAAGAATCCTTAAAGACAAAACCCCTTTGGCACAAGTTTTCACGAAACTTGTTTGATGTTGTAGACAATTATATGGCACACGTACTGTTCTAGATGTTTCATGCCAATAATATGTAAGCCATACCAAGGCTACATATACATATAGAGATGTTCCTCAGCTTACAAGGGGGCTATGTACAGAGAAACACATACAAAATTGAAAATGCATTTAATACCCCTAAACTATCAAATATCATAGCTTACCTTAAGCTTATTTAAACATACTCAGAACACTTACATTTGCCTGCATTTGGGCAAAATCATCTTAAGCAAAGCCTATTTTATAACAAAGTATCAAATATCACATGCAATTTATTAAATATTACACTAAAAAAAAGAAGAATGTTTATATATAGAATGGTTGTAAGAATATCAGATGTTCACCCCTGTAATCTTCTCGCTGACTGGGAGCTGTGGCTCACTGCCCCTGCCCAGCATCACAAGACGGCACCATACCATATGTCACTGGCCCTTTTTATAAAGACCCAAATTCAAAATTCAAAGTACAGTTTCTACTGAATCACTTTCACTTTCACATCATTGCCAAATATATCATAAGTTGAATCATTTTAAATCAGGAGCCATCTGATTTGAAAGTTAAATCACCCAGTCACCCATATACACAAAAAAAGGCCTTCATGTAGGGCCATCTATGGATCTCTAAACAACATAGCATGACGTATCAACGGCAAAAAATGGAGGTGAAGGGGACAATTGCTTTGCGTCAGTACTCTGAGCAGTAACATACATGGCCTTACTCACCTAGCAGAACTCCAGAGCCAGCTGATGGCAAGGAATTTTGCAAATGTTTGCTGAACAGCTTAAGCACTATTATTTTAAAATTAGTGTGCATATCTGTTTTCTGAAGATATGTTAATTTATTTTATTGACTTATTACAAAACCAAATAATTTCCTCTTATTTAAGTGGCAGGTAAATAGAATTCTTTTTAATTAAATCAAATGGCTTTTTAGGGAAAATATACTAAAAATTCTGAATCTTGTATTGCTTATGAATCTTTTATTGGAATCCTTATCAAGTTGTATTTTTCAAGTTTTTCCTAAATAATCTTCAATGAATGAAAAAATATTTTTTTTGGATTTTATTCAAGGCTATTAACACACAATTTCACTTTGTTAAATATAGTGCTAAACGTTCAACCAAAACGTTGTGTCTTTTTTTTTCCAACACTACATCCTCCATCTACTGACTGGATTCTCTCCCCAACTAGCACATATATACCATGTCTATCTTTAGGATAAGTAAGGGTCATCTTTTATCTTTATTCTATTCCTTGTATGCTTCTGAACTTGTTGAATTTTAATATAATCACACCATAAGCATCACATATTTGATTCCCCTTTCAATAGTAAAGAGTGCACAACCAGAGCATACCTTCAAAGCTATCAATATACTTACTCTGATATATTATTTTTGTATTTTTGTAAATTAAAAGAATTAAATTATAGAACAAGAGAGTTTCAGGTGGTAGGTGTTGTAAGTTTTACCCAAACTGACTTTTGTCAAACTCGTTTTTGTCATCATATATGTCAAATAGTTTTCTCAGGTTTATTTTTAGAATATCCTTGTATAATGAATATTTACACTGATATCTAGTATAAAAATCTTGCAATTTATTTTAGAAACATTAAGATATTGAAAATCAATCTATTTCTTTAATTCATTAAAGACATTTTTGGCTTGTTTCCAGTACTTTCTTACTGGTTTAAAAAAAATGAATTTGAAGTAGTCTGAATTTCATTATTATATGGCACTTTCCCTTTGATGAATACAAAGACGATATTCTATATTAGCTATCTGAGAAGAATTCATTTTTTTAATTTTATTTATTTGTAATAGAGAGAGTGAGAGAGAGCACAAGCAGGGGGAGCAGCAGGGGGAGGGAGAAGCAAACTCCCGGCTAAGCAGGGAATGTGTTGCAGAACTGAGTCCCAGGACCCTAAGATCATGACCTGAGCTAAAGGCTCAGGCGTTTAACTGACTGAGCCACCCAGATGTCCCAATCTTTGAAGAGTTCTGTATGTTATTCCTATTCATATGAAGTTTAAAGTCTAGGTGATTAACTTACTATTTTAGTGGCTATTACATAGATAGCACTATGTTCCAGGCAGAGAGTAAGAAACAAATATTAAATCAACCATATTCTATGCATTCTAAATGAAAATAATTAATCAATCATAATAAATCCTTCTATTTATGAAATATCAACTTATAAGCTTTCTTCCATATGAACAATGCCAAATACAAGAATAAAGGGTCATCTAATACAAATAAAGGATAGAATTAAAGAATTCTGGTAAACCATTTAATTTTGAAAAATGGTGCTATATTGTTGCTGAGTTGTGGTTTTCAGTTACATAATATCTGATAAGTGTAGAAGTAACATGAGTGTTACGTGAGATGAGAAATGGTATATAATTAAGATATTTTTAAAGGTACAGATAAATACAAATTTGTAAACATAGCATTATGGAGGAATAAAAATAAATGATAGCTACACCCTCTAAAGTGAGTAAATCTTGGAAAGTTAATAGAGAATTAAAACAAGGACAGTGCAAAAAGTATGGTACATTTTTATGAAGTTCAAACAAATTCTGTGAAACCGTAGATGGACTTAAAGATACTATTATGTATCAAATATTGTAAAAATTAAGCAAGGAAGTAGCAAACATGAAATAACCAAAGCATACAAACTTGGGTAGATACAATAGGTGTGTTCATGTTCTACTTCATACAGAGATGAGTTAATAGATAAATAAAAGTAACTAGACTTTTTAGAAGTTAATAAAACTTTGCCTGTTATTTCTTAGCAATATAAAATATATGGTTTTCTAACAAAAACGCTTATCTTAAAAATATTTAAAAATAAATTTCAGGGGGGACGTCTGGGTGGCTCAGTTGGTTAAGCAGCTGCCTTTGGCTCAGGTCATGATCCCAGCGTCCTGGAATCGAGTCCCACATCGGGCTCCTTGCTCCACAGGGAGCCTGCTTCTCCCTCTGACTCTTCCTTCCACTCTGTCTACCTGTGCTCGCTCTCACTCACTCTCTCTCTGACAAATAAATAAATTAAAAATAAATAAATAAATTTCAGGGTACTCATAAGGTTATATTTACTTTTCCACTGAAGGAAAAGCTGGTTGTTGTAGTTGTAGTTGTTTGTTTGTTTTAGTCTCCTCCTAGTTTTTGTTATTTTAATGTGGAATGAGGAATGTTAGATTGAAAAGTGAATTATTTTATAGACAAAAATCATTACTTGATTCACCTCCTGGTACAGCAAATGGAACTCCTGAAAATATGCCCTTTTGCCTTATGGAAGAGTAACAGTTATGCTTACTTCTGAAACATACTTGGTGGTTGCCCTAAATAGTGACACCATAGTAAACATTTTGAATATTTGCAATTAATTTTTATAGTCATAGGGCTCCAAAAGGCACTGCTAGTATCTTCGCAGGTATTTCAATAAAGCTAAAAGTTGCCTGACAGTTTAAAAATATTAACAAGGCACAAAACATGGCAGAAGTACTGTCCTCAGATATTATTTTTTTCCATATGCTCCTGATTCCAGACATGAAAGTTATTTTTTAAAATTTTTGTTATAAAAGATTTTATTTATTTATTTGACAGAGATCACAAGTAGGCAGTCAGTCAGGCAGAGAGAGAGGAGGAATCAGGCTCCCTGTTGAGCTGAGAGCCCGATGTGGGACTTGATACAAGGATCCTGGGATCATGACCTGAGCCGAAGGCAGAGGCTTTAACCCACTGAGCCACCCTGCGCCCCCATGACAAGTTATTTTTGATAGATATATATACAATGTATTTTCCAGTTATAAGAAAAATGGTTCTGCTATTTTTAACCTTTTTAAAAAATTACATAACTTTTTTAAATTAAAATTTTATTTTTTAATGTTTTACTTTTCTTTTCTTTTTTTTAAAGGTTTTATTTATTTATTTGACAGACAGAGATCACAAGTAAACAGAGAGGCAGGCAGAGAGAGAGAGAGAGAGAGAGAGAGAGGGAAGCAGGCTTCCTGCGGAGCAGGGAGCCCGATTCAGGGCTCGATCCAGGACCCTGAGATCATGACCCAAGCCAAAGGCAGCAGCCCAAACCACTGAGCCACCCAGGCGCCCCAATGTTTTACTTTTCAATATACTACTTAGAATATAAAACCTATTCCAGTTGGTAAGAAGTTTACCGTTTAAAAAATGGTAATTTTCTCATTGTGTCTTCCCCTCTCATTGCTTTATTTTGAATAAAAAATTTCACAATAAACATAACTAATGCTTTCCTTTTGATAGTCCCTCTGTTGGTCATATTGTATATGAGCCATGACAATAAGTTTTACAAAATTTATTCATGTTTGTTGATATGTTTTATCATAACTAATTTTCCCTCCCTTATCTAGATTCCCCAGCTTTCAGACAGGTAGACACTTCAATAAACCATACCCAAGGGATGTATCAAGTACTTCTTAGACATCTCTCAGATCCTTGAGGTCTCATTTTGCTTAATATTAACAAACTTATTTTAAAGTTTATATGGAGAGGCAAAGACTCACAATATTCAACATAGTGTTGAAGGAGAACAAAGACTGAGGACTGACTTCAAAGTTTACCATAACGATAGGGCACCTGGGTGGCTCAGTGGGCTAAGCCTCTACCTTTGGCTCAGGTCATGATCCCAGGGGGCCTGGGATTGAGTCCCGCATAGGGCTCTCTGCTCAGCAGAGAGCCTGCTTCTCCTCTCTCTCTCTCTCTGTCTGTCTCTCTGCCTATTTGTGATCTCTCTCTCTCTGTCAAATAAATAAATAAAATCTTTTAAAAAAGTATACCATAACGATAATTGTAAGCAAGATATTGTAATATCACAGAAAGACTAGAATAAAGGAACAGAACATATATTATCAATTATATTTTATATTTAATATAAAAGCAAAAGCAATACAAGAGAGCAAAATACAATCTTTTAAACAAGTGGTTCTGGAGTAATGGTGAAGCTAAATGTAAAAATATAAAATAAAAATAAATAAAAAAATAATAAAATAAAATAAATTCAGGCAGATATCAGACACTCTTCACAAAAATTAACTCAGATTGGATTACAAACCTAAACATGAAACATGTAGAAGGTAATATAGAAGAAAATTTAAATGACCTTGGTTTTGGAAATAACTTTAGCTACAAAAGCACAAGCACTGAATTTAAAAATGTCTACTCTGTGAAACAATGCCAAGAGAATGAAAAGGCAAAGCACAGACTACTAAAAAAAATTTGCAAAATACACATCTGGCAAAGGACTGTTAATCAAAAATACACAAAGACCCCTTAAAACTCAACAATGGGGGAAAACCTGATTAAAAATGAGCCAAAGACATTAGCAGATACCTCACAAAAGAAAATATTACAGATGGCAAATAAGCATATAAAAAGATGCTTCACATCTTATGTCATCAGGAAAATACAAATTAAAACAAAAAAGAGACACCAGTACATACCCAGAATCCAGAACACTGACAACAGAACACGAAATGTTGGTGAGGATGTGGAGCAACAGGAATGTTCTTCCATGTCTATTGAGAATAAAGAATGGAAAACAACTTGGCAGTTTCTTACAAAACTAAACATATTCTTCCAGATGATTCAGCAGTAGCAGTTCCTGGTATTTATCCAAAGAAGATGAAATCTATACCCACAAAGATGTCTATAGCAGTTTTATTCATAACTGACAAAAGCTTGGAAGCAACCAAGATATCCTTCCATAGGTGAAAGGTCAAATAAAGTGTAGTACATGCAAACAATGGAATATTATTTAATGCTAGAGAAATGAATTTCCACACCATGAAAAGATATGGATATAAATATTTAATAAATATATGATTTTAGGCTTCTACCAGTCTATCAATAGTGTTAGTATATTTTAACAGTGAATGCTCAGCATTCATGAATTTACCTAATAAAATGTTTTGGGTTCAATATTTTAAATACTTCAACCTCTATGATTATATTCCTAATAATTTTGAATTGGGGTAAATAAACCTTAATTTTTTGTAACTTGTTTCTTATTGCAAAAAGAGCTCAATGAAATTATAGAAAATAAAAATTTACAAAAAAAAGTTTAGTTTACTATTGCCAAATAATTTAAAACTTTATCTTATATTCAAATACATATATTTTTCTAAATTGATTTATATGCTACTAAAACCAAAAACTTTTAGTTATATTAGATTTCATATCATGCAATCAATGCCAGAAAGCCATCTGGCGATGACTTGTCTTAAATAGAGTTAAGATGGGTGTTATTACAATGCAAGATGGAAACAAAGATAGTATAACAATTGAGTGTTACATAACTTTTCTGTTTTGATCAAGTTACTAATCTACAAAAGGCTTTTATCGGTGACAGACTTGGGAATTTAACAAAACTTTTAAACTAGCATGTGCGACTCATTCCTAGAAAACAACACAATCGATAACACATTATTTAGATGACATCATGACTATTTCTCCATTTGAATAAAAAAAGGTAGCAACCCCAATAAGTTTATTGAACAGGAAATGTTGAAATGCTATAATGCTCCTAAGGAATTTAATGATCCAGTCATGAATTACAAAAAAGGGATATAAATTACCAAAGTGTTTGTATAATTGTAATGTACAACTGCCCATTATCGTTCAATAGTGTCGGCTTGTACAAGAACTCTATAAAAGAACTCCACTTCTAAACCGTGGAAAATATGTTCCCTTTCCCCCTATATACAACTATTAAGCCATTCATTTAGTTTTTAAAATATCCACTTAATACAGGCTTTTTACTCATTTGAACAGGCAGCAGGGCTCTATTCTTATTGCTTACATCTGAAAGATAGACTTCTAGCGTAAGAGGTAAAGCCCATAAAGGAGCCCAATAATAACAACAAAATAGAGTTTAGTGAGCCCTTACAATCTGCCAGCTACCTTTCTGAGAATACTTCAATTAATAAAACATATAAAATACCTGACCACAAAGAGCTTACATTCTTTTGAAATATAATAGTGAAATAAACCAATAATAGAGGGGCACCTCGGTGGCTCAGTCCATTGAGTGACTGCCTTTGGCTTGGGTCATGATCTCAGGGTCCTGGGATGTAACTCCCCAGCAGGCTTTCTAGGCAGTGGGGGTGTTTTCTTCTTCCTCTGCACCCCCCTCCCAATTCTCTCTCTCTCTGTCTCCAAAAAGAAAATAACCAGTATTAGAATAATGATTGATGGTTGATGGTGATAAGTGTTACAAAGAAATACAAGAAAGGTAAAAGCCATTGGAGAATGCTGGGAGGAAAGTTAATTTTATTTTGTGTTGGGTGGTTATATCTCATTTATGAGACGTTATTTGCACAAAGACCCAGGAAGTGAAGGAGGGTGTTATACACATATTAAAGGAAAAGACTGCTCTAGGCAGAGCAAGTAAGTATATAGACTTTGTGTGAACAGCTGGTCTGTTACTTTTGAGGAAAAGCAAGGAGGCCAATGAGGAGTTCATAGTGGTGGAGAGAGGAAGAACGTATTGATGCGTGACCTTCTAGTACATTGAAACGCCTTCAGTTTTTATTTAATATGAAAGGGGAAGATACCAAAAGACTTTCGACAGCAGAATAAAATCATCTGACTTGATTTTTAGGTTAAATTGCTGTACCAAAATAAATTTGCAGGGAGAAAGGAGTGCAGTATGTGTGGAAGTGGGGTTATCAATCAAGTCAATAATTCAGGAACATATGATGGTGTTTTTAGCATGCTGGGTGGTAATAGAAGTGGTGAGGTATGGTATTTATTTTGTATGTATTTTGATGGTGAATATTCTGGTGAACAGGATGGAGTATGTGCAGGACAGACAATATCAACATTTATTTTACCTGCACAAACAGAAGTGTGGAGTCTTCATTCCCTGATATGGAGAGAACTCTGAGTTCAAATGTTCTTTCTGATTAAATGGCATAGTGATGATGAGGATTTAGTCAGACAGTGAAAGAGAGCAGTAAGCATAATGTTAAGCGGTAAGACGTTTATAATACATTTGAACATCAAAAAAACGTTGTGTTGTTGGATCATCTGTTTATGTGAGTAAATAAATAAATAAAGCTTCCTGGGGTTCTGATAGAGGTAAAGAAGACTAATATATGATCCAAAGGGGCACGTGCACCAAATGTTTATAGCAGCAATATCCACAATAGCCAAACTATGGAAAGAACCTAGATGTCCATCAACAAATGAATGATATATATATATATATATATATATATATATATATATATATATATGATAGAATACTATGCAGCCATCAAAAGAAATGAAATCTTGCCATTTCCGATGACATGGATGGAACTAGAGGGTATTATGCTTAGCAAAATAAGTCAACCAGAGAAAGACACTATCATATGATCTCCCTGATATGAGGAAATGGAGGTGCAATATGGGGGGTTTGGGGGAATAGGAAAAGAGTAAATGAAACAAGATGGGATCGGGAGGGAGACAAACCATAAGAGACTGTTAATCTCACAAAACAAACTGAGAGTTGCCGGGGGGGGGGGGGGGGGAGGGTAGGGAGAGGGTGGTGGGGTTATGAACATTGGGGAGGGTCTGTGCTGTGGTGAGTGCTGTGAAGTGTGTAAACCTGGCGATTCACAGACCTGTACCCCTGGGGCTAATAATACATTATATGTTAATTTAAAAAAAAAAGAGAGAAGAAGAAGACTACTATAAATCAAATGCTATGGTTTTCAGCAAAGAGTGTGTAATCAGGCATATTTTATTAAAGTAACCAAGTAAAATGATGGCGGAAAATTGGAAAAACAGAAAACATAAAAATCAGAGATTTTAAAAAGAGATATGGGACAGTGTAGAGAATATAGTCAATGATATTATAATAGTGTTATATGGTGACAGATGGTGGCTATATTTGTAGTGATCATAGAATAATGTATGGAGATATTGAAAACCTGAAACCAATGTAACACTGAATATCAACTATACTCAAATAAAAGAATAGTAAAAATAAAACATTTTAATTTAAAAAGATAAAAAGAGGGACAAGAATTTGAAAAGTGAATTTCAAAAAGAGTAAAGATGAGGCTAAGACATACTCTGAACCTTGAGGAAAACACCATTTTGAAAATTCTTCCCAGTTTGAGAAAACCCAAATGAATCAATACCTTAAAAGAACCCATTTTAACTGAGAGATGTAATGAATGCTCAAGAAATAATTTTATGACAGGATAATTCTTCCCTATGAAACAGCATACAGAAACCAGGGGAAACACCTGGAAGCAAAAAATAAACTATACTGAAAATAAGAATTAGGAAAAAGATAAATGATGAAAGATAAGAAAATTAGACCTGCGACAGAGACCTAGTGAAGAGAACTTTTAGCTTGTGGTTTAATGTTTTTGAGGATAATCTAGAGTTCATAACTGCCTTGAGACAGGCTGGTTGCAGGCAGTTTAGGAAGACCCCTAAGACAGGCCCTACTTTGGGCAGGTGGTGTTGGAGGAGGCCATTGGGCTGGACAAAGACAAATCCAACCATTTGACTAAAGTGTCTGTGAAGATGTTGAAGTCAGATGCAACAGAGAAAGACCTGTCAAACCTAATCTCAGAAATGGAGATGATGAAGATGATTGGACAGCACAAGGACACCATCAACCTGCTGGGTCCTGCACACAGGACGGTCCTTTGTACACTCTCATGGAATATGCCTCCAAAGACAACATACAGGAGTACCTGCAGGCCCAGAGGCCTCCTGACCTGGAGTACTGTTACAATATCAGCCACAATGCAGCAGAGCAACTCTCCTCCAAGGACCTGGTATCCTACGCCTATCAGGTAGCCTGAGGCATGGAGTACCTTGCCTCCAAGAAGTGCATACACCAAGACCTGGCCACCAGGGAATTGCTGGTGACAAAGGACAACATGATGAAGATCTCAGACTTCAGCCTTGCCAGAGATATCACCACATCAGTTACTATAAAAAGACAACCAACAGTGGACTGCCTGTGAAGTGGATGGTCTCTAAGGCCATGTTTGACCAGATCTACATCCACCAGAGTGACTTCTGGTCTTTTGGGGTGATCCTGTGCAAAATCTTCACTCTGGAAGCCTCCCATATCCTGGAGTGCCTGTGGAGGTGGTTTTCAAGCTGCTGAAGGAGTCATTTGATGGATAAGCCAATAAGTGCACCAGAGAGTTCTACACAATAATGAGGGGTGGCTGGCATGTGGTACCTTCAAGCTGCTGGTAGAAGACCTGGATCATACTGTGGCCTTGACCTCCAACCAGGAGTACCCGGACCTGTCCTTGGCCCTGGAACAATACTGTCTATGCTTTCCCAACACCCAAAGCTCCACCTGCTCCTCAGAGAAGAATTCCACCTTCTCTCATGTGCCGTTGCCCAGGGAGTCCTATCTGCCCTGACACCCAGCCCAGCTTGCCAATGGTGGACTCAAATGACTAGTATCCCTATTACTCCTGTCCAGATTCCGTCATAAGCTGTAACCCTTACCCCCCACCCTCCCTGCAAGACTCACTGCCTTCTCCTTTGTCCCTTTCCTACTGGCAGGAGCCAGCTGCCTACCTGAGGCCTTCACCCCTTGAAGTTCAGCTCTCTTCCCCTTCCTCTTCCTCCTCCTTACAACCTGCTCATGAAAGAAAGGCACAGAGAGGCAGGTACTTGCTCGTGGCTACTACTTCCTTCCCTCCCATATGTTGGACCAAGACCCCTCCCTGGCATCTGGTACTGCCTGGACATCGAGGGAGTGGGAGATGAGGCATGCCAGTGAAAGCTGTCGCAGCTTTCCTGTTTTGGTTTTGTCTGCTTAGCATAACATGTAAGACTGAGTTCTGGTGGCAGGGACCTAGTCCTTGGGGCTATAGCACTAGCGAGGGGAGGTCCACTGCTCTGGGCCTTGGCTAAGAGCAACCCCTGCTCCAGAGATATGGTGCCAAGGGCTTATTAATTTTGATACTAATTTGCTTTGCTGACCAAATACCTGGTATCAAAAGATGGGAAGGCAAAGACTGGAAGCAGTGTTGTGACCATGGGCTCAAGCCCCAAACTATGAAGAAAACACAAAGTGTATAAATCTGAGTAAGTATATATTTACACACCTCTTTAAATAGGTTGTTATCAAAGATTTAATCAATGGGTAATATGCTCCTCGTGGCTCGGAAGCATCAGTTGCCATATATTAAAAACAAAGAAAAGAGGTGTCTGGGTGGCTTCCTCCATAAGTGTCCCTTCCTTTCAGGTCATGATCCCAGGGTCCTGGGATGGAGCCCCACATCAGGCTCTCTGCTCACTGGGAAACCTGCTTCTCCTTTTCCCTCTGCCATGCTTATACTTCCTCTTCCTGTCTCTCTGTCTGTCAAATAAATAAAATATTTTAAAAAAAAAGAAACAAACAAAATGTTTTTAAAAGGTCTTTTTTTTTTTTTTTTTTTAATTTTCTAGGGGTGACTGGATGACTCAGTTGTTTAAGCAGATATTTGCCTTTGGCTGAGGTCATGATTCCAGTGTACAGGGATCCAGGCCTGCATGGGACTACTTGCACCCCAAGGAGCTTGCTTCTTCCTCTCCCTTTGCACGTGATTCCTCCCGCTTGTGCGCTTCCTCCTCTCTCTCTCTCCTCTCTCTCTCTTGCTGTCAATAAACAAAATAAAATCTTTTACTAAATAAATAAATAAATAAACCTACTTTCAGTTTAGGTCCCTTAACAAAAATTGCTACTGCTTCTTCAAAAAAAAAAAAAAGATAATTTAGAAAGATGCTTCCAGAGCTAAAAATCTGTTTTTTTTTTTTCAGGATTAAATATAGAAGTGCTTTATAAAGTAAAAGAAAAACTATGCTATATTAACACTAATCACACTATAACTTTGGTGGTTATATCAAGATAATGAAAAGTGATTTTAAAGCAAATTTCATTATCAGACATAATGATCAAGTCAAAATTACAGAAGACTAAAAGGATGAATTTATCAGGGAGTATAATAATTCTTGACTTTTAATACTTAATAACAGATTTGGGGATATATAGGGAAAAACTAAGAACAAAAATCATATAACTTCTACCTTAGAAGAGAAACAGAAAAAAGTTTCAATACCTTTATTTTAAGATTATATAGACAAATAGTCATCAAATTGGTAAGATATGTAAGACTTGAACAAAATTATCAACTAACTAGATATGCTTGATATTACAGAACACTCCCAACAACCGCAGACTACATATATCTTAAGCCATGATTTTCTTTGCAAAGGTCAACATTGATAATGTTCTAGTCATACCTCCGTGTACCAGGAAAGAAGTAGCATATTTCTTGAAAGACACAGCTATCAAAGCTCCATTGAGAAACCGTAAAGATGGAAAAGGGATTTGCAAATTATATATCTGATAATGGACATCTCCTCTGATTATTAAAAATGAATAAAAATAAAAAACCTTACTAATAACCAAACAGAGTAACCAATTTTACATGTGAAGAAATTTATTGAAGAGACATGTCACCAAAAGGATATGGATGGCTTATAAGCACATGACAAATTTCTCAACATTTAGACATTAAAGAAATACAAATTAAAATCATAATAAGACATGTTTACATATCTATTAGAATGGCTAAAATTATAAAGGCTAATTTACTTCGTCTGAGCTAGATTGAGAAGCAACAAAAAATCTAAACTGTTGTTGGCATATATCATGATACCACCACTTTGGAAAATAGTTTGAAAATTTTTTTTAAATGCAAAATATGTTGCAGTTACACAAATAGCCATTTTACTTCTAGGCATTTAACCAAGAGAAACAAACCCTATGTTCATACAAGACTTGTATATGAATTTCATAGCAGCTTTATTTTTAAGAATTGAAAACTGTGGAAATGTTCATCAATGTCCATCAATAGAGCAAAGACAAATTATGATCTCTCATTAAAGAGATTACTGTTCAACATCAAAATGAACTATTTACAATTGGAGATTCTCAAAGTAATCATGCTGAGAAAAGAAAAGCCAGGCAATGAATAGTATATACTGTGTGATTCCATGACTATAAAAAATCTAGAAAAGACAAATTTATATATAGTCACAGTCATCAAATATATTGGTGTGATTTTAGTGCCTTCTTCTGTGCTCCCATAGCTTCCTACACTTGGATCTCTGAGCATTTGTTACACCATGTGAAAATATGAACTCTTTTTCTTTATTCTGTCTTACAAGAAAAAGAATCTTTGAAATTTTATGGACATTTGTACTCTCAGTTATTAGCAGAAATTCTATCATATAGTAAATTTCCAAATATAAAAGCCAGAGTTTTACAATGACTTCTAAGCTTTTACATGATCTAGCCACTCATTTAACCTCTGTGACCTCTTTCCCTGCTACTCTTCAGTCCCTCACAGTGGCCTCCTTGCTATTCCTCAGATATGCCAGGCACGATCCAACCTTATGGCCTTCAAGATAGCCAATTCCTTTGTCTGGAGTGACCTTATTGCTGATAGTTCTGGGCAAATTCATCACCATTCCATACCTTTGTTCAATTGTCAGCTTCATTGTAACTACCCTGATCTTCCTATTAAAATTCTTAACTCCCCATCCCCTGCCTAGCAACCTTGATTTTTCTCACCCTGATCTAATTTTTTCTTTTTCCCCATTGTACTCATCATTTTTGAATGCACTATGCAATTTTTATTAAGTTTTATAGCTTTTTAATTGTCTCACCCATTATAATAAACGTTCTACAAAGCCAAGTATTTCATTTACCAGTGTAGTCTGAAGTAATATCTGCCATATAATAGGTTCAAGACACAATAGGTAAATTTCAGAAAAACATATGCTGAGAGTATACTGAATTTCATAAGTCATTTCAATATTTTTTTCCAAAAAATAAACTATGTAAAACATACCTTAAATTTACTTTCAAAATATTTTGTAGCATATAATGGACAATATACATAAGCCTTAAAGAAACAATCATATAAATAAACATTTCATACCTACTTAAATATTGCATAATACCACACTCCTAGATCCTCTCTGAATGCTCTAAAATAACCCTTCAAAGGAAATACATTTTTAAAAATAACAGATTTTTTTGGCAAATAATTTAATAAAATAAAAGTTTCATTCATCTATGTAGATCATAATAAATGTTTTAATAAGCATGAAATTATAACTCTGAAGTGTGCTAAAATGAAACCACCTGCTAAGGGTGAGAGAACAAAAATAAACATCATTTTTCCAAATAAGAGGAATTTATTACCTTTGAATCAAAGCATGTGGATTTGTTCAAACTGGCAATAAAGGAATATGGAAACACAAACCATAGAATGTCATATTTTAGATTTCTAAAAGACTTCAAAGTGAAGAGTATACATTTTTTAAATGCTACATAATGCTACATAATGACAAGATGACAGGTTGTGACAAATAGCATTTTAAAAGCTCTACTCATAATGGAACGGAAGGTGTCATTTCCCTATAGTTTTATATAGGTCATTAATTTACAATATCTAGATACAACATATTAACAAACAGATGTTCATCAAAGACTAAACATTCATTTTTAATGGAACATAATATTTTGAACTTACATCTGTCAATCATTTTTTCGATCTAACATTTATAGTCTCGCTAAACAATTTATCAGTTGTCGACAAAATTAAAAAAAAAATAGGATAAAAAGTCGTGTTTGGAAAAGTAGATTTTCTTTGAAATTTGCATTTAAATGAAAATATTTGCTGATATTTTTTAAACTTTAAATGTAATTTTATAAATATCTGACCTATCAGATGATATAAAATTTTTGGAGAAAATAGGACATATTTTTTTGATCTTGGTTGAAGGTATTAATAAAGAGCAACTGTTTGTATTATTTGTATTGTGATATCTTAGTTAATAAACATGAATAACTGGTATAAAATATGTTTTTTTTTTTATTTTATTTATTTCCTTGACAGAGATCACAGGAAGGCAGAGAGGCAGGCACAGAGAGAGGAATGGAATCAGGCTCCCTGCTGAGAAGAGAGCCCACTGTGGGACTCAATCCCAGGAACCTGGATTCATATAACCTGAGCCGAAGGCAGAGATTTTAACCCACTGAGCCACCCAGGCGCTCTAAAATATGTTTCTTTTTTTTATAGAATTATAGTTCTTGAAAAATATGGAACTAGCTGGAACTGAATGCCTCCTTCAAAGTCAGCTCTGGAGAAATTATGCAAGTGTAATATAGAACTATTTCGGATATGAACCAAAAACAAAGAAATGATGATAAATTCCTTAAAACACTCAAAGTTGCTCTTGACTGGTATGTTTCAAGCTCTATTCCTGGTTTGAGGACAGTTTTTAACAGGCCTGTCACTGTAGAAATCAGCTGGATGTTTAGAGGCTATCAGAACTGTGCAAAAACCTTGAAGGGGTAAAGACTTGAAAATTCTTTAGAGAGATCAGCTCCCTAAGGCATTATTCATCCACACATTTTCCTCCATCCAATTAAGACTGATGGATGAGGGGCACCTGAGGGGCTCTCTCATCACGTGGGTGTTGGGTTAAGCCTCTGCCTTCATCTCAAGTCATGGTCTCTGGGTCCTGGGATCCAGCCCCACATCGGGCTCTGCTCAAAAGGAAGCCTGCTTCCCTCCCTGCTTGCCTGCCTCTCTGCTTACTAGTAATCTCTCTCTCTCTCTCTCTCTCTCTCTGTGTGTGTCCAATAAATAAATAAAATCTTTAAAAAAAGGCTGATGGATGATAAATTATGTAAACTGCTCCCTCCAAATGATGCTTCTTCATAAGGATTTAAGAATTTAAAATTGTAAGAATTTAAAATTAAAACTTGATCGTAGGATTTATCTTATAGAATAACATCAAGTGAAGGCAGTTATTATTAGTTCTGAAGTATTTGTGATTCTGAATTCTTGGCCTCATTAGTAAATTTATTTTTAAATTCTCCCATGGAGTGGTGATTGGCCTTCAGTCTTTCATTGATGTACATCATTGGGTCAAATGAGATGTGTGTGCCCAGAACTATATATAATCTTCTTTGTATTTCACTGGAGATGGCATTTCTGAGTTTTGTTCAATTTAATTTGGACAGATGTTTTAATAGTTACTTCTAGAGTTGGCCCTGGAGAATATCTTCCTTTTTTTTTTTCTCTTCCCGATTCTCTGAAAAACCCTGACTAATTCACATTATCACAGTGATATCACAATTCAAGTTTTTCCAAACACTATAGCTGCAAAATAGAAGGAAGCTACTCAGAATGTAATGCTATTGTGAATGATTGATAAAGAAAACATTATTATAATTAAGCTACCAGGTTTCAATGTATTTTATTGTTGCTAAGAAAATCCTAGCATACCCAGACTTTACAGAGATTTGATGATCCTAAGAGGAGCTGAACTCATGGACCAAAATAACTATGCACATAAAAAGTACAATTACTTACCTAAAAATGATGATGTGGTTAACTTTATATGGAAATCCAAGTGTTATTGGAACAGGAATTTTAAAAAGAGCTTAGGGGCGCCTAGGTGGCTCAGTGGATTAAGCCACTGCCTTCAGCACAGGTCATGATCTCAGGGTCCTGGTATCAAGTCCTGCATCAGGCTCTCTGCTCAGCAGGGAGTCTGCTTCTCTCTCTCTCTCTCTCTCTCTCTCACTCTCTCTCTCTCTGCCTGCCCTCCGTCTACTTGTGATCTCTCTCTCTGTCAAATAAATAAATAAATAAAATCTTGAAAAAAAAAGAATGACTGTACTTTTAAAAAATAGCTTAAAAGGGGCACCTGGGTGGCTCAGTGGGTTAAAAAGACATGTAGACCAGTGGGTTAGAGTAGAGTGCCCAGATATGGACCATCAACTCTATGGTCAAAAAATCTTTCACAAAGCAGAGAAAATTATACAGTGGAAAAAAAGACAGCCTCTTCAATCAATGGTGCAGGAAAAATTGGAGAGCTATGTATGGAAGAATGACACTCAACCATTCTCTTATACCATACATAAAGATAAATTCGAAATGGACAAATGACCTCAACGTGAGGAAGGAATCTATCAAAATCCCAGAGGAGAACATAGGCAGTAACCTCTTGGACACTGGCCACAGCAAATTCTTTCAAAACATGTCCCCAAAGACAAAGGAAACAAAAGCAAAAATGAACTTTTGGGACTTCATCAAGATCAAAAGTTTCTGCACAGCAAAGGAACCAGTGAACAAAATGAAGAAACAACCCACGGAACGGGAGAAGATTTTCACAAATGACATTACAGATAAAGGGCTGATATCCAAGATCTATAAAGAACTCCTCAAACTCAACACACACAAAACAGATAATCATGTCAAAAAATGGGCAGAAGACATGAACAGACACTTCCCCAAAGAAGACATACAAATGGCAAACAGATGCCATATATGCAGGCAGAGAGAGAGGGGTAAGCAGGCTCCCCGCTGAGCAAAGAGCCTGATGTGGGGCTCCATCCCAGGACCCTGAAATCATGACCTGAGCCGAAGGCAGAGGCCTAAACCACTGAGCCACCCAGGAGACCCATATCGGGTAATTTTT
The DNA here is from genome assembly GCF_011764305.1 of Mustela putorius furo. Classification (NCBI taxonomy): domain Eukaryota; kingdom Metazoa; phylum Chordata; class Mammalia; order Carnivora; family Mustelidae; genus Mustela; species Mustela putorius. The sequence continues at coordinate 1,686,538 of NW_025421988.1, forward strand.
AATCAACGTGGATTTGCTGCATCAAATAGTTCCTTCTTCTTCAAATATAAATATAGAAATATATTGATCAAGTCACACGCATGTCTTAGGAGAATGTCATAACTTTAGTAGCAAACTTGAAATGTTGGCCATTGGTTATGATTTTTGTTTTAGTTTGATTTGGTTCGGTTTTTGTAATTTTAAAAATCCCTCCAGCCCTTGGCTCTGTCTGACCTGATTGCTTTCAGCTGTTTCTGCAACAAAGTTGTCCCAGCTGCGAAAACTCTCATTGTTTCCAGTGGCGCCACCTTCTGAACACTTTGTTAATAAAAAGCTTTTTTTTTTTTTTTTTTTTTTTTTTTTTTTTGGCTATGGTAAATGTGGAACAACAGTGAGGTATTTCAAAGAGGTGAACCACAGATAAATTTCTCTAAGGGTGGGATGAGGGTTACTCAAAAGGGAACTTGACAAGGCTTTTAAAGATATCGACAATCATTATAACATAACGTGACTGATTGTTACCGTGCTCTTAACTGGGCAAACACTTGTTGGCTTCCAAGATAGACTAACATAGTTGAGATGGTTCTAGCGGCCTGCTAGCACAGGGTCTCATGAGCCAGGGATTCTAGCCACTGGCTGTGCAAGGTTGAGACCTGTTAGTGATTCTATTTTTTCCTCTACAGAATGGGTCTTTCTACATTCCAGGTCCTTTCTACCCCAATAAATAATGCGGCGATTCTCTCAGTGAGTTGTACTTTTGTTTTAAACAGCCAACTGTCTGTTAAAAAGGACTTTTTGTTTAAATTCCTTTAAAAAAAAAGTCCTTTCAAAAAAATCTTTTTTTTTATTTTTTATTTTTTGATCCCATAGGTTTACTCTGATCCTGGAACTTTGTCATTTTGACCTTCTCTGCTGATTAAAATATTCTTCATCATCAGCACCTACTGCTCTCCACTCCTGGTGGTCTCTCGGGAAGGGGTCTTCTCTAGCTCTTCTAGCAGGAGATGGGCACTTCCCCTCTACCCCTGTTGCCAGACCAACCTTACCTATCCTGCAGGGTCAGGTCGGCCTGGCCTTTTATCTGTTGTTCTCTTCTGAGTGGTTAGTTTTTCATCGATACCGTGCTTTGCTTTTGTCAGGATTTACCCTGGTCTATCAAAACCCTTTTCTTGTACCAGTGAAGCCTAAGAAACAGTCCTGATGAGAGAACCAGGAACTCGAACAGATCATATTTATCCTGAATGTTCCGTCCAAAATGAAAAATACATTTCTGAGGAGCCTCAAGATCTCTGAGAAGGGAAGTTTCACCAACTCTGTCATGTAGGGGCATCAATTCCGATTCTGTGTCAATTTTCCTACTTTCCCAGCTAATACTTCTCTACCTCAGAAAGCCCACTCTCAACCGTTTCCTCTCTCAAAGGCAGTTGCTCTTAGAGTCTGCACATGGCACTTGGGGCCTGCTGGTCATTGGCTACTGCCCTCTGTACCTTGGGTCTAACAGCTGCGGGGCATCAAGATGAGAATGTCTCTTGTTCTAAGACTTAATATAGTTGGGTGCACATGGTAAGCAATAATCACTTATTTTGTTGATCCAAGTGTTCGACCTTTCTTTATTATTCTAGTACCACAATTTACTTGTCTAAGATTTGTTGTCCACCCCCCAATTTTATATCTCTTATGGTGGCACTCACCATGCACGTGATGACATATCCTAGTTTAACTGACAGCATTTCTCTTTCTTAGTCGAACATAAACTATAGTGCATCTTACCCTTGATGAAAGCTAGGATGCAATTAAATACTCTATTATGGTTACGATTCTGATATTTGAAATCCTCTGGTAGCTCTCTGTGCCCCCACAGTGTAGTACCTCACCTCCTAGGCATAGTATACAAACCATCTCACCCCAAGTGTTAACCCCGGGGCTCAGCCTCCATCCCCAGGTGATGCTGCCAGATCAGCTGTCGGTTGTTAGGAACTTGCTGTAGTTTCCCGAATGCACTGTGCTGCCTCCTGGCACTTTGAAACTTGACACACTCATCCTCATTCTTCGCTTTGCCCTTGTCTATCAGCTCCCCTGAAAATCTGTTCCTAAGTGGCTTTTCCCAGCTGCAACCTACCCTTGGCAGTCTTTTATCTCCCTGTGGTAAAGCCTGTCACACTGCACCATGGACATGCCCGTTGTCCCGCTGAGAAGAGTAAAGGGACAGTGAGGGCCCCCCAGCATTTGCAGCTCTAGTGCAGAGCCCCATGCCTGGCTTGCAGGAAATGCCAGATCATGAAGACAAACGGAGATCATCCTCTGGCTAAAATCAGCTCTCCTTGCCTACCGCAGGATCTGGATCAATAAAGAACAGCCAGTTATTATTGCTGTTTTTCTACGGATTTTTTCCCCATATATTTCCCAGGTCTTTACTCTTTTTATAGCACTTTAATTCAGGCTTCAACCACTTCCTATTCAGATCAGGTGAAATCATTTTCCTTCCCATACCCTCGATGTATTTCACACCTAGTAATTCTTTTTTTAAAGATCTTATTTACCCATTTGACAGACAGATCACAAGTAGGTAGAGAGGCAGACAGACAGAGAGGGGGTAAGCAGGCTCACCACTGAGCAGAGAGCCCGATGTGGGGCTCATCCCAGGACCCTGAAATGATGACCTGAGCCGAAGGCAGTGGCCTAAACAACTGAGCCACCCAGGAGTCTCCATATATGGTAATTTTTAACCAACGTGGATTTGCTGCATCCAATAGTTCCTTCTTCTTCAAATATAAATATAGAAATATATTGATCAAGTCACTCGCATGTCTTAGGAGAATGTCATACCTTTAGTAGCAAACTTTAAATCTTGGCCATTGGTTTTGATTTTTGTTTTGGTTTGATTTGGTTCGGTTTTTGTAATTTTAAAACCCTGCAGCTCTTGGCTCTGTCTGACCTGATTGCTTTCAGCTGTTTCTGCAACAAAATTGTCCCAGCAGCGAAAATTCTGATTGTTTACAGTGGCGCCCCATTCTGAACACTTTGTTAATAAAAAGCTTTATTTTTATTTTTTATTTTTTTTTTTTGGCTATGGTAAAGTGTAACTAAAATGAGGTATTTCAAAGAGGTGAACCACAGAAAAATTTCTCTAAGGGTGGAGTGAGGGTTACTCAAAAAGGAACTTGACAAGGCTTTTAAAGATATAGACAATCATTATAACATAACGTGACTGATTGTTACCGTGCTCTTAACTGGGCAAACACTTGTTGGCTTCCAAGAAAGACTAACATTGTTGAGATGGTTCTAGCGGCATTCTAGCACAGGGTCTCATGAGGCAGGGATTCCAGCCATTGGCTGTGCAAGGCATGAGTCCTTTTAGTGATTCAATTTTTTCCTCTGCAGAATGGGGCTTTCTACATTCCAGGTCCTTTCTACCCCTATAAATAATGTGGTGATTCTCTCAGTGAGTTCTACTTTTGGTTTAAACAGCCAACTTTCTCTTAGAAAGGACTTTTGTTTAAAGTCCTTTAAAAAAAAAGTCCTTTTAAAAAATTTTTTTTTTTTTATTTTTTTTAAACCCATATGTTTACTCTGATACTGGAACTTTGTCATTTTGACCTTTTCTGCTGATTAAAATATTCTCTCCAAAATGTCAGTATTTGCAGGTACTTGCACTGTAGACATTCTTTACATATTTTTTTAAAAATCCATTCACGATTTTTAGTGAAAATCCCGGGAATCTGAAAGACTACCATTAGCTATTCATCGAACAGTTACTGTCTCCACTAAGTGACAGGGTTTCAGAGAACGTGAGCTCACAAGAGATGTAGCCTATTTTCCACTTTCTGCTACCATGTTCATTTCTATGTAGTCTGAAGTAATATCTGCCATATAATAGGTTCAATAGACAATTGGTAAATTTCAGAAAAAATTAATGTTGAGAGTATACTGAATTTCATAAGTCATTTCAATATTTTTTCCAAAAAATAAACTATGTAAACAAACCTAAATTTACTTTCAAAATATTTTATAGCATATAATGGACAATATACATAAGCCTTAAAGAAACAATAATATAAATAACCATTTCATACGTACTTAAAAATTGCATAATACCACACTCCTAGATCCTCTCTGAATGCTCTAAAATAACCCTCCAAAGGAAATACATTTTTAAAAATAACAGATTTTTGGGCAAATAATTTAATAAAATAAAAGTTTCATTCATCTATGTAGATCATAATAAATGTTTTTAATAAGCATGAAATTATAACTCTGAAGTGTGCTAAAATGAAACCACCTGCTAAGGGTGAGAGAACAAAAATAAACATCATTTTTCCAAATAAGAGGAATTTATTACCTTTGAATCTAAGCATGTGGATTTGTTCAAACTGGCAATAAAGGAATATGAAAAACAAACCATGGAAAGTCATATTTTAGATTTCTAAAAGACTACAAAGTGAAGAGTATACATTTTCTAAATGTTACATAATGCTACATAATGACAAGATGACAGGTTGTGACAAATAGCATTTTAAAAGCTCTACTCATAATGGAACAGAAGGTGTCATTTACCAATAATTTTATATATGTCATTAATTTACTATATCTGGATACAACATATTACCAAAGAGATGTTCATCAAAGACTAAATCATTTTTAATGGAACATAATAATTTGAACCTACATCTATTAATCATTTTTTTCGATCAAACATTTATAGTCTCGCTAAACTTTTTATCAGTTGTCGACAAAATTAAAAAAAAATAGGATAAAAAGTCGTGTTAGGAAAGTAGATTTTCTTTGAAATTTGCATTTAAATGAAAATATTTGGTGATATTTTTAAAACTTTAAATGTAATTTTATATATATCTGACCTATCAAATGATATAAAATTTTTGGAGATTAATATAGTTTGGGGCACATGGTAAGCAATAATCACTTTTTTAGTATATCCAAGTGTTCGACCTTTCTTAATTATTCTAGTACCACAATTTACTTGTTCTAAGATATGTCCTCCCCCCCATTTTAATATCTCTTAAGGTGGCACTCTCCTTGCACTTGATGACATATCCTTGTTTAACTGACAGCATTTCTCTTTCTTAGTCGAACATAAAATATATTGCATCTTACACTTGATGAAAGCTAGGATGCAATTAAATACTCTATTATGGTTACGATTCTGATATTTGAAATCCTCCGGTAGCTCCCTGTGCCCCCACAGTGTAGTACCTCACCTCCTGGGCATAATATACAAACCATCCCACCCCAGTGTTAACCCCGCGGCTCAACCTCCATCCCCAGGTGATGCTGCCAGATCAGCTGTCGGTTGCCATGAACTTGCTGTAGTTTCCCGAATGCACTGTGCTGCCTCCTGGCACTTTGAAACTTGACACACTCATCCTCATTCTTCGCTTTGCCCTTGTCTATCAGCTCCCCTGAAAATCTGTTCCTAAGTGGCTTTTCCCAGCTCCGACCTACCCTTGGCAGTCTTTTATCTCCCTGTGGTAAAGCCTGTCACACTGCACCATGGACATGCCCGTTGTCCCGCTGAGAAGAGTAAAGGGACAGTGAGGGCCCCCCAGCATTTGCAGCTCTAGTGCAGAGCCCCATGCCTGGCTTGCAGGAAATGCCAGATCATGAAGACAAACGGAGATCATCCTCTGGCAAAAAACCAGCCCTTCTTTGCCTACCGCAGGATCTGGATCAATAAAGGACAGCCAGTTATTATTGCTGTTTTTCTAGGGATTTTTTTCCCTATTTATTTCCCAGGTATTTACTCTTTTTATAGCACTTTAATTCAGGCTTCAACCACTTCCTATTCAGATCAGGTGAAATCATTTTCCTTCGCATACCCTCGATGTATTTCACACCTAGTAATTCTTTTTTTAAAGATCTTATTTACCCATTTGACAGACACACACAAGTAGGTAGAGAGGCAGGCAGAGAGAGAGGGGGGAAGCCTGCTCCCCGCTGAGCAGAGAGCCTGATGTGGGGCTCCATCCCAGGACCCTGCAATCATGACCTGAGATGAAGGCAGAGGCCTAAACCACTGAGCCACCCAGGAGCCCCCATATCTGGTAATTTTTATTCAACGTGGATTTGCTGCATAAAAAGTTCCTTCTTCAAATATAAATATATAAATATATTGATCAGGTCACTCACATGTCTTAGGAGAATGTCATACCTTTAGTAGCAAATTGAAATCTTGGCCATTGGTTTTGATTTTTGATTTTTGTTTTGGTTTGATTTGGTTCGGTTTTTGTAATTTTAAAACCCTGCAGCTCTTGGCTCTGTCTGACCTGATTGCTTTCAGCTCTTTCTGCAACAAAATTGTCCCAGCAGCGAAAACTCTCATTGTTTACAGTGGCGCCCCCTTCTGAACACTTTGTTAATAAAAAGCTTTTTTTTTTTTTTTTTTTTTTTTTGGCTATGGTAAATGTGGAACAAAAATGAGGTATTTCAAAGAGGTGAACCACAGATAAATTTCTCTAAGGGTGGGGTGAGGGTTACTCAAAAAGGAACTTGACAAGGTTTTAAAGATATCGACAATCATTTTAACATAATGTGACTGATTGTTACCGTGCTCTTTACTGGGCAAACACTTGTTGGGTTCCAAGATAGACTAACATAGTTGAGATGGTTCTAGCGGCCTTCTAGCACAGGGTCGCATGAGGCAGGGATTCTAGCCACTGGCTGTGCAAGGCATGAGGCCTGTTAGTGATTCTATTTTTTCCTCTGCAGAATGGGTCTTTCTACATTCCAGGTCCTTTCTACCCCAATAAATAATGCGGCGATTCTCTCAGTGAGTTGTATTTTAGTTTAAACAGCCAACTGTCTCTTAAAAAGGACTTTTGTTTAAAATCTTTAAACAAAAGTCCTTTTAAAAAATATTTTTTTTATTTTTTATTTTTTAATCCCATATGTTTACTCTGATCGTGGAACTTGGTCATTAAGACCTTCTCGGCTGATTAAAATATTCATCATAAGCACCTACTGCTCTCCTCTCCTGGTGGTATCTCCGGAAGGTGTCTTCTCTAGCTCTTCTAGCAGGAGATGGGCACTTCCCCTCTACCCCTGTTGCCGGACCAACCTTACCTATCCTGCAGGGTCAGGTCGGCCTGGCCTTTTATCTGTTGTTCTCTTCTGAGTGGTTAGTTTTTCATAGTTATCATGCTTTCCTTTTGTCAGGATTTACCCTGGACTATCAAAACCCTTTTCTTGTGCCAGTGAAGCCTAAGAAACAGTCCTGATGAGAGAACCAGGAACTCGAACAGATCATATTTATCCTGAATGTTCGGTCCTAAATGAAAAATACATTTCTGAGGAGCCTCAAGATCTCTGAGAAGGGAAGTTTCACCAACTCTGTCATGTAGGGGCATCAATTCCGATTCTGTGTCAATTTTCCTACTTTCCCAGCTAATACCTCTCTACCTCAGAAAGCCCACTCTCAACCGTTTCCTCTCTCAAAGGCAGTTGCTCTTAGAGTCTGCACATGGCACTTGGGGCCTGCTGGTCGTTGGCTACTGCGCTCTGTACTTTGGGTCTAACAGCTGCGGGGCACCAAGATGAGAACGTCCCTTATTCTAAGACTTAATATAGTTTGGGGTGCATGGCAAGCAATAATCACTTTTATAGTTGATCCAAGTGTTTGACCTTTCATAATTATTCTAGTACCACAATTTACTTGTTCTAAGATTTGTCCTCCCCCACCCCCATTTTAATATCTCTTAAGTTGGAACTCACCTTGGACATGATGACATATCCTAGTTTAACTGACAGCATTTCGCTTTCTTAGTCGAACATAAAATATATTGCATCTTACACTTGATGAAAGCTAGGATGCAATTAAATACTCTATTATGGTTACGATTCTGATATTTGAAATCCTCCGGTAGCTCCCTGTGCCCCCACAGTGTAGTACCTCACCTCCTGGGCATAGTATACAAACCATCCCACCCCAGTGTTAACCCCGTGGCTCAGCCTCCATCCCCAGGTGATGCTGCCAGATCAGCTGTCGGTTGTCATGAACTCGCTGTAGTTTCCCGAATGCACTGTGCTGCCTCCTGGCACTTTGAAAATTGACACACTCATCCTCATTCTTCGCTTTGCCCTTGTCTATCACCTCCCCTGAAAATCTGTTCCTAAGTGGCTTTTCCCAGCTCCAACCTACCCTTGGCAGTCTTTTATCTCCCTGTGGTAAAGCCTGTCACACTGCACCATGGACATGCCCGTTGTCCCGCTGAGAAGTGAAAAGGGACAGTGAGGGCCCCCCAACATTTGCAGCTCTAGTGCAGAGCCCCATGCCTGGCTTGCAGGAAATGGCAGATCATAAAGACAAACGAAGATCATCCTCTGCCTAAAAGCAGCTGTTCTTTCCCTACCGCAGGATCTGTATCAATAAAGGGCAGCCAGGTATTATTGCTGTTTTTCTAGGGATTTTTTTGCCATATATTCAAGGGGTTTCTTGTTAGCCTCGGAGGGCAATGTTTTTTCTTCTGGAGGGCAGGCAGAGGGCTGCATGGTCCTTCTGGAATTTCCAAATTTGAGGGCTTGTGGCCAGGAGTTGAGGACAGAAGTTGAGAACACAAGCAGTCTTAGGTTTCTGGGCAAGGGCATGGCAGTTACGCTCTGCAGAGCTGAAACGAGATCTCATGCATCCGAAATCAGGTGAGGATCTGACGAACGCTCAGGTTGGAGTTTCTGTCCCTTATGGCCCTCTTCTTGAAGAGGTGGTGGATCACGAGGCCATGGAATTTTTCCCACAATAGGAATTGTGAGATGCTCCAAATCGTAAAGAGTCTTCTGCAGGACGATTGAGACATGTTGGTTGGCTCCAGGTCTTCCCATACAGAAGGATTCCAGGTAGGGTTCTAAGAATGGATGGTTGGGAAGCCCGACTCTCATTCCTCTTGTGTCCTAGTGACAAGACAGGTTAGATCAGCTGGATCTGGGGGAGAAACTGAGAGGGTTGAGTTGAAATGGAGTCTCTTGTGGATGGGTCCTAATGTGGGTTTGTGTCCATGGAGAACTTGGAATTAGGTAGTGGCACAGGGTCCCTGAAGGGTTCCCCTAACTAGAAGTTTTGACACAGCTCCAACGTGCAAGATTCCCACGTGGAGACGAGATTTGTTCTGATGGGTGCCTCAAGAAACAGCCATATGCTGATATTAGAATCCAGGCCTCTGAGGCGAGATGCCTGGACAACAAAGCAATGGATCCGATTAGGATCTAGGGGCCTGCTCATTCCAATTTACCTCTGGGGACATCTGTCCACGGGTCTAGGTGCAGGTAGATGCTCAGCCAGTGTCAGACCGCCCTTGTTTTTTCTGGGCAGTCAACACTATTGGGATGGCCCCGGGCACTTTGGACGTTTATCATCCTATTTCTAGTTTTGTGGCAAATGGAATGGGCAGAATTCCCAGGGACAGTCCTCAGGTTTGGCTCCAAGAACCTGTGCCTGTAGGTTTTGTGGGCCAGGGCTGTGGGGACAGTTGTCTGAAAACACAAACTCGGCTTAGGTTTCGGGTCGTAGGTATTGCCAGACTGATCTACAGACCGTGAGGAGAACTTTTCAGGATATGAACAAGGGGGCGAGTGTGAGACGCTTGCTCAAGATTTTGTCTCTGGATATTGTGTCACTGATGGCCGTGGAATGTCTGGGTGGCCTCATGGGCCATGGACAAGTCTTCCTCTCTGGGCATTTGGCCTGATCCCAAGAGTTTGGGGTTATTCTTTGAGGTGGGAGGAGTCGTTTTTTTTTGTTTTTCCCTCAGGTGTCCCACCAAAAGAGTTTCCAGAGCAGAGCCCTGGGGAGGGGCGACTGGACAACCAGAAAGCTGGTTAAAACTTGGGGCCTAGGGGCATGGCAAGCCCATTATGACGTCTAATGGTCCAGCCACTGAGAGGACTTACTAGAGGACAGGACTCACGCTGAGGGTCACAATGCGTGTTTGTGCCCTCTTCGTACTCAAGCATGGGCGGGGCCTCATGGTGAACGCTGGTTTCTCCTACACTGAACGTGGGACAACATGCCAACCACAAGGTTTCTTGCCATAGGGAAGGAGGAGTTCTGATTTTTGCATCACATTCACCGCTTGGCGGGGTGTGGAGTTAAGGTCTATGTTCTGAAGCCTGAGAAGCTAGGTTGGGAATAGATGACGAGCTAAGGCCATGGCGGGTCTGTTGTGCTCAGATGCGGTCAGCTGTCTGGGTGTTGGTCAGGAAGTCCGGGATCAGGCTGTGTCAGACAGTGTATTAGTGCCCAGATTTGTCGATATAATTTGTGTACAGAAGGGTGCCGTGTAGGTCTATCCTCATTTGGGGTGTCTGGGAAGCTCCATTGGGCAAGATTTTGTTTTTTTTTCTGGAGGGCAGGCAGAGTGCTGCCTTGTGGGTCCAGAATTGCCAAACGTGAGGTCTTGGGGGCCAGGAGTGTGAGGACGGACATTGGAGAACAGAAGTTTCACATAGGTTTAAGGGCGAGGGCAAGGCCGGCACACTCTGCAGAGCTGAATCGAGATGTCATGCATCTGAATTCAGGGCGAGGATCAGACGTTGGCTCAGGTTGGAGTTCCTGTCCATGATTTCCCCTTCAGAAAGGGGGTGGGGGCTTCAGAAAGCCATCACGGTTTTCCCACGTTGGGAGTTGTGAGATGCTCCAAAACGCAAGGATTCCTTCTGCAGGACATTTGAGACCATTCGGATGGGTCCAGGACGTTCCATATGGAACGACGCCAGAGCAGGGTTCTAAGGGCGGAGCCCTGGGCAACCCACCTCGCATCTCAATTGTCTCATAGGGACAAGACAGGTTCTATCTGCTGGCTCTGGGGGAGCAACCGAGAAGCCAGAGTTGAAATGGACTCTCCTGCGGATGGATCCTAATGTGGGTTTGTGTCCATGGAGACCTTGGAAAGGGGTGGTGGCACCGGGCCCTGAAGGATTCTCCTAACCGGAAGTTTTGACACAGTTCCAGCCTGCTATTTTCCCATGTCGAGACAAGATTTGCCTCCGGAAACCCCCACATGCTGGTATTTGAAAACACGCCTCTGTGGAGAGATGCTTGGAAACCAAAGCAATGGATCCGATTACGGCCTAGGGACCTGTGAGGTTCAATGTACTACCCTGGTGACATCCAACTACCGTATGAGTGGAGGTAGATGCTCAGCTGTTGTCAAACGCCCTTGTTTGTCCCGGGCGGCCTACAAATTGGGATGGCTTCAGGGACTGTGGAGGTTTCTCCTAATTTGGAGGCGTGTGGTCAAGTGAATGGGCAGAATTCCAGTGGAGTGGGCAGGCACAGACCTGATGTGTGGCTCCAGGGGCCCCAGCCTGGAGGGTGTGTGGGCCAGGAGTGTGGGGATAGAAGTCTGAAAACACTAACTCGGCTTACGTTTGGGGACATAAGTATGGCAGGTCCGATCTACAGACCGTGAGGAGAACTCTTCGGGATATGAAGAAAGAGTTAGTGTGAGGATTATTCAGGCTTTTGTCTCTGGATTTTGTGTCAACAATGGCCGTGGAATGTCGAGGAGGCCTCATGGGCCATGGACAAGTCTTCCTCTCTGTGGATTCGGCATGAACCCAATTGTTTTGGGTCCATCTTGGGGATGGGAGGAGTCCTTTCTGTTTGGTTACCTCAGGTGTCCCACCAAAAGAGGGATTTCAAAGCAGAGCCCTGGGGAGGGGCGAATGGACAAACCGAACTATGGTTATTTCCAGCCACTGAGAGGCCTTCCTTGAGGACAGAACTCACGCTGAGGGTCACATGTGTGTGTTTATGCCTTCTAGGCGCTCAAGCATGGGCGGGAATCATGGTCCACACTGTTGCTCCTACACTGAACGTTGGGCTCCATGCCAACCACATGGATTCTTGCCATGGGGAAGTAGTAGTTCTGATTTTTTCATCTCTTTCACTGCTGGGCCGTGATTGGAGTTAAGGTCTAGGTTGTGTAGTCTGAAACCCAAGCTTGGGAAGAGATGACGACTTAAGTCCATGTCAGGTCCAACGTGCTCAGTGTGGAGCCAGCTCGCTGAGTGTTGGTCGGGAGGTTCAGGCCTAGGCTGCGTCAGACCAGGCATTAGTTTTCAGGGTATATTGTATAATTGGGGGAGAGTCGAGTGCCGTGCAGCTTGATCCTCATTTAGCGTTTCTGGGTAGCCCCAAGGGCAACGTTTTTCTTCTGGAGGGCAGGCAGAGTGCTGCTTTGTGGCTCCGGAATTCCCAAACTGGATGCCCTTTGGGCAAGGAGTGTGAGGACAGAAGAATAAGAACACAAGTTAGGCGTAGGTTTCGGGACGAGGGCACGGCAGGCACTCTCTGCAGATCTGAATCGGGACTTCCTGCATCTGAAGTCAGGGAGAGGTTCAGACCTAGGCTCAGGTTGGAGTTTCTGTCCATTATGGCCCTTTCTTGAAGGGGGCAGCATCTCGAGGCCATGGAGGTTTACCCAGGAGGGGAGTTGAGATATGCTCCAAGCCACAAGATTTTTTTTCTGATCAACAATTGAGATATGTTCGATCGCTCCAGGATGTTTCATACGGAACGACAGCAAAGCAGGGATCGAAGGATAGAACCCTGGGCAGACTGCTTCGATTCTAACTGTCTCCTAGTTAATAGACAGTTTTGATATGCTACCTCTAGGGGAGCAACGGAGGGGGCTGAGTTGAAATGGACTCTCCTGCGGATGGGTCCTAATGTGGGTTTGTGTGCATGGGGACCATGGCACGGGGCGGTGGCACACGGACCCTGAATGCTTCTCCTAACCAGAGGTTTTGCGTCATCTCCAAAAGACAACTGCCCATGCGGAGACTAGTCTTTAATCCTAACCCGCCCTTGGAGCTGAGATTCACATGGCCAACTGCCTGCAGCATATTTCTCCATGAATATGTAACAGGAGTCTTATTTTCACCATGATATTATCCTGCTCCCTCCTCAACCTGCTCCTGTCCCAGTCTCCCCATCTTAGTAAACAGCATCCCCACCTCCTACTGGCTAAAGCCTCAGCCCCTGGGATAAATTCCCCCTTTCCCTTTTCTCGTATCTAATCCATCAGCAAAACCAACTGATTTGACCTCCAAAACAGAAGTCAGACTTGCTCACTGCTCTTTATATCCACTGCTCCCATTTGAATCCAAACCCTGAATTTTTTTTTTTTTTTTTTGCACTTCAGACACTGTTAACAGTCATTGGTCCCACGACTACACCTACACAGATATTTTACAAGATCGCTAATCACCACCAAGTTGCCAAATCCAATGATTAACTTTCAGATCCAAGTGACCCAACCTGTCAGTCCTATAGACATAGAACTCCCTCCACTTCTCTGGAAATATTCTATCTTTTTCATCGTGATGTTGGCTCTCCCTTCCTCTTCCACACTGGTCAGTGATGATGGCTCCTTTCCTGGCTGGGTTTTGTTGAGCTTCCTGACCTTTAGACATCAGTCCTGTGCTCTGGGACTCGGAACTTCTGCTTGAGTTTTCTGTTGTGTTAAAAAAAAAAATTCAGCTGAATACATTTTAAAGAACCTATTGGCTTTATTCAATGTTTCACGAAATGGGCAGCATCCTGCTTGCAGACTGAAAGGAGCTCGGAGGAGCAGTACAAAATGAAAGACTTTTATAGGCAGAAGAGAGGAGGAGCAAGGAAGTCACGTCAGGCAAACAAGGCAGGTTGGTTATGGCCAGGTGACTTGGCTTCTGGGGATGGCAGGGGTCCGAGGGAGTGGGGATCAGGTGGTGTCTGTTTGCCTGGGCTCAGATTCCATTTCTGAGACAGCTGAAATCATAATTAAGTCTGATTTGGGGGACATGGGGCTTAGCATAAGCAACTCCATTTTGGGCCTCTTGTTTTTTTTTTTAATAGTTACTTCATAACAAATAATAACAAGTTTAGTAACTTTAAACAGCTCACTTTACTATCCTACCATCTCTAGCTGTCAGGAGGCCATACACAGCTTAACCAGGGTCCTCGGCTCTGGGTTTAACTAAAAGGAGGAGAGAAGGCACCCACCAAGCTGTGTTCTCACCTGCAGGTTCCACTAGGGAAGGCTCTGCTTCCAAACTCACTTGGGTTGTTGGAAGAACTCATTTCCTTGTAGCTGTGTGATTTGGGGGGCAGCCCATGCTGGGGTGGGCCAGGGAGATTCTCCAGGCTGTTAACTGGAAACCATCCTCAGCCCCCAGAGTCTGCTTGCGGTTTCCTGCCATATAACTCTCTCCACAGGTGATTCTGAGCTTGGCTCTTTGCTTCTTCAAGTCCAGGACAGCCTCTCACTCCAATCAGTAAAACAGTCTGACTTAATATAATGAGATCATAATAGTGACATCTTCTTACCTTGCCAAATTCTACTGGTTAAAAGCAAGTCCTAAGTCCCATACACACTCCCATCCATACTCACAGGACAAATACCGGGGGACAGATATCATGAAGCTGACTTATCATGTTGCCCAAACACACCTCTGTCCATACTCACTGCGTAGGTAAGCCCACTTCTTCTCAGAGCTTGAACCCTATGTCCTAGCGGTGCTCATATTTGTGCCTCCAGCCTGGACCTCACCCATGAATGCCAGACTCGTATGTTCAGCTGCTGGTTGAGCATCCCCATGTGGATTCAGCCACCATCTCCAGAAACAAACACCTGTTGCCCATCAAACTTGCTTCTCCTGTCGTCTTTTCCATGTTAGCAAGTGGTAACGTCACTGTTCCAGGGCCTCGGGCCCCCAAAATTGTAAAATCATCCCATCTCTTGTCTTTTCTGCACACTCCACACTTAATATATTTACAAATCCTGCATGTTTTGTCTTCAATATACACCCAGAATCTCCCCCCTTCTCCCACCCCTGCATCTACTGCTCTGGTCTGGGCCAATACCCCTTCTCACCCAAATCGGTGGTCCTCAACCAGGAGAGTTTTGTGTACCTGCTCCCCCCCAGGGGATTTTGACAGAGTCTGGACACACTTTTCGTTGTCACAACTTGAGAGTGGGAAAGGGCGCTCCTGCGATCTAGTGGTCAGTGCACAGGACAGCTCCCCATAACAAAAATGAATGTGGCCCCAAATGCCAGCAGTATAGAAATCTCAGTCTACATTAATGCAAGTAGCATCCCCACCCCACAACCCCACAAGTCCGTTCTGCACACAGCAGCCTGAGTGATTCTTTTCTTTTCTCTTTAAGATTTTATTTATTTATTTGACAGATCGAGAGAGAGATCCATGTAGGCAGAGAGGCAGGCAGTGGGAAAGGGATGAGCAGAGAGCCCAATGCGGGGCTCGATGCCAGGACCCCGAGACCATGACCTGAGCTGAAGGCAGAGGCTTAACCCACTGAGCCACCCAGGCGCCCCGATCCTTTTCTAATCTAAATCAAGTCAAGCCTCTTCAAAACCATCCAAGCTCTTCTCATCTGGCACAAAGTTAAAGGCAAATTTTTACAATGGCCTTGAATACTTTATGTGATCTGACCCCACTACCTTCCTTACCTACCTCCTACTGAAAGACCCCTCTCCCCTTGCTAAAGGCTTGTTTAAATAACCTGAAGTCCCCACAGCACCCCCTCTCCCCTTGCTGAAGGCTTGATTGTCCCCATAGCCAGATGGAAACACATACCAGGATGTCTATTGTCTGTGATCACCCGGTCTGTCAAAAGAAAAGACAAATGAGGAATAGAGTGTACCTGGGAATTTCCAGAGTGCTGAGGCAAGGCCCGCCAGAACAAACGGCTGAGTCCTTGCCTTAAACCCAACGCCTGACTAATTAACCAATCAGATCCCTGTAACCATGCATCTGCTTCTGTAAGCTTGCTTCCCGCTACCCCAACCCTTCCTATATAATCTGCTCCCCAACTTAGCCTGGCGCGCTCAGCCCACAAAGGCTGATGCGTCCGCAGGCGCCTGTGTAACCAATAAACCTCTTGCAGTTTGCATCTAGTGGAGGCGTGCTGTTTGATTCTTGGGTGTGGCTCCAGGCTCTTTCACTACCACTTGCCGTCTTGCTCATTTTTTGCCCAGCATTATTGGTCGCTGTGTCATTCTTTAAACACACCAGATGTGCTCCCACCTTGGGCTTACTGTTTGCTTTGTGTGGGATGCTCTTCTCCAAACAGCACAACTGCTCGTTCCTTAATTTCCTCCAAGTCTTTCCTCAAATGAGGTAGACTTCCCTTACACAGTACCATAGAAAATTCCAACCTGCTCCCCTAAACCCCACACCCCATGTCCACTCACTCAGCTTAGTTTCCTTCCTACACCCCATCAACCCCTGATATGTATGTATATTTATTTGCTTCATTTCTCACTCAACAACTAAAATGAAAACTCCAAGAGGACATCAAATTCATTTTGTTTCTTGTTAACTATTCTGTCTTTAGGGTTTAGAACAGTACCTGACACATAGTAGATGTTCCATAAATATTGGAGAATGATTTGTTACTATTTTTGCCTTTTCTCTATCCATTCTTTACACAGCAGCCAAAAATGACATTTTAAAAATGCAAAAGAAATCCCGTGACCACCCTCCACCCACCAGTGTAAAACCCTTCAATGGCTTTTCATTGTGCTCAAGCCACAGCTGACATTCTACAGCCCAGGCCAGATTAAGATTTCAGAGTTCTTAATCACTGGAAGGACGATGGTGTTGTCACCACCAGAGATATTTAAATATTTTTGAAGATTAGATCCCAAAGTAAGTGTGCTAAAAGCCTAGCAATATCCGATTTCACAAACTCAGATTTCATAAAGTCTCATTAGTCTTCTCACCTTGTGTAAGTTTAATCTTTCCCCCTTTTCTCTTCTGTTTCAGGCACTCACCATACTTTGCCAGAATGACCATAACGGCCTTCCAACCTGTCATGTCATCTTCAGGAATATGCCCCTTTCCCTCCCCTCCTCACACCAATTCATCCTCTAAACTTATTCAAAGATAATCACTCTAAAATGTGCATCTCACTGTGTCCTTCCCCTACAGGAACGTAATCAATAGCTCCTAAGGACGTGTGAATTTCCTTGGTGTGGTATTTTTACAAGACCCTTTGCTTGCAAGTGGCAGCAATCCAAAGAAAACTGGAGGAACCAAAAGGGAAAAGCAAGCAAACAAACACAAAACAAAGGAATGTCCAGGATCCTGTAGGTATGGATACCACAGAAGTTCATAAAAATCCAAAAGAAGATGGGGCACCTGGGTGGCTCAGTGGGTTAAGCCTCTGCATTCGGCTCAGGTCATGATCCCAGGGTCCTAGGATCGAGCCCCACATTGGGCTCTCTGCTCTGCAGGGAGCCTGCTTCCTCCTCTCTCTCTGCTTGCCTCTCTGCCTACTTGTGATCTCTGTCAGATAAATTTAAAAAAACTTTTTTTTAAATCAAAAGAAGAGCTGCAGAACTAAAATTTCAGAATCAAGAACAGGGACTGGAAACCGGCAAAACAGTTTTCTATTTGTCCATGTCTCATGTTTACTAGTCTCCATATGGCTGCTTTCTTCTCTGGTCAGACTCTTCAAGTGTCCAGGAAGATGGCCATGGCCAGCTCCTGAATCCCATCCAGCAAGGCCAGTCACTCGCCTAAAGAGAGAACTTTGTCTTCCTGTCATTTACATATCAATCCCAGGGAGACTCTGATTGGTCCTATTGGTGTCAGGTGGACTAGACACTATATGGGTTTATATGTGTGCCCATCCTCCTCCAGACTGCAGAAGCACAGGAGAAATTTTTAAAATTAACATATAATGTATTATTTGCCCCAAAGGTGCAGGTCTGTGATTCATCTGTGTTACACATTTCACAGAACTCACCGTATCACATAACCTCCCCAATGTTCATAACCCAGCCACCCTCTCCATAAACCCTCCATCACCGCAAACTTCGGTTTGTTTTGTGAGATTAAGTCTATTATGGTTTCTCTCCCCCCATCCCATCTTGTTTCATTTTTTCCCTCCCTACCCATGACCCCCTACCCTGCCTTTCAAATTCCTCCTATCAGACAGATCATATGATAATTGCCTTTCTCTGAGTGACTTACTTCACTTAGCATAATACCCTCTAGTTCCATCCAGGTCATTGCAAATAGCAAGATTTCATTTTTGATGGCTGCATAGTATTCTGTGTGTGTGTGTGTGTGTGTGTGTGTGTGTGTGTGTGTGTGTGCCTCTGGGTGTCTGTGTGTCTGTGTGTAAAGAGGACCTGGCCATACCATCATGGGTGGAGATGCCCCAAGCAGGATGAGGCTGATGAGGGTTTCGATGGGCAAGTTATGTTCACACCCCAGTTTAAGGCTGGTTAAGTGGGATCGGGTGGAGGGTCTACACCCTTCTGCCCAGGGTTTATCCTGAGACCCTGAACAGATGGGTCCATGACCCAGGAGCGGGGCTCACCCTAACAGTAACCATTAACCCTGACCCTGACACTAACTGTGAGCCTGCCCCAAACCCTAACCCAAACCCTGACTCTGACCCTAAACCTGTCTGTGATCCTGACCTGAACCCTAAACCTAAACCTAAGCCTGACACTCACACTGATGTGGACCCTGAACCTAAACATAACGTTGATATTACTGTTACCAAGACTCAAACCTAACCATGACCCTGACCCTGACCCTAATCCTAAACCTGACGCTGACCTAACCCTGACCCTAACCCTAACCCTGACCATGACTATGAGCCTAACCCTAACCCTAAACCTAAAGGTTACTCTAACCATGACCCTAATACCGACCCTGAACATAAACCTAACGCTGACCCTGACCCAAACACTAACCCCTACAATAAACCAAACCCTAACCCTAACCTTATGCTGTCTAACCCTAACCCTAATTATAACCCTACTTCTAACTCTAACCCTAACCCAATCCCAAACCGTACCGCCAAAACCTAACTGTGACACTGAAACGAACCTTGACCCTAAACCAAAGCCGGACGCTAAACCTAACCCTGTCCATGACCTTCACCTGAACACGACCCTACAACTAACCCTGACCCAACTGTGAGCCTGACGCTAACTCTAACCCTAAACGTAACCCTGACCATGACACTAACACGGGCCCTGACCCGAAACCTAACGCTGAAACTAACCCTAAAACTAACCCCTAACATTATCCCTGAAATTGACACTAAACCGGTCTAACCCTCCACATACCTCTAACCCTAACCCTAACCC
Organism: Mustela putorius furo; assembly: GCF_011764305.1. Classification (NCBI taxonomy): domain Eukaryota; kingdom Metazoa; phylum Chordata; class Mammalia; order Carnivora; family Mustelidae; genus Mustela; species Mustela putorius. The sequence goes on from NW_025421988.1 coordinate 1,705,642, forward strand.
CACTTTAACAATAATCCTGACCCTCTCCCTGACCCTGATCATAACCCTAACTCTGAACTTTGCCTATGTCAGAGCTTAACCTTAAACCTGACCCTGGCCTTGACTGTAACACAGACACTAACCCTGAATGTAAACCTAACTCAGACCCAATCCGTGATCCTGAACAGAATCTTAACCCTTAAGCTAACCCTGATCCTGAACCTACTCATAAAACAAAACCTGAACATAAAGCTGACCTTACCTATCCATGAACCTAACCCTGACCCTGACCCTAACCCTGACACTAGACCTGTCCCAATCCTAACCCTGAACCTGATATGAACCTTGCCCCCAAACCAAAACTTGAACCTGACCCTAAACCTGACAATGACCCTGAACCTGACACTAAACCTAACCGTCACCCTACACTGACCCTGACCCTGTCTCTGATGGTAACGGTAACCATGACCCTACTGTGAGCCTGAAACTAAACCTAACCATGAACCTAACCCTAACCCTGACCCCTACCCTAAGCCTTCCGCTAACCCTGACCCCAATGACGTCTAACCATAACCCTGATCCTAAGTCTTTCTTAACCCTAACCCTAACACTAACCTAGTCTAAACCCAGCTCTGTTGCCTCCAGCGGGGACAACAACTGCACCCAGGGCTGTCAGGGGCTGGGGGGAGGCTGTATGGGGGCCATTGGATTGGCACTGCATTGAGTGGAGAGTGAGCATTGAGCAGTTAGGGGAACGGCGGCTCAGGGAGCTCTGGTACAGCAGGAATTTCGGTAAGGAGCCCCCAGGCAGTGGTGACCTCACTTCCCTGACGACAGAGCCCAACGGAATTGGAACCCACGTATCCAGGCTACCCATTACAGAGAAACCCCCCCTGCCCAGCTCATTTCTAGGCACATCCTAAAGGAAGCGACATGTTCTTCTGCTGTACTGAAGCCGAGAGGATGTAGGGAGAAGAGAGCTCGGCCGCCAGACACGTCCCCTCCCTGGCCAGTCATATCAGGTTTCCCCAATGCATCAGTAGCATTTAGGCTACTAAAATCAAAAGGTGACACCAGGGGACTCAGAGTCAGAGAGTCCCACACCTTCTGATCAACCAGTGTAGCCCTAGGTCTCCTCCCCATCTCTGTATGTGCGTGCGTGTGTGTGTGTGTGAGTGCCTCTGGGTGTCTGTGTGTCTGTGTGTAAAGAGGACCTGACCATGCCATCGAGGGTGGAGATGCCCCAAGCAGGATGAGGCTGATGAGGGTTTAGATGTCTGGTGGGCAAGTTATGTTCACACCCCAGTTTAAGGCTGGTTAAGTGGGATCAGGTGGAGGGTCTACACCCTTCTGCCCAGGGTTTATCCTGAGACCCTGAACGGATGGGTCCATGACCCAGGAGCGGGGCTCACCCTAACAGTAACCACTAACCCTGACCCTGACACTGACTGTGAGCCTGCCCCAAACCCTAACCCAAACCCTGACCCAGACTCTGTCTGTGATCCTGACCTGAACCCTAAACCTAAGCCTAAGCCTGGCACTGACCCTGATGTGGACCCTGAAGCTAAACCTAACATTGAAATTACCGTAACCTAGACTCATACCTAACCCTGACCATGACCCTGACCCTAATCGTCACCCTGATGCTGACCTAAACCTGACCCTAACCCTAACCCTGACGTGACTGTGAACCTGACCCTAACCCTAAACCTAAAGGTAACTCTAACCATGACCCTAATACAGACCCTGAACCTAAACCTAACGCTGACCCTGACCCTAACACTAACCCCTACCCTAGGCCAAACCCTAACCCTGACCTTACGCTGACTAACCTAAACCTAACCATAACCCTACTTCTAACTCTAACCCTAACCCCAATCCCAAACACTACCGCCAAAACCTAACTGTGACACTGAACCGAACATTGACCCTAAACCAAAGCCTGACCCTAAACCTGAACCTGGCCCTGAACTTCACCTGACCTGACCCTGACCCTAATCCTAACCATGACCCTAACACTGACCACTACACAATCCTGTCCCTGACCCGAATGTGGACTTTAAACCAATACCTGAACCTGACCCTAAACCTGACACTGGCGCTAAACTTCACCCTGACCTGACCCAGACCATGACCATAAACCTAACCCTGACCCTAACAGTGACTCCGACCCGGACCTGAACAACAAACCTGACCCTGACTGTGAGCCTGACCCTAACTCTAACCCTAAATGTAACCCTGACCCTGACACTAACATGGGCCATCCCCCGAATCCTATCGCTGAACCTAACATTAAGAGTAACCCCTAACCCTACAACAGACCCTGATCCTAACAAGTTCTAACCCTAACCGTCAACCAAACGCTAACCCTAACACTAACCCTAAACTTTAACAATAACCCTGACCCTATACCTGACTATGATCATAAGCCTAACCATGAACTTTGCCTATACCAGACCCTGACCATATACCTGAACCTGGCCCTGAGCCTAAACCTAACCATGACCCTAACACTGACCACTACATAACCCTGTCAGTGACCCGAATGTGTACTTTAAACCAATACCTGATCCTGATGGTAAACCTGACACTGGTCCTAGATTCACCTTGACCCTGTCCCAGGCAAAGACCATAATCGTAACCCTGACCCTAACAGTGACCCAGACCACGACCCTAACAATAACCCTGATACTGAATGTGAGCCTGACCCTAACTCTAACCCTAAACGTAACCCTGAACCTGACACTAACACGTGCACTGACCTGAAACCTAATGCTGAACCTAACCCTAAAACTAACCCCTAACATAATCGCTGACACTGACCTTCACCTGGTCTAACACTAACTCTCAACCTACCTCTAACCCTAACCCTAACCCCACTTTAACAATAATCCTGACCCTGATCATAACCCTAACTCTGAACTTTGCCTATGTCAGACCTTAACTTAAACCTGACCCTGGCCTTGACCTTAACACTGACCCTAACCCTGAGTGTAAACCTCTGACCCAATCCTTAATCTTAATCAGAATTGTAACCCTAAAGCTAACCCCGATCCTGAACCTACTCATAAAAAGAACCTAAACATAAAGCTGACCTTACCATAACCATGAACCTAACCCTGACCCTGACCCTAACCCTGACACTAATCCTGTCCCAAACCTAACCCTGACCCTGACATGAACCTTGCCCCCCCAAAACCAAAACCAGAACCTCACCCTAAATCTAACCATCACCCTGAACCTGACCCTAAACCTAACCTAACCATCACCCTAACACTGACCCTGACCCTGACTCTGACAGTAACGCTAACCCTGACCCTGCTGTGTGAGCCTGACCCTAACCCTAACCATGAACCTAACCATAACCCTGATCCCTACCGTAAGCCTTACGCTAACCCTGACCCCAACGACGTCTAACACTAACCCTAACACTAACCAGGTCTAAATCCAGCTCTGTTGCCTCCAGCGGGGACAACAGCTGCACCCAGGCCTCCCAGGGGCTGGGGGGAGGCTCTATGTGGGTCACTGGATGGGCACTGCCTGAGTGGAGTGTGAGCCTGAGCAGCTTGGGGACCGGCGGCTCAGGGAGCTCTGGTGGTACAGCAGGATGTTCGGTAAGGAGCCCCCGGGCAGTGGTGACCTCACTTCCCTGACGACAGAGCCCAACGGAATTGGAACCCACGGATCCAGGCACCCCATTACAGAGAAAACCCCCCTGCCCAGCTCATTTCTAGGCACATCCTAAAGGAAGCAACATGTTCTTCTGCTGTACTGAAGCCGAGAGGATGTAGGGAGAAGAGAGCTCGCCCGCCAGACACGTCCCCTCCCTGGCATGTCATATCAGGGTTCCCCCAACTCCTCTGGCCCTTTGCCTAATAAAATCAAAAGGTGACACCAGGGGGCTCAGAGTCAGAGTGTCCCACACCTTCTGATCCACGGGTATAGCCCTAGGTCTCCTCCCCATCTCACTGTGTTTGTGTGTGTGTGTTTGTGTGCGCCTCTGTGTTTCTGTGTCTGTGTGTAATGAGGACCTGGCCATGCCATCGTGGGTGGAGATGCCCCAAGCATGATAAAGCTAATGGGGGGTTAGATGTCTGATGGGCAAGTCATGTTCACACCACAGTTTAAGGCTGGTTAAGTGGGATCGGGTGGAGGGTCTACACCCTTCTGTCCAGGGTTTATACTGAGACCCCGAAGGAATGGGTCCATGACCCAGGAGCGGGGCTAACCCTAACAGTAACCACTAACCCTGACCCTGACACTGACTGTGAGCCTGCCCCCAACCCTAACCCGAGCCCTGACCCTGAACCTGACCCTAACCATGACCATGATCCCGACCTGAACCCTAAACCTAAAGCTAAGCCTGACACTGACCCTGATCTGGACCCTGGACTTAATCCTAACTCTGAGATAACCTAGCTATGACTCATCCCTAACTGTGACCCTGACCCTGACCCTAATCCTAACCCTGATTCTGACCCTACACTGACCCTAAACCTAACCCTGACTGTGACTGTGTGCCTGACCCTAATCCTAACCCTAAAGGTAACCCTAACCCTGACCATAATACGGACCCTGAACTTAAACTGAACGCTGACCCTAAACCTAACACTAACCCCTTCCATAAACCAAAACCCTCACCCTGACCTTATGCTGTCTAACCCTAACCCTCACGATAACACTACTTCTAACTCTAACCCTAACCCCATCCCAAACTTTTCCCATAAACCTAACTGTGAACCTGAACCGAACATAAAGCAAAGCCTGAACCTAAACCTGACCCAGGCCCTGACCTTCACCTGACCCTGACCCTGACCCTAATCCTAACCATGACACTAACACTGACCACTACATAACCCTGTCCCTGACTCGAATGTTGACTTTAAACCTATACCTGATCCTGACGCTAAACTTGACACTGGCCCTAAACTTCACCCTGACCCAGACCCAGACCATGACCATCAACCTAACCCTGACCCTAACAGTGACCCCAACCCAGACCTGAACACTAAACCAGAACCAACTGTGAGCCTGACCCTTACTGTAACCCTAAATGTAACCCACACCCTAACAATAACACGGGCCCTCTCCCGAATCCTGTCCCTGAACCTAACCCTTACTTACACTAACCCCTAACCCTACCTCAGACCCTGACCCTAACCAGGTCTAACCCTAATCCTCAAACTAACTCTAACCCTAACACTAACCCTAAACTTTAACAATAACCATGACCCTACACCTGACTATGAACATAACCATAACCCTGAACTTTGCCTATACCAGACCCTGACCCTAACCTGACCCTGGCCCTGAGCCTAAACCTAACCATGACCCTAACACTGACCACTACATAACCTTGTCCCTGACACGAATGTGGACTTTAGACCAATACCTGATCCTGAAAATAACCCTGACAGTGGCCCTAATCTTCACCCTGACCCTGAACCAGGCCATGACCATAAACCTAACCCTGACCCTAACAGTGACCCTGACTCAGAACCTAACACTAACCCTGACACTGAGTGTGAGGCTGACCCTAACTCTACCCCTAAATGTAACCCTGACCCTGACACTAACACGGGCCCTCCGCCGAATCCTATCACTGAACCTAACCCTAACACTATACCCTAAATCTACCACGGACCCTGACCCTAACCAGGTCTAACCCTAATCCTCAACCTAACTCTAACCCTAACACTAACCCTAAACTTTAACAATAACCCTGAACCTATACCTGATTATGCTCATAACCCTAACCCTGAACTTTGACTATACCAGACCCTGACGCTAGACCTGACCCTGTACCTGACCCTAAACCTAACCATGACCCTAACAATGACCACTACATAACCCAGGCGCTGAACCGAATGTGGACTTTAAACCAATACCTGATCCTGTAACTAAACCTGACACTGGCCCTAGACTTCACCCTGACCCTGACCCAGGCAAGACCAGAAACCTAACACTGACCCTAACACTAACCCTGACACTGAATGTGAGCCTGACCCTAACTCTAACCCTAAACGTAACCCTGACCCTGAAACTAACACGGGCCCTGAACCCAAACCTAACGCTGAACCTAACCCTAAAACTAACCCCTAACATTATCCCTGACACAGAACCTAACCCTGTCTAACACTAACCATACACCTACCTCTAACCCTAACCCTAACCCCACTTTAACAATAATCCTGACCCTCTCCCTGACCCTGATCATAACCCTAACTCTGAACTTTGCCTATGTCAAAGCTTAACCTTAAACCTGACCCTGGCCTTGACCTTAAAACTGACCCTGACCCTGACTGTAAACCTAACTCTGACCCAATCCGGGATTCTGAATAGAATCGTAACCCTAAAGCTAAACCCTGACCCTGAACCTACGCATAAAACAGTACCTAAACATAAAGCTGACCTTACCATAACCATGAACCTAACCCAGACCCTGACCCTAACCCTGACACTAAACCAGTTCCAAACCTAACCCTGACCCTGACATGAACCTTGCCCCCAAACCTAAACTTGAACCTGAATCTAAATCTGACCATGACGCTGAACCTGACCCTAAACCTTAACGTCAACCTAACAATGACCCTGACCCTGATTCTGACCGTAACCCTAACCCCGACGCTACTGTGAGCCTGACCCTAAACCTAACCATGAACCTAACCCTAACCCTGAACCCTTCCCTAAGCCTTACGCCAACCCTGGCCCCAATGACGTCTAACCCTAACCCTGAACCCCCTAAGTCTTTCTTAACCCTAACCCTAACACTAACCTGGTCTAAACCCAGCTCTGTTCCTTCCAGCTGGGACAAAAGCTGCACCCAGGCCTCCCAGGCGTTGGGGGAGGCTGTATGGGGGTCACTGGATGGGCACTGCATGGAGTGGAGTGTGAGTCTTGAGCAGCTTGGGGTACGGTGGCTCAGGGAGCTCTGGTGCAGCAGGAAGTTCATAAGAGGCCCCCAGGCAGTGGTGACCTCACTTCCCTGACTACAGAGCCCAACGGAATTGGAACCCACGTATCCAGGCACCCCATTACAGAGAAAACCCCCATGCCCAGCTCATTTCTAGGCACATCCTAAAGGAAGCGACATGTTCTTCTGCTGTACTGAAGCCGAGAGGATGCAGGGAGAAGAGAGCTCCCCCGCCAGACACGTCCCCTCCATGGCCGGTCATATCAGGTTTCCCCAATGCGTCAGGCCCTTTGGCTACTAAAATCAAAAGGTGACACCAGGGGACTCAGAGTCAGAGAATCCCACACCTTCTGATCCCCCGGTGTAGCCCTAGGTCTCCTCCCCATGTGTCTGTGTGTGTGTGTGTTTTGTGTGTGTGTGTGCCTCTGGGTGTCTGTGTGTCTGTGTGTAAAGAGGACCTGACCATGCCATTGTGGGTGGAGATGCCCCAAGCAGGATGAGGCTGATGAGGGTTTAGATGTCTGGTGGGCAAGTCAGGTTCACACCACTGTTTAGGCTGGTTAAGAGGGATCGGGTGGAGGGTCTACACCCTTCTGCCCAGGGTTTATCCTGAGACCCAGAACGGATGGGTCCTTGACCCAGGAGCGGGGCTCACCCTAACAGTAACCACTAATCCTGACCCTGACACTGACTGTGAGCCTGCCCCCAACCCTAACCCAAGCCCTGACCCAACCATGACCCTGACACTGACTGTGATCCTGACCTGAACTGTGAACCTAAACCTAAGCCTGACACTGGCCCTGATATGGACCCTGAAACTAACCTAACTCTGATTACCATAACTATGACTCATACCTAACCATGACCATGACCCTAACCCTAATCCTAGCCCTGACGCTGACCTAACCCTGACCCTAACCTAACCCTGACCGTGACTGTGGACTTTAAACAAATACCCGAACCTGACCCTAAACCTGACACAGGTGTTAAACTTCACCCTGACCCTGACCCAGACCATGATCATCAACATAATCCTGACCATAACAGTGACCCTGACCCCGACCTGAACACTAAACCGGACCCTGACTATGAGCCTGACCCTAACTCTAAACTTAAATGTAACCCTGACCCTGACACTAACTCGGGCCCTACCCCGAATCCTATCGCTCAACCTAACCCTAACACTAACCCCTAACCCTACCACGGACACTGACACAAACAAATTCTAACCCTAACCGTCAACCAAACGCTAAGCCTAACACAAACCCTAAACTTAAACAATAACCCTGACCTATACCTGACTATGATCATAACCGTAACCCTGAACTTTGCCTATACCAGACCCTGACCCTAAACCTGACCCTGGCCCTGACCATAAACCTAACCATGACCCTAACACTGACCACTACATAACCCTGTCCCTGTCGCGAATGTGGACTTTAAACCAAAACCTGATCCTTACCATAAACCTGACACTGGCCCAGACTTCACCGTGACCATGACCCATGCAAAGACCACAAACCTAACCCTGAGCCTAACAGTGACCCTGACCCTAACACTAACCCTGACACTGAATGTGAGGCTGACCTAACTCTAACCCTAAACGTAACCCTGACCCTGACACTAACACGGTCCCTGACCCAAAACCTAATGCTGAACCTACCCCTAAAACTAACCCCTAATATTGTCCCAGACACTGACCCTAACATGTTCGAACCCTAACCCTCAACCTACCTCTAACCCTAACCCTAACCCCACTATAACAATAGTCCTGATCTTATCCCTGACCCTGATCATACCTCAAAATCTGAACTTTGCCTATGTCAGAACTTAATCTTAAACCTGATCCTGGCCTTGACATTAACACTGACCATAACCCTGACTTTAAACCTAACTCTGACCCAGTTCTTGATCCTGAACAGAATCATAACCGTAAAGCTAACCCTGATCCTGAACCTACTCATGAAGCAGAACCTAAACATAAAGCTGACTTTACCATAACAATGAACCTAACACTGACCCTGACCCTGACCCTAACCCTGACACTAAACCTGTCCCAAACCTAACCCTGACCCTGACATGAACCTTGCCCCCCCAAACCAAAGCTTGAACCTGACCCTAAATCAGACCATGACCCTGAACCTGACCCTAAACCTAACCGTCACTCTAACAGAGACCCTGACCCTGATGCTGACCGTAACGCTAACCGTGACCCTACTGTGAGCCTAACCCTAAACCTAACCATGAACCTAACCCTAACCCTGACCCCTACCCTAAGCCTTACGCTAACCGTGGCCCCAATGAAGTCTAACCCTAACCCTGACCATAAGTCTTTCTTAACACTAACCCTAACACTAACTTGGTCTAAACCCAGCTCTGTTCCTTCCAGCTGGGACAAAAGCTGCACCCAGGCCTCCCAGGGGCTGGGGGGAGGCTGTCTGGGGGTCACTGGATGGGCACTGCATGGAGTGGAGTGTGAGCCTTGAGCAGCTTGGGGACCGGCTCAGGGAGCTCTGGTGCAGTAGGAAGTTTGGTAAGGAGCCCCCAGGCAGTGGTGACCTCACTTCCCTGATGACAGAGCCCAACAGAATTGGAACCCACGTATCCAGGCACCCCATTACAGAAAAAACCCCCATGTCCAGCTCATTTCTAGGTACATGCTAAAGAAAGCGACATGTTCTTCTGCTGTACTGAAGCCGATAGGATGCAGGGAGAAGAGAGCTCGCCCTCCAGACAGGCCAACTCCCTGGCAGGTCATATCAGCTTTCCCCAATGCCTCAGGCCCTTTGGCTAATCAAAAAACAAAAGGTGACACCAGGGGGCTCAGAGTCAGAGAGTCCCACACCTTCTGATCCACTGGTGTAGCCATAGGTCTCCTCCCCATCTGTGTGTGTGTGTGTGTGTGTGTGTGTGTGTGTGTGTGTGTGTTTGCCTCTGGGTGTCTCGGTGTCTGTGTGTAAAGAGGACCTGGCCATGCCATTGTGGTTGGAGATGCCCCAAGCAGGATGAGGCTGATGAGGGTTTAGATGTATGGTGGGCAAGTCATGTTCACACCCCAGTTTAAGGCTGGTTAAGTGGGATCGGGTGGAGGGTGTACACCCTTCTGCACAGGGTTTATCCAGAGACCCTGATCGGATGGGTCCATGACCCAGGAGCGGGGCTCACCCTAACAGTAACATTTAACCCTGACCCTGACACTGACTGTGAGCCTGCCCCAAACCCTAACGCAAACCCTGACTCTGACCCTAATCCTAACCATGACCCTAACACTGAATACTACATAACCTTGTCCCTGACCCGAATGCGGACTTTAAACCAATACCTGAACCTGACCCTAAAACGGACAGTGGCGCTAAACATCACCCTGACCCTGACCTAGACCATGACCATAAACCTAACCCTGACCCTAACAGTGACGCCGACACTGACCCGAACACTAAACCTGACCCGGACTGTGAGCCTTACCCTAACTCTAACCCTAAATGTAACCCTGAACCTGACACTAACACGGGCCCTCCCCCGAATCCTATCGCTGACCTAACCCTCAGAGTAACCCCTAACCCTACCACGGACCCTGATCCTAACAAGTTCTAACCCTAACCGTCAACCAAACGCTAACACCAACACTAACCCTAAACTTTAACAATAACCCTGAACCTATACCTGATTATGCTCATAACCCTAACCATGATGTTTGCCTAGTCCAGACCCTGACCCTAAACCTGAACCTGGCCCTGACCCTAAACCTAACCATGACCCGAACACTGACCACTACATAACCCTGTCGCTGACCCGAATGAGGACTTTAAACCAAACCTGATCCTGATCGTAAAGCTGACACTGGCGCTACACTTCACCCTGACCCTGACCCAGGCAAAGACCATAAACCTAACCCTGACCCTAACAGTGACCCTGACCACGACCCTAACACTAACAGTGACCCTGACTGTGAGCCTGACCCTAACTCTAACCCTAAACGTAACCCTGACCATGACACTAACACGGGCCCTGACCCGAAACCTAACGCTGAACCTAACCCTAAAACTGACCCCTAACATTAACCCTGATACTGACCCTAACCCGGTCTAACCCTCCACCTACCTCTAACCCTAACCCTAACCCCACATTAACAATAATCCTGACGCTGATCATAAACCTAACTCTGAAGTTTGCCAATGTCTGACCTTAACCTTAAACCTGACCCTGGCCTTGACCTTAACACTGACCCTAACCCTGAATGTAAACCTAACTGTGACCCAATCCGTGATCCTAAACAGAATCTTAAGCCTAAAGCTCACCCTGATCCTGAACCTACTCATAAAACAGAACCTAAACATAAAGCTGACCTTACCATAACCATGAACCTAACCCAGACCCTGACCCTAACCCTGACACTAAACCTGTCCCAAACCAAATCCTGACCCTGACATGAACCTTGCCCCCAAACCTAAACGTGACCATGACCCTAAATCTGACCATGACCCTGAACCTGACCCTAAACCAAATCGTCACTAACACTGACACTGACCCTGACTCTGACCGTAACCCTAACCGTGACCCTACTGTGAGCCTGACCCTAAACCTAACCATGAACCTAACCCTTACCCTGACCCATACCCTAAGCCTTACGCTAACCCTGACCCCAAGCTCGTCTAACCCTAACCCTGATCCTAAGTCTTTCTTAACTCTAACCCTAACACTAAACTAGTCTAAACCCAGCTCTGTTGCCTCCAGCGGGGACAACAGCTGCACCCAGGCCTGCCAGGGGCTGGGGGGAGGCTGTATGGGGGCCATTGGATTGGCACTGCATTGAGTGGAGGGTGAGCATTGAGAAGTTTGGGGAACGGCGGCTCAGGGAGCTCAGGTACAGCAGGAAGTTCGGTAAGGAGCCCCCAGGCAGTGGTGACCTCACTTCCCTGACGACAGAGCCCAACGGAATTGGAACCCACGTAACCAGGCAACCCATTACAGAGAAAACCCCCCTGCCCAGCTCATTTCTAGGCACATCCTAAAGGAAGCGACATGTTCTTCTGCTGTACTGAAGCCGAGAGGATGTAGGGAGAAGAGAGCTCGGCCGCCAGACACGTCCCCTCCCTGGCCGGTCATATCAGGTTTCCCCAACGCCTCAGGCCCTTTGGCTACTAAAATCAAAAGGTGACACCAGGGGACTCAGAGTCAGAGAGTCCCACACCTTCTGATCAACCGGTGTAGCCCTAGGTCTCCTCCCCATCTCTGTATGTGTGTGTGTGTGTGTGTGTGTGTGTGTGTGTGTGTGTGTGTGTGTGTGTGTGCCTCTGGGTGTCTGTGTGTCTGTGTGTAAAGAGGACCTGACCATGCCATCGAGGGTGGAGATGCCCCAAGCAGGATGAGGCTGATGAGGGTTTAGATGTCTGGTGGGCAAGTTATGTTTCACACCCCAGTTTAAGGCTGGTTAAGTGGGATCGGGTGGAGGGTCTACACCCTTCTGCCCAGGGTTTATCCTGAGACCCTGAACGGATGGGTCCATGACCCAGGAGCGGGGCTCACCCTAACAGTAACCTCTAACCCTGACCCTGACACTGACTGTGAGCCTGCCCCAAACCCTAACCCAAACCCTGACCCTGACACTGACCCTGTCTGTGATCCCGACCTGAACCCTAAACCTAAAACTAAGCCTGGCACTGACCCTGATGTGTACCCTGAATCTAAACCTAACGTTGATATTACTGTAACCAAGACTCATACCTAACCATGACCCTGACCCTGACCCTAATCCTAACCCTGATGCTGACCTAACCCTGACCCTAACCCTAACACGGACCGAGACTGTGAGCTTGACCCTAACCCTAAACCTAAAGGTAACTCTAACCATGACCCTAATAAGGACCCTGAACCTAAACCTAACGCTGACCCTGACCCTAAAACTAACCCCTATGCCAAACAAAACCCTAACCCTGACCTTACGCTGACTAACCCTAAAGCTAACCATAACCCTACTTCTAACTCTAACCCTAACCCCAATCCCAAACACTACCGCCAAAACTTAACTGTGACACTGAACCGAACATTGACCCTAAACCAAAGCCTGACGCTAAACCTGTCCCTGTCCATGACCTTCACCTGACCCTGACCCTGACCCTAATCCTAACCATGACCCTAACACTGAATACTACATAACCTTGTCCCTGACCCGAATGCGGACTTTAAACCAATACCTGAACCTGACCCTAAAACGGACAGTGGCGCTAAACATCACCCTGACCCTGACCTAGACCATGACCATAAACCTAACCCTGACCCTAACAGTGACGCCGACACTGACCCGAACACTAAACCTGACCCGGACTGTGAGCCTTACCCTAACTCTAACCCTAAATGTAACCCTGAACCTGACACTAACACGGGCCCTCCCCCGAATCCTATCGCTGACCTAACCCTCAGAGTAACCCCTAACCCTACCACGGACCCTGATCCTAACAAGTTCTAACCCTAACCGTCAACCAAACGCTAACACCAACACTAACCCTAAACTTTAACAATAACCCTGAACCTATACCTGATTATGCTCATAACCCTAACCATGATGTTTGCCTAGACCAGACCCTGACCCTAAACCTGAACCTGGCCCTGACCCTAAACCTAACCATGACCCGAACACTGACCACTACATAACCCTGTCGCTGACCCGAATGAGGACTTTAAACCAAACCTGATCCTGATCGTAAAGCTGACACTGGCGCTACACTTCACCCTGACCCTGACCCAGGCAAAGACCATAAACCTAACCCTGACCCTAACAGTGACCCTGACCACGACCCTAACACTAACAGTGACCCTGACTGTGAGCCTGACCCTAACTCTAACCCTAAACGTAACCCTGACCATGACACTAACACGGGCCCTGACCCGAAACCTAACGCTGAACCTAACCCTAAAACTGACCCCTAACATTAACCCTGATACTGACCCTAACCCGGTCTAACCCTCCACCTACCTCTAACCCTAACCCTAACCCCACATTAACAATAATCCTGACGCTGATCATAAACCTAACTCTGAAGTTTGCCAATGTCTGACCTTAACCTTAAACCTGACCCTGGCCTTGACCTTAACACTGACCCTAACCCTGAATGTAAACCTAACTGTGACCCAATCCGTGATCCTAAACAGAATCTTAAGCCTAAAGCTCAGCCTGATCCTGAACCTACTCATAAAACAGAACCTAAACATAAAGCTGACCTTACCATAACCATGAACCTAACCCAGACCCTGACCCTAACCCTGACACTAAACCTGTCCCAAACCAAATCCTGACCCTGACATGAACCTTGCCCCCAAACCTAAACGTGACCATGACCCTAAATCTGACCATGACCCTGAACCTGACCCTAAACCAAATCGTCACTAACACTGACACTGACCCTGACTCTGACCGTAACCCTAACCGTGACCCTACTGTGAGCCTGACCCTAAACCTAACCATGAACCTAACCCTTACCCTGACCCATACCCTAAGCCTTACGCTAACCCTGACCCCAAGCTCGTCTAACCCTAACCCTGATCCTAAGTCTTTCTTAACTCTAACCCTAACACTAAACTAGTCTAAACCCAGCTCTGTTGCCTCCAGCGGGGACAACAGCTGCACCCAGGCCTGCCAGGGGCTGGGGGGAGGCTGTATGGGGGCCATTGGATTGGCACTGCATTGAGTGGAGGGTGAGCATTGAGAAGTTTGGGGAACGGCGGCTCAGGGAGCTCAGGTACAGCAGGAAGTTCGGTAAGGAGCCCCCAGGCAGTGGTGACCTCACTTCCCTGACGACAGAGCCCAACGGAATTGGAACCCACGTAACCAGGCAACCCATTACAGAGAAAACCCCCCTGCCCAGCTCATTTCTAGGCACATCCTAAAGGAAGCGACATGTTCTTCTGCTGTACTGAAGCCGAGAGGATGTAGGGAGAAGAGAGCTCGGCCGCCAGACACGTCCCCTCCCTGGCCGGTCATATCAGGTTTCCCCAACGCCTCAGGCCCTTTGGCTACTAAAATCAAAAGGTGACACCAGGGGACTCAGAGTCAGAGAGTCCCACACCTTCTGATCAACCGGTGTAGCCCTAGGTCTCCTCCCCATCTCTGTATGTGTGTGTGTGTGTGTGTGTGTGTGTGTGTGTGTGCCTCTGGGTGTCTGTGTGTCTGTGTGTAAAGAGGACCTGACCATGCCATCGAGGGTGGAGATGCCCCAAGCAGGATGAGGCTGATGAGGGTTTAGATGTCTGGTGGGCAAGTTATGTTCACACCCCAGTTTAAGGCTGGTTAAGTGGGATCGGGTGGAGGGTCTACACCCTTCTGCCCAGGGTTTATCCTGAGACCCTGAACGGATGGGTCCATGACCCAGGAGCGGGGCTCACCCTAACAGTAACCTCTAACCCTGACCCTGACACTGACTGTGAGCCTGCCCCAAACCCTAACCCAAACCCTGACCCTGACACTGACCCTGTCTGTGATCCTGACCTGAACCCTAAACCTAAAACTAAGCCTGGCACTGACCCTGATGTGTACCCTGAATCTAAACCTAACGTTGATATTACTGTAACCAAGACTCATACCTAACCATGACCCTGACCCTGACCCTAATCCTAACCCTGATGCTGACCTAACCCTGACCCTAACCCTAACACGGACCGAGACTGTGAGCTTGACCCTAACCCTAAACCTAAAGGTAACTCTAACCATGACCCTAATAAGGACCCTGAACCTAAACCTAACGCTGACCCTGACCCTAAAACTAACCCCTATGCCAAACAAAACCCTAACCCTGACCTTACGCTGACTAACCCTAAAGCTAAGCATAACCCTACTTCTAACTCTAACCCTAACCCCAATCCCAAAACACTACCGCCAAAACTTAACTGTGACACTGAACCGAACATTGACCCTAAACCAAAGCCTGACGCTAAACCTGTCCCTGTCCATGACCTTCACCCTGACCCTGACCCTGACCCTAATCCTAACCATGACCCTAACACACTGAATACTACATAACCTTGTCCCTGACCCGAATGCGGACTTTAAACCAATACCTGAACCTGACCCTAAAACGGACAGTGGCGCTAAACATCACCCTGACCCTGACCTAGACCATGACCATAAACCTAACCCTGACCCTAACAGTGACGCCGACACTGACCCGAACACTAAACCTGACCCGGACTGTGAGCCTTACCCTAACTCTAACCCTAAATGTAACCCTGAACCTGACACTAACACGGGCCCTCCCCCGAATCCTATCGCTGACCTAACCCTCAGAGTAACCCCTAACCCTACCACGGACCCTGATCCTAACAAGTTCTAACCCTAACCGTCAACCAAACGCTAACACCAACCAACACTAACCCTAAACTTTAACAATAACCCTGAACCTATACCTGATTATGCTCATAACCCTAACCATGATGTTTGCCTAGACCAGACCCTGACCCTAAACCTGAACCTGGCCCTGACCCTAAACCTAACCATGACCCGAACACTGACCACTACATAACCCTGTCGCTGACCCGAATGAGGACTTTAAAAACCAAACCTGATCCTGATCGTAAAGCTGACACTGGCGCTACACTTCACCCTGACCCTGACCCAGGCAAAGACCATAAACCTAACCCTGACCCTAACAGTGACCCTGACCACGACCCTAACACTAACAGTGACCCTGACTGTGAGCCTGACCCTAACTCTAACCCTAAACGTAACCCTGACCATGACACTAACACGGGCCCTGACCCGAAACCTAACGCTGAACCTAACCCTAAAACTGACCCCTAACATTAACCCTGATACTGACCCTAACCCGGTCTAACCCTCCACCTACCTCTAACCCTAACCCTAACCCCACATTAACAATAATCCTGACGCTGATCATAAACCTAACTCTGAAGTTTGCCAATGTCTGACCTTAACCTTAAACCTGACCCTGGCCTTGACCTTAACACTGACCCTAACCCTGAATGTAAACCTAACTGTGACCCAATCCGTGATCCTAAACAGAATCTTAAGCCTAAAGCTCAGCCTGATCCTGAACCTACTCATAAAACAGAACCTAAACATAAAGCTGACCTTACCATAACCATGAACCTAACCCAGACCCTGACCCTAACCCTGACACTAAACCTGTCCCAAACCAAATCCTGACCCTGACATGAACCTTGCCCCCAAACCTAAACGTGACCATGACCCTAAATCTGACCATGACCCTGAACCTGACCCTAAACCAAATCGTCACTAACACTGACACTGACCCTGACTCTGACCGTAACCCTAACCGTGACCCTACTGTGAGCCTGACCCTAAACCTAACCATGAACCTAACCCTTACCCTGACCCATACCCTAAGCCTTACGCTAACCCTGACCCCAAGCTCGTCTAACCCTAACCCTGATCCTAAGTCTTTCTTAACTCTAACCCTAACACTAAACTAGTCTAAACCCAGCTCTGTTGCCTCCAGCGGGGACAACAGCTGCACCCAGGCCTGCCAGGGGCTGGGGGGAGGCTGTATGGGGGCCATTGGATTGGCACTGCATTGAGTGGAGGGTGAGCATTGAGAAGTTTGGGGAACGGCGGCTCAGGGAGCTCAGGTACAGCAGGAAGTTCGGTAAGGAGCCCCCAGGCAGTGGTGACCTCACTTCCCTGACGACAGAGCCCAACGGAATTGGAACCCACGTAACCAGGCAACCCATTACAGAGAAAAAACCCCCCTGCCCAGCTCATTTCTAGGCACATCCTAAAGGAAGCGACATGTTCTTCTGCTGTACTGAAGCCGAGAGGATGTAGGGAGAAGAGAGCTCGGCCGCCAGACACGTCCCCTCCCTGGCCGGTCATATCAGGTTTCCCCAACGCCTCAGGCCCTTTGGCTACTAAAATCAAAAGGTGACACCAGGGGACTCAGAGTCAGAGAGTCCCACACCTTCTGATCAACCGGTGTAGCCCTAGGTCTCCTCCCCATCTCTGTATGTGTGTGTGTGTGTGTGTGTGTGTGTGTGTGTGTGCCTCTGGGTGTCTGTGTGTCTGTGTGTAAAGAGGACCTGACCATGCCATCGAGGGTGGAGATGCCCCAAGCAGGATGAGGCTGATGAGGGTTTAGATGTCTGGTGGGCAAGTTATGTTCACACCCCAGTTTAAGGCTGGTTAAGTGGGATCGGGTGGAGGGTCTACACCCTTCTGCCCAGGGTTTATCCTGAGACCCTGAACGGATGGGTCCATGACCCAGGAGCGGGGCTCACCCTAACAGTAACCTCTAACCCTGACCCTGACACTGACTGTGAGCCTGCCCCAAACCCTAACCCAAACCCTGACCCTGACACTGACCCTGTCTGTGATCCTGACCTGAACCCTAAACCTAAAACTAAGCCTGGCACTGACCCTGATGTGTACCCTGAATCTAAACCTAACGTTGATATTACTGTAACCAAGACTCATACCTAACCATGACCCTGACCCTGACCCTAATCCTAACCCTGATGCTGACCTAACCCTGACCCTAACCCTAACACGGACCGAGACTGTGAGCTTGACCCTAACCCTAAACCTAAAGGTAACTCTAACCATGACCCTAATAAGGACCCTGAACCTAAACCTAACGCTGACCCTGACCCTAAAACTAACCCCTATGCCAAACAAAACCCTAACCCTGACCTTACGCTGACTAACCCTAAAGCTAACCATAACCCTACTTCTAACTCTAACCCTAACCCCAATCCCAAACACTACCGCCAAAACTTAACTGTGACACTGAACCGAACATTGACCCTAAACCAAAGCCTGACGCTAAACCTGTCCCTGTCCATGACCTTCACCTGACCCTGACCCTGACCCTAATCCTAACCATGACCCTAACACTGAATACTACATAACCTTGTCCCTGACCCGAATGCGGACTTTAAACCAATACCTGAACCTGACCCTAAAACGGACAGTGGCGCTAAACATCACCCTGACCCTGACCTAGACCATGACCATAAACCTAACCCTGACCCTAACAGTGACGCCGACACTGACCCGAACACTAAACCTGACCCGGACTGTGAGCCTTACCCTAACTCTAACCCTAAATGTAACCCTGAACCTGACACTAACACGGGCCCTCCCCCGAATCCTATCGCTGACCTAACCCTCAGAGTAACCCCTAACCCTACCACGGACCCTGATCCTAACAAGTTCTAACCCTAACCGTCAACCAAACGCTAACACCAACACTAACCCTAAACTTTAACAATAACCCTGAACCTATACCTGATTATGCTCATAACCCTAACCATGATCTTTGCCTAGACCAGACCCTGACCCTAAACCTGAACCTGGCCCTGACCCTAAACCTAACCATGACCCGAACACTGACCACTACATAACCCTGTCGCTGACCCGAATGAGGACTTTAAACCAAACCTGATCCTGATCGTAAAGCTGACACTGGCGCTACACTTCACCCTGACCCTGACCCAGGCAAAGACCATAAACCTAACCCTGACCCTAACAGTGACCCTGACCACGACCCTAACACTAACAGTGACCCTGACTGTGAGCCTGACCCTAACTCTAACCCTAAACGTAACCCTGACCATGACACTAACACGGGCCCTGACCCGAAACCTAACGCTGAACCTAACCCTAAAACTGACCCCTAACATTAACCCTGATACTGACCCTAACCCGGTCTAACCCTCCACCTACCTCTAACCCTAACCCTAACCCCACATTAACAATAATCCTGACGCTGATCATAAACCTAACTCTGAAGTTTGCCAATGTCTGACCTTAACCTTAAACCTGACCCTGGCCTTGACCTTAACACTGACCCTAACCCTGAATGTAAACCTAACTGTGACCCAATCCGTGATCCTAAACAGAATCTTAAGCCTAAAGCTCAGCCTGATCCTGAACCTACTCATAAAACAGAACCTAAACATAAAGCTGACCTTACCATAACCATGAAACCTAACCCAGACCCTGACCCTAACCCTGACACTAAACCTGTCCCAAACCAAATCCTGACCCTGACATGAACCTTGCCCCCAAACCTAAACGTGACCATGACCCTAAATCTGACCATGACCCTGAACCTGACCCTAAACCAAATCGTCACTAACACTGACACTGACCCTGACTCTGACCGTAACCCTAACCGTGACCCTACTGTGAGCCTGACCCTAAAACCTAACCATGAACCTAACCCTTACCCTGACCCATACCCTAAGCCTTACGCTAACCCTGACCCCAAGCTCGTCTAAACCCTAACCCTGATCCTAAGTCTTTCTTAACTCTAACCCTAACACTAAACTAGTCTAAACCCAGCTCTGTTGCCTCCAGCGGGGACAACAGCTGCACCCAGGCCTGCCAGGGGCTGGGGGGAGGCTGTATGGGGGCCATTGGATTGGCACTGCATTGAGTGGAGGGTGAGCATTGAGAAGTTTGGGGAACGGCGGCTCAGGGAGCTCAGGTACAGCAGGAAGTTCGGTAAGGAGCCCCCAGGCAGTGGTGACCTCACTTCCCTGACTGACGACAGAGCCCAACGGAATTGGAACCCACGTAACCAGGCAACCCATTACAGAGAAAACCCCCCTGCCCAGCTCATTTCTAGGCACATCCTAAAGGAAGCGACATGTTCTTCTGCTGTACTGAAGCCGAGAGGATGTAGGGAGAAGAGAGCTCGGCCGCCAGACACGTCCCCTCCCTGGCCGGTCATATCAGGTTTCCCCAACGCCTCAGGCCCTTTGGCTACTAAAATCAAAAGGTGACACCAGGGGACTCAGAGTCAGAGAGTCCCACACCTTCTGATCAACCGGTGTAGCCCTAGGTCTCCTCTGTATGTCTGTGTGTGTGTGTGTGTGTGTGTGTGTGTGTGTGTGTGTGTGTGCCTCTGGGTGTCTGTGTGTCTGTGTGTAAAGAGGACCTGACCATGCCATCGAGGGTGGAGATGCCCCAAGCAGGATGAGGCTGATGAGGGTTTAGATGTCTGGTGGGCAAGTTATGTGTTCACACCCCAGTTTAAGGCTGGTTAAGTGGGATCGGGTGGAGGGTCTACACCCTTCTGCCCAGGGTTTATCCTGAGACCCTGAACGGATGGGTCCATGACCCAGGAGCGGGGCTCACCCTAACAGTAACCTCTAACCCTGACCCTGACACTGACTGTGAGCCTGCCCCCAAACCCTAACCCAAACCCTGACCCTGACACTGACCCTGTCTGTGATCCTGACCTGAACCCTAAACCTAAAACTAAGCCTGGCACTGACCCTGATGTGTACCCTGAATCTAAACCTAACGTTGATATTACTGTAACCAAGACTCATACCTAACCATGACCCTGACCCTGACCCTAATCCTAACCCTGATGCTGACCTAACCCTGACCCTAACGCTAACACGGACCGAGACTGTGAGCTTGACCCTAACCCTAAACCTAAAGGTAACTCTAACCATGACCCTAATAAGGACCCTGAACCTAAACCTAACGCTGACCCTGACCCTAAAACTAACCCCTATGCCAAACAAAACCCTAACCCTGACCTTACGCTGACTAACCCTAAAGCTAACCATAACCCTACTTCTAACTCTAACCCTAACCCCAATCCCCCAAACACTACCGCCAAAACTTAACTGTGACACTGAACCGAACATTGACCCTAAACCAAAGCCTGACGCTAAACCTGTCCCTGTCCATGACCTTCACCTGACCCTGACCCTGACCCTAATCCTAACCATGACCCTAACACTGAATACTACATAACCTTGTCCCTGACCCGAATGCGGACTTTAAACCAATACCTGAACCTGACCCTAAAACGGACAGTGGCGCTAAACATCACCCTGACCCTGACCTAGACCATGACCATAAACCTAACCCTGACCCTAACAGTGACGCCGACACTGACCCGAACACTAAACCTGACCCGGACTGTGAGCCTTACCCTAACTCTAACCCTAAATGTAACCCTGAACCCTGACACTAACACGGGCCCTCCCCCGAATCCTATCGCTGACCTAACCCTCAGAGTAACCCCTAACCCTACCACGGACCCTGATCCTAACAAGTTCTAACCCTAACCGTCAACCAAACGCTAACACCAACACTAACCCTAAACTTTAACAATAACCCTGAACCTATACCTGATTATGCTCATAACCCTAACCATGATGTTTGCCTAGACCAGACCCTGACCCTAAACCTGAACCTGGCCCTGACCCTAAACCTAACCATGACCCGAACACTGACCACTACATAACCCTGTCGCTGACCCGAATGAGGACTTTAAACCAAACCTGATCCTGATCGTAAAGCTGACACTGGCGCTACACTTCACCCTGACCCTGACCCAGGCAAAGACCATAAACCTAACCCTGACCCTAACAGTGACCCTGACCACGACCCTAACACTAACAGTGACCCTGACTGTGAGCCTGACCCTAACTCTAACCCTAAACGTAACCCTGACCATGACACTAACACGGGCCCTGACCCGAAACCTAACGCTGAACCTAACCCTAAAACTGACCCCTAACATTAACCCTGATACTGACCCTAACCCGGTCTAACCCTCCACCTACCTCTAACCCTAACCCTAACCCCACATTAACAATAATCCTGACGCTGATCATAAACCTAACTCTGAAGTTTGCCAATGTCTGACCTTAACCTTAAACCTGACCCTGGCCTTGACCTTAACACTGACCCTAACCCTGAATGTAAACCTAACTGTGACCCAATCCGTGATCCTAAACAGAATCTTAAGCCTAAAGCTCAGCCTGATCCTGAACCTACTCATAAAACAGAACCTAAACATAAAGCTGACCTTACCATAACCATGAACCTAACCCAGACCCTGACCCTAACCCTGACACTAAACCTGTCCCAAACCAAATCCTGACCCTGACATGAACCTTGCCCCCAAACCTAAACGTGACCATGACCCTAAATCTGACCATGACCCTGAACCCTGACCCTAAACCAAATCGTCACTAACACTGACACTGACCCTGACTCTGACCGTAACCCTAACCGTGACCCTACTGTGAGCCTGACCCTAAAACCTAACCATGAACCTAACCCTTACCCTGACCCATACCCTAAGCCTTACGCTAACCCTGACCCCAAGCTCGTCTAAACCTAACCCTGATCCTAAGTCTTTCTTAACTCTAACCCTAACACTAAACTAGTCTAAACCCAGCTCTGTTGCCTCCAGCGGGGACAACAGCTGCACCCAGGCCTGCCAGGGGCTGGGGGGAGGCTGTATGGGGGCCATTGGATTGGCACTGCATTGAGTGGAGGGTGAGCATTGAGAAGTTTGGGGAACGGCGGCTCAGGGAGCTCAGGTACAGCAGGAAGTTCGGTAAGGAGCCCCCAGGCAGTGGTGACCTCACTTCCCTGACGACAGAGCCCAACGGAATTGGAACCCACGTAACCAGGCAACCCATTACAGAGAAAACCCCCCTGCCCAGCTCATTTCTAGGCACATCCTAAAGGAAGCGACATGTTCTTCTGCTGTACTGAAGCCGAGAGGATGTAGGGAGAAGAGAGCTCGGCCGCCAGACACGTCCCCTCCCTGGCCGGTCATATCAGGTTTCCCCAACGCCTCAGGCCCTTTGGCTACTAAAATCAAAAGGTGACACCAGGGGACTCAGAGTCAGAGAGTCCCACACCTTCTGATCAACCGGTGTAGCCCTAGGTCTCCTCCCCATCTCTGTATGTGTGTGTGTGTGTGTGTGTGTGTGTGTGTGTGTGTGTGCCTCTGGGTGTCTGTGTGTCTGAGTGTAAAGAGGACCTGACCATGCCATCGAGGGTGGAGATGCCCCAAGCAGGATGAGGCTGATGAGGGTTTAGATGTCTGGTGGGCAAGTTATGTTCACACTACAGTTTAATGATTAGAAAATTTATAATAGAGTCCATGAACATTATTAGTTTTACCATTTTAAACCAGCAATCAAACTTTGATTTTTACAACAAAAGCAGATATATAAACACACACATTTGGATCAGTTTTCTGTTAATCTGTCTGGACTTCAAAATCCTATTCCTCAAGATAATGCACACCAAAGTTCTGGATTAAACAAGAACTTAGATGGCACCTGAACACTTGGTTTAATATTCTCAAAAGGACTATGCAACCTATTTCTTACATTATGACATTGTTTTACAAAGATTCACACTTTTATAGTGTTAGTATTTTTAATAATCAATAAAGTCAATTAATCATGATTAAAAATCAAACATAAAAATTTCTACTTTTTGCTTTTCCCCCTCCATTTAGAACTTATTTATAGCCTGATAATTCAAAGGTCCCTATGTTTATGAAAATCTGCACAGAAATAGCTCTAAGATCCCATTCAGAACTAGATATTAATCTAAGTCTTTTGGCTCCATTTATCCTGAGAGCAAAGAGTAGGACAAAGGATTTGAGTACTGTTAGTTTATCTGGGAGATTATCCAAGGTAGAAAAGAATGGGAAAGTGAGACAGTGAAGAAGCAACTTTGTCAAAGAGGTACATTGTTGATATAATTGTTGTGGATAGAAAATGAAGGCTTGCTTTTACTGAAAGGTCCTGAGAAACTTCTTTTAAGTTGTCCTCATGAAGACCAGAAAACTGACAATTTTATCTATGGCTCTTATTTCCACTTCACTGAGAGCTGTCCTCAGAGGACATTAACTCTCCTACACTTTTGGGTTGTGTTGGAGACATTCTAAAATGAGAGAGAGAGAACATGAGATGCTACCAGTGTTAAGTAACTGCAATTTCCCATGGAACTATCCACCACAGTTTTGGCTATAATCAGGTGTTGGGCCTTGATATCAGAGGGATTTGAGGCAGTATCATTTTAGGTTAATCATTATATCTGAAATTTCTAAAAACTTCAACTAATGAAACTTTGATTATAAATCTATAAATATAACAATAAATCTACAGTATTCAAATTATTTTCATAGAAATACACAGACAAAGCATCAATTGATTAATATTTAAATGTTACAAAATACTGAACTGAAAGAATTTGGTCATATAACAACGTGTAAGAAGTAGAACTTAGGTTTAGGTTAGAACTCAGGATGCATTTGAGATTCAGTTAAGAAATTGAATGGAGGGACGCCTGGGTGGCTCAGTGGGTTAAGCCACTGTCTTCGGCTCAGGTCATGATCCCAGGGTCCTGGGACCGAGCCCCAAATTGGGCTCTATGCTCAGCAGGGAGCCTGCTTCCTCCTCTCTCTCTGCCTGCCTCTCTGCCTGCTTGTCATCTCTCTCTGTCAAATAAATAAATAAAATCTTAAAAAAAAGAAATTGAATGGATGTCTGACTATCTTATAGGTTTGCTAAAAATCAGTGACTTTGTGTTCACGTGTGGCTATGCAGGAATTTTTAACTTTCTCTAAGAAGTTATTAGATTTGATTATATAATGGCAGTAAAGGATGGGGAAAGGCAAAGTACAATCCCCATAAAGACAAAGACACTGAGTATGAGAAAAGAGTAATAGATAAGAAGAATCAATGCATTTGTGGAAAATGGGAATTGAAATACCCAATGATTGTTGATTTTTTTAGATGGAGAAAACAAAATTTGCTTGCAAGAAGAAAATAACAGAAGACATGTTGTGATGTGAGACAGAATCCTGGAAAAGGCAGTAATGTGGAATAAAGGAGTAGGAAGAGCATATCAGGTAATTTGGATAGGAAGGTGTTAGAGGAGATAATTGCTTGATAAATTTTATATGGAGAACACCGTGTCCTTTCTTTTCCCTTTCAGAGCACCAGAAGTGTACTCTTTCAGACTGAAAACCTGAAAAGCTCAGGACTCAGTTGCTTAAGCACAGCTGAGAGGACATATTTCAATTAAGATTTACATTTTGCTGTACGTAGTAGACGGTCAAAAGTGTTTTAACCATATTTTTTCATTTAACAAGAAGACTACAGAGAGTGTTTTCTGGTGTTAGTTCAGAGTGTCCATCCCTCTGAACAGATTTTTCTCTCAAAGTCCGGGGCAAGGAATCAATTGTTACATATGTATTCACTAAAAAAGCAGCTGGAAGATGCTGAGCACTGTGGCCCATGAGATCAAGGCACCAGCACACACTTGTGAGTGGTGAGCTCCCAAGGCTGGAGGAAAATTCTGGAATAAAGTGCTCATTAGAGAGCCCTATCCTTTTCTCCTGTTTCCTTACCTCTCTGCACTACCCTCTTGTAACCACAGCATTGGAAATGCTTTTAGCAACACACCACACTGAATCACCACAAATTATGTGATTCTCTTGGTGGAAAACCAAACACCTTGTAAAAACTGTGGTTTTCAGGTTCATGCTTCTGGATGGAAAATAATTCAGAATAAGCTGGTAAGAGTAGCCAAGAGAGATTTAATCTTCTGTTTGGAAAAGGGCTTCTATATAAGTGAGTAGAGGAACCTTTAAGAATTATTCATGTTTAGGGGCACCTGGGTGGCTCAGCGGGTTAAGCCTCTGCCTTTGGCTCGGGTCATGATCTCAGGGTCCTGGGATCGAGTCTCGCATCGGGCTCTCTGCTTGGCAGGGAGCCTGCTTCCTCCACTCTCTGCCTTCCTCTCTGCCTACTTCTGATCTGTCTCTGTCAAAGGAATAAATAAAATCTTAAAAAAAAAGAATTATTCATGTTTAGGGGCACCTGGGTGGCTCAGCGGATTAAGCCTCTGCCTTTAGCTCAGGTCATGATCTCAGGGTCCTGGGATCAAGCCCCACATCAGGTTCTCTGCTCAGCGGGGAACCTTTTTCCCCCTCCCTCTTTCTGCCTGTCTCTGCCTACTTGTGATCTCTGTCAAATAAATAAAAATAAAGATTTTAAAAAAAATAATTATTCATGTTTACATATATGAACCAGAATGCTATGTCCCTTGTCAAATAGGCTTCAAATCAACAAAAATGATAATATTTTACTTAATAAGTTTTTTAATTCCTCTGTTAACATTTTGGAATACATCATTTTAATGCACATCTGCAAATTTGTAATCACTTCATGTGAGACAAGGAATGCTTAAAAAGGCAACCAGGGGCACCGGGGTGGCTCAGTGGGTTAAGCCTCTGCCTTTGGCTCGGGTCATGATCTCAGGTCCTGGGATCAAGTCTCGCATCAGTCTCTCTGCTCAGCCGGGAGCCTGCCTGCATCTCTCTCTCTCTTTCTGCCTGCCTCTCTGCCTGCTTGTGATCTCTCTCTGTGTCACATAAATAAATACAATCTTTAAAAAAAAAGGCAACCAAAAAAAAAACATTTACAGTTTTGGACAGGAGTTTCCCTTACGTTTGGATAAGGATGCAAATTCAACTTCATAATAAATTACACTGCATCATAAATATTAAATGCACTCAGGGATTGCAATCTCTCCTCCCTCCACCCTATCGTACACACAGCTGCCCCACTAATCTTCCAAAAACACAAATTTTCATGTGCTGCTTTTCAAAACTAGCTTCCTGGCTTCCTGTTGCCTGAAAAAATAGTCTCAAATGCTTTTGTCTGGCATTCAGGGCTCTCTAGGATGGGTACTCTGGCCAACACATCACTGCTCATTTGTTCCACCACACACAAGTGGATCTCGGGCTAGTTATTCAGAGACCCACCTCCTCACCGACCCAGCAAAGGTCTCGTCCATCTACTAAACTTACGGCTCACTCAGTGATGTTCTCAAAGGCCATTAGTGGGTGACATGCCACTGCTAGAGTCAGGAGCCAGTGTGAAGTTGCCGCTACCTAAGTGCATGGACTGAAAGCGGGAACGTTGATTCTCCAGGAGAAAACTGGGGCATTGTTATGAGAAGGCAGACGGCAAAACCACCCAGGTCCCCTATGACTGCTTTAACACACTCTGGACAAAATTGAAGGAGACAAGTGAACGTATTAACTCCCACTTAGGCTGTAGAAGGCAAATGCAATGGAGGGAAGGCGTTATCTTCTTCTGGAACAAACCACTTAGCTCCAGCTACTTTTATAAATAGATCAGACCCTGTCCAGGAGCCCACTTAGCTGGGTTCATTTGTATACAATGTCCATACCCTCAGGAATATTAACATTTTATCTCAGATTGCATTAATTTAAATAAAACTTAACAAAAATGGTGTGAAATGAACAAAAACACCATATTCTGTGATGAATCAAATGAAATACATTTTCAGTTGCTGTTTTCCCCATTTAAAGATAAAATTTCTGATAACTCATTATTTGTGAAAAGACACAAGACCAACAGTTTATGTGTATGTGTGTTTTGGTTTTTGGTTTTTGGTTTTTTTCTTCCCCTTAAGGCTATAGCCATATTGTCACTAATAAAGATCTCAAATTTGCCTGGAAGCTTTCATGGCAAATTGTCAGTCTGAGGGTAGTCACCACCCAGCCAAATGGCTTTATACATCATCAATGCCTTTCTTCCACACACATTCTCTTCCTGGTTTAAGCATTAGTTATCCTGGTTCTACACTGACACAGTATTTGCATCTCTCTCCTGTCCATAACTCCTAAAAGTTGGGGACCTCTCACTTTGGTTTCCCCAGAGCATGACATTTTATTTGGTGCTTGGGGGGGCAATGGGCAGTTCAAGAAGTATGTTAATACTATCACTCAATGTATTGATCCATGCTATGCACCAACAGTGTAGTAAATATCGTTTATTTCTTGTAACAAGGGCAGTAGGAACTTCTCCCAAGGGACGGAATTCCAAGGACAGAATGAAGGCAGGAAGGGAGCTGGTCTATTTGTACCTACTTTGTGAGAGACACTGGTTTAGGTATTTTTATGTATACATTATACCACTGAACTGTCACAATCCTGCAAATTCTTACATGCTTGGGTTTCTATGTAGCAAGTTTAGAAGCCACCCAAATTCACAGTGACAGACCCGTGAGTCAAATCCAGCATGCTTGACTCCATGATTGTCAAGTCCACTAGCCCCATGTATCATGAATCTGAGATTCATGAGTGTGTAGGTGCTATCAGGCAATGTCAAAAATGCCCATTTCAGGGACACATGGATGGCTCAGTTGTTTAATTGTCTACCTCCAGCTCAGGTCATAATCCCAGCATCCTGGGATCGAGTCCCCCATCAGGCTCCTTGCTTACCAGGAGCCTGCTTCCCACTCTGCCTGCTTCTCCCTCTGCTTGTGCTATCTCTGACAAATGAATAAATAAAATCTTTTGTAAAAATCTTGTTAAAAAGGCCCATTTTAAAGAATGTTTTAAAACATTGTTTGGACAGCAATAGAAGCGAAAGCAGAATGACATAATGTAACGACAGATAGTTTATGTGGGAGCCCTTTGGGTACTCTGGTGGATGAATGTTTTTAAATTAGTTTTTCGTGGACATGGGGAGTTAGAGAGGAGAAGGGAGGTGGGAGAAATTGGAAGGGGAGCTGAACCATGAGAGACTATGGACTCTGAAAAACAATCTGAGGGTTTTGAAGGGGCGGGGTGTTGGGAGGTTGGGGTACCAGGTGGTGGGTATTATAGAGGGCACTGCTTGCATGGAGCACTGGGTGTGGTGCAAAAAGAATGAATACGGTTATGCTGAAAATAAATAAAAAATAAATTTAAAAAATTAGTTTTTTGTAAACTGCAAAAAAAAAAAGAAAAGCACTCCCATTTATAATGTACACTTTATGGTTCACAAAGCACGTGCCAACAATAAAAATAATGATGGGTTACCGTTACAATTCATAGAAAAGGAGGTACAGGGAAATTGAATGAAAGGGAATAATAAAGTAGGTTCATAAGTCCATCTTCCTTGTAAAAAAATTAACCTGAAAGTGCGTTTCTGCCACCTCTCTCCTGTTTGATCTGATAAAGAATGACCACGATACATGAATTATAGTTCGGGGTTTTGAAAAGCATAATAGCTTTATACCAACACTTGAGCTTTTATTTATTTATTTATTTATCTTATGCTAACAAGATAGCTCGATTTCATATGCGGTTCCTGACAACCAACCTCAGAAGTAATTCCATCTTCATGAGAAGTCAGAAAGAACCACAAACCAAACCTCAAAATAGATTCAAAGAGAAAATACTCTTTAAAAAATTTCCCATCCGGGGCGCCTGGGTGGATCAGTGTGTGTTAAAGCCTCTGCGTTCGGCTCAGGTCATGATCCTAGGGTCCTGGGATTGAGCCCCATGTCTGGCTCTCTTCTCAGCGGGGAGCCTGCTTCCACTTCTCTCTCTGCCTGCTCTCTGCCTATTGGTGATCTCTGTCTGTCAAATAAATAAATAAAATCTTAAAAAAAAAATTTCCCTTCCTATCAGAAGCAGATCAAACCACTAACAAATACCCCAGAAAGCTTCATCTAAAAGGTTGTACTTTCTTCAGACACCCAGCAGGACCTTCTTCTCTGGGCCTGGTATTTCTTCAATGGCCTATTCCAGAGAATAAGACACTAAACTACTGAGCGCCAAGGGCCTCAGAACCACGAAAAAGATGATGAGGGGCACAAAGCATGCCTCTGGTCACCAAGAGGGTATGTAAACGTTTGCTGCTTTTCTGCATTTTTCAAAGCTGAGTTTTTAGCTGGATGCCACTCCTTTAGAATAAACTGCTGATACCTTATAGTAAAAGCTATTATATGATCTTTTACAAACCATTTCCTATCTTTGCATTCTCATGTACCAAGACAGACACGGATTATTTAAAACCCTGAAGAGAGTGCTATTGCATTTAAATTGCCTGTAACCTTCATGCAATAGATTTATGATTGATGATAGATTTAGTAAATATAACTATTTTAAATATTTATTCTCAGTAAACGATTCAACCTATGCTCATTTAAGTAACTTGGTGCATAATCCCTTTTCTATTAAACCATAGTGCAAGGACCAATGCCGCGCTTCCGAGAGAACCCCAAGCTCTTCTAGAATGGCCATATGCGTATGTATCAGGTGTCCTCTTTTCACTCGCTTTGTGGAGCACCTACCATGGACGTCATGTAATAACCAATGACAAAAAACAGACAAAAACCGTAACATCCCCGTCGAAGTTATTCGCGCCTGCCATCATGCAAAGGCAGACCCTGCCTGGAGACCAGGAGACTGCTCAAATAGCAGGCAGGCATCTCAGCCCAGGCCTGTGCTGGGGAAACTGGTTCCTCCCTTCGGGCGCAATCAGAAAGCCATCGAAGTGACCCGAGAGTGCAGCTGGGGTTTAGGGCTGATGATCTTTTCGCAGCCAGGCTGCGCGCGGATACCCGCTGGGGGAGCCAGGCTAGGAGGCCACTGAGAGCTGGCGCTGGCCACACTCGCAGGCACCCAGGGCTTCACCCCGTGCCCAGGCCTGGACCTCCGCCTCAGGAAGGAGGGGGGCGGGGGTGGCCCGGAGAAGGGGCTTTGCTAATTGCCGAAGCGGGAAGTGAGCTCGCAGAGGACCTGGTGGAGAGTCTGGGAGGAGGAGGTGGAGGGGCTGGTGGAGGAGGGGCGTGCAGCGCGGAGGTGCTGTGCTGCGCCCCAGTAGGGACTGGAGGACCCACAGGACTCGCCGCCCATGCGCTCCTGCGCTCCAGCCCAGCCCCGGAGCCGCGCTGCCCCTCGCAGCCCCATGGCTTCTCCAGACGACCCTCTGCGCACAGGTAAATTGAAACCGCGCCCCGCCCTCACCTGGAGCAGAAAGCGCGGGCCAAGAGCTCGCGGGGGTGTGGGGACCCAGCCTCCCGCGTCCCCTGGGGCACCAGGACCACCCCAGACACCGCACCGCGCCACACCCGGGTCCGCCTGGGGTGCCCCCCGCCAGCGGGGGCGCTAGCCCCCATCGTTGGGCACCCCCATGCGCGCGTGCCAATGTCCCCCTTCCCTCGTCTCCCGCCATGGCCCCGCCGCTTTTGTTCTGGACTTGGGATCCCAGGTGGAAACTAGTCCCTCAGACCTCCCTGGCAGCAAGGAGCGCAGGGAGGGAGTCTCCGTTTTTCCACCCTGGCTCTTCCTCTCTCCACATTCACATGCCTTCTGGCGTCCCTTTCCTCTCCTCATTGTCACTTTTATTAAATGGTTTTGTTCTGCATGTTGACCCGCAGAGCGATTTCATGAATGAATATACAGGAAACTGAGTTGGAGCCCACCTGTGAGACCCCACCTGTGGAGGCCTCTCATTAGAATGGTCTCTGGTTCTAGCCTCAGTTCAGAATACTGCGTGTACCTGAGGACCGAGTCCAGATGTTTCTTTCATCTCTGACTTGAATTTGAAATCCTCCTCAGACTTCAACTTCCAGGATTTCTCCCGTCATTGCTCTCCCACTGTCTCCGTGGGGATCCGCCATGAGTGTTGAACACGGGAATGAATGAATGATATATACCCCCAGGTCGCTGGGGCTTTTTCTTGTTTTGCTGAGGTTGGAAAGGCTTTGGAGAGACCCCCTGTATGCAGATACAGAGCTGCATGCAATTGCTTAGATAAACGTGTTCCCCACTTAATTGTTTGGGCATTGAACATTTCGCCCTTAACCTGTGGCTTGAGCAGTTAGGAGGAGACAATCTGGAGGTGAATCAGAAGATGGCTGAATCCACATGGTGGTGGCCTGGGTTTGGGAGATTTTCCTGGAGATTCTAAAGAAAGACCTAAATTCTTCCAATGGGGAGTGGTAAACATTTTATCAATGGGAGGTGGAAAATAAATTGTCTGGTTAACCTTTCCCTCCCCCTCAAAACCCATTATTTGAAAAAAAAAACAAAAAAGGAAGTGAAGGGGAAATCCTCCCACTCCCATCCCCACTCACCTCCATAGCCACCTCCTCTTCCAAGAACCTAAGAGACAAGGTGCCAAGAAGTGTTAGGTACCAGCAGTGGTCTCAGAGCTCATTCAAGGATCATGGTGAAAGGCATTCAAAGAGATTGTGGGGGCACAGGGATCCAATTAAGGGGGAGAAGTTTAAGGTTTGCCAGGTCCCCTAAAAATTAATGGCACTAGAGAAGATGAGCTTTGGGAACTATAGCTTAATGGATACAACGTGTAAAAAGCTTCAGTGAGTCATGGTGGGAAGAGGCCATGAGGGCAGCAAAGACAGTCTTAGATGATGTTATTAATAGCACTACAGGCTCTAAATTTCCTGTGGTGGTGTTCTTGGCAAGACCAGCCCGGCCAAAGTGGATACTCACAACCTGCAACAGAGTGTCTTGGAGATCCCAGCATGTGAGGTATGATGAGAGGGTAAAATGATAGGAGGTGTCCTTTGGAATGACTGTCTTCTTGACTTTAAAAGGGAGAACCCAAATCTGTAGGTGAAATCTTTTTGGCTGCAAAGAAGGCTGAGGCCTCCTAAGGTCAAGGTCTCCTCGTCACTTGCAAAGATGTCGAAGAACATATTCAGACATTTCAAAGATGTCCTCATGTCCATCCGTTCCCACTCTGGAATTCTATCAATAAGGTGAGAATTCCTCTAGTTGGAAAAAAGATCTAAAAAGACTTCCCTTTCTCATGTAATTTCTGTAACCCTCCAGGACACACCCACCTACCCCTTCCAGCACTGTAATGAAGCTACAGCTGGTGCCAATTTGTGGAACTCATTAAAGGCTATTTTCCCTTATATACCCCCGGACCAAGTTCCCATGCTCCCTCACCTGATTTCCTGCACTCACCTCCCACCTGGTGTGTTCACACCTGCAGGTGCCTTTTACCAACCCCTTTGCCAAAAGGCAGCCAGAGTGACCTTTCAAAGAACTATCAGTTCCTGGCCTTTGTCTCCATAGAAATCTGCACTGATCTTCTAACAAATTCTCAGTCCTCCAAAGGCATCCATAACCCTCCCATCTATCTCTTCCTACCCTTCCAACTGACTGATGCCTGTTCTGCCCTGTCTTTCTGCCCTTCAACCACGCTGCCTCCCTCTTCCTGTGGAGACCCCTCATGGCGCCTGCCTCCAAGCACAGGTGATTCCCATTGATGGGAAGACCCTCTTCCTCTCCCCCGTCTCCCCACTCCAGTTACTCCCCTTATTCGTGAGCTCACAAGCCCCATGGTACACACTCTCCATGCAGCCTGCTCTCTCTTTTCTAGCACTGGCCTCCATTTCTAGCTGTGGTTGTGTCACGGATGTCCCTCCCCAGCCTGCCTCCAAGCTCTCCATCCATTTAGCTCCAACACCTGACACGGTGCCTGGCACGTAGTAAGCCCTGGCTAGCTTCTAAGAGCCTCACTGAGGGACTGAAAGCATTTTAAAAATGTCACCACGTAGGCTCCAAACTGTAGGCAGAAAAAGCTTTGCCTGGATTGACATTTTAGAGACGTATTCGTCAAGTTAGATGTGTTTACTGACTTTACCTTGTAAAATTAAAAAAAAAAAAAAAGGACCTCTGTATCGCTTCACATCTAACGAAGGCACATGTATACATTAGACCACGTTATGAGCTTAATGGAAGGAGACAAGATTTTTTCGCTAAGAAAATGTATAAGACTGTTGAGGTCACGTGGGAGGCAATAGTCCGTTTGTTGGAGCATTGCTATCTTACTCTATCACAGCCACTAATAAAAATCTGACACGGGGTGAGTCAGAATTGTCTGTCGGAGATGAGTTAGATCTGGCTCATGTTCCTACAGACATGAAAGCCAGGAACAAAGAAGCAGGCTTTGAAAGCCTGGGTTGAGGAGGCGGTGTGGTTCACTGCGATGAGCTAAGTGCCCAGGGCCACCGGCAGACATGTGGGCCTGTGTCCTTCCTTTGTTCTGGGGTCCGTCTTGCACCATGTGGTGAGGCTAGCAGCTAGGAGCAGCTCAGGACAGGACCCCGTGGCATCTTACCTCTCCCACCCTCCTGTGGGCTCCAGTGGGCTCCAGTGGGTCCCAGGGGACAGCCTGCCTTCCTTGCAAAGCCCAGTAGCACTGGGAGCAGAAACTGGGACCAAAGAGTGAGCACCCTGTTTGACAAGCCAGACCAGCCACCTCTTCTTCAGATGCAGGGGGAGCCCTGGTGTGCTGACTCCTCCCTTCTTCCTTTCTTTCCCCTTTCCTCCCTCCCTCCCTCTTCCCTTCCCCCCTCTCTCCTTCCCTGGTGGTGCCCTTTCTCGATGCCCACTTCATCCCTTTTCCTTTCTTACATGCCTGTCTTCTAGAGTTACTTCTCTTTCCTCCCAATTACTTCCCTTCATCTGAATCTCCTCTTTGGTCACTTTGTCCCTGCTCTCTGCTCCTCCCTCCCCTTCCCTGGCCCCTGTTCAGCTCCATCCAGACTGCAGGCAGAGCTGGACTAACACGCTCACTCACTAGCTCAGCCACCCTCCAGAGAAGTCACTCTTCGGTGGCCACCTTCCTGACCCCCTGGTCCTTTCTCCACTTATTCATCTATTGCGCTGAAGTCTGAGGAGGACAGAGCGGGGCTGCCGCAGAATCGGGCCAGAGGAGAAACCAAACCATGTGTCCACACTGTCCCCCAGTACTGCTGCTCTGAGAGCATTCAGAGTCCTCAACAGGGTTCTTCAGAACCGGGAGTGAAAACAGCCATAGGTCAAAAGAAAAGCTATGGCCCCCACACAAAAATAATAATCACAAATGAAAACTAAGTTAACTCTGAAGTCCTAAAGTCGAAGAATTGCCTTGAATCTGTCACTAGAAAGCACCCAAGATCTCACTCTCTGGGTTCTGGGTGCCCTGGGAATGGCAGGAGGCTCTGACCCCCTTCCCTCTTCATCCACTCCCAAAGAACGTCCTCTGAGGTGGTCTTCAAACTTCCTCTGAGAAACTGTCAATGGGAACTGTAGGCCCTCGGCTGCTGGGACGAATGAGGGTGATGTCAGGACCTGATGGGCAGCTTTACCAGGAGATTGTGGCTTCTGGATGCAGTCCTCAGGCCCCATGGTCTGGGTGAGATCTGGGTCTTTGAGTGGAGGAGGACAGATGAGATTTCAGATTTTGAGTTGATTCTGGGATGATTAGTGCTTTGGAGGGCATTGGGTGAAGGTATTTTGCACACAAGGAGGACACGAATTTGGAGAGCCAGAGAGTGGACTGTTAAGAGCTGACCTGCATTTCCCCCAGAAAACCTTGCTGCTGTCCTTATCTCTGGTACCACAGAACGTGACCTTATTTGGAACTAGAGTCCTTACAGATGCAATCACATTACAGTGAGGTCCTTAGAGTGGGCCCTAATCTCCTGTAACTGACCTCCTTATGTAAAGGGAAAATCTGGACAGAGAGATGCCCCTACTGTCAGTGGTGGGCAGTGCATGAACTTCTAGAACCCTGACAGTAGTGGAAAACAGACTCAGGCTGGGCACTAGGTAAATGGGAGCTCTAGTGGAATTTCAGATGAAGATGCTGTGGACCTCGGCTTCCCAGGTCATAGTGACGTTAGGATTTCAAATTCAAGTCAGAGATGAAAGAAACATCTGGACTCGGTCCTCAGGTACACGCAGTATTCTGAACTGAGGCTAGAACCAGAGACCATTCTAATGAGAGGCCTCCACAGGTGGGCTCTCACAGGTGGGCTCCAACTCAGTTTTCCTGTATATTCATTCATGAAATCGCTCTGCGGGTCAACATGCAGAACAAAACCATTTAATAAAAGTGACAATGAGGAGAGGAAAGGGACGCCAGAAGGCATGTGAATGTGGAGAGAGGAAGAGCCAGGGTGGAAAAACGGAGAATCCCTCCCTGCGCTCCTTGCTGCCAGGGTCTGAGGGACTAGTTTCCACCTGGGATCCCAAGTCCAGAACAAAAGCGGCGGGGCCATGGCGGGAGACGAGGGAAGGGGGACATTGGCACGCGCGCATGGGGGTGCCCAACGATGGGGTCTAGTGCGCCCGCTGGCGGGGGCACACCTCGGCGGCGACATCCCCGGCCCTATCCCGTGCGGACCCTGGTGCGGCGCGGCGTCCGGGGTGGTCCCGGTGCCCCAGGGGTTGCGGGAGGCTGGGTCCCCACACCCCTGCGAGCTCGCGGCCCGCGCTTTCTGCTCCAGGTGAGGGGCGCGCGCGGTTTCAATTTATCTGCATGCAGAGGGTCGTCTGGAGAAGCCATGGGGCTGCGAGGGGCAGCGCGGCTCCGGGGCTGGGCTGGAGCGCAGGAGCGCATGGGTGGCCAGACCTGTGGGTCCTCCAGTCCCTACTGGGGCGCAGCACAGCACCTCCACGCTGCACGCCCCTCCTCCGCCAGCCCCTCCACCTCCTCCCAGACTCTCCACCACGTCCTCCGCGAGCTCACTTCCCGCTTCGGCAATTAGCAAAGCCCCTTCTCCGGGCAGCCCCCGCCCCCGCCCCCCCCCTCCTTCCTGAGGCGGAGGCCCGGGCCTGGGCACGAGGTGAAGCCCCGGGGGTCTGCGAGTGTGGCCAGTGCCAGCGCTCAGCGGCCTCCTAGACTGGCTCCCCGAGCAGGTGTCTGCGCGATGCCTGGCTGCAAAAAGATCATCAGCCCTAAACCTGGCTGCACTCTCGGGTCACTTTGATGGCTTCCTGATTGTGCCCAAAGCCTGGAACCAGCTTCCCCAGCACAGGCCTGGGCTGAGATGCCTGCCCGCGATCTGTTTGAGCAGTCTCCTAGTCTCCAGGCAGGGTCCGCCATTGCATGATGGCACGCGCGAATCACTTCGACCTGGATGTTTGGTTTTTTTTTTTTTGTTTTTTTTTGGTTATTGGTTATTACATGACCTCCATGGTAGGTGCTCCACAAAGCGAGTGAAAAGAGGACGCCTGATACATAGGCATATGGCCATTCTACAAAAAGAGCTTGGGGTTCTCTTGGAAGCGCGGCATTGGTCCTTGCACTATGGTTTAATAGAAAAGGGATTATGCACCAACTTACTTAAATGAGCATAGTTTGAAATCGTTTACTGAGAATAAATATTTAAAACAGTTATATTTTAACTAAATCTATCATCAATCATAAATCTATTACACGAAGGTTACAGGCAATTTAAATGCAATAGCACTCTCTTCAGGGTTTTAAATAATCCATGTCTGTCTTGGCACAATAGAATGCAAAGATAGGAAATGGTTTGTAAAAGGTCATATAAAAGCTTTTACTATAGGGTATCAGCAATTTATCCTAAAGGAGTGGCCTCCAGCTAAAAACTCCGCTTTGAAAAGTACACAGAAAGCAGCAAACGTTTACATACCCTCTTGGTGAGCAGAGGCGTGCTTTGTGCCCCTCATCATCTCTTTTGTGGTTCTGAGGCCCTTGGCGCTCAGTAGTTTAGTGTCTTATTCTCTGGAATAGGCCATTGAAGAAATACAAGGCCCAGAGAAGAAGGTCCTGCTGGGTGTCTGAAGAAAGTACAACCTTTTAGATGAAGCTTTCTGGGGAATTTGTTAGTGGTTTTGTCTCCTTCTGATAGGAAGGGAAATTTTATTTTTAAAGATTTTATTTATTTATTTCATAGAGATCACAAGTAGGAAGAGAGGCAGGCAGAGAGAGAGAGAGAGAAACAGGCAGGCCCTGCTGAGGAGTGAGCCTGATGTGAGGCTCGATCCCAGGACCCTGGAATCATGACCTGAGCCGAAGGCAGAGGCTTTAACTCACTCTGCCACCCAGGTGCCCAAGGGAAAAATTTTTTTTTAAAGGTTTTATTTATTTATTTGACAGACAGAGATCACAAGTAGGCAGAGAGCAGGCAGAGAGAGAAGTGGAAGCAGGCTCCCTGCTGAGCAGAGAGCCAGACATGGGGATCAATCCCAGGGCCCTATGATCATGACCTGAGCCGAATGCAAAGGCCCAGTGAGCCAAACTCACTGAGCCACTCGGGTGCCCCAGGAAGGGAAATTTTTTTTAAGAGTATTTTCTCTTTGAATCTATTTTGAGGTTTGGTTTGTGGTTCTTTCTGACTTCTCATGAAGATGGAATTACTTCTGAGGTTGGTTGTCAGGAACCGCATATCAAATCGAGCTATCTTGTTAGCAAGAAATAAATAAATAAATAAATAATAAAAGCTCAAGTGTTGGTATAAAGCTATTATGCTTTTCAAAACCCCGAACTATAATTCATGTATCGTGGTCATTCTTTATCATATCAAACCAGGAGAGAGGTGGCACAAACGCACTTTCAGGTTAATTTTTTTACAAGGAAGATTGACTAATGAACCTACTTTGTTATTCCCTTTCATTCAATTTCCCTGTACCTCCTTTTCTATGCGTTGTAATGGTAAACCATCATTATTTTTATTGTTGGCACGTGAGAATTAGAGATCAATGCCCAAAGTGAAAGCAGAAGGCAAGTTTATTAAAGCAACAGCACACTCTCTAAGGGAGAGCAGGTGGTATTCCATGAGGTGGAGCTGGCCCTTTGTTTTGGGATTGGATATTTCTTGGTCTTTTTGAAGTGGGAGGACATTCAACATGCAGTGGATTGATCTCTAATGGAGGCTGCTTCCAATCATTTGGGGGACTCCTACCACAGGTTGGGAAGAGGAGTTGTTGTTGTCATTTTTATTTTATTTTTTTCAGGGTTCCAAAATTCACTGTTTATGCACCACACCCAGTGCTCCATGCAATATGTGCCCTCCATAACTCCCATTAACAGGCTTACCCAACCCTCTGCCCCCTCCCCTCAAAACTCTCAGTTTGTTTCTCAGAGTCTCTCATGGTTTGTCTCCCCCTCCAATTCCCCCCCACTCACTTCTCCTCTTGATCACCCAGTGTCTTCTGTGTTATTCTTTATGCTCCGCAATTAAGTGAAACCATATGAAAATTGACAATCTCTGCTTGAATTATTCCACTCAGGATTATCTCCTCCAGTCCCGTCCATGTTGATACAAAAGTTGGGTATCCTTCCTTTCAGAAGGAAGCATAATACTCCATTGTAAAAAATGGATCATATCTTCTTTATCCGTTCATCCATTGAAGGTCATCTTGGTTCTTTCCAAAGTTTAATGACTGTGGCCATTGCTGCTATAAACATTAGGGTACAGATGTCCCTTCTTTTCACTACATCTGTATCTTAGGGGTAAATACTCAGTAGTGCAATTGCAGGGTCATAGGGTAGCTCTAATTTTAATTTCTTAAGGAGTCTCCACACTGTATCCCAAAGTAGCTGCACCAACTGGCATTCTCACCAATAGTGTAAGAGGGTTCCCCATTCTCCACATCCTCTCCAACACTTGTTGTTTTTGCCTTGTTAATTGTGGCCATTCTAACTGTGTAAGGTGGTATCCCAATGTGCTTTTGATTTGAATCTCCCTGATGGCTAATGATGATGAACATTTTCTCATGCATCTGTTTGCCATTTGTATGTCTTCTTTGGAGAAGAAGTGTCTGTTCATGTCTTCTGCCCATTTTTTGACATGATTATCTGTTTTGTGTGTGTTGAGTTTGAGGAGTTCTTTATAGATCTTGGATATCAGCCCTTTATCTGTAATGTCATTTGTGAAAATCTTCTCCCATTCCGTGGGTTGTCCCTTCATTTT
Source organism: Mustela putorius furo (assembly GCF_011764305.1). NCBI lineage: Eukaryota > Metazoa > Chordata > Mammalia > Carnivora > Mustelidae > Mustela > Mustela putorius. The sequence continues at coordinate 1,745,841 of NW_025421988.1, forward strand.
GTTGACTGTTTCCTTTGCTGTGCAGAAACTTTTGATCTTGATGAAGTCCCAAAAGTTCATTTTTGCTTTTGTTTCCTTTGTCTTTGGGGACATGTCTTGAAAGAATTTGCTGTGGCCAGTGTCCAAGAGGTTACTGCCTATGTTCTTCTCTAGGATTTTGATAGATTCCTGCCTCACGTTGAGGTCTTTTGTTCATTTCGAATTTATCTTTATGTATGGTATAAGAGAATGGTTGAGTGTCATTCTTCCATACATAGCTGTCCAATTTTTCCAGCACCATTGATTGAAGAGGTTGTCTTTTTTCCACTGTATAATTTTCTCTGCTTTGTCAAAGGTTTTTTGACCATAGAGTTGATGGTCCATATCTGGGCACTCTACTCTGTTCCACTGGTCTGCATGTCTGTTTTTATGCCAGTGTCATGCTGTCTTGGTGAACACAGCTTTGTAGTAAAGCTTGAAATTAGGCAACATGAAGCCCCCAGTTTTGCTTTTTCTTTTTCAACATTCCCTTATCATTTCAGGGTCTCTTCTGGTTCCATACAAATTATTTGGAATTGTTTTTGTTGTTGTTCGTTCCAGCTCTTTGAAAAGTTCCAGTGGAATTTTGATCAGGATATAGCACTGAAAGTATAGATGGCTCTAGGCAGTATAGACATTTTCACAATGTTTATTCTTCCAATCCATGCATGTGGAATGATCTTCATTCTTTTTGTGTCTTCTTCAGTTTCTTTCATGAGTATTCTGTAGTTCCCCAAGTACATTTACCTCTTTGGTTACGTTTATTCCAAGGTATTTTATGGTTCTTGGTGCTATAGGAAATGGAATCAATTCTCTAATTTCCCTTTCTATGGAAATCAACTGATTTCTGTACATTAATTATGTATCCTGCCACATTACTGAATTGCTGTTATGACTTCTAGTAGCTGGGGGGGTGGAGTCTTTTGGGTTTTCTATATAAAGTATCATGTCATCTGCAAAGAGAGAGAGTTTGACTTATTTTTTGCCAATTCGAATACCTTTTATTTCTTTGTGTTGTCTGATTGTAGTTTCTAGGACTTTTAGTACTGTGTGGAATAACAGGGTTTAGAGTGGACATCCTTGTCGTGTTCCTGATTTCAGTTGGTAGGCTGTCAGCTTTTCCTGTTTGAGGATGATATTCACTGTGGGTTTTTCATAGATAGATTTTATGAAGTTGAGGAATGTTCCCTGTATCCCTGTACTTTGAAGTGTTTTAATCAGGAGTGGATGCTGTATCTTGCCAAATGCTTTTTCTGCATCAATTGAGAGGATCATGTGGTTATTCTCTCTTCTTTTATTGATTTGTTCTATCACATTTACTGATTTGTGAATGTTGAACTACCCTTGTATCCCATGGATAAATCCCACCTGGTCATGGTGGATAATCTTTTTAGTGTACTGTTGGATCCTATTAGCTAGGATCTTGTTGAGAATCTTGGCATCCATATTCATCAGGGGTATTGGTCTGAAATTCTCCTTTGGGAGGGTGTCTTTGCCTGGTTTGGCCTTCTGTTTCTATTTTTGGAAGCAGCTTCAGAAGAATAGGTGTTATTTCTTCTTTGAAAGTTTAGTAGGATTCTCCAGGGAATTCACCAGGTCCTGGGCTCTTGTTTTTTGGGAGGTCTTTGATGACTGCTTCGATCTCCTAACTAGATATTGGTCTATTCAGGTTGTCAATTTCTTCCTGATTCAGTTTTGGAAGTTTATAGGTTCCTAGGAATGCATCTATTTTGTCTAGGTTGCCTAACTTATTGTCATATAACTGTTACAACTGTTGATAATAATTTCTGATGATTGTTTCTATTTCCTTGCTATTAGTCATGATCTTTCCCTTTTCATTCATAACTTTATTAATTTGGGTATTCTCTCTTTTCCTTTGGATTAGTTTGGCCAGTAGTTTATCAATCTTATTGATTCTTTCAAAATTCAGCTTCTAGTTTCATTGATGTGTTCTACTGTATCTCTAGTTTCTATCTCATTGATCTCTGCTTTAATCTTGATTATTTCCCTTCTTGCATGTGGGTTTGGCTTAATTTGTTGTTGATTCTCCTGGTCTTTAAGGTGTAAAGAGAGCTGGTTTATTCTGGAGTTTTCAATTTTTTTGAGGGAGCCTGGTGGGAAGAGTTGTTTTTTACCTTAAAAGGTTTGTTCTGGAACCATCATGGCAACTCTTTTCCATGGGGATGGCAATGCAAATGCATTATGAAAGATCTAGGGGTTACTCTGGGGTAGAGGTAGAAGAGGAGAGAACATTTTTAGTACCAGTGTCTCCTGGTTTATTAGGCCCAGGGTCTCAGAAGTCACAAAGTCGGGAGGTTGTGCCCTCAGTCTTCTAATGTGTAACCCATTTTTCACCATCCTTGCCTCTAACTCATCTCTCACTGCCCACACATTCAGATATAGGGGAATATTGATTGACAAAATATTAATTACCAAATAACAGTAGTTGGAGAATAAGAAAAATGCAGGCACCTGATTATATAATATTACTTAAATAAAATATGTTTTTATTAGTGCTATTAGAAGTAAATTCCCCAATACTTTAATCACACAGAATGATGGAATCCTAGATTTTTTTTTTTCTTGTATTTACTAAGAAAATGATCATGCCTCAAGTATATTAAAATGGAATAGGGAAAATTAAAAATTGTTTTAAGTTGATTTGCGTGTGTTGTGCGTATGTGAGAGAGAAAGTGAGAGAGAGAAAAGAGAAAGACCGAAAAAGAGAAAGGGAAAGACAGAGAGGTGGCTGCAGTGAATTGATGAGTTGCAGGATAGATTTTAAAGTTTTGTCTTTTGCTTTCTACATTTCCTTTTCCTTAGGTTCAAGAGAACAATCAGTAATATCTCAGATGCCTGCTGGTAACATCAGCAGAAAGAGTGAGAGGTTCCCAGAAAATTAAAGATGAGATATAGTTTTCCTGACATAAGAAAAGTCATTTTTTGTCCCAGCTATTTTCAATGATCTATACCCCACCTGTGTACTTGCCCAAGCACATTTCTTCCAAAACTTCATGGGAGGTTCTTACAAAGAAATGCAAAAACCTCACTAGTTAAGGATTTTGAGGGAACAAGGCAATGGGAAAACTAACAGTCACCACCAGACCAGGAAATAGCCTAAGCTATTGAGACAATAAATTAGTGGTAAAACTCCTAGTGCTATTTCAAAAGTAATCAAGGCCTTGAATTCCTTGTCCCAGAAAATGAGCCCAAGACCCCATCTAGTTTATATCTGCTCTTGAAGCCTGCAGAGTCCCTTTCCCTTGTCCAACAGTTACCTCTGCTTTACTCTAACGTTGAAGTTTTTCTGCCCTCGGTGGAATACAAGCTTTATTCAGGTGAACATGCAATACATATTGCACAAATACATATGTGGATGTGCATGCATCCACAACCTTATGACCAACCATACACGGGATAATAAAACTCTCCCTTCTGAGTATTCATCTTAAATACTAAATAAAAATCTCTCTCCTGTTCAAACAGTCTAGGCTTTGGAACTTATTCCCTGTGATCTCCTTGTATGTTGTAAACAAAGATTCCTTTCTTTGACAACTCCATCTGTTTCTGTGATTCACCAAAGACTGACCTCAGTTAGTTCAGTTACTGTAATGGCTTTCACTACTCTGATTCTACCTCTGCAAGTCTCCAAATTGAACTATTTTTTCTCCCAATTCTGCATGTTCTTGTCTTTAAACTGCAACTCTGAACAGATGATTTGCTTGTTTAAAAAAAAAAATCAAGAAAAGGGAGTAGTAGACAACATTGTTACTTTTAACTTCCTGCCCTAAGGGGCTCTCCTGTTGTTTCTCTTTGACTTCCTGGACTAAAACGACAGAAATTTGGCAATACATCACTCCCCAATCCAGATTACTGACAGAACAGTTTAGACTCTTAGAAAAATATTAGTTTAAAAGATCACATAATTAAATACTTAAGCATGTAGTGTAACATAGTGGTTTACAAGAAATATATTTTGGTCATCTGAATATTTGGTTTTCAACCATGGCTACTGACTCACAGCTCCTAAAACTCTTGGAATTTCCCGTGATAATGGGTAGAGAGGTGTGTTTTGTTATGTTAATGAAGTGACCTTCAGACCTCACTCAAGGCAAGGGCTGTTTGCCTGAAGGACCAACCACTTGTTGAAAGCCTTCATAACTTTTTGCCCAACATGCCTCCCCTTCCCCCCAATTCAGAATTATCTGGGGAGGGAAGAGGAGCTGGAGATTAGATCAGCAAATGCCAATGATTTAGTCAGTCATGACTATGTCATGAAGCCTCCACAGAAAACCTGAAAAGACTGGGTTCAGAAAGCTTTTAGTTTGTTAAATGTATGAAAAGGCAGGAAGAGTGGCAGTCTTACAGAAGGTAATAGAAGCTCTGTGCCCATTCTCCATACCTTGCCCTGTGCACTTCTTTATCTATCTATTGATTTAAATCTTCTATTATATCTTTTAATAAGCTGGCAAACATAAATTAAGTATTTTTCTGAGTTTTGTGAGTCCCTGTAGCAAATTAAAAGAATGTAAGAAGTAGGCCACTGGGACCTCCAACCTGTAGTTGCTCAGTCACAAGCACAGGTAATAACCTGGGGCCTACAGTGAGACTGGCATCTGAGGTGGGGTTGGAGATAGTCTTGAAGGACTGATCCCGTAACTGATGAAATCTTACGCTATGTTCAGGTAGATAGTGTCAGAATTTAGTTGAATTCTTGGAGATCCTGCTGTTGTCTGAAAATTATTTGGCATTGTTGGTATGATGTCCTAAAAACCCAAAAAATACATAGCTACCTCAAAATAAGAATAAGGTTGACAGCTTATATATAATAAGTGAGTATATCAGGGATTTAAAATATACCCAATAAATAATATAAGGAAATAAGGAAAGAGTTTGAAATAAAAACAAGAATAAGAACCTAGTGGTACTAATAGATTAAATATATGTAGTCTAGTTGAATTAAGAATACAATGGATAGAATACGTAATGGATTCAATAGAGATAAGAAGTCACTTAAGGATATAGTCATCTGGATACCAGCAACGCATTAAAATGATCAATATAAAAGAGGTGTAAGATGTAGGTGATGTGTGTGGAACAAAAGCTAGAGAAAAAATTAGATTTCCTTACTACTCATAGCCTGTTGACAAGTCCTTGATGTTCCTCTGGGGACTCAGCTGCTTCAATGTGGACACGTCCACTCAGGGCAAAAAGCATTCTTAGTCCACCCCCCAGGATACTGAAAATCTACTTTCACATGTAAAAATTACTTTGGAAACTTATTTATCTCTACTTCCCACCCCTGCCCTCAAGATATACATTGGCAATCATCTCCCAAGCATATACCCACTGATACACATCAGAAGAGTCTCTTCCCTAAGTTTTTACTAAACAGTAATAAATGACCTTTCCCTAACAATAGCTAGCCCCCTCAAGGTCCTGGAAACCTTGTTTATAAAATACCTTGGAGGCTTGTGCTATCCCTAACCTCCTCCCAAATTGAAAGTATATAATCAGCCACTCTTCATGACCCCCCCCCTCTCTACTCCAAATAAATAAATAAGTATTTTTTAAATAAAATAAAATAAATGACTTTTTTTTTTTAAATGAAAGAAGAAAAAGGAAAGAAATATTTGAATATTAATGTACATCTATTTCTCAAGCATAAAATAGTCAAGACACTGGATTAAAACTTACATACAAGAAAAGAAAGAAAATATTCATAACTATAGTTGACTCTATGAATCCCACACTAGGGCATACATACCAAAGACAAAAAAAAAATCATAAGTGTTAGAGAGGAAAAAAGAATTCATTAATAAAGAAACAAGAATCAGACTAACAGAAAATTTTTAAATAGCATCAGATATAAAAAAGAATGAAGTAATAGCTTTATTATCTTGAAAAAAATAATCACAAATGTAAACTTTTAGATCCTTATAAAATGTCATTGGAATAGGAAGGCATAATAAAAAAAATATTTTCAGGAATACAGACCACAGATAATTTGCCTTAATTTGTGTAGGCAGCACTTAAATACTAATATTATTTTAACAATTAAAATGTACTCTATGACCTATGGGGTGGGGGAAAAGAGGATGACCAAGTCATCTTGAAATAATTCAGTTTTATGAAAAAAGTAAAAAGATCGAAAAAAAGACTTGAAGAAAAGAGAGATAAAACGTATGCATAATAAAAATAAATAAATAAATAAACAACTGGTGTGCCTGGGTGACTTAGTCGGTTCAAGTGTCTGCCTTCAGCTCAGGTCATGATCCCAGGGTCCTGGTATTGAGCCCTGCATCAGGCTCCCTGCTCAGTGGAAAGTCTGCTTCTCCCTCCCATTGTGAAAAAAATTTGCCTTATTTATTTGAGAGAGATAATCTTTAAATTTTACTTATTTATTTGAGAGAGAGTGAGAAAAGAAAAACATGCACACAGCAGGGAGAATAACAGAGGGAGAGGGAGAAGCACCCCACTGAGCAGGGAACCCCCTGCGGGGCTCTATCCCCGGACCCGGGTATTATCACCTGAGTTATAGTTAGAAACTTAACTGACTGAGCCACTCAGGTACCCCAATGAATACAATCTTTAAAATAATAATAATAATAATAATAATAAAGAAATAATATTTCAGATAGTATGATTTTTTTAATGTAAGACTTGGTATAAAAACAGGATGACATATTTGTCTAATTATAGTAAAAGACTTTGATAAGTTTAGATGCAGTAGTACATAAAAAATTTAACTTCTTTCATTAACTGATAATTTAATTAGATTAAATTAAGAGACATCAAAATTTAGAGAATCTAATAGTCCTGATCTATTAATAAACGTAGCCATCCTGACCCCAAAACAATAGTTTTCAGTAAGTATATAAGCATAAGTTGAACATTTACACAAACAGGCCATTATTTAGGCCAGAAGTATATGCCAATAAATTCCTAGAGTTAAATATCGGGTTATATTTTCCAAGAATAAGGCAATAAAATTAGAAAACAATGACCAAATTATTAAATTCATATAATTGGAAGTTAACTTCATACCTAAAAAGAAATAGTACAGCTAATTCAGAAATTTTTAGAATTAGAGTACTTTGGTAATATCAACTCTCAAAATGAGTAACGGACAGGTGGGGCTAGGGAGGAAGAGATCCATAGGGAACTTTGTGAACAGGCTCTCAGAAATCCCCAAAATGTGGTGTGGGAAAACCAGAGTAAAGAGATAAATTGGACCACCCTGCCCCAGGGAAGAGCACCCTGATCTAGGCATGTGGGATGGAGGACCACCCTGCCCTAGGTGTATGGGGTGGGTCATGTGGGGTGAGTGTCTCTATGATAATCACCTGTAACCAAAAAAGAATAATCAGACCCTAAAAAGGAGGTAAGCCACTGAAGGAGTTATTGATAGAGATGTTAAAAGGATTAAAGTTGCCTGGTTACCTTTTTATAAAAAATAAACCCTGAAGGCACTCATTGTTAACTGTGTGGGGACCTCTCTTAGTTGTGAGAGCTTTTTCTATATATTCACTTGATAAACTTCTGTCACTTACTCACTCTCCATTGCCCACGAGATTCCTTCTTTGACTCCAAGAGACAAGAACCTAGCTCTCCCACATCATTCCCTAGAGTTAAGTATCGGGCTATATTTTCCAATGATAAGGCAATAAAACTAGAATATAATGACCAAAATATTAAGTCCATGTAACTGGAAGTTAACTTGATACCTAAAAAGAAATAATACAGCTAATTCAGAAGTATTTAGAATTACTGTACTATGGTAATATCATTTGTGAAAATAAGTGACAATAATTAAAGGTATGAAGGAAATCTAAAGGTTTAATTGTATTAATTCAAAAGAAAAACAAAACAATACAACAAAAAAACACCAAAGCATAAAAAACAACAAAACAAAACAAAAAGAATATAAAGGCAAAACCTAAGAATGACAGCAGTAATAACAAAATGTTATAGAAACAAACAAATTTTTGGAATAGATTAATAAAAAAGATTTGACCAATGAGTACTGGTCAGGAATACTCAGAGATGATGAAGATAAAATAAAATACTAAATGAAATGTATAAAAACTAAATTATAGACCTAAGAGACTGATTAAAAATGCTTCTAGAAAAAGAGTCTAATTTTAAGACAATAAAATTAATAGCACCATAGAGAAAACTGTATTTGTGACATAGGGGATCAATTAGAGATGATAAAGTATTTCCTTAAATATCAAAGATAACAATTAGACTCAGTGGCTCAGTCAGCTAGGCCTCTGCCTTCACCAGAGATCATGATCACAAGGCCCTGAGACTGAGCTTGACTCCCTGCTTGGTGGGGAACCTGCTTCTTCTTCTCCCTCTCCCTCTGCAGCTTCCCCTGCTTGTGCTTGTTCTCTCTCTCTCTCTCTCTAAATAAAATTTTAAAAGTTAAAAAAATTAAGAAATAAGCATCAAAGATTAATCCATAAGGTAAAAATATTTATTAAAGTGATTAATTAATTTATATTAAAATTAAATATTTCCTTGAAACTTAAGTACAGTGTGGAGAAAAAGTTAATAGACAACTGACATAGGAATGAACAATACTTAAAATATTTAAAACTGACAAGGAATTATTAGATTTAGACTCCATGATGATCTCTATGTATGTGCATATAAAACACCTTAAAATACTTTGTAGGAATGTGCTACAGGAAATTAAAGAGACAGGGGGAGATAAAGGGGAAAAAAAAAATAGCTCAACTTGAAATGACTAGTTGGTTGCCACTGTGTTTTATTTACATTTTTTCCACCACTTTTTTGGTCAATGAAATTATTTTACATGTATCTATTATTATCTTGTAGGACATGTTATACTAATATCATTATTAATGAAGTTGAGAATAAGAATATGATGCCTTCATTTCATCATAATTGTTAAAAATGATCCCTGAAGCTGGTAAATGCAGGAAACCAGAAACAGAAATAATAATTAGCACCAGTTCAAAAGCTTGTCCACCTGGAACCCGTAAGAAAATCCAACTAGATCCTGAAAATAATGAGTGATTTGAGGAAAATGGACAGGGATATAGATTTCCAGGTGCTTTTTTACTTATAATGGCAATAGCAACTTAGACAATGTAATGGAAAAAGATCTATTAATTGGCAGTAGGAAAATTATTTAAAAAATATAAAAACCATAAGCCAATGAACTTGGGAAAATTATGAAGAATCTACATAAGCATAAAAAGAAAAAACAATATGAATTTGCCAAGGCACATTCACATTTTTAAAAATAAGTTAAAAGGGGAACAATATGCCATAATACATATATCAATGTTTTTCATAGAAGTTTAGTATAAAAAATAAACATTTTAAATAATTAATTTGGAAAATGATATCACATATCTGAAAAACTTGGAAGAAGAAATGGATAACCATGACTAAACAAATGTAGCAGAAAAATGATTTACAAAAATAGATAAAGGCTATTCGAAAATGCAGTGAATATTGGCCAAAGCTTAGAAAAATCGATAAAATATAAAATGTAAAATGAATTCATAAGTGAAAAATAGAATCCTATTAAATCTAATTTGGAAAGAACTCATAATTTTTTTTGCCTGAATCTGCTCTGCCTTTCATTAGGTGGGACACTGACCAAGCCCACTCAGCTCCTCTCTCATGCCCAGTAATAGTAAAGTCAGGGACATTAATTACTTCTGGGATGAATTTTAACCACTGTGGATAGGATGCAGAAGCCAGTGGGTTAAACAGAGTCTTTCTTGTTTCAGGAAAATAATTCTGAGATGTTTTCTGTGCATTAGGATTGATGCTCAGTTGTCTACAATCATAATCCACTCAGTCTGAACTCATATATGTTTCTCCTGGACCACTTAGCTCTTCTCTCTTCTCATTCTCTCCTCTTCCACGTGATCAAATCCCAAAATAATTATTTAGGTTGTGTATGCAAGTCCTGATTTTGAAGGGAAACTCAGTTACAGAAAGAGATGGAAATAAAGATACAGGGAAAAAATGGTGCACTTGGGTGACTCAATTAGATAAGCATCTGACTCTTGATTTCAGCTCAGGTTGTTATCTCAGGGTGATGAGATGAAGCCCCTATAGGCTCTGTGCTGGGCAAGGAGGTTGCTTAAGATTCTCTCTTCTTATCCCTTTCCTTCCACCCCTCACCTCCCATGCTGTCTTTCTCTTAAATAATAAGCACTGCTGGACTATCTTAGATTCTGTACCTTCTCTCCAGCCATGAACCTATCACTGTCTTTAACTCTTGAAAACTTCATTAGACAAATTAACGTGGTGAAAGAAGCAATATGAGAAAGCCTATTAATCTGATGAGCATGGAACTGAACAAACCCTATAGATACTTTCCCTTTGACTTCTAGCCTATCAATACCTACAGTGAGTCACATACACTCAAGATTATTGTTTTTATTGTATACTTCATATATTCATTAATTTTTGACTCGTTATCATTTTGTTGAAGTGTTAAACTATGGTAATAAACAAACTTTTAATTAACTTTTCCTCCTATGATACAAATATAACTTGCACTTGAACTTTAGCTAATATTATGTTCTAAAATTGTCAAAACAAAATGATCAAGGTTTCTAGATTATTTACTGTATTTTCTACTACTATATAATATTGTTCTATCTCTTCTGTATAAAGAAAATGAATGCTTGGGGCTCTTGGGTGGCTCAGTGCGTTAAAGCCTCTGCCTTCTGCTCAGGTCATGATCCCAGAGTCCTGGGATAGAGCCCCACATCAGGCTCTCTGCTCAGCAGGGACCCTGCTTCCCTTCCTTTCTCTCTGCCTGCCTCTCTGTCTACTTGTGATCTCTGTCTGTCAAATAAATAAATAAAATCTTAAAAAAAAGAAAATGAATGCTTGTTAACTAAATGAATGCTTTACTGAACAAATTAAATATGGCAGTAGCATTTTATTTTATCATGCTTTACATAGTAAACTATAATATTATATCACTGGTCTACAAATAATCTACTCACATAGTCATTTGGAAGCTTTTAGCAAAAGAATTCTTCCTCCTGATTGTAGTATAAAAGCCACAGAAATATACAGAAGACTCCTAGTATAGAAAGTTAAGTCCAGTTATCCATGATGCCTTGAGTAGAACCTGACCTATGTATGTCCTGGAATGCACTAGTAACTGTTACATGTGATAGGATTATATTCAATATATACAGTTTCATTTACTTCACAAAGGAGATATAAATTTGAGAATAAAATATTTGATGAATCTATAAAGTCTATATCTATTTGTAACCAATGTGGTAGAATTAAGATGTTAATTTGAAAAAATTTTTCACTGAACACATACACATATTCAATTGTTTTTATATATATATAAACAGCATTATTTATTTATGTAAATAAATGCATTGTCAGTAAAATCCATTTACTTATCAGTCATAAGGGTAATTTTAAGTACTAAGAATAAGAAATATGTGAAAAGATAAGTGTTCAAGAGTGCAGTTTGTGGTAATTAATACAATATGATAGGCTCATAAAAAGATATATTACTTGAACTTAAAAGCTTCTATAATTAAGCGATGACCACTTGAAATTTGTAATTAGTCTTGCTGCAGTTTTTCCTTGCACTTACTGCCCTTCCCCGGAAGTTCATTAAGAATTTCTGTGAATGTCCTTAAGTTTAATCTCATTCATGGATTTCCACTGCTGCTCACAAAACAAAGTCAAAAAGAGAGGTAACTCTATGTGGCACTCCATCCACAAGCAATACATTCATAAATAATTAAAAAGCTCTCTACTTCATTTGTTACCCATTCAGCTAATAATTTAAATGAGTAACTGAGGCCATTTTATCAGCACGTTTAATAGAAGGCGACTCAGAAACTTCACAGTGTTATTTAAGAAGAAATGTTCCTGTGTTAAGGTTTTTTATTTTTTTTTAATCAACAAAATAATTTTCAAGTATTAAAAGCAAATGTCTCCTTTTCCTCCAAGTTCCTTGCTATGTCCAAGTTATAAATAAATACATTACAATCGTATTTTGAGTAGTAGATAAAAACAAATGTTTTGAAACTGTCTGTGGGTTGAGTGTCTGGGTTAACTTGTATAAATATCTGAACTCAATGTATTTAGACTTTATTAGATGGTTTATTTTAGACTATTTAAAAATACATGCTCAGATAATGACTTAACATTATTTTATTCATTTTAATAAATAAATTATTTTATTTAATTATGTTTAGATATTTGTTTATTATTTAATGATTTAATATTTAATACTCTAAATTTGAAATATTTTAAATTCTAAAAAATATTTATTTAATTAAATTGATATATTTAATATAAATATTTAGTAAATTATTAATCATTATTATAATTATGCAATACATTATGTATTGTGTAATAATTGCATTTTAATAAATAAATAAATGTATTATTTACATTATTTTATTTTATTTTATTTTTAGTTGACAAAGAGAGGGAGAATGCAAGCAAAGGGAGCTGCAGGCAGAGGGAGGAGGGAGAAGTAGGCTCCCCAGCTGAGCAGAAAGATCAACCTGGGGTTCCCATCTCACGACCCTGGGATCACCACCTGAGTTGAAGGCAGATGCTTAACTGAATGAGCCATCCAGATGCCCAAGGCTTTGTATTCTTAGCTTCTAAATATTGATGCTGCTTCATCTCTGGAGTTAGTAAATTGATGTCGAGAATTCCTATCAAAGAATTGATAGTAGCTGTTAAACAGAAACATGTAATTTAGGGGGAAAAAAGAACAGAAGGAAGAGAAAGGCCAAAAGTCAAAAGCACGTTAATATAAAATTTAATTAGATAAATTTAATTAGATAAATAAACCTGATATTCCCCTAAAGGGGCCTAATAAAAGAGCTGCAAAGAGCTGATAGGATTAGGAAAATTGTCCACTCCTGGTCATTTCATAATTTTAAACTATTCCTTATTAATAAATAAACTTAGTTCCAGAAACACAACCACATAAGAACATTTCCACCAAGTTTTCCTCTAACAGCATTTAAAAATTAGACATTCAAACAATGTAGTTCATTATATGTTGCATCTGTATCTCAAAGTTTAAACACTTTCTGTGACACATTTTCTAACAATTAAAATTAAAAAAATATATATATATATACACCTTATCACTAAATGGAAATATATATATATATTATATATATATATATATATATATATTATATATATATTTATATATTATATATATAAGTTTTATATATATATATATAAGTTTACAGTCTAGAGTGCCTGGGTGGCTCAGTTGGTTAAGTGTCTTCCTTCAGCTTAGGTCATGATGCCAGGGTACTAGGATCCAGTCCTGCATCAGCTGCCTGCTCAACAAGGAGTCTGGTTCTTCCTCTCCCTCTGCACCTCCCCGCCCACTCTCTCTCTCTCTAATAAATAAATAAATTCTTAAAAAAAAAAGACTGAAATCTGAGACTGAATTACTAAATTCAGTCTTAATATAAGACAGCTAAACAAAGCAATGATCACAACTGGAAAATTTAGTCAGATCATGGTTTAACATTTTTGGTTGACACAGGACCTCTTTCAGTAAAAACTTTCCCTAAATATCAATTTCGTTTAAGGCAAAAATTTTGACAAGAAATTCAGATCCTTCTCATCATTTTCATATCAATTTAATGTGACATCCTCCAAGTATATAATCAAATATGTAATTATCCTATCTGTTGCCTTGTATATTGCCTGTATCTTTTTCAGACTCAAAGTTCCATTGAGGTAGAGCTTTTTTGTTTTGTTTTGTTTTTTATATGCAGAGATTTTTAAAGTGTTTGATATATACAAGATTCTTAATAAGTGTTTGCAAAACCTATGTATTTCAGAAGCCTTAAACATATTAAAATAATGTAGGTGATATTAGTAGTCATATCAAACAATTTGTATGTTTCAGTCATGTAAATAACTACATTTCTCAGAGACAGAGAAACATACAAATGATCTGGGTCCAGTAGGATAATGCTAGCATGTGTTGTGTAAATTCTCTTATATGACCTTATTCTTGCAAGAATTGGTTATGTGGCAGAAAAAAAGGTATCACTATCTTATACTTTATTATTTAAAGAGATTTATGGAAGTTTTGTTAATTTTCTTACACTACCCCTTTGTTTCAGTGGGCCCAATTTCCGTGGTAATGGTGAGAGGAAAGTAGGCAATTTAGGCAGCAGCAAAAATCTCCTACAAGGCACTATAAAATAAGGCTTGTTCTAGATCATGGGTCTGTCCAAAGGGGAATGTTAAAGGGTAGGGGATGGATGATGGATGCATTGTGGACTTATAACTATAAGATTAATACTGTTATGCCCCAATAATGGGTCTATGATTATAGGAGCGAGACTGATGTAAAGCGAAGGTCAAGCAAAGCTTTATTTCATGCCAAGCATCAAGAATCTAACCGAACGTTCGGGGCCACACCTCTTATGAGAGAAGGCAACCCTTCTCTGTTTCACAGTCTAGCTTTTAAGGGCAAAGGCCATGCAGTCAGGCCTGGCCACGCACAGGTGACCAATGAGATTTTAACACACACAGGAAACTCCACAGTGAGGCTAGGTGACCAATTGAGGTACAATTTACCCTAGTATAGACATTTGACCCAGCCTAGCCTATTACACCTTGATTAGGATTTGGTGCCAAAAAGGTTCCCAAAGGGTGGAGGAGTGGGGGCATACTCCTTAGTATCTAGGGAGACAAAATGCAAACACCCGCCAGCCCCCCCCCCCCCCCCCCGCTGATTGATGTCTCCACCTGGCCTGACCCACCCTTGTATATGTGCTTTGTTACCTGGAGCTGATTTCCAGGACTTGTTTTTAAGTGAATCCCCTGGGGGAAGGGGAGCAAGGACAGTTTAAGGGTTAACTTCAATGAAAGCCTCTTGCTAAAATATAAAAATATAAAATAGGTCCTTACATTACAACAACTCAGTAGAGAAAGTCCCAGTGTGGTGATAAAAGAAGTGATGTAACTTGCATTGCACATTTTATTTTTAAACGTGTAAGTTGTATTTTTCCCTGCCATGACATCATACTTTATCTTCATCTCTGTATACTAGTTTAAAACTAGTTAAACAAACTCAACATTTTTTTAAAAAAATATTTTATTTATTTATTTGAGAGCAAAAGCCAGAGAGAGAGAGAGAGAGAGAGCATGAGCAATATGGGGCTCAATCCCAGGACTCTTGAGATCATGATCTGAGCCAAAGGCAGACACTTAACTGACTGAGCAAATGAGACTCCCACAAACTCAACAATTTTATAAAATTTTATTTGTTGGGGTGCCTGGCTGGATCAGTCAGTAAAACATGTAACTCTTGATCTTGGCGTTGTACATTTGAAATCCACCTTGGGTGTAGAGGTTTTTAAAAATAAAATCTTTAAAATTTTTTTTTTTCATTTTTTTTATTTAAGCCATTGTATGGCAGTGTTGATCACTATATTGTACACCTGAAACTAATATTAACCTTATTTTAACTAACTGGAATTTAAATAAAAACTTTAAAAATAAAAAAAAAATAATAATCATAAAAATAAAAAAGAGGAAAATTATTTGGCAGGCAATTTTTCTTAATTGCATTATTATTTATTATTATCATAGTCTGTGTGTGTCGGTGGGAAGTGGCTGGTATTACAGTGAGCTCCATATCTGTGTTACACTGAGGTCCATGTCTGTAGTCAGTTTTTTTTTTTTTTTTTAATTTATTTTCAGTGATCCAAAATTCATTGTTTATGCACCACACCCAGTGCTTCATGCAATAAATTCCCTCCTTAATACCCACCACTGGGCTCACCCAACCACCTGCCACCCTCCTCTTCAAAACCCTCAGTTTGTTTCTCAGAGTCCACAGTCTCTCATGGTTTGTCTCTCCCTCCGATTTCTCCCAGCACACTTCTCTCCATCTCCCAGTGTCCTCCACGTTATTCCTTATGTATTGAGTCTTATAAAAACTTTTATTTCTTTCCCTATTCTGCTTTGCATATGCTTACCTTAGATGTTAAAATGTTATAAAACCTCTCCTGCCTGGTCCATTTTCTCTCTCTGCTCTCATGATTTCTCATGCTCTCCCTGCCAACCCCACATGCCTTACAATATCTGGATATGACTAATCTCTTCCTGAGCTACTTTATTCTACTCTGCCATATGGTTGCCCTTCCCTCTTCTGTACCATAACTTCTATCCCCTGCATTTGTGCTTTAACAATACCTAATTCTTTTCACTACATCTGTATCTTTGAGGTCAATACTCGGTAGTGCAATTGCTGGGTCATAGGCTAGCTCTATTTTACTGGAAAGAAGGGCCATATGCACCCCCAGTGTTCGTAGCAGCAATGTCCACAATAGCCATTCTGTTGAAAGAGCCAAGATCCCCTTCAACAGACAAACAGATAAAGAAGATGTGATCTATGGATACAATGGAATATCACTCAGCCATCAGAAAGGATGAAGGAGGAGGAGATTATGCTAAGTGAAATAAGTCAAGCAGAGAAAGTCAATCATCATACGGTTTCACTTATTTGTGGAACCTAAGGAATAGCATGGAGGACATTAGGAGAAGGAAAGGAAAATGAAGTGTGGGGGAATTGGAGGGGGAAATGAAACATGAAAAACTATGGACCCCAAGAAACAAACTGAGGGTTTTAAAGATGAGAAGGATGTGGGGATGGATGAGCCTGGTGATGGGTATTAAGGAGGGCACATATTGCATGGGGCACTGGGTGTTTTTACACAAACAATGAATCATGGAACACTACTTCAAAAACTAATGATATATTGTATGGTAACTAACATAACATAATTTTAAAAAAAAAAGGAGGGGGACAATACCTAACAGTCTTTGCTAGTTTCTTGTTTACCTCCTTTTAAGAGTAAGCTCATTAGTGGTTTTTTGTTTGTTTGTTTGTTTGTGTTTGTTTTGTCTCAACTAAAAGAATAAAAAATAATACACATTATTTTGAAAACTTTTTGAACAGTGTACAAACCTTAGTCAAGTCCACAATGTCTCATCTCTTCTTCCTCCTAACATGGCTAAGTTGAAAAACCCTTTATCTGGGAAAAGATCATTCTCCTGCCACCTTGTGTTAGATTTTGGCTTTAGCTTAGATTATCCTTACTTTCCTTTTCTGAAAATAAGTTGAAAATATTAATAGCCTCAGTTTTTCTTCTTCCAAAAATATGACTGCTTCTTTACCAAGCACAAAAGCAACCCATTTTGACCATAGTAAACAGCATGGACCTACTTTTTTGGCTCACTGTTTTAGTGAGACAAGTGGAGTGAAGATGACAAACCATTTCCAAATGTATTAATAATTGGTAGACCATACTTCTAAATCGAAGTTTTGTTGCCATCAAACTATGACCAGACTCGCTATAATTACAGAGGTAAATTCTTTATATTTACTATATTTGAAATTACCATATAATACCAAAATAAAATTATGATTATGTGAAGAGTCTGTAATATTAAGAAGATGACTTTGAAATGATTGCTTATCTAAATGAAATTTCCCATTTTATAATCTTGCATAAGCTTCCATTGTCATTTCCTATTTAAAATCTATTAGAAGGTACTCTTATTCTCCCTTAAGTGGGAAGTCAAATGTGGAACAAATTCATCCCAAAGGAACTGATTCTATATTCCACTGAAGACCAGGTGGCTTCCATGTGGCATTTTGCCTCTTGCATATTGTTCATCGCCTACAACAAATGGGGGTATGCTCTTTAGTAAACTAATTCAACTCAACTAGAGACATTGTCTTCAAGGAATAACATCATAGAGACTAGAATCAGAATCATACTTTTGGGAAAATTGGGCCCAGGTTTTTTTTGTTTTGTTTTGTTTTGTTTTAAGATTTTATTTATTTATTTATTTGACAGAGACCACAAGTAGGCAGAGAGGCAGAGAGAGAGGGGGAAGCAGGCTCCCTGCTGAACAGAGAGCCTGATGCAGAGCTCGATCCCAGGACCCTGAGATCATGGCCTGAGCCGAAGGCAGAGGCTTAACCCACTGAGCCACCCAGGCGCCCCTGGGCCCAGGTTTTGATGGCTTCTTTCCTCAATCTTATAAAACCTATTTGAACTCTACTGGATGCCAGAACTGCTTAAAAATATTTGGTCCCTTGTAATTTTAACCTTCCAGTATTCAATGCACCCGATCCATGTAATATCCTATAGTATTTTTTGTCAAATGAAGACTCTCAAAGTGTGTTTCTTGGGAGACACTTTTCAATTGGTTGCTTACATTTCTGCATTTATTATTTCTTCTAGACTATCCTTTGAAGATGGTTGTATTGAATAGACTTGGAAAACAGAAATAGTATCTTTTTTTTAACTTAACCTGTTGTGTTTGCAAATATTATCTGCCTCTGTTTTGATTCTTCTTGTGGGAACTGAGGCTCAGAACTGATATATAACTCCCACCCCCCCTACACACACACACACACACACACACACACACACACACAAAACTGTTAATATTCTGACTACTTCTATTGCTGTGAATAATGAACTATATTATTTCTGAACCATGAGTCTGCATCTTCTATCAACACCCAAGAAAACCACGGCAGACTCATACACCAGCTTTCAAATAAGGGAAAAAATCTCAGATGCTTTATATTTTTTGATAGTGTTACCTACTTCTGAACATATGACTGAACACATATAAAGCTGGAGCCATGACCATTTAGAGCTTCTTCTGTGGAAGAACTATGCATTCACTTGTAAACAAAAGTAGTTTTTTTTTTTCTTTTTTTTTTTTTTTCCTCCTGGAAACCATTTCCTCTCTCACACTGTTGCTCAAATTGGATGGAGTCTAAGGTCCTTTGAGGAAATTTTTGTTTAATGACTCAAAATAAAATAGGAAGAGTCTAAAGTGCTAAAACTAATTCTAGATAAAAGGTATAAGATCATGCCAGAAAGGATAGTAATTTTATCTAACAACTGCCTGTTCACCCCTTTATTTGTTCATTAACTAATCTCCAAATTCCTGACTAAATCCCTTTTGTAAGCCAGAATGTGAGCTAAAAACTGGGTATTTTTAAAAAAGTTTTCATTTGAAATCCAGTTAGTTAACATATATGGTTGTATTAGTTTCATGTGTACAATATAACATATAACACTCAGTGCTCATCATGACAAGTGCTCTAATTAACCCCCATCACTTATTTAATCCATCACTCCTTTCAGATCCTCTCAAGTAACCATCAGTTTGTTCTCCGTAATGAAATATCTGTTTTCTTGCTTTGCTTCTCTTTCTATGTCTTATTATTTTCCCTTTTGCTTGTTTTTTTTTTGTTTCTTTTATTCCATATATGAGTAAAGGTATTTGTCTTTCTCTGACTGACTTATTTCACTTTTAGCATTATACTGTCTAGTTCCATCCATGTTATTGCAAATGGCAAGATTTCGGTCTTTTTTTATGGCTGAATAATATTCCATTGTATATACATACCACTTATCCTTTATTCATTCATCAATTGATGGATACTTGGGCTCTTTCCATATCTTAGCTTTATAAATAATGCTGCTATAAAACATAGGGGTGCTAGCATCCCTTTGAATAAGTTTTCTTATATTCATTGGGTAAATACACACCAACAGGATTGTTTATCACAAAGGACTTCTATTTTTAAATTTTATGGAAATTCCATACTGTTTTCCAATATGGCTGTATCAGTTTGCATCACCACCACCGACAGTTCACAATTGTTACTTTTTCTTTCTTTTTCTTTTTTTTTAGGATTTTATTCATTTGACAGAGAGAGATAACAAGTAGAGAGAGAGAGGAGGGAGCAGGCTCCATGCCTGGCAGAGAGCCCGATGTGGGACTTGATCCCAGGACCCTGAGATCATGACCTGAGCTGAAGGCAGAGGCTTAACCCACTGAGCCACCCAGGCAGCCCCCACTAGTGTTACTTTTTCACATCCTCTCCAACACCTTTTGTTTCTTGTAGTGTTGATTTTAGCCATTCTGACAGGTGTGAGGTGGGTATCTCTTTCTAGTTTTGCTTTGCAATTTCCTGATGATACATGATGATGGACATCTTTTCATGTATCTACTGAACTGAACATTTGAATGTGTTCTTTGGGGAAACACTTGTTCATGTCTTCTATCCATGTTTTTATTGGATTATTTGTTTTTGGATGTTGACTAAAAACTGGATATTAAGTAACACACAAGACAGGTTTCCTTGAGCTTAAATTTTATTTGCATGAGTATCATTAACAGGAAAAAATATGCATATGTGTATGTACAAGTGTGTTTATGTATACATCTATCTATCTATCCTCTATCCCCTGTCTTCTAATTGTGGTAAATCCTGTAAGGTGGGGAATGGGATAGTCCGAAGAAATATGCTGCTGGATATGTTGGGTAAGCAAATTTAATTGCACTCAGATGCATTGGATATAAGTGAATCACTCAAATGAGTTATTTAATATTATATAGAAACAAATTAAAATTTTATGTAGTTGAAAATAATAGGTAGTTAAAATAATTTTTTTTGTTGTTTCTTGTTTCTGTGTCTTTTTTTTTGTTTATATATACTATGGTGTGAATGTTTATGTATGTCTCCCAAAATCATATTATGAAATCTAACTCTGGAAGTGATAGTATTAAAACATAGGGGCCTTTGGGAGGTGATTAGGTCATAAGTGGGATTACAGTCCTTTTAAAGGAGACCCCAGAGAGTTCTCTTGCTTCATTCATCATGTACATTTACAGTGAGAAGATAGCCATCTATGAGGAAGTGGGCTCTCCCTGGATATGCCCATTCCTTAATCTTGAACTTCTCAGTTCTAGAACTGTGAGAAATAAGTTTTCTTGTTTTCTGTTCTTTATAAGCTATTCAGTCTATATCATGTCCGTTATCGGAGCCTGCATGCAGAAGGACAATATGACCTAAAACGAGAGCAATAAATATAAAGTTTCAGTAAAGTCAGTTGGTACAATGTTTTTTTTACTTAGAGAAGACATGCTGCTTCATGTTAAACCTTGATATTCTATGTGTTTCTTGAAGGGCCACTTCTTACTCCTTTGTATGTTTTCCACAAAGTCCAGGATGATGCCTTACATAAAGGTAATATTTTATAAATACTGTTGGAAATATATACTTCTCTAAAATCTTATTTTGCCTACAGATTACTTGGATCCACTTTGCCTTGTGTAGAATATTTGAAATATATTAAGAACAGAATGTCTCTCTAAATAACATTTAGAATCATCTTTAGTTTATGACTCCTGACTCATTTGTTTATGAAGTGATACTTACTGCAAGAACACTGAAGTTTGTAATATAATTTTTGAATTAATCACCAAGCTAGTTTATTATAACTTATGAAAAAAATAATTTCTCATGTTGGTTTAATTCTGCTCTTATGTTATGGTCATGGCATTTTCATTAAAATAAAGTAGAAAATAGAAGTAAATAATAAGTGAAAAAAATAAAAAATAATAAATAAAAATATAAAAGTAAAACTCTTGTGAAATGTTAAACTTTTCTTACTTATTTTGTTTTGCTTTTCCTCTACCATGCTGGCAAAGCTGTATTTTGCAGATAGATACAATTTTCTAGTTGCTAGGTTTGTTACTGTTGCTAAAATTTTCAAAATATAAGAAGTTGAATAGTCATGGATTGTTTACTAAACTCCTTATCTACACATATAAAAATAAAACAATGATGGTGACCTGGGTATTTCTAAAATTGTATTCTGTTTTTCCATATTATGTTTTACAATGTAATTAATAAAGATTCTGCATATAGTAACACCCATCCCCTTCTATCTCATCTGTATGTCCATTACAGAGCATGTATGATTTCTATTCATTGCTATGTTGTGGTGAAGAGATTGTCTGAAGTAGTCCTATATTTATGCAGGTAGATCTTAAAGCTACAGTGCTCTTGTTTATTTGCTTGCTCATGATCAGTATGTCTGAAAGATGGTAACTATTGCATCAGGTATGACGATTAAAAAATATTATTGGTGCCTGATACACTGTGATGAAATAGGTAAGTCGATTTATAATTTGTTAATTAAATTAGAAAAGAAATTCCTTTGGATTTGTCCTTTATTAAGAGTTGTTTTTTTTTTTTTTAAACGAATTCCTTGGGATGGTTTTTTGTGTAATATATATCACATGCCTCAACCTTTAAATTTGAATGTAGAAAAGAGTTATCAGAATGAGCCTTTCCTTACACCACACACGAAAATAGACTCAAAATGGATGAAGGACCTCAATGTGCGAAAGGAATCCATCAAAATCCTTGAGGAGAACACAGGCAGCAACCTCTTCGACCTCAGCCGCAGCAACATCTTCCTAGGAACAACGCCAAAGGCAAGGGAAGCAAGGGCAAAAATGAACTATTGGGATTTCATCAAGATCAAAAGCTTTTGCACAGCAAAGGAAACAGTTAACAAAATCAAAAAGACAACTGACAGAATGGGAGAAGATATTTGCAAACGACATATCAGATAAAGGACTAGTGTCCAGAATCTATAAAGAACTTAGCAAACTCAACACCCAAAGAACAAATAATCCAATCGAGAAATGGGCAGAGGTCATGAACAGACATTTCTGCAAAGAAGACATCCAGATGGCCAACAGACACATGAAAAAGTGCTCCATATCACTCGGCATCAGGGAAATACAAATCAAAACCACAATGCGATATCACCTCACACCAGTCAGAATGGCTAAAATCAACAAGTCAGGAAATGACAGATGCTGGTGAGGATGCGGAGAAAGGGGAACCCTCCTACACTGTTGGTGGGAATGCAAGCTGGTGCAACCTCTCTGGAAAACAGCATGGAGGTTCCTCAAAATGTTGAAAATAGAACTGCCCTATGACCCAGCAATTGCACTATTGGGTATTTACCCTAAAGATACAAACGTAGTGATCCAAAGGGGCACGTGTACCCGAATGTTTATAGCAGCAATGTCCACAATAGCCAAACTATGGAAAGAACCTAGATGTCCATCAACAGATGAATGGATCAAGAAGATGTGGTATATATACACAATGGAATACTATGCAGCCATCAAAAGAAATGAAATCTTGCCATTTGCGACAACATGGATGGAACTAGAGCGTATCATGCTTAGCGAAATAAGTCAAGCAGAGAAAGACAACTATCATATGATCTCCCTGATATGAGGAAGTGGTGATGCAACATGGGGGCTTAAGTGGGTAGGAGAAGAATCAATGAAACAAGATGGGATTGGGAGGGAGACAAACCATAAGTGACTCTTAATCTCACAAAACAAACTGAGGGTTGCTGGGGTAGGGGGTTTGGGAGAAGGGGGTGGGATTATGGACATTGGGGAGGGTATGTGCTTTGGTGAGTGCTGTGAAGTGTGTAAACCTGGTGATTCACAGACCTGTACCCCTGGGGATAAAAATATATGTTTATAAAAAATAAAAAATTATATAAAAAAAAAGAATGAGCCTAGAAAATATTGTTATGAAATATTTTTGTTCTGTTATATTATGTTAACTTGGGAAATAATGGTAGTTATTTTTATTAGCATTTCCTACTTTCCACATGCCCTTACAGATGAGATATCATGTTTTTCCTACTCTTTTTATCATGGTTGTTATATTCTTCATGATCAATAACAATCAGTGAAAATTCATAACATTAATTTTCTTTGGGAAAGTGATATTTTAGCAAGAATCCATGACCAAAAATTTTAGCTGTTGTTCATCCAGTAGGTGAGACTATCAATGTTCCCGAAATTTCAAGAAATAGAACTTATTAATTGTGTTGGTTAATGTTTATTGTCTCTGAACTTAGAGGTGCATAATTCAATTTAAAATTTATTTTGAATTGAAAACAAGATCTTACTGAAGTTTAGTCATCCCACTTTATATCAGGCCTCCAGTACATTCTAATTTATTTATAGAAAATATCATAAACATGAATGTCACTTTTCCTATTGCATTTATACTGAAACTGCAATGACTCAAAGATGTCAGATCTGAAAAAAACACTACCTTTCTATAATTTCTGTTTCCTAGGAGGAATGGATATACCATTTTAGCACAATTATCCAACAGTATTCAAAACCACCATGAATTTTAAAACATAGTTATTACACCCTAAAAATCAAGTATGAAAATGTATAAACAACCAAGTCTCTATCTGTAAATGAAATACTCCCACACAGACTGGTTTTTTAAAACTTTCTAACTTAAGGAATTTGATAGCACAGACTCAGGGTAGTAGTTTCAGTGCCTACAGTATACTTTCAGGGAGAGAGTAATGTAGGCTCTGAGTCACTTTCTGCCTAGAGATGACCTAATAGTGGTTCTGGCATTGTTTGTTTGTTTGTTTTTGAAAATACTTTCCTGGGCGTCATTCAGAAAATGCAGAGTTTGGCAATCTATATAAATTAAGGATGATCTTTTTGAATGTTTGTCTTTCACTACATCAAATTAACAAAATTGGACAGAAATTCCACTAAATTAAGCATTGTTAGGAAATGTGTAAATTGGAGCTGCTCCAATTAGTTGCTCTTTGAACTATGTGCTGTTGGTTCAGGATTAGATAAGGAGTTTGAAGGAAAACCTAAATCATTGCTTCCTTTTTTGAGAGAGTCTTAGCATATTTTCTTAAAATTAGCTGAAATAAACAATGTGTTTAGTCGCAAAGTGATTTGCATTTTTGCACAAACTCCCTATCTCCTTGAGAATTATAACAAATATTTCATGAAACATCATTGATCTTTACTTTGTTACACTGCTGTAAAGTACATTCAGAGTTGCCAGTTAAAAGTGTTAGTGTTGAGATGAAATGTCATGCATTTTTCTTCACTTCCATGCAAATGAACACAGTAATTTATTAAGACACAATGAAGAAAAAAAAATTGACAATGAGTTCCAGATTTTAAAAATCACTTGCCATTCAATCCAAATTGTGAGTTTGATCGGTTACCGAACACTTTATAATGCACCCCTGGTAATTTTACAGAGATTATTTTTTTTCTTACCAATTCTTGATTATTCTGTCTTGCAATGCAGAGAAAGCTAACTAATTTAAAATAAACTTCCGTTAATTTGGATTGTTTTAAACTTAAAATTGATTAATTTTCATATACAGAGTTTAAAAAATGTTCACAATTGGGCGCCTGGGTGGCTCAGTGGGTTAAGCCGCTGCCTTCGGCTCAGGTCATGATCTCGGGGTCCTGGGATCGAGTCCCGCATCGGGCTCTCTGCTCAGCAGGGAGCCTGCTTCCCTCTCTCTCTCTGCCTGCCTCTCCATCTATTGTGAATCTTTAAAAAAAATTAAAAAAAATAAAAAATAAAAAAAAATAAAATGTTAACAATTTACATTAAATATATATTCTGTGTATACCTTGGAAAAATTATACTGAAAATTGAAATTAAAATGATGTTGTATATAGCTGCAAGAAGCCTCCAGTCCCATTTCATCTTACTATATAAGTTGTGTCAGGTAATTTATAAAATCCCTACTGCATAACAAATCTATTTTTTTTGTTGGAATGGGTAGTAATGTTTGTTCTTATTTCTAAATAAGAGTTGGTCTATGAGTACATCTGCAACTGTATTTTTTCCTAAGTGGCTTCATGGTCTTGAACTGAGAAAGCTCAGAACATTAAACATCAAAATAATATAATTTGACATAATTAGACATCAAGGAAATGCAATTAAAATGACACTGAGATAACACTACACACTTATCAGAATGGCTAAAATAAAATATAATGACAAGACCAAAAGAAAAAAATATACCATTTGATGATACACAATGGCAAGTTGTACCATAACGTAACCATCTCAGACTAGTGTAGTGTTAAATTTGTTTTTCTAAGCAATGTTTTGGGTCACTTACCACTTTTCAAGGATTTAAAGTGCTATCATTTTACTTAACTGTGAAATTTGGTCAGATTTAAATTTCAATTTATGTTAAAACATTCTGTAAACTGTGTTAAACTTTGACATTTGTTCCCTCTGTTCAGTGAATAACACTATATCATATTTTGAAAAATACACTAATTTTCATTTTGAAAAATATCCCTTTTTCCTCTTATGGTAATTATTAATATGAATTAATAGTAGTAGAATTTGATATGGTTCCATATGACCATAAATACTTTATTGTATATTATCAAATTTAATAATGAATATAATGTACTTCTTTGGACAATTTTTAAAGACCAGTCTACTCTTAAAAAAAAAAAATGGAGACGCACTTCTTCAGTTCACACAAATTTCATTTTATTATATATAACCTCAGATAAATTTCAACAAATCATAATTTATTAAAATTATATCTACTTAAAAATCTCATAGAAGAGTAAAACCATCAAAAATAAAAATAAACACACACAACACACACACATCACCCATGTATTGGCAAATCACAATTGCTGTAACAATACATTAGGCATTCCAAAGTTAAGGGCTATCAAAATTTCCATCAGTGACAAAAAGATTTGTATCCAAATGGACTGATTTTACAGAATCCAAGAAAAAGTCTCCTAGGGTTTATTTAAAGATAAATATTTGAACAAATACTTCTTAAATTTAGGAAATTCAGAACATAAGATTAAAGAATATTTGCAGTGCAGACTATATTCAATCCTTCCTTCAAAATGTGCCTTTGAGTACATAATTCTGTTTTTCTCTATCTAAATTGAGCTGTCCTCCAAGGAAGTTTTCTAAAATGTGTGTCTCTGTGTGATAAATGTTCTAAGACCTAACATGCTTCATTGTATTTTTACTGTGCTCTCAAATTTAATCAATAATTTGGCTTGATGTATAATATCTAGTTTCAAATATCTTTTCCATCTATACAAACACCCAGCTGTCTCCTTTATATGCTATTACTATTGAGAATTCTGCTGTCAGTATTATTCTTGTACATTTTAGGTGATCTGTTCTTCTCTTGGGCATCATTTATGCTCTTCTCTGTTTTTGATATTCTTAAAACTCACCCTAATATATATGAGTTTTTTTTTAAAAAGATTTTATTTATTTATTTGACAGAGAGAAATCACAAGTAGTTGGGAGAGGCAGGCAGAGAGAGAGAGAGAGGAGGAAGCAGGCTCCCCGCCGAGCAGAGAGCCCCATGCGGGACTCGATCCCAGGACCCTGAGATCATGACCTGAGCCAAATGCAGCGGCTTAACCCACTGAGTCACCCAGGCGCCCTATATGAGTGGTTTTTTTTGTGTGTGTGGTTTTGTTTTGTTTGGTTTCTGATTTCTCATGTTTGGCATCATTTTAAGTCTGGTATCTTTTATCTTTCTTTAATTCTCCAAAATTTATCTCAGTACTTATTTAAATATTTTCTTTATTTTTTTTCTCTTCTGCTGCATTTGGGCAGAAGTCATTAATTTCTTTGTTTGTTTGTTTTTCCCAACTCACTTATTCATTTTACAGCTATATTCATCTTAGTCTCCATTTATTGTATTCTTTATTTCAACAATTTTCACTTAATTTATATTCACAGTATAGTATCTTTCTTTTCTTTGTATATGTATATCATTATTTTATCATATACTTTTAAGCTACTTTTAAAAATATTTTATTTATATATTTGACAGTGAGAAATCACAAGTAGGCAGAGAGAGAGGAAGGGAAGCAGGCTACCTGCTGAGCAGAAAGCCTGATGTGGGGCTTGATCCCAGGACCCTGAGATCATGACTTGAACCGAAGGCAGCGGCTTAACCCACTGAGCCACCCAGGTGCCCCTTTTAAGCTATTTTTTAAAAGTACAGTCATTCTTTTTTTTTTTTTAAGATTTTATTTATTTATTTATTTGACAGAGAGAGATCACAAGTAGATGGAGGGCAGGCAGGAGAGAGAGAGAGAGAGAGAGAGAGAGAGAAGCAGACTCCCTGATGAGCAGAGAGCCTGATGCAGGACTTGATCCCAGGACCCTGAGATCATGACCTGAGCTGAAGGCAGTGGCTTAATCCACTGAGCCACCTAGGCGCCCCTAAGCTATTTTTTAAATTCCTGTTCCAATAACACTTGGATTGCCATATAAAGTTAACCACAT
Organism: Mustela putorius furo; assembly: GCF_011764305.1. Classification (NCBI taxonomy): domain Eukaryota; kingdom Metazoa; phylum Chordata; class Mammalia; order Carnivora; family Mustelidae; genus Mustela; species Mustela putorius. The sequence goes on from NW_025421988.1 coordinate 1,773,916, forward strand.
CATCTTTTTTAGGTAAGTAATTGTACTTTTTATGTGCATAGCTATATTTTGGTCCATGAGTTCAGCTTCTCTTAGGATCATCAAATCTCTGTAAAGTCTGGGTATGCTAGGATTTTCTAAGCAACAATAAAATACATTGAAACCTGGTAGCTTAATTATAATAACGTTTTCTTTCTCAATCATTCACAATAGCATTACATTCTGAGTAGCTTCCTTCTATTTTGCAGCTATAGTGTTTGGAAAAACTTGAATTGTGATATTACTGTGATAATGTGAATTAGTCAGGGTTTTTCAGAGAATCGGAAAGAGAAAAAAAAAAAGGAAGATAGTGACTATTAAAACATCTGTCCAAATTCAATTGAACAAAACTCAGAAATGCCATCTCCAGTGAAATACAAAGAAGATTATATATAGTTCTGGGCACACACATCTCATTTGACCCAATGATGTACATCAATGAAAGACTGAAGGCCAATCACCACTCCATGGGAGAATTTAAAAATAAATTTACTAATGAGGCCAAGAATTCAGAATCACAAATACTTCAGAAATAATAATAACTGCCTGCACTTGATCTTATTCTGTAAGATAAATCCTACGATCAAGTTTCAATTTTAAGTTCTTACAATTTTAAATTCTTAAATCCTTCTGAAGAAGCATCATTTGGAGGGAGCAGTTTTCATAATTTATCATCCATCAGCCTTTTTTAAAGATTTTATTTATTTATTGGACACACAGAGAGAGAGAGAGAGAGAGAGAGAGATTACAAGTAAGCAGAGAGGCAGGCAAGCAGGGAGGGAAGCAGGCTTCCTTTTGAGCAGAGCCCGATGTGGGGCTGGATCCCAGGACCCAGAGACCAAGACTTGAGATGAAGGCAGAGGCTTAGCCCACCACCCACGTGATGAGAGAGCCCCTCAGGTGCCCCTCATCCATCAGCCTTAATTGTTTGGAGGAAAATGTGTGGATGAATAATGCCTTAGGGAGCTAATCTCTCTAAAGAATTTTCAAGTCTTTACTCCTTCAAGGTTTTTGCACAGTTCTGATAGCCTCTAAACATCCAGCTGGTTTCTACAGTGACAGGCTTGTTAAAAACTGTCCTCAAACCAGGAAAAGAGCTTGAAACATACCAGTCAAGAGCAACTTTGAGTCTTTTAAGAAATTTATCATTATTTCTTTGTTTTTGGTTAATATCTGAAATAGTTCTATATTACACTTGCATAATTTCTCCAGAGCTGACTTTGAAGGAGGCATTCAGTTCCAGCTAGTTCCATATTTTGGCAAGAACTATAATTCTATATAAAAAAAAAAACGTATTTTAGAGTGCCTGGGTGGCTCAGTGGGTTAAAATCTCTGCCTTCAGCTCAGGTTATGATTCCAGGTTCCTGGGATTGAGTCCCACAGTGGGCTCTCATCTCAGCAGGGAGCCTGCTTCCATTCCTCTCTCTCTGCCTGCCTCTCTGCCTTCCTGTGATCTCTGTCAAGGAAATAAATAAAATTAAAAAAAAACATATTTTATACCAGTTATTCATGTTTATTAACTAAGATATCACAATACAAATAATACAAACAGTTGCTCGTTATTAATACCTTCAACCAAGATCAAAAAAAAATATGTCATATTTTCTCCAAAAAATTTTATATCATCTGATAGGTCAGGTATATATAAAATTACATTTAAAGTTTTAAAAATATCAGCAAATATTTTCATTTAAATGCAAATTTCAAAGGAATTCTACTTTTCCACACACGACTTTTTATCCTATTTTTTTTAATTTTGTCGACAACTGATAAATTGTTTAGCGAGACTATAAATGTTAGATCGAAAAAATGAATAATAGATGTAGGTTCAAATTATTATGTTCCATTAAAGATGATTTAGTCTTTGATGAACATCTGTTTGGTAATATATTGTATCCAGATATAGTAAATTAATGACCTATATAAAATTATAGGTAAATGACACCTTCCGTTCCATTATGAGTAGAGCTTTTAAAATGCTATTTGTCACAACCTGTCATCTTGTCATTATGTAGCATTATGTAGCATTTAAAAAATATATACTCTTCACTTTAAAGTCTTTTAGAAATCTAAAATATGACATTCTATGTTTTGTGTTTCCATATTCCTTTATTGCCAGTTTGAGCAAATCCACATGCTTTGATTCAAAGGTAATAAATTCCTCTTATTTGGAAAAATGATGTTTATTTTTGTTCTCTCACCCTTAGCAGGTGGTTTCATTTTAGCACACTTCAGAGTTATAATTTCATGCTTATTAAAAACATTTATTATGATCTACATAGATGAATGAAACTTTTATTTTATTAAATTATTTGCCAAAAAATCTGTTATTTTTAAAAATGTATTTCCTTTGAAGGGTTATTTTAGAGCATTCAGAGAGGATCTAGGAGTGTGGTATTATGCAATTTTTAAGTAGGTATGAAATGGTTATTTATATGATTGTTTCTTTAAGGCTTATGTATATTGTCCATTATATGCTATAAAATATTTTGAAAGTAAATTTAAGGTATGTTTTACATAGTTTATTTTTTGGAAAAAAATATTGAAATGACTTATGACATTCAGTATAATTAATTTTTTCTGAAATTTACCAATTGTCTATTGAACCTATTATATGGCAGATATTACTTCAGACTACACTGGTAAATGAAATACTTGGCTTTGTAGAACTTTTATTTTAATGGGTGAGACAATTAAAAGATATAAACCTTACTGAAAATTGCATAGTGCATTCAAAAATGATGAGTACAATGGGGAAAAAGAAAAATTATATCAGGGTGAGAAAAATCAAGGTTGTTAGGCAGGGGATGGGGAGTTAAAAATTTTAACAGGAAGATCAGGGTAGTTACAATGAAGCTGACAATTGAACAAAGGTATGGAAAGGTGATGAATTTGCCCAGAACTATCAGCAATAAGGTCACTCCAGACAAAGGAATTGGCTATCTTGAAGGCCATAAGGTTGGATCGTGCCTGGCATATCTGAGGAATAGCAAGGAGGCCACTGTGAGGGACTGAAGAGTAGCAGGGAAAGAGGTCACAGAGGTTAAATGAGTGGCTAGATGATGTAAAAGCTTAGAAGTCATTGTAAAACTCTGGCTTTTATATTTGGAAACTTACTGTGTGATAGAATTTCTGCTAATAACTGAGAGTTCAAATGTCCAAAAAATTTCAAGGATTCTTATTCTAGTAAGACAGAATAAAGAAAAAGAGTTCATATATTCACATGGTGTAACAAATGCTCGGAGATCCAAGTGTAGGAAGCTATGGGAGCACAGAAGAAGGCACTAAAATCACACCAATATATTTGATGACTGTGACTATATATAAATTTGTATTTTCTAGATTTTTTATAGTTATGGAATCACACAGTATATACTATTCGTTGCCTGGCTTTTCTTTTCTCAGCATCATTACTTTGAGAATCTCCAATTGTAAATAGTTCATTTTGATGTTGAATAGTAATCTCTTTCATGAATAGATCATAATTTGTCTTTGCTCTATTGATGGACATTGATGAACATTTCCACTGTATTCAATTCTTAAAAATAAAGCTGCTATGAAATCCATATACAAGACGTTGTATGAACATAGGGTTTGTTTCTCTTGGTTAAAAGCCTAGAAAGTAAAATGGCTATTTGTGTAACTGCAACATATTTTGCATTTAAAAAAATTTTCAAACTATTTTCCAAAGTGGTGGTATCATGATATATGCCAACAACAGTTTAGATTTTTTGTTGCTTCTCAATCTAGCTCAGACGAAGTACAATTAGCCTTTATAATTTTAGCCATTCTAATAGATATGTAAGCATGTCTCATTATGATTTTAATTTGTATTTCTTTAATGTCTAAATGTTGAGAAATTTGTCATGTGCTTATAAGCCATCCATATCCTTTTGGTGACATGTCTCTGCAATAATTTTCTTCACATGTAAAATTGGATACTCTGTTTGGTTATTAGTAAGGTTTTATATTTTTTTATTCATTTTGTAATAATCAGAGTAGATGTACATTATCAGATGTATAATTTGCAAATCCCTTCTCCATCTTTACGGTTTCTCAATGGATCTTTGATAGCTGTGTCTTTCAAGAAATATGCTACTTCTTTCCTGGTACACGGAGGTATGACTAGAACATTATCAATGTTGACCTTTGCAAAGAAAATCATGGCTTAAGATATATGTAGTCTGCGGTTGTTGGGAGTGTTCTGTAATATCAAGCATATCTAGTTAGTTGATAATTTTGTTCAAGTCTTACATATCTTACCAATTTGATGACCGTTTGTCTATATAATCTTAAAATAAAGGTGTTGAAATTTTTTTCCATTTCTCTTCTAAGGTAGAAGTTATGATTTTTGTTCTTAGTTTTTTCCCTATATATCCCCAAATCTGTTATTAAGTATTAAAAGTCAAGAATTATTATACTCCCTGAGGAATTCTTGCTTTTACTCTTCTGGAATTTTGACTTGATCTTTATGTCTGATAATGAAATTTGCTTTAAAATCACTTTTCATTATCTTGATATAACCACCAAAGTTATAGTGTGATTAGTGTTAATATAGCATATTTTTTCTTTTACTTTTTAAAGCACTTCTATATTTAATCCTGACAAAGAAACAAAAGAGCTCTTTAGCTCATGAAGCATCTTTCTAAATTATCTTTATTTTTTTTTAAATGAAGGAGTAGCAATTTTTGTTAAGGGACCTAAACTGAAAGTAGGTTTAGAAATTTATTTATTTATTTATTTATTTAGTGAAAGATTTTATTTTGTTTATTGACAGCAAGAGAGAGAGAGAGAGAGAGAGAGAGGAAGCGCACAAGTGGGGGGAAAAACGTGCAAAGGGAGAGGAAGAAGCAAGCTCCTTGGGGTGCAAGTAATCCCATGCTGGGCTGAATCCCTGTATACTGGAATCATGACCTCAGCCAAAGGCAAACATCTGCTTAAAGAACGGAGTCATCCAGGCACCCCTAGAAAATTAAAAGAAAAAAAGAACTTTCAAAAACATTTTGTTTCTTTCTTTCTTTTTTAATATTTTATTTATTTGACAGACATAGAGACAGGAAGAGGAACTATAAGCAGGGCAGAGGGAAAAGGAGAAGCAGGTTTCCCACTGAGCAGAGAGCCTGATGTGGGGCTCCATCCCAGGACCCTGGAATCATGACCTGAAAAGAAGGGACACTTATGGAGGAAGCCACCCAGACACCTCTTTTCTTTGTTTTTAATATATGGCAACTGATGCTTCCCAGCCACGAGAAGCATATTACCCATTGATTAAATCTTTGATAACAACCTATTTAAAAAGGTGTGTAAATATATACTTACTCAGATTTACACACTTTATGTTTTCTTCATAGTTTGGGGCTGGACCCCATGGTCACAACACTGCTTCCAGTCTTTGCCTTCCCATCTTTTGATACCAGGTATTTTGGTCAGCAAAGCAAATTAGTATCAAAATTAAGAAGCCCCTTGCACCATATCTCTGGAGCAGGGGTTGCTCTTAGCCAAGGCCCAGAGCAGTGGACCTCCCCTCGCTAGTGCTATAGCCCCAAGGACTAGGACCCTGCCACCAGAACTCAGTCTTACATGTTATGCTAAGCAGACAAAACCAAAACAGGAAAGCTGCGACAGCTTTCACTGGCATGCCTCATCTCCCACTCCCTCGATGTCCAGGCAGTACCAGATGCCAGGGAGGGGTCTTGGTCCAACATATGGGAGGGAAGGAAGTAGCCACGAGCAAGTACCTGCCTCTCTGTGCCTTTCTTTCATGAGCAGGTTGTAAGGAGGAGGAAGAGGAAGAGAGGTGAGCTTCAAGGGGTGAAGGCCTCAGGTAGGCAGCTGGCTCCTGCCAGTAGGAAAGGGACAAAGGAGAAGGCAGTCAGTCTTGCAGGGAGTGTGGGAAGTAAGGGTTAGAGCTTATGACGGAATCTGGACAGGAGTAATAGGGATACTAGTCATTTGAGTCCACCATTGGCAAGCTGGGCTGGGTGTCAGGGGCAGATAGGCCTCCCTGGGCAACGGCACATGAGAGAAGGTGGAATTCTTCTCTGAGGAGCAGGTGGAGCTTTGGGTGTTGGGAAAGCATAGACAGTATTGTTCCAGGGCCAAGGACAGGTCCGGGTACTCCTGGTTGGAGGTCAAGGCCACAGTATGATCCCGGTCTTCTACCAGCAGCTTGAAGGTACCACATGCCAGCCACCCCTCATTATTGTGTAGAACTCTCTGGTGCACTTATTGGCTTATCCATCAAATGACTCCTTCAGCAGCTTGAAAACCACCTCCACAGGCACTCCAGGATATGGGAGGCTTCCAGAGTGAAGATTTTGCACAGGATCACCGCAAAAGACCAGAAGTCACTCTGGTCGATGTAGATCTGGTCAAACATGGCCTTAGGGACCATCCACTTCACAGGCAGTCCACTGTTGGTTGTCTTTTTATAGTAACTGATGTGGTGATATCTCTGGCAAGGCTGAAGTCTGAGATCTTCATCATGTTGTCCTTTGTCACCAGCACTTCCCTGGTGGCCAGGTCTTGGTGTATGCACTTCTTGGAGGCAAGGTACTCCATGCCTCAGGCTACCTGATAGGCACAGGATACCAGGTCCTTGGAGGAGAGTTGCTCTGCTGCATTGTGGCTGATATTGTAACAGTACTCCAGGTCAGGAGGCCTCTGGGCCTGCAGGTACTCCTGTATGTTGTCTTTTGAGGCATATTCCATGAGAGTGTACGAAGAACCGTCCTGTGTGTAGGACCCAGCAGGTTGATGGTGTCCTTGTGCTGTCCAATCATCTTCATCATCTCCATTTCTGAGATTAGGTTTGACAGGTCTTTCTCTGTTGCATCTGACTTCAACATCTTCACAGACACTTTAGTCAAATGGTTGGATTTGTCTTTGTCCAGCCCAATGGCCTCCTCCAACACCACCTGCCCAAAGTAGGCCTGTCTTAGGGGTCTGCCTAAACTGCCTACAACCAGCCTATCTCAAGGCAGTTATGAACTCTAGATTATCCTCAAAAACATTAAAACACAAGCTAAAAATTCTCTTCACTAGGTCTCTGTCGCAGGTCTAATTTTCTTATCCTTCATCATTTATCTTTTTCCTAATTCTTATTTTCAGTATAGTTTATTTTGCTTCCAGGTGTTTCCCCTGGTTTCTGTATGCTGTTTCATAGGGAAGAGTTATCCTGTCATAAAATTATTTCTTGAGCATTCATTACATCTCTCAGTTAAAATGGATTCTTTTATGGTATTGATTCATTTGAGTTTTCTCAAAATGGGAAGAATTTTCAAAATGGTGTTTTCCTCAAGGTTCAGAGTATGTCTTAGCCTCATCTTTACTCTTTTTGAAATTCACTTTTCAAATTCTTGTCCCTCTTTTTATTTTTAAATTAAAATGTTTTATTTTTACTATTTTTTTTTATTTGAGTATAGTTGATATTCAGTGTTACATTGGTTTCAGGTTTTCAATATCTCCATACATTATTCTATGATCACTACAAATATAGCCACCATCTGTCACCATATAACACTATTATAATATCATTGACTATATTCTCTACACTGTCCCATATCTCTTTTTAAAATCTCTGATTTTTATGTTTTGTGTTATTCCAATTTTCGACCATCATTTTACTTGGTTACTTTAATAAAATATGCCTGATTACACACTCTTTGCTGAAAACCATAGCATTTGATTTATAGTAGTCTTCTTCTTCCTCTTTTTTTAAAATTGACATATAATGTATTATTAGCCCCAGGGGTACAGGTCTGTGAATCGCCAGGTTTACACACTTCACAGCACTCACCACAGCACATTCCCTCCCCAATGTTCATAAACCCCACCACCCTCTCCCTACCCTCCCCACCCCCCCGGCAACTCTCAGTTTGTTTTCTGAGATTAAGTGTCTGTTATGGTTTGTCTGCCTCCCGATCCCATCTTGTTTCATTTACTCTTTTGCTGTCCCCCAAACGCCCACATTGCACCTCCATTTCCTCATATCAGGGAGATCATATGATAGTGTCTTTCTCTGGTTGACTTATTTTGCTAAGCATAATACCATCTAGTTCCATCCATGTCATCGCAAATGGCAAGATTTCATTTCTTTTGATGGCTGCATACTATTCCATCATATATATATATATATATATATATATATATATATATATATATATACCATTCATTTGTTGATAGACATCTAGGTTCTTTCCATAGTTTGGCTATTGTGGATATTGCTGCTATAAACATTCGGTGCACGTGCCCCTTTGGATCATATAGTAGTCTTCTTTACCTCTATCAGAACCCCAGGATCCTCTGTTAATTTATTTACTCACATAAAACAGATGATCCAACCCAACGTTTTTTTTTTGATGTTCAAATGTATTATGTCTTACCGCTTAACACTATGCTTACTGTTCTCTTTCACTGTCTGACTAAATCCTCATCATCACTATGCCATTTAATCAGAAAGAACATTTGAATTCAGCGTTCTCTCCATATCAGGGAATGAAGACTCCACCCTTCTGTTTGTGCAGGTAAAATAAATGTTGATGTTGTCTGTCCTGCACATACCCCATCCTGTTCACCAGAATATTCACCATCAAAATATATACAAAATTAAAACCATACCTCACCACTTCTATTACCACCCAGCATGCTAAAAAAAAACACCATCATATGTTCCTGAATTATTGACTTGATTGATAGCCCCACTTCCCACACATACTGCACTCCTTTCTCCCTGCAAATTTATTTTGGTACAGCAACTTAACCTAAAAATCAAGTCAGATGATTTTATTCTGCTGTTGAAAGTCTTTTGGTATCGTCCCCTTTCATATTAAATAAAAACTGAAGGCATTTCAATGTACTAGAAGGTCATGCATCAATACGTTCTTCCTCTCTCCACCACTATGAACTCCTCATTGGCCTCCTTGCTTTTCCTCAAAAGTAATAGACCAGCTGTTCACACAAAGTCTATATATACTTACTTGCTCTACCTTTTCCTTTAATATTTGTATAACACCCTCCTTCACTTCCTGAGTCTTTGTGCAAATAACATCTCATAAATGAGATATAACCACCCAACACAAAATAAAAATTAACTTTCATCCCAGCATTCTCCAATGGTTTTTACCTTTCTTGTATTTCTTTGTAACACTTATCACCATCAACCATCAATCATTATTCTATTACTGGTTTATTTCCTTATTTGAGACAGAGAGAGAGAGAGAATTGGGAGGGGGCGCAGAGGAAGAAGAAAAAACACCCCACTGCCTAGAAAGCCTGCTGGGGAGTTACATCCCAGGGCCCTGAGATCATGACCCAAGCCAGAGGCAGTCACTCAATAGACTGAGCCACCGAGGTGCCCCTCTATTATTGCTTTATTTCACTATTATATTTCAAAAGAATGTAAGCTCTTTGGGGTCAGGTATTTTATATGTTTTATTAATTGAAGTATTCTCAGAAAGGTAGCTGGAAGATTGTAAGGGCTCACTAAACTGTATTTTTTGTTGTTATTATTGGGCTCCTTTAAGGCTTTTTACCTCTTATGCTAGAAGTCTATCCTTCAGATGTAAGCAATAAGAATAGAGCCCTGCTGCCTGTTCAAATGAGTAAAAAGCCTGTATTAAGTGGATATTTTAAAAGCTAAATGAATGGCTTAATAGTTGTATATAGGTGAAAGGGAACATATTTTCCACAGTTTAGAAGTGGAGTTCTTTTATAGAGTTCTTGTACAAGCCGACACTATTGAACGATAATGGGCAGTTGTACATTACAATTATACAAACACTTTTTTTTTGTAATTCATGACTGGATTTTTGAGGCACCTCCACGCTGTTTTCCAGAGTGGTTGCACCAGCTTGCATTCCCACATACAGTGTAGGAGGGTTGCCTTTTCTCCACATCCTCGCCAGCATCTGTCATTGACTGACTTGTTCATTTTAGCCATTCTGAAAGGTGTGAGGTGGTATCTCATTCTGGTTTTGATTTGCATTTCCCTGATGCCGAGTGATGTGGAGCATTTTTTCATGTGTCTGTTGGCCATTTGGATGTATTCTTTGCAGCAATGTCTGTTCATGTCCTCTGCCCTTTTCTTCATTCGATTATTTGTTTTTAGGGTGTTGAGTTTGATAAGCTCTTTATAGATTTTGGATAGATAGTGGCCTTTTATCTGGTATGTCATTTGCAAATATCTTCTCCCAGATAACTTCTGACAGTCATCTTTTGGCTTTGTTAACTGTTTCCTTTGCTGTGCAAACAAAAGCTTTTTGATCTGATGAAATCCCAATAGTTCATTCTTGCCCTTGCTTCCCTTGCCTTTGGCGATGTTCCTAGGAAGAAGTTGCTGCTGCTGAGGTCAAAGAGGTTGATACCTGTTCTCTCCTCAAGGATTTTGATGGATTCCTTTCTCACATTATGCTTCTTCATCCATTTCCAGTCTATTTTCATGTATGGTGTAAGGAAATGGTCCAACTTCATTTTTCTGCATGTGGCTCTTCAATTTTCCCAACACCATTTGTTGAAGAGGCTGTCTCTTTTCCATAGGACATTCCTTCCTGCTTTGTTGAAGATTAGTTGACCATAGAGTTGAGGGTGTATTTCTGGGCTCTCTATTCTGTTCCATTGATCTATGTCTGTTTTGGGGACAGTTCCCTACTATCTTGATGATGACAACTTTGTAATAGAGCTTGAAGTCTGGAATTGTGATGCCAACAACTTTGGCTTTCTTTTTCAATATTCCTCTGGCTATTCGAGGTATTTTCTGGTTCCATATATATTTTAGGATGATTTGCCCCATTTCTTTGAAAAAAAATGGATGGGATTTTGATAGGGATTGCCTTAAATGTGTAGATTGCTTTACGTAGCATAGACATTTTCACAATATTTGTTCTTCCAATACAGGAGCATGGAACATTTTCCATTTCTTTGTGTCTTCTTCAATTTCTTTCATGAGTACTTTAGAGTTTTCTGAGTATAGATTCTTTGTCTCTTTGGTTAGGTTTATTCCTAGGTATCTTAGGGTTTGGGTGCAATTGTAAATGGGATTCACTCCTTAATTTCTATTTCTTCAGTCTTGTTGGTTTAAAAAAATGCAACCAATTTCTGTGCATTGATTTTATATTCTGACACTTAACAGAATTCCTATACAAGTTACAGCAGATTTGGAGTGGAGTCCTTTAAGTTTTCCACATACAGTGTCATATCGTCTGCAAACAGGGATAGTTTGACTTTCTCTTTTGCCAATTTGGCAAAATTTGGATGCCCTTAATTTCTTTTTGTTGTCTGATTGCTGAGGCTAGGACTTCTATTACGATGTTGAATAGCAGTGGTGATAACGGACATCCCTGCCGTGTTCCTGACCTCAGCGGAAAAGTATTCAGTTTTTCTCCATTGAGAATGATATTTGCAGTGGGTTTTTCATAGATGGCTTTGATAATATTGATAATATGTGCCCTCTATGCCTACGCTTTGAAGAGTTTTAATCAGGAAGGGACACTGCACTTTGCCAAATGCTTTTTCAGCATCTATTGGAGAGTATCATATGGTTCTTGTTCTTTCTTTTATTAATGTGTTATATCACATTGATTGATTTGCAGATGTTGAACCAACCTTGTAGCCAAGGTTTCTGATTTTATTCCAAGAGTTTGAATTTCTGTTTGATTTATGTAATAGGCAACAGTGTCATGAGGAAAGACTTGTAGGATAAAATTTCTTCAAGACCGGAACACAGATGGCTGCCTATGGACTGTGAGGTGGGTGTTAATGAAAATGCATTGAGCAGTAAGGGAAGGGCAGCTCACAACCATAGGAAAGGTGCCCTGTGTTTTTTGTTTTTGTTTTGTTTTACAAACAGATACCATTTCCCCTCTCCATGGAAATTTTCAAATTTACTTTGTTCTAACAACCACAAATACTTAGGACATTATGAACACAATATGGGCATTAAAGGATAAAAATAAACAAAAATTTAAGTAAATGTTAAGTGTTTGTCATTATTTCAGCCATGTTTTTCTATGCTTAACTGCTCAAAAAAAATTACACATGTTTCTAAATATTATACCAGGCTGTTAAACTAATGCAAAGGGTTTTATGGAATTTTCTATAACACCATCTCGATTTTCTACATTGGCTGTCACTCCTGAAAATTCTCAGTTTATAAATGTGCATATATTTACTATAATAATACTCACTGGTTATTTACCTGGTTTATTAGTGTATTTTGATCCTTTCTAATTGTTCACTTTCTTCCATGTTTTTCCTCCTTATTTCTACAAATGTCAATCCATCACATGTTATGTAAAGTGAAACAAAGAGGAACAGCTGTTAGTAGAAAGGATTAACAGAGGTGCTTTGATGTTACTCTGGGAGGTATTTCCATATCATCATTTTAATATATTTCAGGAATACAGCATAGTTGTTATGCCTTAATTAAACCTTCATTAAGTCTTTATATATATATTTTTTTCCTAACTCACAAGTCCGCCCTTCATGTCCCATTCAAACCACTCATTTTATGGAATAATTGTTTTATATTCCCAGTACAATCTTCATTTAACTTATTGCTCTGGTGTGCTCCTTTGGCAGCACATATATTAACTTATTGTTCTGGGTATACAAAAAGATAGGAATGGAATATTTTGTAATATGATATTTTGTCCTTTCTACACTACAGCGTCTGTGTAAGCATTCTTTGATAAGAGACCTAAGGAGGAGGTCCAAATTGAAGAAAAACAAATAGAAAAAAAAGAAAATGTTCTCAGTCCTTTCTTGTAGTTTCATTTGCAGGAACCACAAAGGCAAAGACATTAAAATGTTTTTTTCTTATTTTTTAAAATTAATTTTAAATTTTTTATTGGATTATGCTCCCTTAAACTCATCTGATACCATGAATAGAAAATCAAAGCAATCCACCAAACCTTCTTTCATGATGTTGCCTTTAAACATGTTGCCTTTAAAAATTTTACAGTCTCATCTGTAGAGTAGATGAACCTTAACTCAAAAGTGTCATCATAGGCTGTGGTGACACTTGTCTTGCCACCCGCCCGCTGTTCCTGCCATGGCAGGCTCTCCTGCTTCATGACCGTTTCCCGACAACAAGGCCAATGGCTCCTCTTCTCCCAGGGTGGCATTGCTGCGCCTTTCCCAGATATGTTCCTGGGGAGCACAGTGACAGACGTGTGCCTTTCTTTAAGGCTGTTTCCACAGGCGCAACCACGCTTCTCTCTCAGGCAGAGGGGATGACCAGGCTAAGAGGATTTCGCTCCAAACGGGTTTCTCCCACCATGCTTCGGAGACTATGTTCAGGCAAGTGGCATCAGCATCCCATAGAACTGACACGGATTTCCCAACGAATGCTGTGCTTTCCCAGAGGGGATGCACGTACAAAGAGGCTTTTGCTCTATGCGGGTTTCTCCCACCGTGCTGTGAATACTAGGTTAAGGCAAGCAGCGACAGCAGCCCACAGAACCGACTCTAATTTCCCAGCGCCTGCTCTGCTTTTGCAGAGGTTTTGGGCTAGGCGCGAACTGCATTTCGCCTCTGCTTCCTCAGCAAGGCTTTGGGCGTTAGCTCTGTCGCTTAAGAGAAAAAGCTGCAGGAGAGCTGGTGCCTCTTGGGCCTTGATTTCCTGGGCTCCATGTTCCCGCCCTGGGTTCACACTGCCAGGCCAAACTAAGCAGAGCCACAACCCTGCAGCAGCATGTGTGGCCTAGGATTGCACTCTATGCACACTACCGTCTCCTGGTGACTTGGCCTTTTGCTCTGGCGCGCAGGCAGACTCGGGGACTAGGCCAGTGCCTTCCACCAGGAAAGGAGAGGAAAGATCCCTGAACACCGCCCATGCACTGGGATGGGGAGATGTGGGGGACTGTCCCCCAATCCTTCCCCAGAAACCCTGTGCCACCGCGAACGCTGCCTCATCTTGGAGGAAGAAGGCCTGTGACTGCCTGTTTCTCCAGGGAACTGTTTCTGTGAGTTCCGGGTATTGCGCCTGGTGGCAAACCCAAGTCTGCCCTAGGGACAGGTGGCCAAGGAGATGCTGTCCCCTTGGGACCAGAGGCACCAGACAGGCCTGCCCAGACTCCTTCCTCAGAGAGGATCACGTGTGCCTGCCCTAGTCGTCCCCTCGTGTCTCAGCATCCAGGCTTCATTTTATCCGCACAGGGAGCGGGTGACACTTGTCTTGCCACCTGCCTGCTGTTCCTGCCATGGCAGGCTCTCCTGCTTCACCACCGTTTCCCGACAGCAAAGCCAACGGGCTTCCTTCTCTTATCCGGGGGCGGCGTGCTGCGCCTTATGCAGACATGCTTCTGGGGAGCGCGGTAACAGACGTGTTCCTTTCCTCAAAGCTGTTTCGACAGGTGCTCTCTCAGGCAGAGGGGGATGACCGGGCAAAGAGTATTTCGTTCAATGCGGGTTTATTTCAACGAGCTGTGGAGACTAGCCCAGGCAGGCAGCAGCAGCAGCAGCATCCCCAAACCCAACTATGATTTCCCAACGAATGCTGTGCTTTCCCAGATAAGATGCCCCAAAGAGCCTTTCGCTGTATACGGGTTTCTACCACTGTGAGACTGGGCTCCGGCAACTAACAGCAGCAGCCCACAGTACAGACTCTGATTTCTCAGTGAATGCTGTGCTTTCCCAGTTTAGAGAGGAGGCGACAGGATCCCTGCACAAGGCCCGTGCACTGGGATGGGGAACTATGGGGGACTGTCTCCACTCCTTCCCCGGCACACACCCCTTGCCACCCGCATCGCTGCCAAATCTTGGTGGAAGACGGCATCTGACTGCCCATTTTTCCATGTGGTTGTTTCTGCGAGTCAGGCTTTTGGCACCTGGTGGCAAGCCCAAGTCTGCCCTTGGGACAGGTGGCCAAGGAGATGCTGTCCCCTTGGGACCAGAGGCACAGGACAGGCCTGCCTTCGGCCCAGACTCCTTCCTCAGAGTGGAGCAAGCGCCCCTGCCCTAGTCATCCCCTCATGTCTCCTTAGCAGCCAGGCTTCCATCTCTCCGCACAGGGAGCGGGAGACACTTGTCATGCCACCGACCTGCTGTTCGTGCCACGGCAGGCTATCCTGTTTCCCGAGCCTTTCCCGACCCCAAGGCCAACGGCTCCTCTTCTCCGGGAGCGGCGTGTTGCGCCTTCCCCACAGTTGCTCCTGGGGAGCGCAGTGACAGACAAGTGCAACCACGCTTCTCTCTCAGGCAGAGGGGATGCTAGGGCAAAGAGTATTTCGCTCCATGCGGGCATCTTCCACCGAGCTGCGGAGACTAGCTCAGGCAAGCAGCAGCAGCATCCACAAACCCAACACTGATTTCCAAAGGAACGCTGTGCTTTCCAAGGGTAGATGCCCAGGCAAAGAGGCTTTCGCTGTATGCGGGTTTCGCCCACCGCGAGACTGGGCTCAGGCAAGCAGCAGCCCGCAGAACATTTCTCAGCGAATGCTGTGCTTTCGCAGAGGCTTTGGCTTGGAGCGAACAGCACTTCGCCACTGTTTCCTCAGCAAGGCTTGGTTCGCGTCAGGGAAGAAGAGCTGCGGGAGAGCTCGTGCCACTTGGGTCTTGCTTTCCCGGGCTCCAAGTTCGCGTGCTGGATTCACCCTGCCAGGCTGAACTTGCAGACACAGCCGGAACCCTGCAGTAGCGTGCGTAGCCTAGGATGGCACCCTATGCACACTACCATCTCCCACTGTAGGCATCGCTTGGCCTTTTACTCTGGCGCTCAGGCGGACTCGCGGACTTCGACATTTCTTTTCCCACAGGAAAGGAGAGGTGAAAGGCTGCCTGCACACTGCCCGTGCACTGAATAAGGAGCTTTGGGGGACTATCCCAACCCCTTTTCCTTAAAAGCCGTGCTTCCTTCAAGCTTCCACATCCTGGAGGAAGACGGCATCTGACTCCCCGTTATTTCAGGGAGCTGTTTCTGCGAGTTCAGCGTAGGCGCCTGGTGGCTAGCGCATGTCTGCCCCAGGGACAGGTGGCCAAGGAGCTGCTGTCTCCTTGGGCCCAGAGGCTCAGGACAGGCATGCTTTCTGCCCAGACTCCTTCCTAAGAGTGGAGCAAGTACCCTGCCCTACTCATCCCCTCCTCTCTCCGTAGCAGCCAGGCTTCCGTCTCTCCGCACAGGGTGCGGGTGACACTTGTATTGCCACCGGCCGCTGTGCCTGCCAGGGCCGGCTCTCTTGCTTTGCAACCGTTTCCAGATCCGAAGGCCAACGGCTCCTGCTCTTCTAAACGGGCAGCGTGCTGCACCTTCCACAGACATGCTCCTGGGGAGCGCAGTTCAAGACGTGTCCCTTTCCTTAAGGCTCTTTCCACAGGCGCAACCGCGCTTCTCTCTCAGGCAGAGGGGATGCCCAGGCAAAGGTGATTTTGCTCCATGCGGGTATCTTCCACCATGCTGCGGAGACTAGCTCAGGCATTCAGCTGCAGCATCACACACATCCGATTCTGATTTCCCAACGAATGCTGTGCTTTCCCTGAGGAGATGCCCGGATAAAGAGGCTTTCGCTGTATGCGGGTTTCTCCAACCGCGAGACTGGGCTTAGGCAAGCAGCAGAAAAGTCCGCAGAACCGACTCTGATTTCCCAGCGACTGCTATGCTTTCGCAGAGGTTTTCAGCTTGGCGCGAACCGCATTCGCTGCTGCTTCCTCAGCAAGGCTTTCGTCGTTCGCTCTGTTGCGGCAGGGAAAAAGAGCCGCGGTATTGCTTGTGCCTTTTGGGCCTTGCTTTCCCGGGCTCTAAGTTCTTGCCTGGGGTTCACATTGCTAAGCCGAACTAAGCAAACGCAGTCGCAACCCTGCGGCAACGTGCGTGGCCTAGGATGGCACTCTATGCACACTACCAACTCCCGGTATAGGCAACAATTGGCCTTTGGCAGTGGACCTCAGGTGGACTCGCGAAAAGTGTCAGTGCCTTCCTCACAGGAGAGGAGAGGCGACAGGATCCCTGAACACCGCCCGTTACTAAATGGGGAGCATTCGGGGATTATTGCCACTCCTTTCCCCGCACACCCGCAGCCACCGACAACGCTGTCACATCTTGAAGGAAGATGGCATCTGACTGCACGTTTCTCGAGGGAGCTGTTCCTGTGAGTTCAGGGTATGGTGCCTGGTAGCACGCCCAAGTCTGCCCTACGTACAGTTGTCCTAGGAGTTGCTGTGCCCTTGGGACCAGAGGCACAGGACAGGCCTGCCTTCTGCCCAGACTCCTTCCTCAGAGTGGAGCACGCGTCCCTGCCCTAGTCGTCCCTTCATGTCTCCTTAGCAGCCAGGCTTTGTCTCTCTGCAGAGGGATCGGGTGACACTCGTTTGCAACCGGCCTGCTGTTCCTGCAACGGCAGGATCTCCTGCTTCCCGACCGTTTCCCGACCACAAGGCCAACGGCTCCTTCTCTTCTCCTGGGGCGGCGTGCTGCGCCTTCCTGTGGAGCTCGGTGACGTGTCCCTTTCTTTAGGGCCTTTCAGATGTACAAAAATGCTTCTCTCTTAGACAAAGGGGACCTAGGGCAAAGAGGATTTCGCTCCATGCGGGTATCTTCCACCTTGCTGTGGAGACTAGCTCAGGCATTCAGCTGCAGCATCACACACATCCGATTCTGATTTCCTAACGAATGCTGTGCATTCCCAGAGGAGATGCCCGGGCAAAGAGGCTTTCGCTGTATGCGGATTTCTCCAACCGCGAGACAGGGCTCAGGCAAGCAGCAGAAAAGTCCGCAGAACCGACTCTGATTTCCCAGCGACTGCTATGCTTTCGTGGAGGTTTTCAGCTTGGCGCGAACAGCACTTCGCTGCTGCTTCCTCAGCAAGGCTTTGGTCATTCGCTCTGTCGCAGCCGGGAAGAAGAGCCGCGGGAAAGCTGGTGCCTCTTGGGCCTTGCTTTCCAAGGCTCCAAATTCGCGCTCAAGATTCACCTTCCTAAACCGAACGAAGCAGACAGTTACAACCCTTCAGCAGTTTGCCTGGCCTAACATGGCACTCTATGTCTATTACCATATCCTGGGGTAGGTAAGGCTTTGCCTTTTACTTCGGCGCTCAGGCAGACTCGGGTTCTACGCCAGTGCCTTCACCACAGGAGAGAGGAGGCGACAGGATCCCTGCACATGGCCCGTGCGCTGGGATGGGGAACTCTGGGGGACAGTCTCCGCTCCTTCCCCGGCACACCCCCTGCCACCCACATCGCTGCCACATCTTGATCTTAGATGGCATCTGACTGCCAGTTTCTCCATGGGGTTGCTTCTGCGAGTTCCGTGTATGGCACCTGGTGGCAAGCCCAAGTCTGCCCTTGGGACAGGTGGCCAAGGAGATGCTGTCCCCTTGGGACCAGAGGCACAGGACAGGCCTCCTTCTGCCCAGACTCTTTCCTCAGAGTGGAGCACGCGCCTCTGCCCTAGTCGTCCGCTCATGTCTCCTTAGCAGCCAGGCTTCCATCTCTCCGCAAGGGAGCGGGGGACACTTGTATTGCCACCGGCCCTGCTGTTCCTGCCACGGCAGGCTATCCTGCTTCGCGAGCGTTTCCCGACCCCAAGGCCAACGGCTCCTTCTCTTCTCCAGGGGTTGGCGTGCTAGGTCTTCCCTACACTTGCTCCTGGGGAGCATGGTGATAGACGTGTGCAACCACGCTTCTCTATCAGGCATAGGTGATGCTAGGGCAAAGAGTATTTCGCACCATGCGGGTATCTTCCAACATGCTGCGGAGACTGGCTCAGACAAGCAGCAGCAGCATCGCCAAACCCAACTCTGATTTCCCAACGTCTGCTTTGCTTTCCCAGGGGAGATGATAAGGAAAAGAGGCTTTCGCTGTATGCCGGTTTCTCCCACTGCGAGATTGGGCTCAGGCAAGCAACAGCAGCCCGCAGAACATTTATCAGCAAATGCTGTGCTTTCGCAGAGGGTTTGGCTTAGAGCAAACAGCACGTCGCCGCTGCTTCCTCAGCAAGGTTTCCTTCGTGTCAGGAAGAAGAGCTGTGGGAGAGCTGGTGCCTTTTGGGCCTTGCTTTCGCGGTCTCCATGTTGTTCGCGTCCTGGGTCACCCTGCCAGACACAGCCACAACCAGGGCAGTAGCGTGCGTAGATTTCGGATGGCACTCTGTGCACACTACCATTTCCCAGTGTAGGCATCGCTTGGCCTTTTACTCTGGCGCTCAGGCGGACTCGCGGAATAGCTCAGTGCTTTCCCCCACAGGAAAGGAGAGGTGACAGGATCCCTGCACACCGCCCGTGAACTGAATAGGGAGCTATGGGGGACTACCCCACTTCTTCCCCTTAAACCCCGTGCCTCCTCCAAGCTTCCACATCCTGGAGGAAGACGGCATCTGACTCCCCGTTATTTCAGGGAGCTGTTTTTCTGCGAGTTCAGCGAAGGCGCCTGGTGGCTAGCACATGTCTGCCCCAGGGACAGGTGGCCATGGATCTGCTGTCTCCATGGGCCCAGAGGCTCTGGATAGGCATGCTTTCTGCCCAGACACCTTCCTATGAGTGGAGCACGTGCCCTGCCCTACTCATCCGCTCCTCTCTCCGTAGCAGCCAGGCTTCCATCTCTCTACATAGGGGGCGGGTGACACTTGTATTGCCACCGGCCGCTGTGCCTGCCAGGGCTGGCTCACTTATTTTGCATCTGTTTCCAGACCAGAAGGCCAATGGATCCTGATCTCCCTGGGCAGCGTGCTGCACATTCCACCGATATGCTCTTGGGGAGCGCAGTGAAAGACGTGTCCCTTTCCTTAAGGCTCTTTCCACAGGCGCAACCGCGCTTCTCTCTCAGGCAGAGGGGATGCCTAGGCAAAGAGGATTTCGCTCCATGCGGGTATCTTCCACCATGCTGCGGAGACTAGCTCAGGCATTAAGCTGCAGCATCCCACACATCCGATTCTGATTTCCCAACGAATGTTGTGCTTTCCCAGAGGAGATGCCCGGGCAAAGAGGCTTTCGCCGTATGCGGGTTTCTCCCACCGCGAGACTGGGCACAGGCAAGCAGCAGAAGAGCCCGCAAAACCACTCTGATTTCTCAGCAAATGCTGTGCTTTCGCAGAGGCTTTGGCTTGAATCAAACAGCACTTCGCCGCTGCTTCCTCAGTAAGGCTTCAGTCGCGTCAGGGAAGAAGTGCTGCCGGAGAGCTGGTGCCTCTTGGGGCCTTGCTATCCCGGCCTCCAAGTTCACATCCTGGGTTCATCCTGCCAAGCTGAAATAAGCAGACACAGCCTCGACCCTGCAGCAGCGTGCGTGGCCTAGGATGGCACTCTGCTCACAATGCCATCTCTCAGCGTAGGCAAGGCCGGTCCTTTTGCTCTGGCGTTCAGGTGGACAGGGGACTAGGCCAATGCCTTCCCCATCCTTGAGGAGACGTGAGAGGATCACTGCACACCGCCCGTGCCCTGGGATGGGGAGTAATGGATAACTGTCCGGGTTTCCCTGGGACATCCCCTGCCTCCAACAATGCTGCCACATCCTGGAGGAAGACGGCGTCTGATTGGCCGTTCCTCCAGGAGGTGTTTCTGCGAGTTCAGGGCCGGGAGCTTGCTGGCAAGCCCACGTCTGCCCTCTGGACAGGTGGCCAAGGAGATGCTTTCCACTTGGGACCAGAGGCACAGACTCCTTCCTCAGATTGGAGCACGTTCCCCGGCCCAATCGTCCCCTCATGTCTCCTTAGCAGCCAGGCTTCGTCTCTCTGCACAGGGAGTGGGTGACACTTGTCTTGCCACCGGCTCACTGTTCCTGCCAGGGCCGGCTCTCCAGCTTCACGACCGTTTTCGGACCACAAGGCCAATGTCTCCTTCTCTTCTCCTGGGGCAACTTGCTGCACTTTCCCCAGACAGGCTCCTGGGGAGCCCAGTGACAGAAATTTCCCTTTCCTTAAGGCTCTTTCCACAGGCGCAACCACGGTTCTCTCTCAGGCAGAGGGGATGCCCGGGCAAAGAGGCTTTCGCTCTATGAGGGTTTCTCCCGCCGTGCTGCGAATACTAGGCTAAGGCAAGCAGCAAGAGCAGCCCGCAGAACCGACTCTGATTTCCCAGCGACTGCTATGCTTTCGCAGAGGTTTTCAGCTTGGCGCGAACGGCACTTCGCTGCTGCTTCCTCAGCAAGGCTTTGGGTGTTCGCTCTGTTGCATCAGGGAAGAAGAGCTGCGGGAGACCTGGTCCCTCTTGGGCCTTGCTTTCCCGGGCTCCATGTTGTCGTCCTGGGTTCACCCTGCCAGGCCGAACTAAGCAGACACAGCCAAGACCCTGCAGCAGCGTGCGAGGCCTAGGATGGCACTCAATGCACACTACATTCTTGGCCATCATGCGGACTCGCGGACAAGGCCAGTGCCTTCCCCACAGGAGAGGAGAGGCGACAGGATCCCTGAACACCGCCCGTTCACTGGAATGGGGAGCTTTGGTGGATTGTCCCCACTCCTTCCCCGGCAAACACTCTGCCACCGAAAAAACGCCATCACATCTTGGAGGAAGATGGCATCTGGCTGCCAGTTTCTCGAGGGAGCTATTTCTGCGAGTTCCGGGTATGGCGCCTGTAGCTAGCCCAAGTCGGCCCTACAGACAGGTGGTCAAGGAGATGCTGTCCCCTTGGGACCAGAGGCACAGGACAGGCCTGCCTTCTGCCCAGACTCCTTCGTCAGAGTGGAGCACGCAACCCGGCCCTACTCATCCCCTCATGTCTTCTTAGGAACCAGGCTTTGTCTCTCCGCACAGGGAGCGGGTGACACTTGTCTTGCCACCGGTCTGCTGTTCCTGCCACGGCAAGCTATTCTGCTTCCCGACCTTTCCCGACCACAAGGACAACGGCTCCTTCTCTTTTCCTGGGGTGGCGTGCTGCGCCTTCCCCAGACATGCTCCTGGGGAGCGCAGTGACAGACGTGTGCAACCACGCTTCTCTCTCAGATCTCAAAAACACAACATAACCCTACACCTAAAGGAGATGGAGAAAGAACAAAAAAGAAAGCCTAAACCCAGCAGAAGAGGAATAATAAAGATCAGAGAAGAAATCAATGAAATAGAAAGAAATAAACAAACAAACAAAACCACAAAAAACCACCACCAACAACAAAAAACAATAGAACAAATCAACGAAACTAGGAGCTGGTTCTTTGAAAGAATTAATAAGATTGATAAACCCCTTTCCAGACTTATCAAAAAGAAAAGAGAAAGAACCCAAATAAATAAATTCATGAATGAAAGAGGAGAGATCACAACCAACACCAAAGAAATACAAACAATTATAAGAACATACTATGAGCAACTCTACGCCAAAAAATTCAACAATCTGGAAGAAATGGATACATTCCTAGAGACATATAAACTACCACAATTGAACCAGGAAGAAATGGGATCCTGAACAGACCCATAACCAGTACGGAGATTGAAACAGTCATCAAAAATTTCCAAACAAAAGCCTCGGACCAGATGCTTCCCAGCGGAATTCTACCAAAAATTTAAAGAAGAATTAATTCCTAATCTCATGATACTGTTCCAAAAAACTAGAAATGGAAGGAAAACTTCCAAGCTCTTTTTTTTCTGAGGCCAGCATCACCTTGATCCCAAAACCAGACAAGGATCCCATCAAAAAAGAGAACTACAAACCAATATCCTTATGAACACAGATGCGAAAATTCTCACCAAAATACTAGCCAATAGGATTCAACAGTACATTAAAATGATTACTCACCACGACCAAGTGGGATTTATTCCAGGGCTACAAGGTTGGTTCAACATCTGCAAATCAATCAATGTGATATAACACATTAATAAAAGAAAGAACAAGAACCATATGATTCTCTCCAATAGATGCTGAAAAAGCATTTGGCAAAGTGCAGTGTCCCTTCCTGATTAAAACTCTTCAAAGCGTAGGCATAGAGGGCACATATTATCAATATTATCAAAGCCATCTATGAAAAACCCACTGCAAATATCATTCTCAATGGAGAAAAACTGAATACTTTTCCGCTGAGGTCAGGAACACGGCAGGGATGTCCGTTATCACCACTGCTATTCAACATCGTAATAGAAGTCCTAGCCTCAGCAATCAGACAACAAAAAGAAATTAAGGGCATCCAAATTTTGCCAAATTGGCAAAAGAGAAGTCAAACTATCCCTGTTTGCAGACGATATGACACTGTATGTGGAAAACTTAAAGGACTCCACTCCAAATCTGCTGTAACTTGTATAGGAATTCTGTTAAGTGTCAGAATATAAAAATCAATGCACAGAAATTGGTTGCATTTTTTTAAACCAACAAGACTGAAGAAATAGAAATTAAGGAGTGAATCCCATTTACAATTGCACCCCCAAACCCTAAGATACCTAGGAATAAACCTAACCAAAGAGACAAAGAATGTATACTCAGAAAACTCTAAAGTACTCATGAAAGAAATTGAAGAAGACACAAAGAAATGGAAAATGTTCCATGCTCCTGTATTGGAAGAACAAATATTGTGAAAATGTCTATGCTACGTAAAGCAATCTACACATTTAAGGCAATCCCTATCAAAATCCCATCCATTTTTTTTCAAAGAAATGGGGCAAATCATCCTAAAATATATATGGAACCAGAAAATACCTCGAATAGCCAGAGGAATATTGAAAAAGAAAGCCAAAGTTGTTGGCATCACAATTCCATACTTCAAGCTCTATTACAAAGTTGTCATCATCAAGATAGTAGGGAACTGTCCCCCAAAACAGACATAGATCAATGGAACAGAATAGAGAGCCCAGAAATACACCCTCAACTCTATGGTCAACTAATCTTCAACAAAGCAGGAAGGAATGTCCTATGGAAAAGAGACAGCCTCTTCAACAAATGGTGTTGGGAAAATTGAAGAGCCACATGCAGAAAAATGAAGTTGGACCATTTCCTTACACCATACATGAAAATAGACTGGAAATGGATGAAGAAGCATAATGTGAGAAAGGAATCCATCAAAATCCTTGAGGAGAGAACAGGTATCAACCTCTTTGACCTCAGCAGCAGCAGCAACTTCTTCCTAGGAACATCGCCAAAGGCAAGGGAAGCAAGGGCAAGAATGAACTATTGGGATTTCATCAGATCAAAAAGCTTTTGTTTGCACAGCAAAGGAAACAGTTAACAAAGCCAAAAGATGACTGTCAGAAGTTATCTGGGAGAAGATATTTGCAAATGACATACCAGATAAAAGGCCACTATCTATCCAAAATCTATAAAGAGCTTATCAAACTCAACACCCTAAAAACAAATAATCGAATGAAGAAAAGGGCAGAGGACATGAACAGACATTGCTGCTGCAAAGAATACATCCAAATGGCCAACAGACACATGAAAAAATGCTCCACATCACTCGGCATCAGGGAAATGCAAATCAAAAACCAGAATGAGATACCACCTCACACCTTTCAGAATGGCTAAAATGAACAAGTCAGTCAATGACAGATGCTGGCGAGGATGTGGAGAAAAAAAGGCAACCCTCCTACACTGTATGTGGGAATGCAAGCTGGTGCAACCACTCTGGAAAACAGCGTGGAGGTGCCTCAAAAATCCAGTCATGAATTACCAAAAAAGGGATATAAATTACCAAAGTGTTTGTATAATTGTAATGTACAACTGCCCATTATCGTTCAATAGTGTCGGCTTGTACAAGAACTCTATAAAAGAACTCCACTTCTAAACTGTGGAAAATATGTTCCCTTTCACCCTATATACAACTATTAAGCCATTCATTTAGCTTTTAAAATATCCACTTAATACAGGCTTTTTACTCATTTGAACAGGCAGCAGGGCTCTATTCTTATTGCTTACATCTGAAGGATAGACTTCTAGCATAAGAGGTAAAGCCCTTAAAGGAGCCCAATAATAACAACAAAATACAGTTTAGTGAGCCCTTACAATCTTCCAGCTACCTTTCTGAGAATACTTCAAATAATAAAACATATAAAATACCTGACCCCAAAGAGCTTACATTCTTTTTAAATATAATAGTGAAATACAGCAATAATAGAGGGGCACCTCGGTGGCTCAGTCTATTGAGTGACTGCCTCTGGCTTGGGTCATGATCTCAGGGTCCTGGGATGTAACTCCCCAGCAGGCTTTCTAGGCAGTGGGGTGTTTTCTTCTTCCTCTGCGCCCCCTCCCAATTCTCTCTCTCTCTGTCTCAAATAAGGAAATAAACCAGTAATAGAATAATGATTGATGGTTGATGGTGATAAGTGTTACAAAGAAATACAAGAAAGGTAAAAACCATTGGAGAATGCTGGGATGAAAGTTAATTTTTATTTTGTGTTGGGTGGTTATATCTCATTTATGAGATGTTATTTGCACAAAGACCCAGGAAGTGAAGGAGGGTGTTATACAAATATTAAAGGAAAAGGTAGAGCAAGTAAGTATATAGACTTTGTGTGAACAGCTGGTCTATTACTTTTGAGGAAAAGCAAGGAGGCCAATGAGGAGTTCATAGTGGTGGAGAGAGGAAGAACGTATTGATGCATGACCTTCTAGTACATTGAAATGCCTTCAGTTTTTATTTAATATGAAAGGGGACGATACCAAAAGACTTTCAACAGCAGAATAAAATCATCTGACTTGATTTTTAGGTTAAGTTGCTGTACCAAAATAAATTTGCAGGGAGAAAGGAGTGCAGTATGTGTGGAAGTGGGGCTATCAATCAAGTCAATAATTAAGGAACATATGATGGTGTTTTTAGCATGCTGGGTGGTAATAGAAGTGGTGAGGTATGGTTTTAATTTTGTATATATTTTGATGGTGAATATTCTGGTGAACAGGATGGGGTATGTGCAGGACAGACAGCATCAACATTTATTTTACCTGCACAAACAGAAGGGTGGAGTCTTCATTCCCTGATATGGAGAGAACTCTGAATTCAAATGTTCTTTCTGATTAAATGGCATAGTGATGATGAGGATTTAGTCAGACAGTGAAAGAGAACAGTAAGCATAGTGTTAAGCGGTAAGACATAATACATTTGAACATCAAAAAACGTTGGGTTGGATCATCTGTTTATGTGAGTAAATAAATTAACAAAGGTTCCTGGGGTTCTGATAGAGGTAAAGAAGACTACTATATGATCCAAAGGGGCACGTGCACCAAATGTTTATAGCACCAATATCCACAATAGCCAAACTATGGAAAGAACCTAGATGTCTATCAACAAATGAATGGTAAATATGATGGAATAGTATGCAGCCATCAAAAGAAATGAATCTTGCCATTTGCGATGACATGGATGGAACTAGATGGTATTATGCTTAGCAAAATAAGTCAACCAGAGAAAGACACTATCATATGATCTCCCTGATATGAGGAAATGGAGGTGCAATGTGGGGGTTTGGGGGACAGCAAAAGAGTAAATGAAACAAGATGGGATCGGGAGGCAGACAAACCATAACAGACACTTAATCTCAGAAAACAAACTGCGAGTTGCCGGGGGGGTGGGGAGGGTAGGGAGAGGGTGTTGGGGTTATGAACACTGGGGAGGGAATGTGCTGTGGTGAGTGCTGTGAAGTGTGTAAACCAGGCGATTCACAGACCTGTACCCCTGGGGCTAAAAATACATTATATGTTAATTTTAAAAAAAAAGAGGAAGAGGAAGACTACTTTAAATCAAATGCTATGGTTTTCAGCAAAGAGTGTGTAATCAGGCATATTTTATTAAAGTAACCAAGTAAAATGGTCGAAAATTGGAAAAACAGAAAACATAAAAATCAGAGATTTTAAAAAGAGATATGGGACAGTGTAGAGAATATAGTCAATGATATTATAATAGTGTTATATGGTGACAGATGGTGGCTATATTTGTAGTGATCATAGAATAATGTATGGAGATATTGAAAACCTGAAACCAATGTAACACTGAATATCAACTATACTCAAATAAAAAAAGAGTAAAAATAAAACATTTTAATTTAAAAATAAAAAGAGGGTCAAGAATTTGAAAAGTGAATTTCAAAAAGAGTAAAGATGAGGCTAAGACATACTCTGAACCTTGAGGAAAACACCATTTTGAAAATTCTTCCCATTTTGAGAAAACTCAAATGAATCAATACCATAAAAGAATCCATTTTAACTGAGAGATGTAATGAATGCTCAAGAAATAATTTTATGACAGGATAACTCTTCCCTATGAAACAGCATACAGAAACCAGGGGAAACACCTGGAAGCAAAATAAACTATACTGAAAATAAGATTTAGGAAAAAGATAAATGATGAAGGATAAGAAAATTAGACCTGCGACAGAGACCTAGTGAAGAGAATTTTTAGCTTGTGTTTTAATGTTTTTGAGGATAATCTAGCGTTCATAACTGCCTTGAGATAGGCTGGTTGTAGGCAGTTTAGGCAGACCCCTAAGACAGGCCTACTTTGGGCAGGTGGTGTTGGAGGAGGCCATTGGGCTGGACAAAGACAAATCCAACCATTTGACTAAAGTGTCTGTGAAGATGTTGAAGTCAGATGCAACAGAGAAAGACCTGTCAAACCTAATCTCAGAAATGGAGATGATGAAGATGATTGGACAGCACAAGGACACCATCAACCTGCTGGGTTCTGCACACAGGACGGTTCTTCGTACACTCTCATGGAATATGCATCAAAAGACAACATACAGGAGTACCTGCAGGCCCAGAGGCCTCCTGACCTGGAGTACTGTTACAATATCAGCCACAATGCAGCAGAGCAACTCTCCTCCAAGAACCTGGTATCCTGTGCCTATCAGGTAGCCTGAGGCATAGAGTACCTTGCCTCCAAGAAGTGCATACACCAAGACCTGGCCACCAGGGAAGTGCTGGTGACAAAGGACAACATGATGAAGATCTCAGACTTCAGCCTTGCCAGAGATATCACCACATCAGTTACTATAAAAAGACAATGAACAGTGGACTGTCAAATCAAAGATTTAATCAATGGGTAATATGCTTCTCGTGGCTGGGAAGCATCAGTTGCCATATATTAAAAACAAAGAAAAGAGGTGTCTGGGTGGCTTACTCCATAAGTGTCCCTTCTTTTCAGGTCATGATTCCAGGGTCCTGATATGGAGCCCCACATCAGGCTCTCTGCTCAGTGGGAAACCTGCTTCTCCTTTTCCCTCTGCCCTGCTTATAGTTCCTCTTCCTGTCTCTATGTCTGTCAAATAAATAAAATATTAAAAAAGAAAGAAAGAAACAAAATGTTTTTGAAAGTTCTTTTTTTCTTTTAATTTTCTAGGGGTGCCTGGATGACTCCGTTCTTTAAGCAGATGTTTGCCTTTGGCTGAGGTCATGATTCCAGTATACAGGGATTCAGCCCAGCATGGGATTACTTGCACCCCAAGGAGCTTGCTTCTTCCTCTCCCTTTGCACGTTTTTCCCACCACTTGTGCGCTTCCTCTCTCTCTCTCTCTCTTTCTTTCAAAAAACAAAATAAAATCTTTCACTAAATAAATAAATAAATAAATAAATAAATAAATAAATTTCTAAACCTACTTTCAGTTTAGGTCCCTTAACAAAAATTGCTACTCCTTCATTTAAAAAAAAATAAAGATAATTTAGAAAGATGCTTCATGAGCTAATGAGCTCTTTTGTTTCTTTGTCAGGATTAAATATAGAAGTGCTTTAAAAAGTAAAAGAAAAAATATGCTATATAACACTGACCCTAACAGTGACCCTGACCACGACCCTAACACTAACAGTGACCCTGACTGTGAGCCTGATCCTAACTCTAACCCTAAACGTAACACTGACCATGACACTAACACGGGCCCTGACCCGAAACCTAACGCTGAACCTAACCCTAAAACTAACCCCTAACATTAACCCTGACACTGACCCTAACCTGGTCTAACCCTCCACCTACCTCTAACCCTAACCCTAACCCCACTTTAACAATAATCCTCACGCTGATCATAACCCTAACTCTGAACTTTGCCTATGTCAGACCTTAACCTTAAAACTAACCCTGGCCTTGACCTTAACACTGACCCTAACCCTGAATGTAAACCTAACTCTGACCCAATCCGTGATCCTAAACAGAATCTTAAGCCTAAAGCTAACCCTGATCCTGAACCTACTCATAAAACAGAACCTAAACATAAAGCTGACCTTACCATAACCATGAACCTAACCCTGACCCTGACCCTAACCCTGACACTAGACCTGTCGCAAACCTAACCCTGACCCTGACATGAACCTTGCCCCAAAAGCAAAACTTGACCAGACCCTAAATCTAACCATGACCCTGAATCTGACCCTAAACCTAACCATCACCCTAAAACTGACCCTGACGTGACTCTGACCGTAACGCTAACCCTGACCCTACTGTGAGCCTGACCCTAAACTTAACAATGAACCTAACCCTAACCCAGAGCCCTACCCTAAGCCTTACGCTAACCCTGACCCAATGACGTCTAACCCTAACCCAGACCCTAAGTCTTTCTTAAGCCTAACCCTAACACTAACCTAGTCTAAATCCAGCTCTGTTGCCTCCAGCAGGGACAACTTCTGCACCCAGGCCTCCCAGGGGCTGGGGGAGGCTGTATGGGGGTCACTGGATGGGCACTGCCTGAGTGGAGTGTGAGCCTGAGCAGCTTGGGGACCGGCAGCTCAGGGAGCTCTGGTACAGCAGGAAGTTCGGTAAGGAGCCCCCAGGCAGTGGTGACCTCACTTCCCTGACGACAGAGCCCAACGGAATTGGAACCCACGTATCCAGGCTACCCATTACAGAGAAAAGCCCCCTGCCCAGCTCATTTCTAGGCACATCCTAAAGGAAGCGACATGTTCTTCTGCTGTACTGAAGCCGAGAGGATGTAGGGAGAAGAGAGCTCGCCCGCCAGACACGTCCCCTCCCTGGCCGGTCATATCAGGATTCACCAACGCCTCTGGACCTTTGGCTACTAAAATCAAAAGGTGACACCAGGAGACTCAGAGTCAGAGAGTCCCACACCTTCTGATCGACCGGTGAAGCCCTAGGTCTCCTCCCCGTCTCTGTGTGTGTGTGTGAGTGTGTGTGTGTGTGTGTGTGTGTGCCTCTGGGTGTCTGTGTTTCTGTGTGTAAAGAGGACCTGGCCATGCCATTGTGGGTGGAGATGCCCCAAGCAGGATGAGGCTGATGAGGGTATAGATGTGTGGTGGGCAAGTTATGTTCACACCCCAGTTTAAGGCTGGTTAAGTGAGATCGGGTGGAGGGTCTACACCTTTCTGCCCAGGGTTTATCCTGAGACCCTGAACGGATGGGTCCATGACCCAGGAGCGGGGCTAACCCTAACAGTAACCACTAACGCAGACCCTGACACTGACTGTGAGCCTGCCCCAAACCCTAACCCATACCCTGACCCTGAACCTGAACCTGACCCTGTCTGTGATCCTGACCTGAATCCTAAACCTAAACCTAAGCCTGACAATGTCCCTGATGTGGACCCTGAAGCTAAACCTAACATTGAAATTACCGTAACCTAGACTCATACCTAACCCTGACCATGACCCTGACCCTAATCGTCACCCTGATGCTGACCTAAACCTGACCCTAACCCTAACCCTGACGTGACTGTGAACCTGACCCTAACCCTAAACCTAAAGGTAAATCTAACCATGACCTTAATACAGACCCTGAACCTAAAACTAACGCTGACCCTGACCCTAACACTAACCCCTACCCTAGGCCAAACCCTAACCCTGACCTTACGCTGACTAACCTAAACCTAACCATAACCCTACTTCTAACTCTAACCCTAACCCCAATCCCAAACACTACCGCCAAAACCTAACTGTAACACTGAACCGAACATTGACGCTAAACCAAAGCCTGACCCTAAACCTGAACCTGGCCCTGAACTTCACCTGACCTGACCCTGACCCTAATCCTAACCATGACACCAACACTGACCACTACACAATCCTGTCCCTGACCCGAATGTGGACTTTAAACCAATACCTGAGCCTCATCGTAAAGCTGACACTGGCGTTACACTTCACCCTGACCCTGACCCTGGCAAAGACCATAAACCTAACCCTGACCCTAACAGTGACCCTGACCACGACCCTAACACTAACAGTGACCCTGACTGTGAGCCTGACCCTAACTCTAACCCTAAACGTAACCCTGACCATGACACGAACACGGGCCCTGACCCGAAACTTAACGCTGAACCTAACCCTAAAACTAACCCCTAACATTAACCCTGACACTGACCCTAACCCGGTCTAACCCTCCACCTACCTCTAACCCTAACCCTAACCCCACTTTAACAATAATCTTCACGCTGATCATAACCCTAACTCTGAACTTTGCCTATGTCAGACCTTAACCTTAAACCTAACCCTGGCCTTGACCTTAACACTGACCCTAACCCTGAATGTAAACCTAACTCTGACCCAATCCGTGATCCTAAACAGAATCTTAAGCCTAAAGCTAACCCTGATCCTGAACCTACTCATAAAACAGAACCTAAACATAAAGCTGACCTTACCATAACCATGAACCTAACCCTGACCCTGACCCTAACCCTGACACTAGACCTGTCGCAAACCTAACCCTGACCCTGACATGAACCTTGCCCCAAAAGCAAAACTTGACCAGACCCTAAATCTAACCATGACCCTGAATCTGACCCTAAACCTAACCATCACCCTAAAACTGACCCTGACGTGACTCTGACCGTAACGCTAACCCTGACCCTACTGTGAGCCTGACCCTAAACTTAACCATGAACCTAACCCTAACCCAGAGCCCTACACTAAGCCTTACGCTAACCCTGACCCCAATGACGTCTAACCCTAACCCAGACCCTAAGTCTTTCTTAAGCCTAACCCTAACACTAACCTAGTCTAAATCCAGCTCTGTTGCCTCCAGCAGGGACAACTTCTGCACCCAGGCCTCCCAGGGGCTGGGGGAGGCTGTATGGGGGTCACTGGATGGGCACTGCCTGAGTGGAGTGTGAGCCTGAGCAGCTTGGGGACCGGCAGCTCAGGGAGCTCTGGTACAGCAGGAAGTTCGGTAAGGAGCCCCCAGGGCAGTGGTGACCTCACTTCCCTGACGACAGAGCCCAACGGAATTGGAACCCACGTATCCAGGCTACCCATTACAGAGAAAAGCCCCCTGCCCAGCTCATTTCTAGGCACATCCTAAAGGAAGCGACATGTTCTGCTGTACTGAAGCCGAGAGGATGTAGGGAGAAGAGAGCTCGCCCGCCAGACACGTCCCCTCCCTGGCCGGTCATATCAGGATTCACCAACGCCTCTGGACCTTTGGCTACTAAAATCAAAAGGTGACACCAGGAGACTCAGAGTCAGAGAGTCCCACACCTTCTGATCGACCGGTGTAGCCCTAGGTCTCCTCCCCGTCTCTGTGTGTGTGTTTGAGTGTGTGTGTGTGTGTGTGTGTGTGTGCCTCTGGGTGTCTGTGTTTCTGTGTGTAAAGAGGACCTGGCCATGCCATTGTGGGTGGAGATGCCCCAAGCAGGATGAGGCTGATGAGGGTATAGATGTGTGGTGGGCAAGTTATGTTCACACCCCAGTTTAAGGCTGGTTAAGTGAGATCGGGTGGAGGGTCTACACCTTTCTGCCCAGGGTTTATCCTGAGACCCTGAACGGATGGGTCCATGACCCAGGAGCGGGGCTAACCCTAACAGTAACCACTAACCCAGACCCTGACACTGACTGTGAGCCTGCCCCCAAACCCTAACCCAAACCCTGACCCTGAACCTGAACCTGACCCTGTCTGTGATCCTGACCTGAATCCTAAACCTAAACCTAAGCCTGACAATGTCCCTGATGTGGACCCTGAAGCTAAACCTAACATTGAAATTACCGTAACCTAGACTCATACCTAACCCTGACCATGACCCTGACCCTAATCGTCACCCTGATGCTGACCTAAACCTGACCCTAACCCTAACCCTGACGTGACTGTGAACCTGACCCTAACCCTAAACCTAAAGGTAACTCTAACCATGACCCTAATACAGACCCTGAACCTAAACCTAACGCTGACCCTGACCCTAACACTAACCCCTACCCTAGGCCAAACCCTAACCCTGACCTTACGCTGACTAACCTAAACCTAACCATAACCCTACTTCTAACTCTAACCCTAACCCCAATCCCAAACACTACCGCCAAAACCTAACTGTAACACTGAACCGAACATTGACGCTAAACCAAAGCCTGACCCTAAACCTGAACCTGGCCCTGAACTTCACCTGACCTGACCCTGACCCTAATCCTAACCATGACACCAACACTGACCACTACACAATCGTGTCCCTGACCCGAATGTGGACTTTAAACCAATACCTGAGCCTCATCGTAAAGCTGACACTGGCGTTACACTTCACCCTGACCCTGACCCTGGCAAAGACCATAAACCTAACCCTGACCCTAACAGTGACCCTGACCACGACCCTAACACTAAGGGTGACCCTGACTGTGAGCCTGACCCTAACTCTAACCCTAAAAGTAACCCTGACCATGACACGAACACGGGCCCTGACCCGAAACTTAACGCTGAACCTAACCCTAAAACTAACCCCTAACATTAACCCTGACACTGACCCTAACCCGGTCTAACCCTCCACCTACCTCTAACCCTAACCCTAACCCCACTTTAACAATAATCT
Organism: Mustela putorius furo; assembly: GCF_011764305.1. NCBI lineage: Eukaryota > Metazoa > Chordata > Mammalia > Carnivora > Mustelidae > Mustela > Mustela putorius. Next base: position 1,807,485 of record NW_025421988.1, read on the forward strand.
TCACGCTGATCATAACCCTAACTCTGAACTTTGCCTATGTCAGACCTTAACCTTAAACCTAACCCTGGCCTTGACCTTAACACTGACCCTAACCCTGAATGTAAACCTAACTCTGACCCAATCCGTGATCCTAAACAGAATCTTAAGCCTAAAGCTAACCCTGATCCTGAACCTACTCATAAAACAGAACCTAAACATAAAGCTGACCTTACCATAACCATGAACCTAACCCTGACCCTGACCCTAACCCTGACACTAGACCTGTCGCAAACCTAACCCTGACCCTGACATGAACCTTGCCCCAAAAGCAAAACTTGACATGACCCTAAATCTAACCATGACCCTGAATCTGACCCTAAACCTAACCATCACCCTAAAACTGACCCTGATGTGACTCTGACCGTAACGCTAACCCTGACCCTACTGTGAGCCTGAACCTAAACTTAACCATGAACCTAACCCTAACCCAGAGCCCTACACTAAGCCTTACGCTAACCCTGACCCCAATGACGTCTAACCCTAACCCAGACCCTAAGTCTTTCTTAAGCCTAACCCTAACACTAACCTAGTCTAAATCCAGCTCTGTTGCCTCCAGCAGGGACAACTTCTGCACCCAGGCCTCCCAGGGGCTGGGGGAGGCTGTATGGGGGTCACTGGATGGGCACTGCCTGAGTGGAGTGTGAGCCTGAGCAGCTTGGGGACCGGCAGCTCAGGGAGCTCTGGTACAGCAGGAAGTTCGGTAAGGAGCCCCCAGGCAGTGGTGACCTCACTTCCCTGACGACAGAGCCCAACGGAATTGGAACCCACGTATCCAGGCTACCCATTACAGAGAAAAGCCCCCTGCCCAGCTCATTTCTAGGCACATCCTAAAGGAAGCGACATGTTCTTCTGCTGTACTGAAGCCGAGAGGATGTAGGGAGAAGAGAGCTCGCCCGCCAGACACGTCCCCTCCCTGGCCGGTCATATCAGGATTCACCAACGCCTCTGGACCTTTGGCTACTAAAATCAAAAGGTGACACCAGGAGACTCAGAGTCAGAGAGTCCCACACCTTCTGATCGACCGGTGTAGCCCTAGGTCTCCTCCCCGTCTCTGTGTGTGTGTGTGAGTGTGTGTGTGTGTGTGTGTGTGTGTGTGCCTCTGGGTGTCTGTGTTTCTGTGTGTAAAGAGGACCTGGCCATGCCATTGTGGGTGGAGATGCCCCAAGCAGGATGAGGCTGATGAGGGTATAGATGTGTGGTGGGCAAGTTATGTTCACACCCCAGTTTAAGGCTGGTTAAGTGAGATCGGGTGGAGGGTCTACACCTTTCTGCCCAGGGTTTATCCTGAGACCCTGAACGGATGGGTCCATGACCCAGGAGTGGGGCTAACCCTAACAGTAACCACTAACCCAGACCCTGACACTGACTGTGAGCCTGCCCCAAACCCTAACCCAAACCCTGACCCTGAACCTGAACCTGACCCTGTCTGTGATCCTGACCTGAATCCTAAACCTAAACCTAAGCCTGACAATGTCCCTGATGTGGACCCTGAAGCTAAACCTAGCATTGAAATTACCGTAACCTAGACTCATACCTAACCCTGACCATGACCCTGACCCTAATCGTCACCCTGATGCTGACCTAAACCTGACCCTAACCCTAACCCTGACGTGACTGTGAACCTGACCCTAACCCTAAACCTAAAGGTAACTCTAACCATGACCCTAATACAGACCCTGAACCTAAACCTAACGCTGACCCTGACCCTAACACTAACCCCTACCCTAGGCCAAACCCTAACCCTGACCTTACGCTGACTAACCTAAACCTAACCATAACCCTACTTCTAACTCTAACCCTAACCCCAATCCCAAACACTACCGCCAAAACCTAACTGTAACACTGAACCGAACATTGACCCTAAACCAAAGCCTGACCCTAAACCTGAACCTGGCCCTGAACTTCACCTGACCTGACCCTGACCCTAATCCTAACCATGACACCAACACTGACCACTACACAATCCTGTCCCTGACCCGAATGTGGACTTTAAACCAATACCTGAACCTGACCCTAAACCTGACACTGGCGCTAAACTTCACCCTGACCCTGACCCTGGCAAAGACCATAAACCTAACCCTGACCCTAACAGTGACCCTGACCACGACCCTAACACTAAGGGTGACCCTGACTGTGAGCCTGACCCTAACTCTAACCCTAAAAGTAACCCTGACCATGACACGAACACGGGCCCTGACCCGAAACTTAACGCTGAACCTAACCCTAAAACTAACCCCTAACATTAACCCTGACACTGACCCTAACCCGGTCTAACCCTCCACCTACCTCTAACCCTAACCCTAACCCCACTTTAACAATAATCTTCACGCTGATCATAACCCTAACTCTGAACTTTGCCTATGTCAGACCTTAACCTTAAACCTAACCCTGGCCTTGACCTTAACACTGACCCTAACCCTGAATGTAAACCTAACTCTGACCCAATCCGTGATCCTAAACAGAATCTTAAGCCTAAAGCTAACCCTGATCCTGAACCTACTCATAAAACAGAACCTAAACATAAAGCTGACCTTACCATAACCATGAACCTAACCCTGACCCTGACCCTAACCCTGACACTAGACCTGTCGCAAACCTAACCCTGACCCTGACATGAACCTTGCCCCAAAAGCAAAACTTGACATGACCCTAAATCTAACCATGACCCTGAATCTGACCCTAAACCTAACCATCACCCTAAAACTGACCCTGATGTGACTCTGACCGTAACGCTAACCCTGACCCTACTGTGAGCCTGAACCTAAACTTAACCATGAACCTAACCCTAACCCAGAGCCCTACACTAAGCCTTACGCTAACCCTGACCCCAATGACGTCTAACCCTAACCCAGACCCTAAGTCTTTCTTAAGCCTAACCCTAACACTAACCTAGTCTAAATCCAGCTCTGTTGCCTCCAGCAGGGACAACTTCTGCACCCAGGCCTCCCAGGGGCTGGGGGAGGCTGTATGGGGGTCACTGGATGGGCACTGCCTGAGTGGAGTGTGAGCCTGAGCAGCTTGGGGACCGGCAGCTCAGGGAGCTCTGGTACAGCAGGAAGTTCGGTAAGGAGCCCCCAGGCAGTGGTGACCTCACTTCCCTGACGACAGAGCCCAACGGGAATAGGAACCCACGTATCCAGGCTACCCATTACAGAGAAAAGCCCCCTGCCCAGCTCATTTCTAGGCACATCCTAAAGGAAGCGACATGTTCTTCTGCTGTACTGAAGCCGAGAGGATGTAGGGAGAAGAGAGCTCGCCCGCCAGACACGTCCCCTCCCTGGCCGGTCATATCAGGATTCACCAACGCCTCTGGACCTTTGGCTACTAAAATCAAAAGGTGACACCAGGAGACTCAGAGTCAGAGAGTCCCACACCTTCTGATCGACCGGTGTAGCCCTAGGTCTCCTCCCCGTCTCTGTGTGTGTGTGTGTGTGTGTGTGTGTGTGTGTGTGTGTGTGTGTGCCTCTGGGTGTCTGTGTTTCTGTGTGTGTAAAGAGGACCTGGCCATGCCATTGTGGGTGGAGATGCCCCAAGCAGGATGAGGCTGATGAGGGTATAGATGTGTGGTGGGCAAGTTATGTTCACACCCCAGTTTAAGGCTGGTTAAGTGAGATCGGGTGGAGGGTCTACACCTTTCTGCCCAGGGTTTATCCTGAGACCCTGAACGGATGGGTCCATGACCCAGGAGTGGGGCTAACCCTAACAGTAACCACTAACCCAGACCCTGACACTGACTGTGAGCCTGCCCCAAACCCTAACCCAAACCCTGACCCTGAACCTGAACCTGACCCTGTCTGTGATCCTGACCTGAATCCTAAACCTAAACCTAAGCCTGACAATGTCCCTGATGTGGACCCTGAAGCTAAACCTAGCATTGAAATTACCGTAACCTAGACTCATACCTAACCCTGACCATGACCCTGACCCTAATCGTCACCCTGATGCTGACCTAAACCTGACCCTAACCCTAACCCTGACGTGACTGTGAACCTGACCCTAACCCTAAACCTAAAGGTAACTCTAACCATGACCCTAATACAGACCCTGAACCTAAACCTAACGCTGACCCTGACCCTAACACTAACCCCTACCCTAGGCCAAACCCTAACCCTGACCTTACGCTGACTAACCTAAACCTAACCATAACCCTACTTCTAACTCTAACCCTAACCCCAATCCCAAACACTACCGCCAAAACCTAACTGTAACACTGAACCGAACATTGACCCTAAACCAAAGCCTGACCCTAAACCTGAACCTGGCCCTGAACTTCACCTGACCTGACCCTGACCCTAATCCTAACCATGACACCAACACTGACCACTACACAATCCTGTCCCTGACCCGAATGTGGACTTTAAACCAATACCTGAACCTGACCCTAAACCTGACACTGGCGCTAAACTTCACCCTGACCCTGACCCAGACCATGACCATAAACCTAACCCTGACCCTAACAGTGACTCCGACCCGGACCTGAACAACAAACCTGACCCTGACTGTGAGCCTGACCCTAACTCTAACCTTAAATGTAACCCTGACCCTGACACTAACATGGGCCATCCCCCGAATCCTATCGCAGAACCTAACATTAAGAGTAACCCCTAACCCTACAACAGACCCTGATCCTAACAAGTTCTAACCCTAACCATCAACCAAATGCTAACCCTAACACTAACCCTAAACTTTAACAATAACCCTGACCCTATACCTGACTATGATCATAAGCCTAACCCTGAACTTTGCCTATACCAGACCCTGACCATATACCTGATCCTGGCCCTGAGCTTAAACCTAACCATGACCCTAACAATGACCACTACATAACACTGTCCCTGACCCGAATGTGGACTTTAAACCAAACCTGAGCCTCATCGTAAAGCTGACACTGGCGTTACACTTCACCCTGACCCTGACACTGGCAAAGACCATAAACCTAACCCTGACCCTAACAGTGACCCTGACCACGACCCTAACACTAACAGTGACCCTGACTGTGAGCCTGACCCTAACTCTAACCCTAAACGTAACCCTGACCATGACACTAACACGGGCCCTGACCCGAAACTTAACGCTGAAACTAACCCTAAAACTAACCCCTAACATTAACCCTGACACTGACCTAACCCGGTCTAACCCTCCACCTACCTCTAACCCTAACCCCAACCCCACTTTAACAATAATCCTGATGCTGATCATAACCCTAACTCTGAACTTTGCCTATGTCAGAGCTTAACCTTAAACCTGACCCTGGCCTAGACCTTAACCCTGAATGTAAACCTAAATCTGACCCAATCTATGATCCTAAACAGAATCTTAAGCCTAAAGCTAAGACTGATCCAGAACCTACTCATAAAACAGAACCTAAATATAAAGCTGAGCTTACCATATCCATGAACCTAACCCAAACCCTGACCCTATCCCTGACACTAAACCTGTCCCAAACCTAACCCTGAACCTGAGATGAACCTTGCCCCCAAACCTAAACGTGACCCTGACACTAAATCTGACCATGACCCTAAACCGGACCCTAAATCTAACCGTCACTAACACTGACCCTGACCCTGACTCTGACCGTAACGCTAACCGTGACCCTATTGTGAGCCTGACCCTAAACTTAACCATGAACCTAACCCTAACCCAGAGCCCTACCCTAAGCCTTACGCTAACCCTGACCCCAATGATGTCTAACCCTAACCCAGACCCTAAGTCTTTCTTAAGCCTAACCCTAACACTAACCTAGTCTAAATCCAGCCCTGTTGCCTCCAAGAGGGACAACTTCTGCACCCAGGCCTCCCAGGGGCTGGGGGAGGCTGTATGGGGGTCACAGGATGGGCACTGCCTGAGTGGAGTGTGAGCGTGAGCAGCTTGGGGACCGGCAGCTCAGGGAGCTCTGGTACAGCAGGAAGTTCGGTAAGGAGCCCCCAGGCAGTGGTGACCTCACTTCCTTGACGACAGAGCCCAACGGAATTGGAACCCACGTATCCAGGGAACCCATTACAGAGAAAACCCCCCTGCCCAGCTCATTTCTAGGCACATCCTAAAGGAAGCGACATGTTCTTCTGCTGTACTGAAGCCGAGAGGATGTAGGGAGAAGAGAGCTCGCCCGCCAGACACGTCCCCTCCCTGGCCGGTCATATCAGGATTCACCAACGCCTCTGGACCTTTGGCTACTAAAATCAAAAGGTGACACCAGGAGACTCAGAGTCAGAGAGTCCCACACCTTCTGATCGACCGGTGTAGCCCTAGGTCTCCTCCCCGTCTCTGTGTGTGTGTGTGAGTGTGTGTGTGTGTGTGTGTGTGCCTCTGGGTGTCTGTGTTTCTGTGTGTAAAGAGGACCTGGCCATGCCATTGTGGGTGGAGATGCCCCAAGCAGGATGAGGCTGGGGAGGGTTTAGATGTCTGGTGGGCAGTTATGTTATGTTCACACCCCAGTTTAAGGCTGGTTAAGTGGGATCGGGTGGAGGGTCTATACCTTTCTGCCCAGGGTTTATCCTGAGACCCCGTTGGGCTCTGTCGTCAGGGAAGTGAGGTCACCACTGCCTGGGGGCTCCTTACCAAACTTCCTGCTGTACCGGAGCTCCCTGAGCTGCCGGTCCCCAAGCTGCTCAGGCTCACACTCCACTCAGGCAGTGCCCATCCTGTGACCCCCATACATCCTCCCCCAGCCCCTGGGAGGCCTGGGTGCAGAAGTTGTCCCTGCTGGAGGCAACAGAGCTGGATTTAGACTAGGTTAGTGTTAGGGTTAGGCTTAAGAAAGACTTAGGGTCTGGGTTAGGTTTAGACGTCATTGGGGTCCGGGTTAGCGTAAGGCTTAGGGTAGGGCTCTGGGTTAGGGTTAGGTTCATGGTTAAGTTTAGGGTCAGGCTCACAGTAGGGTCAGGGTTAGCGTTACGGTCAGAGTCACGTCAGGGTCAGTTTTAGGGTGATGGTTAGGTTTAGGGTCAGATTCAGGGTCATGGTTAGATTTAGGGTCTGGTCAAGTTTTGCTTTTGGGGCAATGTTCATGTCAGGGTCAGGGTTAGGTTTGCGACAGGTCTAGTGTCAGGGTTAGGGTCAGGGTCAGGGTTAGGTTCATGGTAATGGTAAGGTCAGCTTTATGTTTAGGTTTTGTTTTATGAGTAGGTTCAGGATCAGGGTTAGCTTTAGGCTTAAGATTCTGTTTAGGATCACGGATTGGGTCAGAGTTAGGTTTACATTCAGGGTTAGGGTCAGTGTTAAGGTCAAGGCCAGGGTTAGGTTTAAGGTTGACGTCTGACATTGGCTAACTTCAGAGTTAGGGTTATGATCAGCGTGAGGATTATTGTTAAAGTGGGGTTAGGGTTAGGGTTAGAGGTAGGTGGAGGGTTAGACCGGGTTAGGGTGAGTGTCAGGGTTAATGTTTTGGGGTTAGTTTTAGGGTTAGGTTCAGCGTTAGGTTTCGGGTCAGGGCCCATGCTAGTGTCATGGTCAGTGTTTACGTTTAGGGTTAGAGTTAGGGGTCAGGCTACAGTCAGGGTCACTGTTAGTGTTAGGGTCGTGGTCAGGGTCACTGTTAGGGTCAGGGTTAGGTTATGGTCTTTGCCTGGGTCAGGGTCAGGGTGAAGTGTAGCGCCAGTGCCAGCTTTATGATCAGGATCAGGTTTGGTTTAAAGTCCACATTTGGGTCAGCAACAGGGTTATGTAGGGGTCAGTGTTAGGGTCATGGTTAGGTTTATGGTCATGGTCTAGTTCAGGGTCAGGGTGATGTTTAGCGCCAGTGTCCGGTTTAGGGTGAGGTTCAGGTATTGGTTTAAAGTTCACATTCGGGTCAGGGACAAGGTTATGTAGTATTCAGTGTTAGGGTCATGGTTAGGATTAGGGTCAGGGTCAGGGACAGGTGAAGGTCATGGACAGGGTCAGGTTTAGCGTCAGGCTTTAGTTTAGGGTCAATGTTCGGTTCAGTGTCACAGTTAGGTTTTGGAGGTAGTGTTTGGGATTGGGGTTAGGGTTAGAGTTAGAAGTAGGGTTATGGTTAGGTTTAGGGTTAGTCAGCGTAAGGTCAGGGTTAGGGTTTTGTTTAGCGTAGGGGTTAGTGTTAGGGTCAGGGTCAGCGTTAGGTTTAGGTTCAGGGTCCTTATTAGGGTCATGGTTAGAGTTACCTATAGTTTTAGGGTTAGGGTCAGGCTCACAGTCACGGTCAGTGTAGGGTTAGGGTCAGGGTTAGGTCAGCATCAGGGTTAGGATTAGGATCAGGGTCAGGGTCATGGTTAGGTATGATTCTTGGTTACTGTAATATCAACGTTAGGTTTAGGTTCAGGGTACACATCAGGGTCAGTGCCAGGCTTAGGTTTAGGTTTAGGGTTCAGGTCATGATCACAGACAGGTTCAGGTTCAGGGTCAGGGTTTGGGTTAGGGTTTGGGGCAGGCTCACAGTCAGTGTCAGGGTCAGGGTTAGTGGTTACTGTTAGGGTGAGCCCCGCTCCTGGGTCATGGACCCATCCGTTCAGGGTCTCAGGATAAACCCTGGGCAGAAGGGTGTAGACCCTCCACCCGATCCCACTTAACCAGCCTTAAACTGGGGTGTGAACATAACTTGCCCACCAGACATCTAAACCCTCATCAGCCTCATCCTGCTTGGGGCATCTCCACCCTCGATGGCATGGTCAGGTCCTCTTTACACACAGACACACAGACACCCAGAGGCACACACACACACACACACACACACACACACACACACACACACACAGATGGGGAGGAGACCTAGGGCTACACCGGTTGATCAGAAGGTGTGTGACTCTCTGACTCTGAGTCCCCTGGTGTCACCTTTTGATTTTAGTAGCCAAAGGTCCAGAGGCGTTGGAGAAAACTGATATGACGGGCCAGGGAGGGGAAGTGTCTGGCGGGCGAGCTCTCTTCTCCCTACATCCTCTCGGCTTCAGTACAGCAGAAGAACATGTCGCTTCCTTTTGGATGTGCCTAGAAATGAGCTGGGCAGGGGGGTTTTCTCTGTAATGGGTAGCCTGGATACGTGGGTTCCAATTCCGTTGGGCTTTGTCGTAAGGGAAGTGAGGTCACCACTGCCTGGGGGCTCCTTACCGAACTTCCTGCTGTACCAGAGCTCCCTGAGCCGCCGTTCCCCAAACTGCTCAATGCTCACCCTCCACTCAATGCAGTGCCAATCCAATGGCCCCCATACAGCCTCCCCCCACCCCCTGGCAGGCCTGGGTGCAGCTGTTGTCCCCGCTGGAGGGTACAGAGCTGGGTTTAGACTAGTTTAGTGTTAGGGTTAGGGTTAAGAAAGACTAGGATCAGGGTTAGGGTTAGACGTCATTGGGGTCAGGGTTAGCGTAAGGCTTAGGGTATGGATCAGGGTTAGGGTTAGGTTCATGGTAGGTTTAGGGTCAGGCTCACAATAGGGTCACGGTTAGGGTTACGGTCAGAGTCAGGGTCAGGGTCAGTGTTAGTGACGGTTAGATTTAGGGTCGGGTTTAGGGTCATGGTCAGATTTAGTGTCAGGGTCACGTTTAGGTTTGGGGGCAAGGATCATGTCAGGTTCAGGGTTAGGTTTGGGACAGGTTTAGTGTCAGGGATAGGGTCAGGGTCAGGGTTAGGTTCATGGATATGGTAAGGTGAGCTTTATGTTTAGGTTCTGTTTTATGAGTAGGTTCAGGAACAGGGTTAGCTTTAGGCTTAAGATTCTGTTTAGGATCATAGATTGGGTTGATTAGGTTTACATTTAGGGTTAGGGTCAGTGTTAAGGTCAAGGCCAGGATCAGGTTTAAGGTTAAGCTCTGACATAGGCACAGTTCAGAGTTAGGGTTATGATCAGCGTGAGGATTATTGTTAAAGTGGCGTTAGGGTTAGGGTTAGAGGTAGGTGGAGGGTTAGACCGGTTTAGGGTCAGTGTCACGGTTAATGTTAGGGGTTAGTTTTAGGGTTAGGTTCAGCGTTAGGTTTCGGGGCAGGGCCCGTGTTAGTGTCATGGTCAGGGTTATGTTTAGGGTTAGAGTTAGGGTCAGGCTCACAGTCAGGGTCACTGTTACTGTTAGGGTCGTGGTCAGGGTCACTGTTAGGGTCAGGGTTAGGTTTATGGTCTTTGCCAGGGTCAGGGTCAGGGTGAAGTGTAACGCCAGTGTCAGCTTTACGATGAGGCTCAGGTTTGGTTTAAAGTCCACATTCGGGTCAGGGACAGTGTTATGTAGTGGTCATTGTTAGGGTCATGGTTAGGTTTAAGCTCAGGGCCAGGATCAGGTATATGGTCAGGGTCTGGTATAGGCAAAGTTCAGGGTTAGGCTTATGATCATAGTCAGGTATAGGGTCAGGGTTATTGTTAAAGTTTAGGGTTAGTGTTAGGGTTAGCGTTTGGTTGATGGTTAGTGTTAGAACTTGTTAGGATCAGGGTCTGTTGTAGGGTTAGGGGTTACTCTTAATGTTAGGTTCTGCGATAGGATTCGGGGGATGGCCCATGTTAGTGTCAGGGTCAGGGTTACATTTAAGGTTAGAGTTAGGGTCAGGCTCACAGTCAGGGTCAGGTTTGTTGTTCAGGTCCGGGTCGGAGTCACTGTTAGGGTCAGGGTTAGGTTTATGGTCATGGTCTGGGTCAGGGTCAGGGTGAAGTTTAGCGCCAGTGTCAGGTTTAGGGTCAGGTTCAGGTATTGGTTTAAAGTCCACATTCGGGTCAGGGACAGGATTGTGTAGTGGTCAGTGTTAGTGTCCTGGTTAGGATTAGGGTCAGGGTCAGGTCAGGTGAAGTTCAGGGCCAGGTTCAGGTTTAGGGTCAGGCTTTGGTTTAGGGTCAATGTTCGGTTCAGTGTTACAGTTAGGTTTTGGCGGTAGTGTTTGGGATTGGGGTTAGGGTTAGAGTTAGAAGTAGGGTTATGGTTAGGTTTAGGTTAGTCAGCGTAAGGTCAGGGTTAGGGTTTGGCCTAGGGTAGGGGTTAGTGTTAGGGTCAGGGTCAGCGTTAGGTTTAGGTTCAGGGTCTGTATTAGGGTCATGGTTAGAGTTACCTTTAGGTTTAGGGTTAGGGTCAGGTCACAGTCACGTCAGGGTTAGTGTTAGGGTCAGGTTTAGGTCAGCATCAGGGTGACGATTAGGGTCAGGGTCATGGTCAGGGTTAGGTATATGTCTAGGTTACGGTAATTTCAATGTTAGGTTTAGCTTCAGGGTCCACATCAGGGACATTGTCAGGCTTAGGTTTAGGTTTAGGATTCAGGTCAGTATCACAGACAGGGTTAGGTTCAGGTTCATGGTCAGGGTTTGGGTTAGGGTTTGGGGCAGGCTCACAGTCAGTGTCAGGGTCTGGGTTAGTGGTTACTGTTAGGGTTAGCCCCGCTCCTGGGTCATGGACCCATCCGTTCAGGGTCTCAGGATAAACCCTGGGCAGAAAGGTGTAGACCCTCCACCCGATCCCACTTAACCAGCCTTAAACAGGGGTGTGAACATAACTAGCCCACCAGACATCTATACCCTCATCAGCCTCATCCTGCTTGGGGCATCTCCACCCACAATGGCATGGCCAGGTCCTCTTTACACACAGAAACACAGACACCCAGAGGCACACACACACACACACACACACACTCACACACACACACAGAGACGGGGAGGAGACCTAGGGCTACACCGGTTGATCAGAAGGTGTGTGGACTCTCTGACTCTGAGTCTCCTGGTGTCACCTTTTGATTTTAGTAGCCAAAGGTCCAGAGGCGTTGGTGAATCCTGATATGACCGGCCAGGGAGGGGACGTGTCTGGCGGGCGAGCTCTCTTCTCCCTACATCCTCTCGGCTTCAGTACAGCAGAACATGTCGCTTCCTTTAGGATGTGCCTAGAAATGAGCTGGGCAGGGGGGTTTTCTCTGTAATGGGTAGCCTGGATACGTTGGTTCCAATTCCGTTGGGCTCTGTCGTCAGGGAAGGGAGGCCACCACTGCCTGGGGGCTCCTTACCGAACTTCCTGCTGAACCAGAGCTCCCTGAGCTGCCGGTCCCCAAGCTGCTCACGCTCACACTCCACTCAGGCAGTGCCCATCCAGTGACCCCCATACAGCCTCCCCCAGCCCCTGGGAGGCCTGGGTGCAGAAGTTGTCCCTGCTGGAGGCAACAGAGCTGGATTTAGACTAGGTTAGTGTTAGGGTTAGGCTTAAGAAAGACTTAGGGTCTGGGTTAGGGTTAGATGTCATTGGGGTCAGGGTTAGCGTAAGGCTTAGGGTAGGGCTCTGGGTTAGTGTTAGGTTCATGGTTAAGTTTAGGGTCAGGCTCACAGTAGGGTCACGGTTAGCGTTACGGTCAGAGTCACGTCAGGGTCAGTTTTTTTTAGGGTGTGATGGTTATGTTTAGGGTCAGATTCAGTGTCATGGTTAGATTTAGGGTCTGGTCAAGTTTTGCTTTTGGGGCAAGGTTCATGTCAGGGTCAGGGTTAGGTTTGGGACAGGTCTAGTGTCAGGGTTAGGGTCAGGGTCAGGGTTAGGTTCATGGTTATGGTAAGGTCAGCTTTATGTTTAGGTTCTGTTTTATGAGTAGGTTCAGGATCAGGGTTAGCTTTAGGCTTAAGATTCTGTTTAGGATCACGGATTGGGTCAGAGTTAGGTTTACATTCAGGGTTAGGGTCAGTGTTAAGGTCAAGGCCAGGGTTAGGTTTAAGGTTAAGGTCTGACATAGGCAAAGTTCAGAGTTAGGGTTATGATCAGCGTGACGATTATTGTTAAAGTGGGGTTAGGGTTAGGGTTAGAGGTAGGTGGAGGGTTAGACCAGGTTAGGGTCAGTGTCAGGGTTAATGTTAGGGGTTAGTTTTAGGGTTAGGTTCAGCGTTAGGTTTCGGGTCAGGGCCCGTGTTAGTGTCATGGTCAGGGTTATGTTTAGGGTTAGAGTTAGGGTCAGGCTCACAGTCAGGGTCACTGTTACTGTTAGGGTCGTGGTCAGGGTCACTGTTAGGGTCAGGGTTAGGTTTTATGGTCTTTGCCAGGGTCAGGGTCAGGGTGAAGTGTAACGCCAGTGTCAGCTTTACGATGAGGCTCAGGTTTGGTTTAAAGTCCACATTCGGGTCAGGGACAGTGTTATGTAGTGGTCATTGTTAGGGTCATGGTTAGGTTTAAGCTCAGGGCCAGGATCAGGTATATGGTCAGGGTCTGGTATAGGCAAAGTTCAGGGTTAGGCTTATGATCATAGTCAGGTATAGGGTCAGGGTTATTGTTAAAGTTTAGGGTTAGTGTTAGGGTTAGCGCGTTTGGTTGATGGTTAGGGTTAGAACTTGTTAGGATCAGGGTCTGTTGTAGGGTTAGGGGTTACTCTTAATGTTAGGTTCTGCGATAGGATTCGGGGGATGGCCCATGTTAGTGTCAGGGTCAGGGTTACATTTAAGGTTAGAGTTAGGGTCAGGCTCACAGTCAGGGTCAGGTTTGTTGTTCAGGTCCGGGTCGGAGTCACTGTTAGGGTCAGGGTTAGGTTTATGGTCATGGTCTGGGTCAGGGTCAGGGTGAAGTTTAGCGCCAGTGTCAGGTTTAGGGTCAGGTTCAGGTATTGGTTTAAAGTCCACATTCGGGTCAGGGACAGGATTGTGTAGTGGTCAGTGTTAGTGTCCTGGTTAGGATTAGGGTCAGGGTCAGGTCAGGTGAAGTTCAGGGCCAGGTTCAGGTTTAGGGTCAGGCTTTGGTTTAGGGTCAATGTTCGGTTCAGTGTTACAGTTAGGTTTTGGCGGTAGTGTTTGGGATTGGGGTTAGGGTTAGAGTTAGAAGTAGGGTTATGGTTAGGTTTAGGTTAGTCAGCGTAAGGTCAGGGTTAGGGTTTGGCCTAGGGTAGGGGTTAGTGTTAGGGTCAGGGTCAGCGTTAGGTTTAGGTTCAGGGTCTGTATTAGGGTCATGGTTAGAGTTACCTTTAGGTTTAGGGTTAGGGTCAGGTTCACAGTCACGTCAGGGTTAGGGTTAGGGTCAGGTTTAGGTCAGCATCAGGGTGACGATTAGGGTCAGGGTCATGGTCAGGGTTAGGTATATGTCTAGGTTACGGTAATTTCAATGTTAGGTTTAGCTTCAGGGTCCACATCAGGGACATTGTCAGGCTTAGGTTTAGGTTTAGGATTCAGGTCAGTATCACAGACAGGGTTAGGTTCAGGTTCATGGTCAGGGTTTGGGTTAGGGTTTGGGGCAGGCTCACAGTCAGTGTCAGGGTCTGGGTTAGTGGTTACTGTTAGGGTTAGCCCCGCTCCTGGGTCATGGACCCATCCGTTCAGGGTCTCAGGATAAACCCTGGGCAGAAAGGTGTAGACCCTCCACCCGATCCCACTTAACCAGCCTTAAACAGGGGTGTGAACATAACTAGCCCACCAGACATCTATACCCTCATCAGCCTCATCCTGCTTGGGGCATCTCCACCCACAATGGCATGGCCAGGTCCTCTTTACACACAGAAACACAGACACCCAGAGGCACACACACACACACACACACACACTCACACACACACACAGAGACGGGGAGGAGACCTAGGGCTACACCGGTTGATCAGAAGGTGTGTGGACTCTCTGACTCTGAGTCTCCTGGTGTCACCTTTTGATTTTAGTAGCCAAAGGTCCAGAGGCGTTGGTGAATCCTGATATGACCGGCCAGGGAGGGGACGTGTCTGGTGGGCGAGCTCTCTTCTCCCTACATCCTCTCGGCTTCAGTACAGCAGAACATGTCGCTTCCTTTAGGATGTGCCTAGAAATGAGCTGGGCAGGGGGGTTTTCTCTGTAATGGGTAGCCTGGATACGTGGGTTCCAATTCCGTTGGGCTCTGTCGTCAGGGAAGGGAGGCCACCACTGCCTGGGGGCTCCTTACCGAACTTCCTGCTGAACCAGAGCTCCCTGAGCTGCCGGTCCCCAAGCTGCTCACGCTCACACACTCCACTCAGGCAGTGCCCATCCAGTGACCCCCATACAGCCTCCCCCAGCCCCTGGGAGGCCTGGGTGCAGAAGTTGTCCCTGCTGGAGGCAACAGAGCTGGATTTAGACTAGGTTAGTGTTAGGGTTAGGCTTAAGAAAGACTTAGGGTCTGGGTTAGGGTTAGACGTCATTGGGGTCAGGGTTAGCGTAAGGCTTAGGGTAGGGCTCTGGGTTAGTGTTAGGTTCATGGTTAAGTTTAGGGTCAGGCTCACAGTAGGGTCACGGTTAGCGTTACGGTCAGAGTCACGTCAGGGTCAGTTTTAGGGTGATGGTTATGTTTAGGGTCAGATTCAGTGTCATGGTTAGATTTAGGGTCTGGTCAAGTTTTGCTTTTGGGGCAAGGTTCATGTCAGGGTCAGGGTTAGGTTTGGGACAGGTCTAGTGTCAGGGTTAGGGTCAGGGTCAGGGTTAGGTTCATGGTTATGGTAAGGTCAGCTTTATGTTTAGGTTCTGTTTTATGAGTAGGATCAGGGTTAGCTTTAGGCTTAAGATTCTGTTTAGGATCACGGATTGGGTCAGAGTTAGGTTTACATTCAGGGTTAGGGTCAGTGTTAAGGTCAAGGCCAGGGTTAGGTTTAAGGTTAAGGTCTGACATAGGCAAAGTTCAGAGTTAGGGTTATGATCAGCGTGAAGATTATTGTTAAAGTGGGGTTAGGGTTAGGGTTAGAGGTAGGTGGAGGGTTAGACCAGGTTAGGGTCAGTGTCAGGGTTAATGTTAGGGGTTAGTTTTAGGGTTAGGTTCAGCGTTAGGTTTCGGGTCAGGGCCCGTGTTAGTGTCATGGTCAGGGTTATGTTTAGGGTTAGAGTTAGGGTCAGGCTCACAGTCAGGGTCACTGTTACTGTTAGGGTCGTGGTCAGGGTCACTGTTAGGGTCAGGGTTAGGTTTATGGTCTTTGCCAGGGTCAGGGTCAGGGTGAAGTGTAACGCCAGTGTCAGCTTTACGATGAGGCTCAGGTTTGGTTTAAAGTCCACATTCGGGTCAGGGACAGTGTTATGTAGTGGTCATTGTTAGGGTCATGGTTAGGTTTAAGCTCAGGGCCAGGATCAGGTATATGGTCAGGGTCTGGTATAGGCAAAGTTCAGGGTTAGGCTTATGATCATAGTCAGGTATAGGGTCAGGGTTATTGTTAAAGTTTAGGGTTAGTGTTAGGGTTAGCGTTTGGTTGATGGTTAGGGTTAGAACTTGTTAGGATCAGGGTCTGTTGTAGGGTTAGGGGTTACTCTTAATGTTAGGTTCTGCGATAGGATTCGGGGGATGGCCCATGTTAGTGTCAGGGTCAGGGTTACATTTAAGGTTAGAGTTAGGGTCAGGCTCACAGTCAGGGTCAGGTTTGTTGTTCAGGTCCGGGTCGGAGTCACTGTTAGGGTCAGGGTTAAGGTTTATGGTCATGGTCTGGGGTCAGGGTCAGGGTGAAGTTTAGCGCCAGTGTCAGGTTTAGGGTCAGGTTCAGGTATTGGTTTAAAGTCCACATTCGGGTCAGGGACAGGATTGTGTAGTGGTCAGTGTTAGTGTCCTGGTTAGGATTAGGGTCAGGGTCAGGTCAGGTGAAGTTCAGGGCCAGGTTCAGGTTTAGGGTCAGGCTTTGGTTTAGGGTCAATGTTCGGTTCAGTGTTACAGTTAGGTTTTTTGGCGGTAGTGTTTGGGATTGGGGTTAGGGTTAGAGTTAGAAGTAGGGTTATGGTTAGGTTTAGGTTAGTCAGCGTAAGGTCAGGGTTAGGGTTTGGCCTAGGGTAGGGGTTAGTGTTAGGGTCAGGGTCAGCGTTAGGTTTAGGTTCAGGGTCTGTATTAGGGTCATGGTTAGAGTTACCTTTAGGTTTAGGGTTAGGGTCAGGTTCACAGTCACGTCAGGGTTAGGGTTAGGGTCAGGTTTAGGTCAGCATCAGGGTGACGATTAGGGTCAGGGTCATGGTCAGGGTTAGGTATGATGTCTAGGTTACGGTAATTTCAATGTTAGGTTTAGCTTCAGGGTCCACATCAGGGACATTGTCAGGCTTAGGTTTAGGTTTAGGATTCAGGTCAGTATCACAGACAGGGTTAGGTTCAGGTTCATGGTCAGGGTTTGGGTTAGGGTTTGGGGCAGGCTCACAGTCAGTGTCAGGGTCTGGGTTAGTGGTTACTGTTAGGGTTAGCCCCGCTCCTGGGTCATGGACCCATCCGTTCAGGGTCTCAGGATAAACCCTGGGCAGAAAGGTGTAGACCCTCCACCCGATCCCACTTAACCAGCCTTAAACTGGGGTGTGAACATAACTAGCCCACCAGACATCTATACCCTCATCAGCCTCATCCTGCTTGGGGCATCTCCACCCACAATGGCATGGCCAGGTCCTCTTTACACACAGAAAACACAGACACCCAGAGGCACACACACACACACACACACACACACTCACACACACACACACAGAGACGGGGAGGAGACCTAGGGCTACACCGGTTGATCAGAAGGTGTGTGGACTCTCTGACTCTGAGTCTCCTGGTGTCACCTTTTGATTTTAGTAGCCAAAGGTCCAGAGGCGTTGGTGAATCCTGATATGACCGGCCAGGGAGGGGACGTGTCTGGTGGGCGAGCTCTCTTCTCCCTACATCCTCTCGGCTTCAGTACAGCAGAAGAACATGTCGCTTCCTTTAGGATGTGCCTAGAAATGAGCTGGGCAGGGGGGTTTTTTCTCTGTAATGGGTAGCCTGGATACGTGGGTTCCAATTCCGTTGGGCTCTGTCGTCAGGGAAGTGAGGTCACCACTGCCTGGGGGCTCCTTACCGAACTTCCTGCTGAACCAGAGCTCCCTGAGCTGCCGGTCCCCAAGCTGCTCACGCTCACACTCCACTCAGGCAGTGCCCATCCAGTGACCCCCATACAGCCTCCCCCAGCCCCTGGGAGGCCTGGGTGCAGAAGTTGTCCCCTGCTGGAGGCAACAGAGCTGGATTTAGACTAGGTTAGTGTTAGGGTTAGGCTTAAGAAAGACTTAGGGTCTGGGTTAGGGTTAGACGTCATTGGGGTCAGGGTTAGCGTAAGGCTTAGGGTAGGGCTCTGGGTTAGGGTTAGGTTCATGGTTAAGTTTAGGGTCAGGCTCACAGTAGGGTCACGGTTAGCGTTACGGTCAGAGTCACGTCAGGGTCAGTTTTAGGGTGATGGTTATGTTTAGGGTCAGATTCAGTGTCATGGTTAGATTTAGGGTCTGGTCAAGTTTTGCTTTTGGGGCAAGGTTCATGTCAGGGTCAGGGTTAGGTTTGGGACAGGTCTAGTGTCAGGGTTAGGGTCAGGGTCAGGGTTAGGTTCATGGTTATGGTAAGGTCAGCTTTATGTTTAGGTTCTGTTTTATGAGTAGGTTCAGGATCAGGGTTAGCTTTAGGCTTAAGATTCTGTTTAGGATCACGGATTGGGTCAGAGTTAGGTTTACATTCAGGGTTAGGGTCAGTGTTAAGGTCAAGGCCAGGGTTAGGTTTAAGGTTAAGGTCTGACATAGGCAAAGTTCAGAGTTAGGGTTATGATCAGCGTGAGGATTATTGTTAAAGTGGGGTTAGGGTTAGGGTTAGAGGTAGGTGGAGGGTTAGACCGGGTTAGGGTCAGTGTCAGGGTTAATGTTAGGGGTTAGTTTTAGGGTTAGGTTCAGCGTTAGGTTTCGGGTCAGGGCCCGTGTTAGTGTCATGGTCAGGGTTACGTTTAGGGTTAGAGTTAGGGTCAGGCTCACAGTCAGGGTCACTGTTAGTGTTAGGGTCATGGTCAGGGTCACTGTTAGGGTCAGGGTTAGGTTTATGGTCTTTGCCAGGGTCAGGGTCAGGGTGAAGTGTAACGCCAGTGTCAGCTTTACGATGAGGATCAGGTTTGGTTTAAAGTCCACATTCGGGTCAGGGACAGTGTTATGTAGTGGTCATTGTTAGGGTCATGGTTAGGTTTAAGCTCAGGGCCAGGATCAGGTATATGGTCAGGGTCTGGTATAGGCAAAGTTCAGGGTTAGGCTTATGATCATAGTCAGGTATAGGGTCAGGGTTATTGTTAAAGTTTAGGGTTAGTGTTAGGGTTAGCGTTTTGGTTGATGGTTAGGGTTAGAACTTGTTAGGATCAGGGTCTGTTGTAGGGTTAGGGGTTACTCTTAATGTTAGGTTCAGCGATAGGATTCGGGGGATGGCCCATGTTAGTGTCAGGGTCAGGGTTACATTTAAGGTTAGAGTTAGGGTCAGGCTCACAGTCAGGGTCAGGTTTGTTGTTCAGGTCCGGGTCGGAGTCACTGTTAGGGTCAGGGTTAGGTTTATGGTCATGGTCTGGGTCAGGGTCAGGGTGAAGTTTAGCGCCAGTGTCAGGTTTAGGGTCAGGTTCAGGTATTGGTTTAAAGTCCACATTCGGGTCAGGGACAGGATTGTGTAGTGGTCAGTGTTAGTGTCATGGTTATGGTTAGGATTAGGGTCAGGGTCAGGTCAGGTGAAGTTCAGGGCCAGGTTCAGGTTTAGGGTCAGGCTTTGGTTTAGGGTCAATGTTCGGTTCAGTGTTACAGTTAGGTTTTGGCGGTAGTGTTTGGGATTGGGGTTAGGGTTAGAGTTAGAAGTAGGGTTATGGTTAGGTTTAGGTTAGTCAGCGTAAGGTCAGGGTTAGGGTTTGGCCTAGGGTAGGGGTTAGTGTTAGGGTCAGGGTCAGCGTTAGGTTTAGGTTCAGGGTCTGTATTAGGGTCATGGTTAGAGTTACCTTTAGGTTTAGGGTTAGGGTCAGGTTCACAGTCACGTCAGGGTTAGGGTTAGGGTCAGGTTTAGGTCAGCATCAGGGTGACGATTAGGGTCAGGGTCATGGTCAGGGTTAGGTATGAGTCTAGGTTACGGTAATTTCAATGTTAGGTTTAGCTTCAGGGTCCACATCAGGGACATTGTCAGGCTTAGGTTTAGGTTTAGGATTCAGGTCAGGATCACAGACAGGGTCAGGTTCAGGTTCAGGGTCAGGGTTTGGGTTAGGTTTTGGGGCAGGCTCACAGTCAGTGTCAGGGTCTGGGTTAGTGGTTACTGTTAGGGTTAGCCCCGCTCCTGGGTCATGGACCCATCCGTTCAGGGTCTCAGGATAAACCCTGGGCAGAAAGGTGTAGACCCTCCACCCGATCCCACTTAACCAGCCTTAAACTGGGGTGTGTGAACATAACTTGCCCACCAGACATCTATACCCTCATCAGCCTCATCCTGCTTGGGGCATCTCCTCCACCCACAATGGCATGGCCAGGTCCTCTTTACACACAGAAACACAGACACCAGAGGCACACACACACACACACACACACACACACACTCACACACACACACAGAGACGGGGAGGAGACCTAGGGCTACACCGGTCGATCAGAAGGTGTGTGGACTCTCTGACTCTGAGTCTCCTGGTGTCACCTTTTGATTTTAGTAGCCAAAGGTCCAGAGGCGTTGGTGAATCCTGATATGACCGGCCAGGGAGGGGACGTGTCTGGCGGGCGAGCTCTCTTCTCCCTACATCCTCTCGGCTTCAGTACAGCAGAAGAACATGTCGCTTCCTTTAGGATGTGCCTAGAAATGAGCTGGGCAGGGGGGTTTTCTCTGTAATGGGTAGCCTGGATACGTGGGTTCCAATTCCGTTGGGCTCTGTCGTCAGGGAAGTGAGGTCACCACTGCCTGGGGGCTTCCTTACCGAACTTCCTGCTGTACCAGAGCTCCCTGAGCTGCCGGTCCCCAAGCTGCTCAGGCTCACACTCCACTCAGGCAGTGCCCATCCAGTGACCCCCATACAGCCTCCCCCAGCCCCTGGGAGGCCTGGGTGCAGAAGTTGTCCCTGCTGGAGGCAACAGAGCTGGATTTAGACTAGGTTAGTGTTAGGGTTAGGCTTAAGAAAGACTTAGGGTCTGGGTTAGGGTTAGACGTCATTGGGGTCAGGGTTAGCGTAAGGCTTAGGGTAGGGCTCTGGGTTAGGGTTAGGTTCATGGTTAAGTTTAGGGTCAGGCTCACAGTAGGGTCAGGGTTAGCGTTACGGTCAGAGTCACGTCAGGGTCAGTTTTAGGGTGATGGTTAGGTTTAGGGTCAGATTCAGGGTCATGGTTAGATTTAGGGTCTGGTCAAGTTTTGCTTTTGGGGCAAGGTTCATGTCAGGGTCAGGGTTAGGTTTGGGACAGGTCTAGTGTCAGGGTTAGGGTCAGGGTCAGGGTTAGGTTCATGGTTATGGTAAGGTCAGCTTTATGTTTAGGTTCTGTTTTATGAGTAGGTTCAGGATCAGGGTTAGCTTTAGGCTTAAGATTCTGTTTAGGATCACGGATTGGGTCAGAGTTAGGTTTACATTCAGGGTTAGGGTCAGTGTTAAGGTCAAGGCCAGGGTTAGGTTTAAGGTTAAGGTCTGACATAGGCAAAGTTCAGAGTTAGGGTTATGATCAGCGTGAGGATTATTGTTAAAGTGGGGTTAGGGTTAGGGTTAGAGGTAGGTGGAGGGTTAGACCAGGTTAGGGTCAGTGTCAGGGTTAATGTTAGGGGTTAGTTTTAGGGTTAGGTTCAGCGTTAGGTTTCGGGTCAGGGCCCGTGTTAGTGTCATGGTCAGTGTTACGTTTAGGGTTAGAGTTAGGATCAGGCTCACAGTCAGGGTCACTGTTAGTGTTAGGGTCGTGGTCAGGGTCACTGTTAGGGTCAGTGTTATATAGCATATTTTTTCTTTTACTTTTTAAAGCACTTCTATATTTAATCCTGACAAAGAAACAAAAGAGCTCATTAGCTCATGAAGCATCTTTCTAAATTATCTTTATTTTTTTTTTAAATGAAGGAGTAGCAATTTTTGTTAAGGGACCTAAACTGAAAGTAGGTTTAGAAATTTATTTATTTATTTATTTATTTATTTATTTAGTGAAAGATTTTATTTTGTTTATTGACAGCAAGAGAGAGAGAGAGAGGAAGCGCACAAGTGGGGGGAAACGTGCAAAGGGAGAGGAAGAAGCAAGCTCCTTGGGGTGCAAGTAATCCCATGCTGGGCTGAATCCCTGTATACTGGAATCATGACCTCAGCCAAAGGCAAACATCTGCTTAAAGAACGGAGTCATCCAGGCACCCCTAGAAAATTAAAAGAAAAAAAGAACTTTCAAAAACATTTTGTTTCTTCTTTTTCTTTTTTAATATTTTATTTATTTGACAGACATAGAGACAGGAAGAGGAACTATAAGCAGGGCAGAGGGAAAAGGAGAAGCAGGTTTCCCACTGAGCAGAGAGCCTGATGTGGGGCTCCATATCAGGACCCTGGAATCATGACCTGAAAAGAAGGGACACTTATGGAGGAAGCCACCCAGACACCTCTTTCTTTGTTTTTAATATATGGCAACTGATGCTTCCCAGCCACGAGAAGCATATTACCCATTGATTAAATCTTTGATAACAACCTATTTAAAAAGGTGTGTAAATATATACTTACTCAGATTTACACACTTTATGTTTTCTTCATAGTTTGGGGCTGGACCCCATGGTCACAACACTGCTTCCAGTCTTTGCCTTCCCATCTTTTGATACCAGGTATTTTGGTCAGCAAAGCAAATTAGTATCAAAATTAAGAAGCCCCTTGCACCATATCTCTGGAGCAGGGGTTGCTCTTAGCCAAGGCCCAGAGCAGTGGACCTCCCCTCGCTAGTGCTATAGCCCCAAGGACTAGGACCCTGCCACCAGAACTCAGTCTTACATGTTATGCTAAGCAGACAAAACCAAAACAGGAAAGCTGCGACAGCTTTCACTGGCATGCCTCATCTCCCACTCCCTCGATGTCCAGGCAGTACCAGATGCCAGGGAGGGGTCTTGGTCCAACATATGGGAGGGAAGGAAGTAGCCACAAGCAAGTACCACAAGCAAGTACCTGCCTCTCTGTGCCTTTCTTTCATGAGCAGGTTGTAAGGAGGAGGAAGAGGAAGAGAGGTGAGCTTCAAGGGGTGAAGGCCTCAGGTAGGCAGCTGGCTCCTGCCAGTAGGAAAGGGACAAAGGAGAAGGCAGTCAGTCTTGCAGGGAGTGTGGGAAGTAAGGGTTAGAGCTTATGACGGAATCTGGACAGGAGTAATAGGGATACTAGTCATTTGAGTCCACCATTGGCAAGCTGGGCTGGGTGTCAGGGCAGATAGGCCTCCCTGGGCAACGGCACATGAGAGAAGGTGGAATTCTTCTCTGAGGAGCAGGTGGAGCTTTGGGTGTTGGGAAAGCATAGACAGTATTGTTCCAGGGCCAAGGACAGGTCCGGGTACTCCTGGTTGGAGGTCAAGGCCACAGTATGATCCCGGTCTTCTACCAGCAGCTTGAAGGTACCACATGCCAGCCACCCCTCATTATTGTGTAGAACTCTCTGGTGAACTTATTGGCTAATCCATCAAATGACTCCTTCAGCAGCTTGAAAAACCACCTCCACAGGCACTCCAGGATATGGGAGGCTTCCAGAGTGAAGATTTTGCACAGGATCACTGCAAAAGACCAGAAGTCACTCTGGTCGATGTAGATCTGGTCAAACATGGCCTTAGGGACCATCCACTTCACAGACAGTCCACTGTTCGTTGTCTTTTTTTATAGTAACTGATGTGGTGATATCTCTGGCAAGGCTGAAGTCTGAGATCTTCATCATTTTGTCCTTTGTCACCAGCACTTCCCTGGTGGCCAGGTCTTGGTGTATGCACTTCTTGGAGGCAAGGTACTCTATGCCTCAGGCTACCTGATAGGCACAGGATACCAGGTCCTTGGAGGAGAGTTGCTCTGCTGCATTGTGGCTGATATTGTAACAGTACTCCAGGTCAGGAGGCCTCTGGGCCTGCAGGTACTCCTGTATGTTGTCTTTTGATGCATATTCCATGAGAGTGTACGAAGAACCGTCCTGTGTGCAGAACCCAGCAGGTTGATGGTGTCCTTGTGCTGTCCAATCATCTTCATCATCTCCATTTCTGAGATTAGGTTTGACAGGTCTTTCTCTCTGTTGCATCTGACTTCAACATCTTCACAGACACTTTAGTCAAATGGTTGGATTTGTCTTTGTCCAGCCCAATGGCCTCCTCCAACACCACCTGCCCAAAGTAGGCCTGTCTTAGGGGTCTGCCTAAACTGCCTACAACCAGCCTATCTCAAGGCAGTTATGAACGCTAGATTATCCTCAAAAACATTAAAACACAAGCTAAAAATTCTCTTCACTAGGTCTCTGTCGCAGGTCTAATTTTCTTATCCTTCATCATTTATCTTTTTCCTAATTCTTATTTTCAGTATAGTTTATTTTGCTTCCAGGTGTTTCCCCTGGTTTCTGTATGCTGTTTCATAGGGAAGAGTTATCCTGTCATAAAATTATTTCTTGAGCATTCATTACATCTCTCAGTTAAAATGGATTCTTTTATGGTATTGATTCATTTGAGTTTTCTCAAAATGGGAAGAATTTTCAAAATGGTGTTTTCCTCAAGGTTCAGAGTATGTCTTAGCCTCATCTTTACTCTTTTTGAAATTCACTTTTCAAATTCTTGTCCCTCTTTTTATTTTTAAATTAAAATGTTTTATTTTTACTTTTTTTTATTTGAGTATAGTTGATATCTAGTGTTACATTGGTTTCAGGTTTTCAATATCTCCATACATTATTCTATGATCACTACAAATATAGCCACCATCTGTCACCATATAACACTATTATAATATCATTGACTATATTCTCTACACTGTCCCATATCTCTTTTTAAAATCTCTGATTTTTATGTTTTCTGTTTTTCCAATTTTCGACCATCATTTTACTTGGTTACTTTAATAAAATATGCCTGATTACACACTCTTTGCTGAAAACCATAGCATTTGATTTATAGTAGTCTTCTTCTTCCTCTTTTTTTAAAATTAACATATAATGTATTTTTAGCCCCAGGGGTACAGGTCTGTGAATCGCCAGGTTTACACACTTCACAGCACTCACCACAGCACATTCCCTCCCCAATGTTCATAACCCCACCACCCTCTCCCTACCCCCCCCCCCCCCCCCGGCAACTCTCAGTTTTTGTTTTCTGAGATTAAGTGTCTGTTATGGTTTGTCTGCCTCCCGATCCCATCTTGTTTCATTTACTCTTTTGCTGTCCCCCAAACCCCCACATTGCACCTCCATTTCCTCATATCAGGGAGATCATATGATAGTGTCTTTCTCTGGTTGACTTATTTTGCTAAGCATAATACCATCTAGTTCCATCCATGTCATCGCAAATGGCAAGATTTCATTTCTTTTGATGGCTGCATACTATTCCATCATATTTACCATTCATTTGTTGATAGACATCTAGGTTCTTTCCATAGTTTGGCTATTGTGGATATTGGTGCTATAAACATTTGGTGCACGTGCCCCTTTGGATCATATAGTAGTCTTCTTTACCTCTATCAGAACCCCAGGAACCTTTGTTAATTTATTTACTCACATAAACAGATGATCCAACCCAACGTTTTTTGATGTTCAAATGTATTATGTCTTACCGCTTAACACTATGCTTACTGTTCTCTTTCACTGTCTGACTAAATCCTCATCATCACTATGCCATTTAATCAGAAAGAACATTTGAATTCAGAGTTCTCTCCATATCAGGGAATGAAGACTCCACCCTTCTGTTTGTGCAGGTAAAATAAATGTTGATGTTGTCTGTCCTGCACATACCCCATCCTGTTCACCAGAATATTCACCATCAAAATATATACAAAATTAAAGCCATACCTCACCACTTCTATTACCACCCAGCATGCTAAAAAAACACCATCATATGTTCCTGAATTATTGACTTGATTGATAGCCCCACTTCCACACATACTGCACTCCTTTCTCCCTGCAAATTTATTTTGGTACAGCAACTTAACCTAAAAATCAAGTCAGATGATTTTATTCTGCTGTTGAAAGTCTTTTGGTATCGTCCCCTTTCATATTAAATAAAAACTGAAGGCATTTCAATGTACCAGAAGGTCATGCATCAATACGTTCTTCCTCTCTCCACCACTATGAACTCCTCATTGGCCTCCTTGCTTTTCCTCAAAAGTAATAGACCAGCTGTTCACACAAAGTCTATATACTTACTTGCTCTACCTTTTCCTTTAATATTTGTATAACACCCTCCTTCACTTCCTGGGTCTTTGTGCAAATAACATCTCATAAATGAGATATAACCACCCAACACAAAATAAAAATTAACTTTCATCCCAGCATTCTCCAATGGTTTTTACCTTTCTTGTATTTCTTTGTAACACTTATCACCATCAACCATCAATCATTATTCTATTACTGGTTTATTTCCTTATTTGAGACAGAGAGAGAGAGAAATTGGGAGGGGGCGCAGAGGAAGAAGAAAAAAACACCCCACTGCCTAGAAAGCCTGCTGGGGAGTTACATCCCAGGACCCTGAGATCATGACCCAAGCCAGAGGCAGTCACTCAATAGACTGAGCCACCGAGGTGCCCCTCTATTATTGCTGTATTTCACTATTATATTTCAAAAGAATGTAAGCTCTTTGGGGTCAGGTATTTTATATGTTTTATTAATTGAAGTATTCTCAGAAAGGTAGCTGGAAGATTGTAAGGGCTCACTAAACTGTATTTTGTTGTTATTATTGGGCTCCTTTAAGGGCTTTACCTCTTATGCTAGAAGTCTATCCTTCAGATGTAAGCAATAAGAATAGAGCCCTGCTGCCTGTTCAAATGAGTAAAAAGCCTGTATTAAGTGGATATTTTAAAAGCTAAATGAATGGCTTAATAGTTGTATATAGGGTGAAAGGGAACATATTTTCCACAGTTTAGAAGTGGAGTTCTTTTATAGAGTTCTTGTACAAGCCGACACTATTGAACGATAATGGGCAGTTGTACATTACAATTATACAAACACTTTGGTAATTTATATCCCTTTTTTGGTAATTCATGACTGGATTTTTGAGGCACCTCCACGCTGTTTTCCAGAGTGGTTGCACCAGCTTGCATTCCCACATACAGTGTAGGAGGGTTGCCTTTTCTCCACATCCTCGCCAGCATCTGTCATTGACTGACTTGTTCATTTTAGCCATTCTGAAAGGTGTGAGGTGGTATCTCATTCTGGTTTTGATTTGCATTTCCCTGATGCCGAGTGATGTGGAGCATTTTTTCATGTGTCTGTTGGCCATTTGGATGTATTCTTTGCAGCAATGTCTGTTCATGTCCTCTGCCCTTTTCTTCATTCGATTATTTGTTTTTAGGGTGTTGAGTTTGATAAGCTCTTTATAGATTTTGGATAGATAGTGGCCTTTTATCTGGTATGTCATTTGCAAATATCTTCTCCCAGATAACTTCTGACAGTCATCTTTTGGCTTTGTTAACTGTTTCCTTTGCTGTGCAAACAAAAGCTTTTTGATCTGATGAAATCCCAATAGTTCATTCTTGCCCTTGCTTCCCTTGCCTTTGGCGATGTTCCTAGGAAGAAGTTGCTGCTGCTGAGGTCAAAGAGGTTGATACCTGTTCTCTCCTCAAGGATTTTGATGGATTCCTTTCTCACATTATGCTTCTTCATCCATTTCCAGTCTATTTTCATGTATGGTGTAAGGAAATGGTCCAACTTCATTTTTCTGCATGTGGCTCTTCAATTTTCCCAACACCATTTGTTGAAGAGGCTGTCTCTTTTCCATAGGACATTCCTTCCTGCTTTGTTGAAGATTAGTTGACCATAGAGTTGAGGGTGTATTTCTGGGCTCTCTATTCTGTTCCATTGATCTATGTCTGTTTTGGGGACAGTTCCCTACTATCTTGATGATGACAACTTTGTAATAGAGCTTGAAGTATGGAATTGTGATGCCAACAACTTTGGCTTTCTTTTTCAATATTCCTCTGGCTATTCGAGGTATTTTCTGGTTCCATATATATTTTAGGATGATTTGCCCCATTTCTTTGAAAAAAAATGGATGGGATTTTGATAGGGATTGCCTTAAATGTGTAGATTGCTTTACGTAGCATAGACATTTTCACAATATTTGTTCTTCCAATACAGGAGCATGGAACATTTTCCATTTCTTTGTGTCTTCTTCAATTTCTTTCATGAGTACTTTAGAGTTTTCTGAGTATAGATTCTTTGTCTCTTTGGTTAGGTTTATTCCTAGGTATCTTAGGGTTTGGGTGCAATTGTAAATGGGATTCACTCCTTAATTTCTATTTCTTCAGTCTTGTTGGTTTAAAAAAATGCAACCAATTTCTGTGCATTGATTTTTATATTCTGACACTTAACAGAATTCCTATACAAGTTACAGCAGATTTGGAGTGGAGTCCTTTAAGTTTTCCACATACAGTGTCATATCGTCTGCAAACAGGGATAGTTTGACTTCTCTTTTGCCAATTTGGCAAAATTTGGATGCCCTTAATTTCTTTTTGTTGTCTGATTGCTGAGGCTAGGACTTCTATTACGATGTTGAATAGCAGTGGTGATAACGGACATCCCTGCCGTGTTCCTGACCTCAGCGGAAAAGTATTCAGTTTTTCTCCATTGAGAATGATATTTGCAGTGGGTTTTTCATAGATGGCTTTGATAATATTGATAATATGTGCCCTCTATGCCTACGCTTTGAAGAGTTTTAATCAGGAAGGGACACTGCACTTTGCCAAATGCTTTTTCAGCATCTATTGGAGAGTATCATATGGTTCTTGTTCTTTCTTTCTTTTATTAATGTGTTATATCACATTGATTGATTTGCAGATGTTGAACCAACCTTGTAGCCCTGGAATAAATCCCACTTGGTCGTGGTGAATAATCATTTTAATGTACTGTTGAATCCTATTGGCTAGTATTTTGGTGAGAATTTTCGCATCTGTGTTCATAAGGATATTGGTTTGTAGTTCTCTTTTTTGATGGGATCCTTGTCTGGTTTTGGGATCAAGGTGATGCTGGCCTCAGAAAAAAAAGAGTTTGGAAGTTTTCCTTCCATTTCTAGTTTTTTGGAACAGTATCATGAGATTAGGAATTAATTCTTCTTTAAATTTTTGGTAGAATTCCGCTGGGAAGCATCTGGCCCGGGGCTTTTGTTTGGAGATTTTTGATGACTGTTTCAATCTCCGTACTGGTTATGGGTCTGTTCAGGATCCCATTTCTTCCTGGTTCAATTGTGGTAGTTTATATGTCTCTAGGAATGTATCCCTTTCTTCCAGATTGTTGAATTTTTTGGCGTAGAGTTGCTCATAGTATGTTCTTATAATTGTTTGTATTTCTTTGGTGTTGGTTGTGATCTCTCCTCTTTCATTCATGAATTTATTTATTTGGGTTCTTTCTCTTTTCTTTTTGATAAGTCTGGAAAGGGGTTTATCAATCTTATTAATTCTTTCAAAGAACCAGCTCCTAGTTTCGTTGATTTGTTCTATTGTTTTTTGTTGTTGGTGGTGGTTTTTTGTGGTTTTTGTTTGTTTGTTTATTTCTTTCTATTTCATTGATTTCTTCTCTGATCTTTATTATTCCTCTTCTGCTGGGTTTAGGCTTTCTTTTTTGTTCTTTCTCCATCTCCTTTAGGTGTAGGGTTATGTTGTGTTTTTGAGATCTGAGAGAGAAGCGTGGTTGCACACGTCTGTCACTGCGCTCCCCAGGAGCATGTCTGGGGAAGGCGCAGCACGCCACCCCAGGAAAAGAGAAGGAGCCGTTGTCCTTGTGGTCGGGAAAGGTCGGGAAGCAGAATAGCCTGCCGTGGCAGGAACAGCAGACCGGTGGCAAGACAAGTGTCACCCGCTCCCTGTGCGGAGAGACAAAGCCTGGTTCCTAAGAAGACATGAGGGGATGAGTAGGGCCGGGTTGCGTGCTCCACTCTGAGGAAGGAGTCTGGGCAGAAGGCAGGCCTGTCCTGTGCCTCTGGTCCCAAGGGGACAGCATCTCCTTGACCACCTGTCTGTAGGGCCGACTTGGGCTAGCTACAGGCGCCATACCCGGAACTCGCAGAAATAGCTCCCTCGAGAAACTGGCAGCCAGATGCCATCTTCCTCCAAGATGTGATGGCGTTTTCGGTGGCAGAGTGTTTGCCGGGGAAGGAGTGGGGACAATCCACCAAAGCTCCCCATTCCAGTGAACGGGCGGTGTTCAGGGATCCTGTCGCCTCTCCTCTCCTGTGGGGAAGGCACTGGCCTTGTCCGCGAGTCCGCATGATGGCCAAGAATGTAGTGTGCATTGAGTGCCATCCTAGGCCTCGCACGCTGCTG
Organism: Mustela putorius furo; assembly: GCF_011764305.1. Taxonomy (NCBI): domain Eukaryota; kingdom Metazoa; phylum Chordata; class Mammalia; order Carnivora; family Mustelidae; genus Mustela; species Mustela putorius. Next base: position 1,837,520 of record NW_025421988.1, read on the forward strand.
CAGGGTCTTGGCTGTGTCTGCTTAGTTCGGCCTGGCAGGGTGAACCCAGGACGACAACATGGAGCCCGGGAAAGCAAGGCCCAAGAGGGACCAGGTCTCCCGCAGCTCTTCTTCCCTGATGCAACAGAGCGAACACCCAAAGCCTTGCTGAGGAGCAGCAGCAGCGAAGTGCCGTTCGCGCCAAGCTGAAAACCTCTGCGAAAGCATAGCAGTCGCTGGGAAATCAGAGTCGGTTCTGCGGGCTGCTCTTGCTGCTTGCCTTAGCCTAGTATTCGCAGCACGGCGGGAGAAACCCTCATAGAGCGAAAGCCTCTTTGCCCGGGCATCCCCTCTGCCTGAGAGAGAACCGTGGTTGCGCCTGTGGAAAGAGCCTTAAGGAAAGGGACATTTCTGTCACTGGGCTCCCCAGGAGCCTGTCTGGGGAAAGTGCAGCAAGCTGCCCCAGGAGAAGAGAAGGAGACATTGGCCTTGTGGTCCGAAAACGGTCGTGAAGCTGGAGAGCCGGCCCTGGCAGGAACAGCGGGCCGGTGGCAAGACAAGTGTCACCCACTCCCTGTGCAGAGAGACGAAGCCTGGCTGCTAAGGAGACATGAGGGGACGATTGGGCCGGGGAACGTGCTCCAATCTGAGGAAGGAGTCTGTGCCTCTGGTCCCAAGTGGAAAGCATCTCCTTGGCCACCTGTCCAGAGGGCAGACGTGGGCTTGCCAGCAAGCTCCCGGCCCTGAACTCGCAGAAACACCTCCTGGAGGAACGGGCAATCAGACGCCGTCTTCCTCCAGGATGTGGCAGCATTGTTGGAGGCAGGGGATGTCCCAGGGAAACCCGGACAGTTATCCATTACTCCCCATCCCAGGGCACGGGCGGTGTGCAGTGATCCTCTCACGTCTCCTCAAGGATGGGGAAGGCATTGGCCTAGTCCCCTGTCCACCTGAACGCCAGAGCAAAAGGACCGGCCTTGCCTACGCTGAGAGATGGCATTGTGAGCAGAGTGCCATCCTAGGCCACGCACGCTGCTGCAGGGTCGAGGCTGTGTCTGCTTATTTCAGCTTGGCAGGATGAACCCAGGATGTGAACTTGGAGGCCGGGATAGCAAGGCCCCAAGAGGCACCAGCTCTCCGGCAGCACTTCTTCCCTGACGCGACTGAAGCCTTGCTGAGGAAGCAGCGGCGAAGTGCTGTTTGCTTCAAGCCAAAGCCTCTGCGAAAGCACAGCATTTGCTGAGAAATCAGAGTGGTTTTGCGGGCTCTTCTGCTGCTTGCCTGTGCCCAGTCTCGCGGTGGGAGAAACCCCCGCATACAGCGAAAACCTCTTTGCCCGGGCATCTCCTCTGGGAAAGCACAGCATTCGTTGGGAAATCAGAATCGGATGTGTGGGATGCTGCAGCTGAAGGCCTGTGCTAGTCTCCGCAGCATGGTGGAAGATACCCGCATGGAGCGAAATCCTCTTTGCCCTAGCACCCCTTTGCCTCAGAGAGAAATATGGTTGCACATCTGAAAGGCCCTTTAAGGAAAGGGACACGTCTGTCACCGAGGTCCACAGGAGCAAGTCTGGGGAAGGCGCAGCTGGCCGCCCCTAGAGAAGAGAAGGAGCCGTTGGCCTTGTGGTCGGGAAACGGTCGGGAAGCAGGAGAGCCTGCCCTGGCAGGAACAGCAGGCCAGTGGCAAGACAAATGTCGCCCGCTCCCTGTGCGGAGAGACGAAGCCTGGCTGCTAAGGAGACATGAAGGGATGACCTGGGAAGGGACGCGTGCGCCACTCTGAGGAAGGAGTCTGGGAAGAAAGCAGGCCTGTCTTGTGCGTCTGGTCCCAAGGGCACAGCATCTCCTTGGACAACTCTCCATAGGGCAGACTTGGGCTTGCTACCAGGCAGCATACCCTGAACGCGCAGAAACAGCTCCCTCGAGAAACGTGCAGTCAGATGCCATCTTCCTCCGGGATGTGACGGCGTTGTCGGTGGCAAGGTGTGTGCCGGAAAGGAGTGGCAACAATCCCCGAAAGCTCCCCATTCCAGTAAGGGGCGGTGTTCAGGGATCCTGTCGCCTCTCCTCTCCTGTGAGGAAGGCACTGACCTAGTCCGCGAGTCCACTGCCAAAGGCCAAGCGTTGCTTACAACGGGAGATGGTAGTGTGCATAGAGTGCCATCCTAGGCCACGCACGTTGCTGCAGGGTTGTGACTGTGTCTGCTTAGTTCGGCTTAGCAAGGTGAACTCCGGGCGAGAACTTGGAGCCCGGGAAAGCAAGGCCCAAACGACACCAGCTCTCCCACAGGTATTCTTCCCTGCCCCAACAGAGCGAACGACGAAAGCCTTGTTGAGAGGAAGCAGCAGCGAATGCGGTTCGCGCCAAGCTGAAAACCTCTGCGAAAGCATAGCAGTCGCTGGGAAATCAGAGTCGGTTCTGCGGGCTCTTCTGCTGAGTGCCTGAGCCCAGCTCGCGGTGGGAGAAACCCGCATACGGCGAAAGCCTCTTTGCCCGGGCATCTCCTCTGGGAAAGCACAACATTCGTTGGGAAATCAGAATCGGATGTGTGTGGTGCTGCAGCTTAATGCCTGAGCTAGTCTCCGCAGCATGGTGGAAGATACCCGCATGGAGCGAAATCCTCTTTGCCTGGGCATCCCCTCTGCCTGAGAGAGAAGCGCGGTTGCGCCTGTGGAAAGAGCCTTAAGGAAAGGGACACGTCTTTCACTGCGCTCCCCAAGAGCATATCGGTGGAAGGTGCAGCACGCTGCCCAGGGAGATCAGGATCCATTGGCCTTCTGGTCTGGAAACAGATGCAAAATAAGTGAGCCAGCCCTGGCAGGCACAGCGGCCGGTGGCAATACAAGTGTCACCCGCCCCCTATGTAGAGAGATGGAAGCCTGGCTGCTACGGAGAGAGGAGCGGATGAGTAGGGCAGGGCACGTGCTCCACTCATAGGAAGGTGTCTGGGCAGAAAGCATGCCTATCCAGAGCCTCTGGGCCCATGGAGACAGCAGATCCATGGCCACCTGTCCCTGGGGCAGACATGTGCTAGCCACCAGGCGCCTTCGCTGAACTCGCAGAAACAGCTCCCTGAAATAACGGGGAGTCAGATGCCGTCTTCCTCCAGGATGTGGAAGCTTGGAGGAGGCACGGGGTTTAAGGGGAAGAAGTGGGGTAGTCCCCCATAGCTCCCTATTCAGTTCACGGGCGGTGTGCAGGGATCCTGTCACCTCTCCTTTCCTGTGGGGGAAAGCACTGAGCTATTCCGCGAGTCCGCCTGAGCGCCAGAGTAAAAGGCCAAGCGATGCCTACACTGGGAAATGGTAGTGTGCACAGAGTGCCATCCGAATCTACGCACGCTACTGCCTGGTTGTGGCTGTGTCTGGCAGGGTGACCCAGGACGCGAACATGGAGACCGCGAAAGCAAGGCCCAAAAGGCACCAGCTCTCCCCCACAGCTCTTCTTCCTGACACGAAGGAAACCTTGCTGAGGAAGCAGCGGCGACGTGCTGTTTGCTCTAAGCCAAACCCTCTGCGAAAGCACAGCATTTGCTGATAAATGTTCTGCGGGCTGCTGTTGCTTGCCTGAGCCCAATCTCGCAGTGGGAGAAACCGGCATACAGCGAAAGCCTCTTTTCCTTATCATCTCCCCTGGGAAAGCAAAGCAGACGTTGGGAAATCAGAGTTGGGTTTGGCGATGCTGCTGCTGCTTGTCTGAGCCAGTCTCCGCAGCATGTTGGAAGATACCCGCATGGTGCGAAATACTCTTTGCCCTAGCATCACCTATGCCTGATAGAGAAGCGTGGTTGCACACGTCTATCACCATGCTCCCCAGGAGCAAGTGTAGGGAAGACCTAGCACGCCAACCCTGGAGAAGAGAAGGAGCCGTTGGCCTTGGGGTCGGGAAACGCTCGGGAAGCAGGATAGCCTGCCGTGGCAGGAACAGCAGGCCGGTGGCAATACAAGTGTCCCCCGCTCCCTTGCGGAGAGATGGAAGCCTGGCTGCTAAGGAGACATGAGCGGACGACTAGGGCAGAGGCGCGTGCTCCACTCTGAGGAAAGAGTCTGGGCAGAAGGAGGCCTGTCCTGTGCCTCTGGTCCCAAGGGGACAGCATCTCCTTGGCCACCTGTCCCAAGGGCAGACTTGGGCTTGCCACCAGGTGCCATACACGGAACTCGCAGAAGCAACCCCATGGAGAAACTGGCAGTCAGATGCCATCTAAGATCAAGATGTGGCAGCGATGTGGGTGGCAGGGGGTGTGCCGGGGAAGGAGCGGAGACTGTCCCCCCACAGTTCCCCATCCCAGCGCACGGGCCATGTGCAGGGATCCTGTCGCCTCCTCTCTCCTGTGGTGAAGGCACTGGCGTAGAACCCGAGTCTGCCTGAGCGCCGAAGTAAAAGGCAAAGCCTTACCTACCCCAGGATATGGTAATAGACATAGAGTGCCATGTTAGGCCAGGCAAACTGCTGAAGGGTTGTAACTGTGTCTGCTTCGTTCGGCTTAGGAAGGTGAATCCTGAGCGCGAATTTGGAGCCTTGGAAAGCAAGGCCCAAGAGGCACCAGCTCTCCCGCGGCTCTTCTTCCCTACCGCGACAGAGCGAATGACCAAAGCCTTGCTGAGGAAGCAGCAGCGAAGCTCGGTTCGCGCCAAGCTGAAAACCTCTGCGAAAGCATAGCAGTCGCTGGGAAATCAGAGCCGGTTCTGCGGGCCCTTCTGCCCCTTGCCTGTGCCCAGTGTCCGGGTGGGAGAAACCCGCATACAGCGAAAGCCTCTTTGCCCGGGCATCTCCTCTGGGAAAGCACGGCATTCGTTGGAATTTCAGAATCGGATGTTTGTGATGCTGCAGCTGAATGCTTGAGCTAGTCTCCACAGCATGATGGAAGATACCCGCATGGAGCGAAATCCTCTTTCCCTGGGCATCCCTTCTGCCTGAGAGCGAAACGTGGTTTCAGCTGTTTAAAGAGCCTTAAGGAAAGGGACACGTCTTTCACTGCGCTCCCTAGGAGCATGTCTGTGGAAGGTGCAGCAAGCTGCTCAGGGAGAAGAGCAGGAGCCGTTGGCCTTCTGGTCTAGAAACGGTGGCGAATCAGGAGTGCCGGCACTGGCCGGCACAGCGGCCGGTGGAAATACAAGTTTCACAAGCTCCCTGTGCAGAGAGACGAAGCCTCGCTGCTACGGAGAGAGGAGGGGGGATGAGTAGGGCCGGGCTCCTGCTCAACGCTTAGGAGTCTGGGGAGAAAGCATGCCTATCCTGAGCCTCTGGGCCCAAGGAGACAGCAGCTCCTTGACCACCTGTCCCTGGGGCTGATATGCGCTAGCCACCGGGCGCCTACGCTGAACTCGCAGAAAACAGCTCCTTGAAATAACGGAGTGTCAGATGCCATCTTCTTCCAGGATGTGGAAGCTTGGAAAAGGCACGGCGTTAAAGGGGAAAGAGTGGGGACCGTCCCCCATAGCTCCCTATTCAGTGCATGGGCGGTGTGCAGGTATCCTGTCACCTCTCCTTTCCTGAGGGAAAGCACTGGGATAGACCGCAAGTCCGCCTGAGCGCCAGAGTAAAAGGCCAAACGATGGCTACACTGGGAAAAGGTAGTATGCATAGGGTGCCATCCTAGACTACGCACGCTATTGCAGGGTTGTGGCTGTGTCTGCTTAGTTCGGCTTAGCAAGGTGAATACAGGACGCGAAAATGGAGCCCACGAAAGCAAGGCCCAAGACGCACCAGCTCTCCCGCAGCTCTTCTTCCCTGACGCGACTGAAGCCTTGCTGAGGAAGCAGCGGCGAAGTGCTGTTCGCTCCAAGCCAAAGCCTCTGCGAAAGCACATCATTCGCTGAGAAAGGTTCTGCGGGCTGCTTCTGCTTGCGTGAGCCCATTCTCGCGCGGTGGGAGAAACCTGCATACAGCGACAGTCTATTTGCCCGGTCATCTCCACTGGGAAAGCACAGCATTCGTTGGGAAATCTGAGTTGGGTTTGGGGATGCTGCTGCTTCTTGCCTGAGCTAGTCTCTGCACCACGGTGGAAGATACCCGCATGGAGCGAAATACTCTTTGCCCTAGCATCCGCTCTGGCTGAGAGAAAAGCGTGGTTACACACGTCTGTCAGCGTGCTCCCCAGGAGCAACGGTGGGGAAGGCGTAGCAGGCCGCCCCGGAGAGGACAAGGAGCCGTTGGCCATGGGTTCGGGAAACGCTCGGGAAGCAGGATAGCCTGCCTTTGCACGAAAAGCAGGCCCGTGGCAAGACAAGTGTCGCCCGCTGCTTGTGCGGAGAGTTGGAAGCCTGGCTGCTAAGGAGACATGAGGGGACGACTAGGGCAGGGGCGTGTGCTCCCCTCTGAGGAAGAGGTCTGGGAAGAAGGCAGGCCTGTCATGTGCCTCTGGTCCCAAGGGGACAGCATCTCCTTGGCCACCTGTCCCAAGGGCAGACTTGGGCTTGCCACCAGGTGCCATACCCGGATCTCGCTGAAACAACCCCATGGAGAAACGGGCAGTCAGATGCCGTCTTCCACCAAGATGTGGAAGCGATGTGGGTGGCAGGGGGGTGTGACGGGGAAGGAGTGGAGACTGTCCCCCACAGTTCCCCATTCCAGTGCACGGGCCGTGTGCAGGGATCCAGTCACCTCCTTTCTCCTGTGGTGAAGGCACTGGCCTAGACCCCGAGTCTGCCTGAGCACCGAAGCAAAAGGCAAAGCCTTACGTACCCCAGGAGATGGTAACAGGCATAGTATGCCATGTTAGGCCACGCACGATGCTGAAGGGTTGTGACTTTGTCTGCTTAGTTCGACTTAGCAAGGTGAACCCCGGGCGCGAACGTGGAGCCGGGGAAAGCAAGGCCCAAGAGGCACCAGCTTTCCCGCGGCTCTTCTTCCCGGCTGCGACAGAGCGAATGACCAAAGCCTTGCTGAGGAAGCAGCAGCGAAGTGCTGTTCGCGCCAAGCTGAAAACCTCCACGAAAGCATAGCAGTCGCTGGGAAATCAGAGTCGGTTCTGCGGGCTCTTCTGCTGCTTGCCTGAGCCCTGTCTCGCGGTTGGAGAAATCCGCATACAGCGAAAGCCTCTTTGCCCGGGCATCTCCTCTGGGAATGCACAGCATTCGTTAGGAAATCAGAATCGGATGTGTGTGATGCTGCAGCTGAATGCCTGAGCTAGTCTCCACAGCATGGTGGAAGATACCCGCATGGAGCGAAATCCTCTTTGCCCTAGGTCCCCTTTGTCTAAGAGAGAAGCATTGTTGTACATCTGAAAGGCCCTAAGGAAAGGGACACGTCACCGAGCTCCACAGGAGCTAGTCTGGGGAAGGCGCAGCACGCCGCCCAGGAGAAGAGAGAAGGAGCCGTTGGCCTTGTGGTCGGGAAACGGTCGGGAAGCAGGAGATCCTGCCGTGGCAGGAACAGCAGGCCGGTTGCAAACGAGTGTCACCCGATCCCTCTGCAGAGAGACAAAGCCTGGCTGCTAAGGAGACATGAAGGGACGACTAGGGCAGGGACGCGTGCTCCACTCTGAGGAAGGAGTCTGGGCAGAAGGCAGGCCTGTCCTGTGCCTCTGGTCCCAAGGGCACAGCAACTCCTAGGACAACTGTACGTAGGGCAGACTTGGGCGTGCTACCAGGCACCATACCCTGAACTCACAGGAAACAGCTCCCTCGAGAAACGTGCAGTCAGATGCCATCTTCCTTCAAGATGTGACAGCGTTGTCGGTGGCTGCGGGTGTGCGGGGAAAGGAGTGGCAATAATCCCCGAATGCTCCCCATTTAGTAACGGGCGGTGTTCAGGGATCCTGTCGCCTCTCCTCTCCTGTGAGGAAGGCACTGACCCTTTTCGCGCGAGTCCACCTGAGGTCCACTGCCAAAGGCCAATTGTTGCCTATACCGGGAGTTGGTAGTGTGCATAGAGTGCCATCCTAGGCCACGCACGTTGCCGCAGGGTTGCGACTGCGTTTGCTTAGTTCGGCTTAGCAATGTGAACCCCAGGCAAGAACTTAGAGCCCGGGAAAGCAAGGCCCAAAAGGCACAAGCAATACCGCGGCTCTTTTTCCCTGCCGCAACAGAGCGAACGACGAAAGCCTTGCTGAGGAAGCAGCAGCGAATGCGGTTCGCGCCAAGCTGAAAACCTCTGCGAAAGCATAGCAGTCGCTGGGAAATCAGAGTCGGTTCTGCGGACTTTTCTGCTGCTTGCCTAAGCCCAGTCTCGCGGTTGGAGAAACCCGCATACAGCGAAAGCCTCTTTATCCGGGCATCTCCTCAGGGAAAGCACAGCATTCGTTGGGAAATCAGAATCGGATGTGTGTGATGCTGCAGCTGAATGCCTGAGCTAGTCTCCGCAGCATGGTGGAAGATACCCGCATGGAGCGAAAATCACCTTTGCCTGGGCATCCCCTCTGCCTGAGAGAGAAGCGCGGTTGCGCCTGTGGAAAGAGCCTTAAGGAAAGGGACACGTCTTGAACTGCGCTCCCCAGGAGCATGTCTGTGGAAGGTGCAGCACGCTGCCCGTTTAGAAGAGCAGGAGCCGTTGGCCTTCGGATCTGGAAACGGTTGCAAAGCAAGAGAGCCGGCCCTGGCAGGCACAGCGGCCGGTGGCAATACAAGTGTCACCCGCACCCTGTGCGGAGAGACGGAAGCCTGGCTGCTACGGAGAGAGGAGGGGATGAGTAGGGCAGGGTACTTGCTCCACTCTTAGGAAGGAGTCTGGGCAGAAAGCATGCCTGTCCTGAGCCTCTGGGCCCAAGGAGACAGCAGCTCCTTGGCCACCTGTCCCTGGGGCAGACATGCGCTAGCCACCAGGCGCCTACGCTGAACTCGCAGAAACAGCTCCCTGAAATAACGGGGAGTCAGATGCCGTCTTCCTCCAGGATGTGGAAGCTTGAAGGAAGCACGGCTTTTAAGGAAAAGGGGTTGGGACAGTCCCCCAAAGCTCCCTATTCAGTGCACGGGCAGTGTGCAGGCAGCCTTTCACCTCTCCTTTCCTGTGGGAAAAGAAATGTCGAAGTCCGCGAGTCCGCCTGAGCGCCAGAGTAAAAGGCCAAGCGATGCCTACAGTGGGAGATGGTAGTGTGCATAGGGTGCCATCCTAGGCTACGCACGCTACTGCAGGGTTCCGGCTGTGTCTGCAAGTTCAGCCTGGCAGGGTGAATCCAGCACGCGAACTTGGAGCCCGGGAAAGCAAGACCCAAGTGGCACCAGCTCTCCCGCAGCTCTTCTTCCCTGACGCGAACCAAGCCTTGCTGAGGAAACAGTGGCGAAGTGCTGTTCGCTCCAAGCCAAAGCCTCTGCGAAAGCACAGCATTCGCTGAGAAATGTTCTGCGGGCTGCTGCTTGCCTGAGCCCAGTCTCGCGGTGGGCGAAACCCGCATACAGCGAAAGCCTCTTTGCCTGGGCATCTACCCTTGGAAAGCACAGCGTTCCTTTGGAAATCAGTGTTGGGTTTGTGGATGCTGCTGCTGCTTGCCTGAGCTAGTCTCCGCAGCTCGGTGGAAGATGCCCGCATGGAGCGAAATACTCTTTGCCCTAGCATCCCCTCTGCCTGAGAGAGAAGCGTGGTTGCACTTGTCTGTCACTGCGCTCCCCAGGAGCAACTGTGGGGAAGGCGCAACACGCCGCCCCCGGAGAAGAGGAGCCGTTGGCCTTGGGGTCGGGAAAGGCTCGGGAAACAGGATAGCCTGCCGTGGCACGAACAGCAGGTCGGTGGCATGACAAGTGTCTCCCGCTCCCTGTGCGGAGAGATGGAAGCCTGGCTGCTAAGGAGACATGAGGGGATGACTAGGGCAGGGGCGCTTGCTCCACTCTGAGGAAGGAGTCTGGGCCGAAGGCAGGCCTGTCCTGTGCCTCTGGTCCCAAGGGGACAGCATCTCCTTGGCCACCTGTCCCAAGGGCAGACTTGGGCTTGCCACCAGGTGCCAAAGCCTGACTCGCAGAAACAACCACATGGAGAAATGGGCAGTCAGATGCCGTCTTCCACCAAGATTTGGCAGCGATGCGGGTGGCAGGGGGTGTGCCGGGGAAGGAGTGGAGACAGTCCCCCATAGTTCCCCATCCCAGTGCACGGGCCTTGTGCAGGGATCCTGTCGCCTCCTCTCTAAACTGGGAAAGCACAGCATTCGCTGAGAAATCAGAGTCTGTACTGTGGGCTGCTGCTGTTAGTTGCCGGAGCCCAGTCTCACAGTGGGTAGAAACCCGTATACAGCGAAAGGCTCTTTTTGGGCATCTCATCTGGGAAAGCACAGCATTCGTTGGGAAATCATAGTTGGGTTTGGGGATGCTGCTGCTGCTTGCCTGGGCTAGTCTCCACAGCTCGTTGAAATAAACCCGCATTGAACGAAATACTCTTTGCCCGGTCATCCCCCTCTGCCTGAGAGAGCACCTGTCGAAACAGCTTTAAGGAAAGGAACACGTCTGTTACCGCGCTCCCCAGAAGCATGTCTGCATAAGGCGCAGCACGCCGCCCCCCCGGATAAGAGAAGGAGCCGTTGGCTTTGCTGTCGGGAAACGGTGGTGAAGCAGGAGAGCCTGCCATGGCAGGAACAGCAGGCAGGTGGCAAGACAAGTGTCACCCGCTCCCTGTGCGGATAAAATGAAGCCTGGATGCTGAGACACGAGGGGACGACTAGGGCAGGCACACGTGATCCTCTCTGAGGAAGGAGTCTGGGCAGAAGGCCTGCCTGGTCTGGTGCCTCTGGTCCCAAGGGGACAGCATCTCCTTGGCCACCTGTCCCTAGGGCAGACTTGGGTTTGCCACCAGGCGCAATACCCGGAACTCACAGAAACAGTTCCCTGGAGAAACAGGCAGTCACAGGCCTTCTTCCTCCAAGATGAGGCAGCGTTCGCGGTGGCACAGGGTTTCTGGGGAAGGAGTGGGGGACAGTCCCCCACATCTCCCCATCCCAGTGCATGGGCGGTGTGTTCAGGGATCTTTCCTCTCCTTTCCTGGTGGAAGGCACTGGCCTAGTCCCCGAGTCTGCCTGCGCGCCAGAGCAAAAGGCCAAGTCACCAGGAGACGGTAGTGTGCATAGAGTGCAATCCTAGGCCACACATGCTGCTGCAGGGTTGTGGCTCTGCTTAGTTTGGCCTGGCAGTGTGAACCCAGGGCGGGAACATGGAGCCCAGGAAATCAAGGCCCAAGAGGCACCAGCTCTCCTGCAGCTTTTTCTCTTAAGCGACAGAGCTAACGCCCAAAGCCTTGCTGAGGAAGCAGAGGCGAAATGCAGTTCGCGCCTAGCCCAAAACCTCTGCAAAAGCAGAGCAGGCGCTGGGAAATCAGAGTCGGTTCTGTGGGCTGCTGTCGCTGCTTGCCTTAACCTAGTATTCACAGCACGGTGGGAGAAACCCGCATAGAGCAAAAGCCTCTTTGTACGTGCATCCTCTCTGGGAAAGCACAGCATTCGTCGGGAAATCCGTGTCAGTTCTATGGGATGCTGATGCCGCTTGCCTGAACATAGTCTCCGAAGCATGGTGGGAGAAACCCGTTTGGAGCGAAATCCTCTTAGCCTGGTCATCCCCTCTGCCTGAGAGAGAAGCGTGGTTGCGCCTGTGGAAACAGCCTTAAAGAAAGGCACACGTCTGTCACTGTGCTCCCCAGGAACATGTCTGGGAAAGGCGCAGCAATGCCGCCCTGCGAGAACAGGAGCCATTGGCCTTGTTGTCGGGAAACGGTCGTGAAGCAGGAGAGCCTGCCATGGCAGGAACAGCAGCGGGCGGGTGGCAAGACAAGTGTCACCACAGCCTATGATGACACTTTTGAGTCAAGGTTCATCTACTCTACAGATGAGACTGTAAAATTTTTAAAGGCAACATGTTTAAAGGCAACATCATGAAAGAAGGTTTGGTGGATTGCTTTGATTTTCTATTCATGGTATCAGATGAGTTTAAGGGAGCATAATCCAATAAAAAATTTAAAATTAATTTTAAAAAATAAGAAAAAAACATTTTAATGTCTTTGCCTTTGTGGTTCCTGCAAATGAAACTACAAGAAAGGACTGAGAACATTTTCTTTTTTTCTATTTGTTTTTCTTCAATTTGGACCTCCTCCTTAGGTCTCTGATCAAAGAATGCTTACACAGACGCTGTAGTGTAGAAAGGACAAAATATCATATTACAAAATATTCCATTCCTATCTTTTTGTATACCCAGAACAATAAGTTAATATATGTGCTGCCAAAGGAGCACACCAGAGCAATAAGTTAAATGAAGATTGTACTGGGAATATAAAACAATTATTCCATAAAATGAGTGGGTTTTGAATGGGACATGAAGGGCGGACTTGTGAGTTAGGAAAAAAATATATATATAAAGACTTAATGAAGGTTTAATTAAGGCATAACAACTATGCTGTATTCCTGAAATATATTAAAATGATGATATGGAAATACCTCACAGAGTAACATCAAAGCACCTCTGTTAATCCTTTCTACTAACAGCTGTTCCTCTTTGTTTCACTTTACATAACATGTGATGGATTGACATTTGTAGAAATAAGGAGGAAACATGGAAGAAAGTGAACAATTAGAAAGGATCAAAATACACTAATAAACCAGGTAAATAACCAGTGAGTATTATTATAGTAAATATATGCACATTTATAAACTGAGAATTTTCAGGAGTGACAGCCAATGTAGAAAATCGAGATGGTGTTATAGAAAATTCCATAAAACCCTTTGCATTAGTTTAACAGCCTGGTATAAAATATTTAGAAACATGTGTAATTTTTTCGAGCAGTTAAGCATAGAAAAACATGGCTGAAATAATGACAAACACTTAACATTTACTTAAATTTTTGTTTATTTTTATCCTTTAATGCCCATATTGTGTTCATAATGTCCTAAGTATTTGTGGTTGTTAGAGCAAAGTAAATTTGAAAATTTCCATGGAGAGGGGAAATGGTATCTGTTTGTAAAACAAAACAAAACAAAAACACAGGGCACCTTTCCTATGGTTGTGAGCTGCCCTTCCCTTACTGCTCAATGCATTTTCATTAACACCCACCTCACAGTCCATAGGCAGCCATCTGTGTTTCCGGTCTTGAAGAAATTTTATCCTACAAGTCTTTCCTCATGACACTGTTGCCTATTACATAAATCAAACAGAAATTCAAACTCTTGGAATAAAATCAGAAACCTTGGCTACAAGGTTGGTTCAACATCTGCAAATCAATCAATGTGATATAACACATTAATAAAAGAAAGAACAAGAACCATATGATACTCTCCAATAGATGCTGAAAAAGCATTTGGCAAAGTGCAGTGTCCCTTCCTGATTAAAACTCTTCAAAGCGTAGGCATAGAGGGCACATATTATCAATATTATCAAAGCCATCTATGAAAAAACCCACTGCAAATATCATTCTCAATGGAGAAAAACTGAATACTTTTCCGCTGAGGTCAGGAACACGGCAGGGATGTCCGTTATCACCACTGCTATTCAACATCGTAATAGAAGTCCTAGCCTCAGCAATCAGACAACAAAAAGAAATTAAGGGCATCCAAATTTTGCCAAATTGGCAAAAGAGAAGTCAAACTATCCCTGTTTGCAGACGATATGACACTGTATGTGGAAAACTTAAAGGACTCCACTCCAAATCTGCTGTAACTTGTATAGGAATTCTGTTAAGTGTCAGAATATAAAATCAATGCACAGAAATTGGTTGCATTTTTTTAAACCAACAAGACTGAAGAAATAGAAATTAAGGAGTGAATCCCATTTACAATTGCACCCAAACCCTAAGATACCTAGGAATAAACCTAACCAAAGAGACAAAGAATCTATACTCAGAAAACTCTAAAGTACTCATGAAAGAAATTGAAGAAGACACAAAGAAATGGAAAATGTTCCATGCTCCTGTATTGGAAGAACAAATATTGTGAAAATGTCTATGCTACTAAAGCAATCTACACATTTAAGGCAATCCCTATCAAAATCCCATCCATTTTTTTTCAAAGAAATGGGGCAAATCATCCTAAAATATATATGGAACCAGAAAATACCTCGAATAGCCAGAGGAATATTGAAAAAGAAAGCCAAAGTTGTTGGCATCACAATTCCATACTTCAAGCTCTATTACAAAGTTGTCATCATCAAGATAGTAGGGAACTGTCCCCAAAACAGACATAGATCAATGGAACAGAATAGAGAGCCCAGAAATACACCCTCAACTCTATGGTCAACTAATCTTCAACAAAGCAGGAAGGAATGTCCTATGGAAAAGAGACAGCCTCTTCAACAAATGGTGTTGGGAAAATTGAAGAGCCACATGCAGAAAAATGAAGTTGGACCATTTCCTTACACCATACATGAAAATAGACTGGAAATGGATGAAGAAGCATAATGTGAGAAAGGAATCCATCAAAATCCTTGAGGAGAGAACAGGTATCAACCTCTTTGACCTCCTCAGCAGCAGCAACTTCTTCCTAGGAACATCGCCAAAGGCAAGGGAAGCAAGGGCAAGAATGAACTATTGGGATTTCATCAGATCAAAAAGCTTTTGTTTGCACAGCAAAGGAAACAGTTAACAAAGCCAAAAGATGACTGTCAGAAGTTATCTGGGAGAAGATATTTGCAAATGACATACCAGATAAAAGGCCACTATCTATCCAAAATCTATAAAGAGCTTATCAAACTCAACACCCTAAAAACAAATAATCGAATGAAGAAAAGGGCAGAGGACATGAACAGACATTGCTGCAAAGAATACATCCAAATGGCCAACAGACACATGAAAAAATGCTCCACATCACTCGGCATCAGGGAAATGCAAATCAAAACCAGAATGAGATACCCACCTCACACCTTTCAGAATGGCTAAAATGAACAAGTCAGTCAATGACAGATGCTGGCGAGGATGTGGAGAAAAGGCAACCCTCCTACACTGTATGTGGGAATGCAAGCTGGTGCAACCACTCTGGAAAACAGCGTGGAGGTGCCTCAAAAATCCAGTCATGAATTATAAAAAAAAGTGTTTGTATAATTGTAATGTACAACTGCCCATTATCGTTCAATAGTGTCGGCTTGTACAAGAACTCTATAAAAGAACTCCACTTCTAAACTGTGGAAAATATGTTCCCTTTCACCTATATACAACTATTAAGCCATTCATTTAGCTTTTAAAATATCCACTTAATACAGGCTTTTTACTCATTTGAACAGGCAGCAGGGCTCTATTCTTATTGCTTACATCTGAAGGATAGACTTCTAGCATAAGAGGTAAAGCCCTTAAAGGAGCCCAATAATAACAACAAAATACAGTTTAGTGAGCCCTTACAATCTTCCAGCTACCTTTCTGAGAATACTTCAATTAATAAAACATATAAAATACCTGACCCCAAAGAGCTTACATTCTTTTGAAATATAATAGTGAAATAAAGCAATAATAGAGGGGCACCTCGGTGGCTCAGTCTATTGAGTGACTGCCTCTGGCTTGGGTCATGATCTCAGGGCCCTGGGATGTAACTCCCCAGCAGGCTTTCTAGGCAGTGGGGGTGTTTTTTCTTCTTCCTCTGCGCCCCCTCCCAATTCTCTCTCTCTCTGTCTCAAATAAGGAAATAAACCAGTAATAGAATAATGATTGATGGTTGATGGTGATAAGTGTTACAAAGAAATACAAGAAAGGTAAAAACCATTGGAGAATGCTGGGATGAAAGTTAATTTTTATTTTGTGTTGGGTGGTTATATCTCATTTATGAGATGTTATTTGCACAAAGACTCAGGAAGTGAAGGAGGGTGTTATACAAATATTAAAGGAAAAGGTAGAGCAAGTAAGTATATAGACTTTGTGTGAACAGCTGGTCTATTACTTTTGAGGAAAAGCAAGGAGGCCAATGAGGAGTTCATAGTGGTGGAGAGAGGAAGAACGTATTGATGCATGACCTTCTAGTACATTGAAATGCCTTCAGTTTTTATTTAATATGAAAGGGGACGATACCAAAAGACTTTCAACAGCAGAATAAAATCATCTGACTTGATTTTTAGGTTAAGTTGCTGTACCAAAATAAATTTGCAGGGAGAAAGGAGTGCAGTATGTGTGGAAGTGGGGCTATCAATCAAGTCAATAATTCAGGAACATATGATGGTGTTTTTAGCATGCTGGGTGGTAATAGAAGTGGTGAGGTATGGTTTTAATTTTGTATATATTTTGATGGTGAATATTCTGGTGAACAGGATGGGGTATGTGCAGGACAGACAACATCAACATTTATTTTACCTGCACAAACAGAAGGGTGGAGTCTTCATTCCCTGATATGGAGAGAACGCTGAATTCAAATGTTCTTTCTGATTAAATGGCATAGTGATGATGAGGATTTAGTCAGACAGTGAAAGAGAACAGTAAGCATAGTGTTAAGCGGTAAGACATAATACATTTGAACATCAAAAAAACGTTGGGTTGGATCATCTGTTTATGTGAGTAAATAAATTAACAGAGGATCCTGGGGTTCTGATAGAGGTAAAGAAGACTACTATATGATCCAAAGGGGCACGTGCACCGAATGTTTATAGCAGCAATATCCACAATAGCCAAACTATGGAAAGAACCTAGATGTCTATCAACAAATGAATGGTATATATATATATATATATATATATATATATATATATATATATATGATGGAATAGTATGCAGCCATCAAAAGAAATGAAATCTTGCCATTTGCGATGACATGGATGGAACTAGATGGTATTATGCTTAGCAAAATAAGTCAACCAGAGAAAGACACTATCATATGATCTCCCTGATATGAGGAAATGGAGGTGCAATGTGGGGGTTTGGGGGACAGCAAAAGAGTAAATGAAACAAGATGGGATCGGGAGGCAGACAAACCATAACAGACCTTAATCTCAGAAAACAAACTGAGAGTTGCGGGGGGGTGGGGGGGGGGGGGGGGGGTAGGGAGAGGGTGGTGGGGTTATGAACATTGGGGAGGGAATGTGCTGTGGTGAGTGCTGTGAAGTGTGTAAACCTGGCGATTCACAGACCTGTACCCCTGGGGCTAATAATACATTATATGTCAATTTAAAAAAAAAAAGAGGAAGAAGAAGACTACTATAAATCAAATGCTATGGTTTTTCAGCAAAGAGTGTGTAATCAGGCATATTTTATTAAAGTAACCAAGTAAAATGATGGTCGAAAATTGGAATAACAGAAAACATAAAAATCAGAGATTTTAAAAAGAGATATGGGACAGTGTAGAGAATATAGTCAATGATATTATAATAGTGTTATATGGTGACAGATGGTGGCTATATTTGTAGTGATCATAGAATAATGTATGGAGATATTGAAAACCTGAAACCAATGTAACACTGAATATCAACTATACTCAAATAAAAAAAATAGTAAAAATAAAACATTTTAATTTAAAAATAAAAAGAGGGACAAGAATTTGAAAAGTGAATTTCAAAAAGAGTAAAGATGAGGCTAAGACATACTCTGAACCTTGAGGAAAACACCATTTTGAAAATTCTTCCCATTTTGAGAAAACTCAAATGAATCAATACCATAAAAGAATCCATTTTAACTGAGAGATGTAATGAATGCTCAAGAAATAATTTTATGACAGGATAACTCTTCCCTATGAAACAGCATACAGAAACCAGGGGAAACACCTGGAAGCAAAATAAAAACTATACTGAAAATAAGAATTAGGAAAAAGATAAATGATGAAGGATAAGAAAATTAGACCTGCGACAGAGACCTAGTGAAGAGAATTTTTAGCTTGTGTTTTAATGTTTTTGAGGATAATCTAGAGTTCATAACTGCCTTGAGATAGGCTGGTTGTAGGCAGTTTAGGCAGACCCCTAAGACAGGCCTACTTTGGGCAGGTGGTGTTGGAGGAGGCCATTGGGCTGGACAAAGACAAATCCAACCATTTGACTAAAGTGTCTGTGAAGATGTTGAAGTCAGATGCAACAGAGAAAGACCTGTCAAACCTAATCTCAGAAATGGAGATGATGAAGATGATTGGACAGCACAAGGACACCATCAACCTGCTGGGTCCTACACACAGGACGGTTCTTCGTACACTCTCATGGAATATGCCTCAAAAGACAACATACAGGAGTACCTGCAGGCCCAGAGGCCTCCTGACCTGGAGTACTGTTACAATATCAGCCACAATGCAGCAGAGCAACTCTCCTCCAAGGACCTGGTATCCTGTGCCTATCAGGTAGCCTGAGGCATGGAGTACCTTGCCTCCAAGAAGTGCATACACCAAGACCTGGCCACCAGGGAAGTGCTGGTGACAAAGGACAACATGATGAAGATCTCAGACTTCAGCCTTGCCAGAGATATCACCACATCAGTTACTATAAAAAGACAACCAACAGTGGACTGCCTGTGAAGTGGATGGTCCCTAAGGCCATGTTTGACCAGATCTACATCGACCAGAGTGACTTCTGGTCTTTTGCGGTGATCCTGTGCAAAATCTTCACTCTGGAAGCCTCCCATATCCTGGAGTGCCTGTGGAGGTGGTTTTCAAGCTGCTGAAGGAGTCATTTGATGGATAAGCCAATAAGTGCACCAGAGAGTTTCTACACAATAATGAGGGGTGGCTGGCATGTGGTACCTTCAAGCTGCTGGTAGAAGACCGGGATCATACTGTGGCCTTGACCTCCAACCAGGAGTACCCGGACCTGTCCTTGGCCCTGGAACAATACTGTCTATGCTTTCCCAACACCCAAAGCTCCACCTGCTCCTCAGAGAAGAATTCCACCTTCTCTCATGTGCCGTTGCCCAGGGAGGCCTATCTGCCCTGACACCCAGCCCAGCTTGCCAATGGTGGACTCAAATGACTAGTATCCCTATTACTCCTGTCCAGATTCCGTCATAAGCTCTAACCCTTACTTCCCACACTCCCTGCAAGACTGACTGCCTTCTCCTTTGTCCCTTTCCTACTGGCAGGAGCCAGCTGCCTACCTGAGGCCTTCACCCCTTGAAGCTCACCTCTCTTCCTCTTCCTCCTCCTTACAACCTGCTCATGAAAGAAAGGCACAGAGAGGCAGGTACTTGCTCGTGGCTACTTCCTTCCCTCCCATATGTTGGACCAAGACCCCTCCCTGGCATCTGGTACTGCCTGGACATCGAGGGAGTGGGAGATGAGGCATGCCAGTGAAAGCTGTCGCAGCTTTCCTGTTTTGGTTTTGTCTGCTTAGCATAACATGTAAGACTGAGTTCTGGTGGCAGGGTCCTAGTCCTTGGGGCTATAGCACTAGCGAGGGGAGGTCCACTGCTCTGGGCCTTGGCTAAGAGCAACCCCTGCTCCAGAGATATGGTGCAAGGGGCTTCTTAATTTTGATACTAATTTGCTTTGCTGACCAAAATACCTGGTATCAAAAGATGGGAAGGCAAAGACTGGAAGCAGTGTTGTGACCATGGGGTCCAGCCCCAAACTATGAAGAAAACATAAAGTGTGTAAATCTGAGTAAGTATATATTTACACACCTTTTTAAATAGGTTGTTATCAAAGATTTAATCAATGGGTAATATGCTTCTCGTGGCTGGGAAGCATCAGTTGCCATATATTAAAAAACAAAGAAAAGAGGTGTCTGGGTGGCTTCCTCCATAAGTGTCCCTTCTTTTCAGGTCATGATTCCAGGGTCCTGGGATGGAGCCCCACATCAGGCTCTCTGCTCAGTGGGAAACCTGCTTCTCCTTTTCCCTCTGCCCTGCTTATAGTTCCTCTTCCTGTCTCTATGTCTGTCAAATAAATAAAATATTAAAAAAGAAAGAAAGAAACAAAATGTTTTTGAAAGTTCTTTTTTTTTTCTTTTAATTTTCTAGGGGTGCCTGGATGACTCCGTTCTTTAAGCAGATGTTTGCCTTTGGCTGAGGTCATGATTCCAGTATATACAGGGATTCAGCCCAGCATGGGATTACTTGCACCCCAAGGAGCTTGCTTCTTCCTCTCCCTTTGCACGTTTTTTTCCCCCCACTTGTGCGCTTCCTCTCTCTCTCTCTCTCTCTTGCTGTCAATAAACAAAATAAAATCTTTCACTAAATAAATAAATAAATAAATAAATAAATTTCTAAACCTACTTTCAGTTTAGGTCCCTTAACAAAAATTGCTACTCCTTCATTTAAAAAAAAAAAAATAAAGATAATTTAGAAAGATGCTTCATGAGCTAAAGAGCTCTTTTGTTTCTTTGTCAGGATTAAATATAGAAGTGCTTTAAAAAGTAAAAGAAAAAATATGCTATATTAACACTAATCACACTATAACTTTGGTGGTTATATCAAGATAATGAAAAGTGATTTTAAAGCAAATTTCATTATCAGACATAAAGATCAAGTCAAAATTCCAGAAGAGTAAAAGCAAGAATTCCTCAGGGAGTATAATAATTCTTGACTTTTAATACTTAATAACAGATTTGGGGATATATAGGGAAAAACTAAGAACAAAAATCATAACTTCTACCTTAGAAGAGAAATGGAAAAAAATTTCAACACCTTTATTTTAAGATTATATAGACAAACGGTCATCAAATTGGTAAGATATGTAAGACTTGAACAAAATTATCAACTAACTAGATATGCTTGATATTACAGAACACTCCCAACAACCGCAGACTACATATATCTTAAGCCATGATTTTCTTTGCAAAGGTCAACATTGATAATGTTCTAGTCATACCTCCGTGTACCAGGAAAGAAGTAGCATATTTCTTGAAAGACACAGCTATCAAAGATCCATTGAGAAACCGTAAAGATGGAGAAGGGATTTGCAAATTATACATCTGATAATGTACATCTACTCTGATTATTAAAAAATGAATAAAAATATAAAACCTTACTAATAACCAAACAGAGTATCCAATTTTACATGTGAAGAAAATTATTGCAGAGACATGTCACCAAAAGGATATGGATGGCTTATAAGCACATGACAAATTTCTCAACATTTAGACATTAAAGAAATACAAATTAAAATCATAATGAGACATGCTTACATATCTATTAGAATGGCTAAAATTATAAAGGCTAATTGTACTTCGTCTGAGCTAGATTGAGAAGCAACAACAAAAAATCTAAACTGTTGTTGGCATATATCATGATACCACCACTTTGGAAAATAGTTTGAAAATTTTTTTAAATGCAAAATATGTTGCAGTTACACAAATAGCCATTTTACTTCTAGGCTTTTAACCAAGAGAAACAAACCCTATGTTCATACAAGACCTCTTGTATATGGATTTCATAGCAGCTTTATTTTTAAGAATTGAATACAGTGGAAATGTTCATCAATGTCCATCAATAGAGCAAAGACAAATTATGATCTATTCATGAAAGAGATTACTATTCAACATCAAAATGAACTATTTACAATTGGAGATTCTCAAAGTAATGATGCTGAGAAAAGAAAAGCCAGGCAACGAATAGTATATACTGTGTGATTCCATAACTATAAAAAATCTAGAAAATACAAATTTATATATAGTCACAGTCATCAAATATATTGGTGTGATTTTAGTGCCTTCTTCTGTGCTCCCATAGCTTCCTACACTTGGATCTCCGAGCATTTGTTACACCATGTGAATATATGAACTCTTTTTCTTTATTCTGTCTTACTAGAATAAGAATCCTTGAAATTTTTTGGACATTTGAACTCTCAGTTATTAGCAGAAATTCTATCACACAGTAAGTTTTCCAAATATAAAAGCCAGAGTTTTACAATGACTTCTAAGCTTTTACATCATCTAGCCACTCATTTAACCTCTGTGACCTCTTTCCCTGCTACTCTTCAGTCCCTCACAGTGGCCTCCTTGCTATTCCTCAGATATGCCAGGCACGATCCAACCTTATGGCCTTCAAGATAGCCAATTCCTTTGTCTGGAGTGACCTTATTGCTGATAGTTCTGGGCAAATTCATCACCTTTCCATACCTTTGTTCAATTGTCAGCTTCATTGTAACTACCCTGATCTTCCTGTTAAAATTTTTAACTCCCCATCCCCTGCCTAACAACCTTGATTTTTCTCACCCTGATATAATTTTTCTTTTTCCCCATTGTACTCATCATTTTTGAATGCACTATGCAATTTTCATTAAGGTTTATATCTTTTAATTGTCTCACCCATTAAAATAAAAGTTCTACAAAGCCAAGTATTTCATTTACCAGTGTAGTCTGAAGTAATATCTGCCATATAATAGGTTCAATAGACAATTGGTAAATTTCAGAAAAAAAATTAATTATACTGAATGTCATAAGTCATTTCAATATTTTTTTCCAAAAAATAAACTATGTAAAACATACCTTAAATTTACTTTCAAAATATTTTATAGCATATAATGGACAATATACATAAGCCTTAAAGAAACAATCATATAAATAACCATTTCATACCTACTTAAAAATTGCATAATACCACACTCCTAGATCCTCTCTGAATGCTCTAAAATAACCCTTCAAAGGAAATACATTTTTTTAAAAATAACAGATTTTTTGGCAAATAATTTAATAAAATAAAAGTTTCATTCATCTATGTAGATCATAATAAATGTTTTTAATAAGCATGAAATTATAACTCTGAAGTGTGCTAAAATGAAACCACCTGCTAAGGGTGAGAGAACAAAAATAAACATCATTTTTTCCAAATAAGAGGAATTTATTACCTTTGAATCAAAGCATGTGGATTTGCTCAAACTGGCAATAAAGGAATATGGAAACACAAAACATAGAATGTCATATTTTAGATTTCTAAAAGACTTTAAAGTGAAGAGTATATATTTTTTAAATGCTACATAATGCTACATAATGACAAGATGACAGGTTGTGACAAATAGCATTTTAAAAGCTCTACTCATAATGGAACGGAAGGTGTCATTTACCTATAATTTTATATAGGTCATTAATTTACTATATCTGGATACAATATATTACCAAACAGATGTTCATCAAAGACTAAATCATCTTTAATGGAACATAATAATTTGAACCTACATCTATTATTCATTTTTTTCGATCTAACATTTATAGTCTCGCTAAACAATTTATCAGTTGTCGACAAAATTAAAAAAAAAATAGGATAAAAAAAAGTCGTGTGTGGAAAAGTAGATTTTTCTTTGAAATTTGCATTTAAATGAAAATATTTGCTGATATTTTTAAAACTTTAAATGTAATTTTATATATACCTGACCTATCAGATGATATAAAATTTTTGGAGAAAATATGACATATTTTTTTGATCTTGGTTGAAGGTATTAATAACGAGCAACTGTTTGTATTATTTGTATTGTGATATCTTAGTTAATAAACATGAATAACTGGTATAAAATATGTTTTTTTTTTATTTTATTTATTTCCTTGACAGAGATCACAGGAAGGCAGAGAGGCAGACAGAGAGAGAGGAATGGAAGCAGGCTCCCTGCTGAGATGAGAACCCACTGTGGGACTCAATCCCAGGAACCTGGAATCATAACCTGAGCTGAAGGCAGAGATTTTAACCCACTGAGCCACCCAGGCACTCTAAAATACGTTTTTTTTTTTATATAGAATTATAGTTCTTGCCAAAATATGGAACTAGCTGGAACTGAATGCCTCCTTCAAAGTCAGCTCTGGAGAAATTATGCAAGTGTAATATAGAACTATTTCAGATATTAACCAAAAACAAAGAAATAATGATAAATTTCCTTAAAAGACTCAAAGTTGCTCTTGACTGGTATGTTTCAAGCTCTTTTCCTGGTTTGAGGACAGTTTTTAACAAGCCTGTCACTGTAGAAACCAGCTGGATGTTTAGAGGCTATCAGAACTGTGCAAAAACCTTGAAGGAGTAAAGACTTGAAAATTCTTTAGAGAGATTAGCTCCCTAAGGCATTATTCATCCACACATTTTCCTCCAAACAATTAAGGCTGATGGATGAGGGCACCTGAGGGGCTCTCTCATCACGTGGGTGGTGGGCTAAGCCTCTGCCTTCATCTCAAGTCTTGGTCTCTGGGTCCTGGGATCCAGCCCCACATCGGGCTCTGCTCAAAAGGAAGCCTGCTTCCCTCCCTGCTTGCCTGCCTCTCTGCTTACTTGTAATCTCTCTCTCTCTCTCTCTCTCTCTCTGTGTGTCCAATAAATAAATAAAATCTTTAAAAAAGGCTGATGGATGATAAATTATGAAAACTGCTCCCTCCAAATGATGCTTCTTCAGAAGGATTTAAGAATTTAAAATTGTAAGAACTTAAAATTGAAACTTGATCGTAGGATTTATCTTACAGAATAAGATCAAGTGCAGGCAGTTATTATTATTTCTGAAGTATTTGTGATTCTGAATTCTTGGCCTCATTAGTAAATTTATTTTTTAAATTCTCCCATGGAGTGGTGATTGGCCTTCAGTCTTTCATTGATGTACATCATTGGGTCAAATGAGATGTGTGTGTGCCCAGAACTATATATAATCTTCTTTGTATTTCACTGGAGATGGCATTTCTGAGTTTTGTTCAATTGAATTTGGACAGATGTTTTAATAGTCACTATCTTCCTTTTTTTTTTTCTCTTTCCGATTCTCTGAAAAACCCTGACTAATTCACATTATCACAGTAATATCACAATTCAAGTTTTTCCAAACACTATAGCTGCAAAATAGAAGGAAGCTACTCAGAATGTAATGCTATTGTGAATGATTGAGAAAGAAAACGTTATTATAATAATTAAGCTACCAGGTTTCAATGTATTTTATTGTTGCTTAGAAAATCCTAGCATACCCAGACTTTACAGAGATTTGATGATCCTAAGAGAAGCTGAACTCATGGACCAAAATAGCTATGCACATAAAAAGTACAATTACTTACCTAAAAAAGATGATGTGGTTAACTTTATATGGCAATCCAAGTGTTATTGGAACAGGAATTTAAAAAAAATAGCTTAGGGGCGCCTAGGTGGCTCAGTGGATTAAGCCACTGCCTTCAGCTCAGGTCATGATCTCAGGGTCCTGGGATCAAGTCCTGCATCAGGCTCTCTGCTCATCAGGGAGTCTGCTCTCTCTCTCTCTCTCTCTCTCTCTCTCTGCCTGCCCTCCATCTACTTGTGATCTCTCTCTGTCAAATAAATAAATAAATAAAATCTTAAAAAAAAAAAAAAGAATGACTGTACTTTTAAAAAATAGCTTAAAAGGGGCACCTGGGTGGCTCAGTGGGTTAAGCCGCTGCCTTCGGTTCAAGTCATGATCTCAGGGTCCTGGGATCAAGCCCCACATCAGGCTTTCTGCTCAGCAGGTAGCCTGCTTCCCTTCCTCTCTCTCTGCCTACTTGTGATTTCTCACTGTCAAATATATAAATAAAATATTTTTAAAAGTAGCTTAAAAGTATATGATAAAATAATGATATACATATACAAAGAAAAGAAAGATACTATACTGTGAATATAAATTAAGTGAATTGTTGAAATAAAGAATACAATAAATGGAGACTAAGATGAATATAGCTGTGTAAAATGAATAAGTGAGTTGGGAAAAAAAAACAAACAAACAAAGAAATTAATGACTTCTGCCCAAATGCAGCAGAAGAGAAAAAAAATAAAGAAAATATTTAAATAAGTACTGAGATAAATTTTGGAGAATTAAAGAAAGATAAAAGATACCAGACTTAAAATGATGCCAAACATGAGAAATCAGAAACCAAACAAAACAAAACCACACACACAAAAAACCACTCATATAGGGCGCCTGGGTGACTCAGTGGGTTAAGCCGCTGCATTTGGCTCAGGTCATGATCTCAGGGTCCTGGGATCGAGTCCCGCATGGGGCTCTCTGCTCGGCGGGGAGCCTGCTTCCTCCTCTCTCTCTGCCTGCCTCTCCAACTACTTGTGATTTCTCTCTGTCAAATAAATAAATAAAATCTTTTTAAAAAACCACTCATATATATTAGGGTGAGTTTTAAGAATATCAAAAACAGAGAAGAGCATAAATGATGCCCAAGAGAAGAACAGATCACCTAAAATGTACAAGAATAATACTGACAGCAGAATTCTCAATAGTAATAGCATATAAAGGAGACAGCTGGGTGTTTGTATAGATGGAAAAGATATTTGAAACTAGATATTATACATCAAGCCAAATTATTGATTAAATTTGAGAGCACAGTAAAAATACAATGAAGCATGTTAGGTCTTAGAACATTTATCACACAGAGAGACACACATTTTAGAAAACTTCCTTGGAGGACAGCTCAATTTAGATAGAGAAAACAGAATTATGTACTCAAAGGCACATTTTGAAGGAAGGATTGAATATAGTCTGCACTGCAAATATTCTTTAATCTTATGTTCTGAATTTCCTAAATTTAAGAAGTATTTGTTCAAATATTTATCTTTAAATAAACCCTAGGAGACTTTTTCTTGGATTCTGTAAAATCAGTCCATTTGGATACAAATCTTTTTGTCACTGATGGAAATTTTGATAGCCCTTAACTTTGGAATGCCTAATGTATTGTTACAGCAATTGTGATTTGCCAATACATGGGTGATGTGTGTGTGTGTGTGTGTGTGTTTATTTTTTTATTTTTGATGGTTTTACTCTTCTATGAGATTTTTAAGTAGATATAATTTTAATAAATTATGATTTGTTGAAATTTATCTGAGGTTATATATAATAAAATGAAATTTGTGTGAACTGAAGAAGTGCGTCTCCATTTTTTTTTTTTAAGAGTAGACTGGTCTTTAAAAATTGTCCAAAGAAGTACATTATATTCATTATTAAATTTGATAATATACAATAAAGTATTTATGGTCATATGGAACCATATCAAATTCTACTATTAATTCATATTAATAATTACCATAAGAGGAAAAAGGGATATTTTTCAAAATGAAAATTAGTGTATTTTTCAAAATATGATATAGTGTTATTCACTGAACAGAGGGAACAAATGTCAAAGTTTAACACAGTTTACAGAATGTTTTAACATAAATTGAAATTTAAATCTGACCAAATTTCACAGTTAAGTAAAATGATAGCACTTTAAATCCTTGAAAAGTGGTAAGTGACCCAAAACATTGCTTAGAAAAACAAATTTAACACTACACTAGTCTGAGATGGTTACGTTATGGTACAACTTGCCATTGTGTATCATCAAATGGTATATTTTTTTCTTTTGGTCTTGTCATTATATTTTATTTTAGCCATTCTGATAAGTGTGTAGTGTTATCTCAGTGTCATTTTAATTGCATTTCCTTGATGTCTAATTATGTCAAATTATATTATTTTGATGTTTAATGTTCTGAGCTTTCTCAGTTCAAGACCATGAAGCCACTTAGGAAAAATACAGTTGCAGATGTACTCATAGACCAACTCTTATTTAGAAATAAGAACAAACATTACTACCCATTCCAACAAAAAATAGATTTGTTATGCAGTAGGGATTTTATAAATTACCTGACACAACTTATATAGTAAGATGAAATGGGACTGGAGGCTTCTTGCAGCTATATACAACATCATTTTAATTTCAATTTTCAGTATAATTTTTCCAAGGTATACACAGAATATATATTTAATGTAAATTGTTAACATTTTATTTTTTTTATTTTTTTTATTTTTTTTTTAATTTTTTTTTAAAGATTCACAATAGATGGAGAGGCAGGCAGAGAGAGAGAGGGAAGCAGGCTCCCTGCTGAGCAGAGAGCCCGATGCGGGACTCGATCCCAGGACCCCGAGATCATGACCTGAGCCGAAGGCAGCGGCTTAACCCACTGAGCCACCCAGGCGCCCAATTGTGAACATTTTAAACTCTGTATATGAAAATTAATCAATTTTAAGTTTATATAACAATCCAAATTAACGGAAGTTTATTTTAAATTAGTTAGCTTTCTCTGCATTGCAAGACAGAATAATCAAGAATTGGTAAGAAAAAAATAATCTCTGTAAAATTACCAGGGGTGCATTATAAAGTGTTCGGTAACCGATCAAACTCACAATTTGGATTGAATGGCAAGTGATTTTTAAAATCTGGAACTCATTGTCAATTTTTTTTTCTTCATTGTGTCTTAATAAATTACTGTGTTCATTTGCATGGAAGTGAAAAAAATGCATGACATTTCATCTCAACACTAACACTTTTAACTGGCAACTCTGAATGTACTTTACAGCAGTGTAACAAAGTAAAGATCAATGATGTTTCATGAAATATTTGTTATAATTCTCAAGGAGATAGGGAGTTTGTGCAAAAATGCAAATCACTTTGCGACTAAACACATTGTTTATTTCAGCTAATTTTAAGAAAATATGCTAAGACTCTCTCAAAAAAGGAAGCAATGATTTAGGTTTTCCTTCAAACTCCTTATCTAATCCTGAACCAACAGCACATAGTTCAAAGAGCAACTAATTGGAGCAGCTCCAATTTACACATTTCCTAACAATGCTTAATTTAGTGGAATTTCTGTCCAATTTTGTTAATTTGATGTAGTGAAAGACAAACATTCAAAAAGATCATCCTTAATTTATATAGATTGCCAAACTCTGCATTTTCTGAATGACGCCCAGGAAAGTATTTTCAAAAAAACAAACAAACAAACAATGCCAGAACCACTATTAGGTCATCTCTAGGCAGAAAGTGACTCAGAGCCTACATTACTCTCTCCCTGAAAGTATACTGTAGGCACTGAAACTACTACCCTGAGTCTGTGCTATCAAATTCCTTAAGTTAGAAAGTTTTAAAACCAGTCTGTGTGGGAGTATTTCATTTACAGATAGAGACTTGGTTGTTTATACATTTTCATACTTGATTTTTAGGGTGTAATAACTATGTTTTAAAATTCATGGTGGTTTTGAATACTGTTGGATAATTGTGCTAAAATGGTATATCCATTCCTCCTAGGAAACAGAAATTATAGAAAGGTAGTGTTTTTCAGATCTGACATCTTTGAGTCATTGCAGTTTCAGTATAAATGCAATAGGAAAAGTGACATTCATGTTTATGATATTTTCTATAAATAAATTAGAATGTACTGGAGGCCTGATATAAAGTGGGATGACTAAACTTCAGTAAGATCTTGTTTTCAATTCAAAAAATAAATTTTAAATTGAATTATGCACCTCTAAGTTCAGAGACAATAAACATTAACCAACACAATTAATAAGTTCTATTTCTTGAAATTTCGGGAACATTGATAGTCTCACCTACTGGATGAACAACAGCTAAAATTTTTGGTCATGGATTCTTGCTAAAATATCACTTTCCCAAAGAAAATTAATGTTATGAATTTTCACTGATTGTTATTGATCATGAAGAATATAACAACCATGATAAAAAGAGTAGGAAAAACATGATATCTCATCTGTAAGGGCATGTGGAAAGTAGGAAATGCTAATAAAAATAACTACCATTATTTCCCAAGTTAACATAATATAACAGAACAAAAATATTTCATAAACAATATTTTCTAGGCTCATTCTTTTTTTTTAATATAATTTTTTATTTTTTATAAACATAAATTTTATCCCCAGGGGTACAGGTCTGTGAATCACCAGGTTTACACACTTCACAGCACTCACCAAAGCACATACCCTCCCCAATGTCCATAATCCCACCCCCTTCTCCCAAACCCCCTACCCCAGCAACCCTCAGTTTGTTTTGTGAGATTAAGAGTCACTTATGGTTTGTCTCCCTCCCAATCCCATCTTGTTTCATTGATTCTTCTCCTACCCACTTAAGCCCCCATGTTGCATCACCACTTCCTCATATCAGGGAGATCATATGATAGTTGTCTTTCTCTGCTTGACTTATTTCGCTAAGCATGATACGCTCTAGTTCCATCCATGTTGTCGCAAATGGCAAGATTTCATTTCTTTTGATGGCTGCATAGTATTCCATTGTGTATATATACCACATCTTCTTGATCCATTCATCTGTTGATGGACATCTAGGTTCTTTCCATAGTTTGGCTATTGTGGACATTGCTGCTATAAACATTCGGGTACACGTGCCCCTTTGGATCACTACGTTTGTATCTTTAGGGTAAATACCCAATAGTGCAATTGCTGGGTCATAGGGCAGTTCTATTTTCAACATTTTGAGGAACCTCCATGCTGTTTTCCAGAGAGGTTGCACCAGCTTGCATTCCCACCAACAGTGTAGGAGGGTTCCCCTTTCTCCGCATCCTCACCAGCATCTGTCATTTCCTGACTTGTTGATTTTAGCCATTCTGACTGGTGTGAGGTGATATCGCATTGTGGTTTTGATTTGTATTTCCCTGATGCCGAGTGATATGGAGCACTTTTTCATGTGTCTGTTGGCCATCTGGATGTCTTCTTTGCAGAAATGTCTGTTCATGACCTCTGCCCATTTCTCGATTGGATTATTTGTTCTTTGGGTGTTGAGTTTGCTAAGTTCTTTATAGATTCTGGACACTAGTCCTTTATCTGATATGTCGTTTGCAAATATCTTCTCCCATTCTGTCAGTTGTCTTTTGATTTTGTTAACTGTTTCCTTTGCTGTGCAAAAGCTTTTGATCTTGATGAAATCCCAATAGTTCATTTTTGCCCTTGCTTCCCTTGCCTTTGGCGTTGTTCCTAGGAAGATGTTGCTGCGGCTGAGGTCGAAGAGGTTGCTGCCTGTGTTCTCCTCAAGGATTTTGATGGATTCCTTTCGCACATTGAGGTCCTTCATCCATTTTGAGTCTATTTTCGTGTGTGGTGTAAGGAAAGGCTCATTCTGATAACTCTTTTCTACATTCAAATTTAAAGGTTGAGGCATGTGATATATATTACACAAAAACCATCCCAAGGAATTCGTTTTAAAAAAAAAAAAAACAACTCTTAATAAAGGACAAATCCAAAGGAATTTCTTTTCTAATTTAATTAACAAATTATAAATCGACTTACCTATTTCATCACAGTGTATCAGGCACCAATAATATTTTTTAATCGTCATACCTGATGCAATAGTTACCATCTTTCAGACATACTGATCATGAGCAAGCAAATAAACAAGAGCACTGTAGCTTAAGATCTACCTGCATAAATATAGGACTACTTCAGACAATCTCTTCACCACAACATAGCAATGAATAGAAATCATACATGCTCTGTAATGGACATACAGATGAGATAGAAGGGGATGGGTGTTACTATATGCAGAATCTTTATTAATTACATTGTAAAACATAATATGGAAAAACAGAATACAATTTTAGAAATACCCAGGTCACCATCATTTGTTTTTATTTTTATATGTGTAGATAAGGAGTTTAGTAAACAATCCATGACTATTCAACTTCTTATATTTTGAAAATTTTAGCAACAGTAACAAACCTAGCAACTAGAAAATTGTATCTATCTGCAAAATACAGCTTTGCCAGCATGGTAGAGGAAAAGCAAAACAAAATAAGTAAGAAAAGTTTAACATTTCACAAGAGTTTTACTTTTATATTTTTATTTATTATTTTTTATTTTTCACTTATTATTTACTTCTATTTTCTACTTTATTTTAATGAAAATGCCATGACCATAACATAAGAGCAGAATTAAACCAACATGAGAAATTATTTTTTTCATAAGTTATAATAAACTAGCTTGGTGATTAATTCAAAAATTATATTACAAACTTCAGTGTTCTTGCAGTAAGTATCACTTCATAAACAAATGAGTCAGGAGTCATAAACTAAAGATGATTCTAAATGTTATTTAGAGAGACATTCTGTTCTTAATATATTTCAAATATTCTACACAAGGCAAAGTGGATCCAAGTAATCTGTAGGCAAAATAAGATTTTAGAGAAGTATATATTTCCAACAGTATTTATAAAATATTACCTTTATGTAAGGCATCATCCTGGACTTTGTGGAAAACATACAAAGGAGTAAGAAGTGGCCCTTCAAGAAACACATACATAATATCAAGGTTTAACATGAAGCAGCATGTCTTCTCTAAGTAAAAAAAACATTGTACCAACTGACTTTACTGAAACTTTATATTTATTGCTCTCGTTTTAGGTCATATTGTCCTTCTGCATGCAGGCTCCGATAACGGACATGATATAGACTGAATAGCTTATAAAGAACAGAAAACAAGAAAACTTATTTCTCACAGTTCTAGAACTGAGAAGTTCAAGATTAAGGAATGGGCATATCCAGGGAGAGCCCACTTCCTCATAGATGGCTATCTTCTCACTGTAAATGTACATGATGAATGAAGCAAGAGAACTCTCTGGGGTCTCCTTTAAAAGGACTGTAATCCCACTTATGACCTAATCACCTCCCAAAGGCCCCTATGTTTTAATACTATCACTTCCAGAGTTAGATTTCATAATATGATTTTGGGAGACATAAACATTCACACACCATAGTATATATAAACAAAAAAAGACACAGAAACAAGAAACAACAAAAATTATTTTAACTACCTATTATTTTCAACTACATAAAATTTTAATTTGTTTCTATATAATATTAAATAACTCATTTGAGTGATTCACTTATATCCAATGCATCTGAGTGCAATTAAATTTGCTTACCCAACATATCCAGCAGCATATTTCTTCGGACTATCCCATTCCCCACCTTACAGGATTTACCACAATTAGAAGACAGGGGGATAGAGGATAGATAGATAGATGTATACATAAACACACTTGTACATACACATATGCATATTTTTTCCTGTTAATGATACTCATGCAAATAAAATTTAAGCTCAAGGAAACCTGTCTTGTGTGTTACTTAATATCCAGTTTTTAGTCAACATCCAAAAACAAATAATCCAATAAAAACATGGATAGAAGACATGAACAAGTGTTTCCCCAAAGAACACATTCAAATGTTCAGTAGATACATGAAAAGATGTCCATCATCATGTATCATCAGGAAATTGCAAAGCAAAACTAGAAAAGAGATACCACCTCACACCTGTCAGAATGGCTAAAATCAACACTACAAGAAACAAAAAGGTGTTGGAGAGGATGTGAAAAAGTAACACTAGTGGGGGCTGCCTGGGTGGCTCAGTGGGTTAAGCCTCTGCCTTCAGCTCAGGTCATGATCTCAGGGTCCTGGGATCAAGTCCCACATCGGGCTCTCTGCCAGGCATGGAGCCTGCTCCCTCCCTCTCTCTCTCTCTACTTGTTATCTCTCTCTGTCAAATGAATAAAATCCTAAAAAAAAAAAGAAAAAGAAAGAAAAAGTAACAATTGTGAACTGTCGGTGGTGATGCAAACTGATACAGCCATATTGGAAAACAGTATGGAATTTCCATAAAATTTAAAAATAGAAGTCCTTTGTGATAAACAATCCTGTTGGTGTGTATTTACCCAATGAATATAAGAAAACTTATTCAAAGGGATGCTAGCACCCCTATGTTTATAGCAGCATTATTTATAAAGCTAAGATATGGAAAGAGCCCAAGTATCCATCAATTGATGAATGAATAAAGGATAAGTGGTATGTATATATATACAATGGAATATTATTCAGCCATAAAAAAAGACCGAAATCTTGCCATTTGCAATAACATGGATGGAACTAGACAGTATAATGCTAAAAGTGAAATAAGTCAGTCAGAGAAAGACAAATACCTTTACTCATATATGGAATAAAAGAAACAAAACAAACAAGCAAAAGGGAAAATAATAAGACATAGAAAGAGAAGCAAAGCAAGAAACAGATATTTCATTACGGAGAACAAACTGATGGTTACTTGAGAGGATCTGAAAGGAGTGATGGATTAAATAAGTGATGGGGGTTAATTAGAGCACTTGTCATGATGAGCACTGAGTGTTATATGTTATATTGTACACATGAAACTAATACAACCATATATGTTAACTAACTGGATTTCAAATGAAAACTTTTTTAAAATACCCAGTTTTTAGCTCACATTCTGGCTTACAAAAGGGATTTAGTCAGGAATTTGGAGATTAGTTAATGAACAAATAAAGGGGTGAACAGGCAGTTGTTAGATAAAATTACTATCCTTTCTGGCATGATCTTATACCTTTTATCTAGAATTAGTTTTAGCACTTTAGACTCTTCCTATTTTATTTTGAGTCATTAAAAAAAAATTTCCTCAAAGGACCTTAGACTCCATCCAATTTGAGCAACAGTGTGAGAGAGGAAATGGTTTCCAGGAGAAAAAAAAAAAAAAAAAAAAGATGAAACTACTTTTGTTTACAAGTGAATGCATAGTTCTTCCACAGAAGAAGCTCTAAATGGTCATGGCTCCAGCTTTATATGTGTTCAGTCATATGTTCAGAAGTAGGTAACACTATCAAAAAATATAAAGCATCTGAGATTTTTTTTCCCTTATTTGAAAGCTGGTGTATGAGTCTGCCGTGGTTTCTTGGGGTGTTGATAGAAGATGCAGACTCATGGTTCAGAAATAATATAGTTCATTATTCACAGCAATAGAAGTAGTCAGAATATTAACAGTTTGTGTGTGTGTGTGTGTGTGTGTGTGTGTGTGTGTGTGTGTAGGGGTGGGAGTTATATATCAGTTCTGAGCCTCAGTTCCCACAAGAAGAATCAAAACAGAGGCAGATAATATTTGCAAACACAACAGGTTAAGTTAAAAAAAAAGATACTATTTCTGTTTTCCAAGTCTATTCAATACAACCATCTTCAAAGGATAGTCTAGAAGAAATAATAAATGCAGAAATGTAAGCAACCAATTGAAAAGTGTCTCCCAAGAAACACACTTTGAGAGTCTTCATTTGACAAAAATACTATAGGATATTACATGGATCGGGTGCATTGAATACTGGAAGGTTAAAATTACAAGGGACCAAATATTTTTAAGCAGTTCTGGCATCCAGTAGAGTTCAAATAGGTTTTATAAGATTGAGGAAAGAAGCCATCAAAACCTGGGCCCAGGGGCGCCTGGGTGGCTCAGTGGGTTAAGCCTCTGCCTTCGGCTCAGGCCATGATCTCAGGGTCCTGGGATCGAGCTCTGCATCAGGCTCTCTGTTCAGCAGGGAGCCTGCTTCCCCCTCTCTCTCTGCCTCTCTGCCTACTTGTGGTCTCTGTCAAATAAATAAATAAATAAAATCTTAAAACAAAACAAAACAAAACAAAAAAAACCTGGGCCCAATTTTCCCAAAAGTATGATTCTGATTCTAGTCTCTATGATGTTATTCCTTGAAGACAATGTCTCTAGTTGAGTTGAATTAGTTTACTAAAGAGCATACCCCCATTTGTTGTAGGCGATGAACAATATGCAAGAGGCAAAATGCCACATGGAAGCCACCTGGTCTTCAGTGGAATATAGAATCAGTTCCTTTGGGATGAATTTGTTCCACATTTGACTTCCCACTTAAGGGAGAATAAGAGTACCTTCTAATAGATTTTAAATAGGAAATGACAATGGAAGCTTATGCAAGATTATAAAATGGGAAATTTCATTTAGATAAGCAATCATTTCAAAGTCATCTTCTTAATATTACAGACTCTTCACATAATCATAATTTTATTTTGGTATTATATGGTAATTTCAAATATAGTAAATATAAAGAATTTACCTCTGTAATTATAGCGAGTCTGGTCATAGTTTGATGGCAACAAAACTTCGATTTAGAAGTATGGGTCTACCAATTATTAATACATTTGGAAATGGTTTGTCATCTTCACTCCACTTGTCTCACTAAAACAGTGAGCCAAAAAAGTAGGTCCATGCTGTTTACTATGGTCAAAATGGGTTGCTTTTGTGCTTGGTAAAGAAGCAGTCATATTTTGGAAGAAGAAACTGAGGCTATTAATATTTTCAACTTATTTTCAGAAAAAGGAAAGTAAGGATAATCTAAGCTAAAGCCAAAATCTAACACAAGGTGGCAGGAGAATGATCTTTTCCCAGATAAAGGGTTTTTCAACTTAGCCATGTTAGGAGGAAGAAGAGATGAGACATTGTGGACTTGACTAAGGTTTGTACACTGTTCAAAAAGTTTTCAAAATAATGTGTATTATTTTTATTCTTTTAGTTGAGAGAAAAAACAAACAAACAAACAAAAAAAACCACTAATGAGCTTACTCTTAAAAGGAGGTAAACAAGAAACTAGCAAAGACTGTTAGGTATTGTCCCCCTCTTTTTTTTTTAAAAATTATGTTATGTTAGTTACCATACAATATATCATTAGTTTTTGAAGTAGTGTTCCATGATTCATTGTTTGTGTAAAACACCCAGTGCCCCATGCAATATGTGCCCTCCTTAATACCCATCACCAGGCTCATCCATCCCCACATCCTTCTCATCTTTAAAACCCTCAGTTTTTGTTTCTTGGGGTCCATAGTTTTTCATGTTTCATTTCCCCCTCCAATTCCCCCACTTCATTTTTCCTTTCCTTCTCCTAATGTCCTCCATGCTATTCCTTAGGTTCCACAAATAAGTGAAACCGTATGATGATTGACTTTCTCTGCTTGACTTATTTCACTTAGCATAATCTCCTCCTCCTTCATCCTTTCTGATGGCTGAGTGATATTCCATTGTATCCATAGATCACATCTTCTTTATCTGTTTGTCTGTTGAAGGGGATCTTGGCTCTTTCAACAGAATGGCTATTGTGGACATTGCTGCTACGAACACTGGGGTGCATATGGCCCTTCTTTCCAGTAAAATAGAGCTAGCCTATGACCCAGCAATTGCACTACCGAGTATTGACCTCAAAGATACAGATGTAGTGAAAAGAATTAGGTATTGTTAAAGCACAAATGCAGGGGATAGAAGTTATGGTACAGAAGAGGGAAGGGCAACCATATGGCAGAGTAGAATAAAGTAGCTCAGGAAGAGATTAGTCATATCCAGATATTGTAAGGCATGTGGGGTTGGCAGGGAGAGCATGAGAAATCATGAGAGCAGAGAGAGAAAATGGACCAGGCAGGAGAGGTTTATAACATTTTAACATCTAAGGTAAGCATATGCAAAGCAGAATAGGGAAAGAAATAAAAGTTTTTATAAGACTCAATACATAAGGAATAACGTGGAGGACACTGGGAGATGGAGAGAAGTGTGCTGGGAGAAATCGGAGGGAGAGACAAACCATGAGAGACTGTGGACTCTGAGAAACAAACTGAGGGTTTTGAAGAGGAGGGTGGCAGGTGGTTGGGTGAGCCCAGTGGTGGGTATTAAGGAGGGAATTTATTGCATGAAGCACTGGGTGTGGTGCATAAACAATGAATTTTGGATCACTGAAAATAAATTAAATTAAAAAAAAAAAAAAAAGACTGACTACAGACATGGACCTCAGTGTAACACAGATATGGAGCTCACTGTAATACCAGCCACTTCCCACCGACACACACAGACTATGATAATAATAAATAATAATGCAATTAAGAAAATTGCCTGCCAAATAATTTTCCTCTTTTTTATTTTTATGATTATTATTTTTTTTTATTTTATTTTTAAAGTTTTTATTTAAATTCCAGTTAGTTAAAATAAGGTTAATATTAGTTTCAGGTGTACAATATAGTGATCAACACTGCCATACAATGGCTTAAATAAAAAAATGAAAAAAAAAATTTTAAAGATTTTATTTTTAAAAACCTCTACACCCAAGGTGGATTTCAAATATGCAACGCCAAGATCAAGAGTTACATGTTTTACTGACTGATCCAGCCAGGCACCCCAAGAAATAAAATTTTATAAAATTGTTGAGTTTGTGGGAGTCTCATTTGCTCAGTCAGTTAAGTGTCTGCCTTTGGCTCAGATCATGATCTCAAGAGTCCTGGGATTGAGCCCCATATTGCTCATGCTCTCTCTCTCTCTCTCTCTGGCTTTTGCTCTCAAATAAATAAATAAAATATTTTTTTAAAAAATTGTTGAGTTTAACTAGTTTTAAACTAGTATACAGAGATGAAGATAAAGTATGATGTCATGGCAGGGAAAAAATACAACTTACACGTTTTAAAAATAAAATGTGCAATGCAAGTTACATCACTTCTTTTATCACCACACTGGGACTTTCCCTACTGAGTTGTTGTAATGTAAGGACCTATTTTATATTTTTATATTTTAGCAAGAGGCTTTCATTGAAGTTAACCCTTAAACTGTCCTTGCTCCCCTTCCCCCAGGGGATTCACTTAAAAACAAGTCCTGGAAATCAGCTCCAGGTAACAAAGCACATATACAAGGGTGGGTCAGGCCAGGTGGAGACATCAATCAGCGGGGGGGGGGGGGGGGGGGGGGGGCTGGCGGTGTTTGCATTTTGTCTCCCTAGATACTAAGGAGTATGCCCCACTCCTCCACCCTTTGGGAACCTTTTTGGCACCAATCCTAATCAAGGTGTAATAGGCTGGGTCAAATGTCTATACTAGGGTAAATTGTACCTCAATTGGTCACCTAGCCTCACTGTGGAGTTTCCTGTGTGTGTTAAAATCTCATTGGTCACCTGTGCGTGGCCAGGCCTGACTGCATGGCCTTTGCCCTTAAAAGCTAGACTGTGAAACAGAGAAGGGTTGCCTTCTCTCATAAGAGGTGTGGCCCCGAACGTTCGGTTAGATTCTTGATGCTTGGCATGAAATAAAGCTTTGCTTGACCTTCGCTTTACATCAGTCTCGCTCCTATAATCATAGACCCATTATTGGGGCATAACAGTATTAATCTTATAGTTATAAGTCCACAATGCATCCATCATCCATCCTACCCTTTAACATTCCCCTTTGGACAGACCCATGATCTAGAACAAGCCTTATTTTATAGTGCCTTGTAGGAGATTTTTGCTGCTGCCTAAATTGCCTACTTTCCTCTCACCATTACCACGGAAATTGGGCCCACTGAAACAAAGGGGTAGTGTAAGAAATTAACAACTTCCATAAATCTCTTTAAATAATAAAGTATAAGATAGTGATACCTTTTTTTTCTGCCACATAACCAATTCTTGCAAGAATAAGGTCATATAAGAGAATTTACAACACATGCTAGCATTATCCTACTGGACCCAGATCATTTGTATGTTTCTCTGTCTCTGAGAAATGTAGTTATTTACATGACTGAAACATACAAATTGTTTGATATGACTACTAATATCACCTACATTATTTTAATATGTTTAAGGCTTCTGAAATACATAGGTTTTGCAAACACTTATTAAGAATCTTGTATATATCAAACACTTTAAAAATCTCTGCATAAAAAAAACAAAACAAAACAAAAAAGCTCTACCTCAATGGAACTTTGAGTCTGAAAAAGATACAGGCAATATACAAGGCAACAGATAGGATAATTACATATTTGATTATATACTTGGAGGATGTCACATTAAATTGATATGAAAATGATGAGAAGGATCTGAATTTCTTGTCAAAATTTTTGCCTTAAACGAAATTGATATTTAGGGAAAGTTTTTACTGAAAGAGGTCCTGTGTCAACCAAAAATGTTAAACCATGATCTGACTAAATTTTCCAGTTGTGATCATTGCTTTGTTTAGCTGTCTTATATTAAGACTGAATTTAGTAATTCAGTCTCAGATTTCAGTCTTTTTTTTTTAAGAATTTATTTATTTATTAGAGAGAGAGAGAGAGTGGGCGGGGAGGTGCAGAGGGAGAGGAAGAACCAGACTCCTTGTTGAGCAGGCAGCTGATGCAGGACTGGATCCTAGTACCCTGGCATCATGACCTA
This sequence comes from Mustela putorius furo, assembly GCF_011764305.1. Classification (NCBI taxonomy): domain Eukaryota; kingdom Metazoa; phylum Chordata; class Mammalia; order Carnivora; family Mustelidae; genus Mustela; species Mustela putorius. The sequence continues at coordinate 1,876,969 of NW_025421988.1, forward strand.
AGCTGAAGGAAGACACTTAACCAACTGAGCCACCCAGGCACTCTAGACTGTAAACTTCTTAAAGGTAAAAAGTTTATTCTTCTAGTAGTTCCACAGACATTTCTAACATCCATAAGAAAGCATGTACTGATGTAAAATGCCAGAAAATCAAATTATTTAAAAAAGAAAGAAAGAAAAGATATATCTGGATAAAGAGAAAAACAGAAAATCTAATAATACATTGAATTATTAGAGCAAAGAGTGGAGGAAGAGAAAATAAATATGAAATAGAGATTTCCATTAAAAGAAAAAAATTTGAATAAGGCAGGAGATTTAGAAAATTATTATGACAGACTTGAAAAAAAAAAAATAAAATAGGAATTTTTAGAAAATAGCAATGAATGAAAAGGTAAATTGTTCCTACCTCTATAATACTAGCTGTTTATTGTTGTTGTTGCTAATTTACCTATTTAAGCTAATAAACAAAGAAAGGTTTCATTTAGGGATAAGGTATATATATATATATATATATATATATATATATATATATATATATATATATATAAATATATATATATATATAAATATATATATATATATATTTCCATTTAGTGATAAGGTGTATATATATATATATATATTTTTTTAATTTTAATTGTTAGAAAATGTGTCACAGAAAGTGTTTAAACTTTGAGATACAGATGCAACATATAATGAACTACATTGTTTGAATGTCTAATTTTTAAATGCTGTTAGAGGAAACTTGGTGGAAATGTTCTTATGTGGTTGTGTTTCTGGAACTAAGTTTATTTATTAATAAGGAATAGTTTAAAATTATGAAATGACCAGGAGTGGACAATTTTCCTAATCCTATCAGCTCTTTGCAGCTCTTTTATTAGGCCCCTTTAGGGGAATATCAGGTTTATTTATCTAATTAAATTTATCTAATTAAATTTTATATTAACGTGCTTTTGACTTTTGGCCTTTCTCTTCCTTCTGTTCTTTTTTTCCCCTAAATTACATGTTTCTGTTTAACAGCTACTATCAATTCTTTGATAGGAATTCTCGACATCAATTTACTAACTCCAGAGATGAAGCAGCATCAATATTTAGAAGCTAAGAATACAAAGCCTTGGGCATCTGGATGGCTCATTCAGTTAAGCATCTGCCTTCAACTCAGGTGGTGATCCCAGGGTCGTGAGATGGAACCCCAGGTTGATCTTTCTGCTCAGCTGGGAGCCTACTTCTCCCTCTCCCTCTGCCTGCAGCTCCCTTTGCTTGCGTTTCTCCCTCTCTTTGTCAACTAAATAAAATAAAATAAAATAATGTAAATAATACATTTATTTATTTATTAAAATGCAATTATTACACAATACATAATGTATTGCATAATTATAATAATGATTAATAATTTACTAAATATTTATATTAAATATATCAATTTAATTAAATAAATATTTTTTAGAATTTAAAATATTTCAAATTTAGAGTATTAAATATTAAATCATTAAATAATAAACAAATATCTAAACATAATTAAATAAAATAATTTATTTATTAAAATGAATAAAATAATGTTAAGTCATTATCTGAGCATGTATTTTTAAATAGTCTAAAATAAACCATCTAATAAAGTCTAAATACATTGAGTTCAGATATTTATACAAGTTAACCCAGACACTCAACCCACAGACAGTTTCAAAACATTTGTTTTTATCTACTACTCAAAATACGATTGTAATGTATTTATTTATAACTTGGACATAGCAAGGAACTTGGAGGAAAAGGAGACATTTGCTTTTAATACTTGAAAATTATTTTGTTGATTAAAAAAAATAAAAACCTTAACACAGGAACACATTTCTTCTTAAATAACACTGTGAAGTTTCTGAGTCGCCTTCTATTAAACGTGCTGATAAAATGGCCTCAGTTACTCATTTAAATTATTAGCTGAATGGGTAACAAATGAAGTAGAGAGCTTTTTAATTATTTATGAATGTATTGCTTGTGGATGGAGTGCCACATAGAGTTACCTCTCTTTTTGACTTTGTTTTGTGAGCAGCAGTGGAATCCATGAATGAGATTAAACTTAAGGACATTCACAGAAATTCTTAATGAACTTCCGGGGAAGGGCAGTAAGTGCAAGGAAAAACTGCAGCAAGACTAATTACAAATTTCAAGTGGTCATCGCTTAATTATAGAAGCTTTTAAGTTCAAGTAATATATCTTTTTATGAGCCTATCATATTGTATTAATTACCACAAACTGCACTCTTGAACACTTATCTTTTCACATATTTCTTATTCTTAGTACTTAAAATTACCCTTATGACTGATAAGTAAATGGATTTTACTGACAATGCATTTATTTACATAAATAAATAATGCTGTTTATATATATAAAAACAATTGAATATGTGTATGTGTTCAGTGAAAAATTTTTTTCAAATTAACATCTTAATTCTACCACATTGGTTACAAATAGATATAGACTTTATAGATTCATCAAATATTTTATTCTCAAATTTATATCTCCTTTGTGAAGTAAATGAAACTGTATATATTAAATATAATCCTATCACATGTAACAGTTACTAGTGCATTCCAGGACATACATAGGTCAGGTTCTACTCAAGGCATCACGGATAACTGGACTTAACTTTCTATACTAGGAGTCTTCTGTATATTTCTGTGGCTTTTATACTACAATCAGGAGGAAGAATTCTTTTGCTAAAAGCTTCCAAATGACTATGTGAGTAGATTATTTGTAGACCAGTGATATAATATTATAGTTTACTATGTAAAGCATGATAAAATAAAATGCTACTGCCATATTTAATTTGTTCAGTAAAGCATTCATTTAGTTAACAAGCATTCATTTTCTTTTTTTTAAGATTTTATTTATTTATTTGACAGACAGAGATCACAAGTAGACAGAGAGGCAGGCAGAGAGAAAGGAAGGGAAGCAGGGTCCCTGCTGAGCAGAGAGCCTGATGTGGGGCTCTATCCCAGGACTCTGGGATCATGACCTGAGCAGAAGGCAGAGGCTTTAACGCACTGAGCCACCCAAGAGCCCCAAGCATTCATTTTCTTTATACAGAAGAGATAGAACAATATTATATAGTAGAAAATACAGTAAATAATCTAGAAACCTTGATCATTTTGTTTTGACAATTTTAGAACATAATATTAGCTAAAGTTCAAGTGCAAGTTATATTTGTATCATAGGAGGAAAAGTTAATTAAAAGTTTGTTTATTACCATAGTTTAACACTTCAACAAAATGATAACGAGTCAAAAATTAATGAATATATGAAGTATACAATAAAAACAATAATCTTGAGTGTATGTGACTCACTGTAGGTATTGATAGGCTAGAAGTCAAAGGGAAAGTATCTATAGGGTTTGTTCAGTTCCATGCTCATCAGATTAATAGGCTTTCTCATATTGCTTCCTTCACCACGTTAATTTGTCTAATGAAGTTTTCAAGAGTTAAAGACAGTGATAGGTTCATGGCTGGAGAGAAGGTACAGAATCTAAGATAGTCCAGCAGTGCTTATTATTTAAGAGAAAGACAGCATGGGAGGTGAGGGGTGGAAGGAAAGGGATAAGAAGAGAGAATCTTAAGCAACCTCCTTGCCCAGCACAGAGCCTATAGGGGCTTCATCTCATCACCCTGAGATAACAACCTGAGCTGAAATCAAGAGTCAGATGCTTATCTAATTGAGTCACCCAAGTGCACCATTTTTTCCCTGTATCTTTTATTTCATCTCTTTCTGTCTGTAACTGAGTTTCCCTTCAAAATCAGGACTTGCATACACAACCTAAATAATTATTTTGGGATTTGATCACGTGGAAGAGGAGAGAATGAGAAGAGCTAAGTGGTCCAGGAGAAACATATATGAGTTCAGACTGAGTGGATTATGATTGTAGACAACTGAGCATCAATCCTAATGCACAGAAAACATCTCAGAATTATTTTCCTGAAACAAGAAAGACTCTGTTTAACCCACTGGCTTCTGCATCCTATCCACAGTGGTTAAAATTCATCCCAGAAGTAATTAATGTCCCTGACTTTACTATTACTGGGCATGAGAGAGGAGCTGAGTGGGCTTGGTCAGTGTCCCACCTAATGAAAGGCAGAGCAGATTCAGGCAAAAAAAATTATGAGTTCTTTCCAAATTAGATTTAATAGGATTCTATTTTTCACTTATGAATTCATTTTACATTTTATATTTTTTTATCGATTTTTCTAAGCTTTGGCCAATATTCACTGCATTTTCGAATAGCCTTTATCTATTTTTGTAAATCATTTTTTTTCTGCTACATTTGTTTAGTCATGGTTATCCATTTCTTCTTCCAAGTTTTTTTCAGATATGTGATATCATTTTCCAAATTAATTATTTAAAATGTTTATTTTTTATACTAAACTTCTATGAAAAACATTGATATATGTATTATGGCATATTGTTCCCCTTTAAACTTATTTTTAAAAATGTGAATGTGCCTTGGCAAATTCATATTGTTTCTTTTTATGCTTATGTAGATTCTTCATAATTTTCCCAAGTTCATTGGCTTATGGTTTATATTTTTTAAATAATTTTCCTACTGCCAATTAATAGATCTTTTTCCATTACATTGTCTAAGTTGCTATTGCCATTATAAGTAAAAAGCACCTGGAAATCTATATCCCTGTCCATTTTCCTCAAATCACTCATTATTTTCAGGATCTAGTTGGATTTTCTTACGGGTTCCAGGTGGACAAGCTTTTGAACTGGTGCTAATTATTTATTTCTGTTTCTGGTTTCCTGCATTTACCAGCTTCAGGGATCATTTTTAACAATTATGATGAAATGAAGGCATCATATTCTTATTCTCAACTTCATTAATAATGATATTAGTATAACATGTCCTACAAGATAATAATAGATACATGTAAAATAATTTCATTGACCAAAAAAGTGGTGGAAAATGTAAATAAAACACAGTGGCAACCAACTAGTCATTTCAAGTTGAGCTATTTTTTTTCCCCCTTTATCTCCCTGTCTCTTTAATTTCCTGTAGCACATTCCTACAAAGTATTTTAAGGTGTTTTATATGCACATACATAGAGATCATCATGGAGTCTAAATCTAATAATTCCTTGTCAGTTTTAAATATTTTAAGTATTGTTCATTCCTATGTCAGTTGTCTATTAACTTTTTCTCCACACTGTACTTACTTTTCAAGGAAATATTTAATTTTAATATAAATTAATTAATCACTTTAATAAATATGTTTACTTTATGGATTAATCTTTGATGCTTATTTCTTAATTTTTTTAACTTTTAAAATTTTATTTATAGAGAGAGAGAGAGAAAAAGAGAGAACAAGCAGAAGCAGGGGAAGCTGCAGAGGGAGAGAGAAAAGAAGAAGCAGGTTCCCCACCAAGCAGGGAGTCAAGCTCAGTCTCAGGGCCTTGTGATCATGATCTCTGGTGAAGGCAGAGGCCTAGCTGACTGAGCCACTGAGTCTAATTGTTATCTTTGATATTTAAGGAAATACTTTATCATCTCTAATTGATCCCCTATGTCACAAATACAGTTTTCTCTATGGTGCTATTAATTTTATTGTCTTAAAATTAGACTCTTTTTCTAGAAGCATTTTTAATCAGTCTCTTAGGTCTATAATTTAGTTTTTATACATTTCATTTAGTATTTTATTTTATCTTCATCATCTCTGAGTATTCCTGACCAGTACTCATTGGTCAAATCTTTTTTATTAATCTATTCCAAAAATTTGTTTGTTTCTATAACATTTTGTTATTACTGCTGTCATTCTTAGGTTTTGCCTTTATATTCTTTTTGTTTTGTTTTGTTGTTTTATGCTTTGGTGTTTTTGTTGTATTGTTTTGTTTTTCTTTTGAATTAATACAATTAAACCTTTAGATTTCCTTCATACCTTTAATTATTGTCACTTATTTTCACAAATGATATTACCATAGTACAGTAATTCTAAATACTTCTGAATTAGCTGTATTATTTCTTTTTAGGTATCAAGTTAACTTCCAGTTACATGGACTTAATATTTTGGTCATTATATTCTAGTTTTATTGCCTTATCATTGGAAAATATAGCCCGATACTTAACTCTAGGGAATGATGTGGGAGAGCTAGGTTCTTGTCTCTTGGAGTCAAAGAAGGAATCTCGTGGGCAATGGAGAGTGAGTAAGTGACAGAAGTTTATCAAGTGAATATATAGAAAAAGCTCTCACAACTAAGAGAGGTCCCCCCACACAGTTAACAATGAGTGCCTTCAGGGTTTATTTTTTATAAAAAGGTAACCAGGCAACTTTAATCCTTTTAACATCTCTATCAATAACTCCTTCAGTGGCTTACCTCCTTTTTAGGGTCTGATTATTCTTTTTTGGTTACAGGTGATTATCATAGAGACACTCACCCCACATGACCCACCCCATACACCTAGGGCAGGGTGGTCCTCCATCCCACATGCCTAGATCAGGGTGCTCTTCCCTGGGGCAGGGTGGTCCAATTTATCTCTTTACTCTGGTTTTCCCACACCACATTTTGGGGATTTCTGAGAGCCTGTTCACAAAGTTCCCTATGGATCTCTTCCTCCCTAGCCCCACCTGTCCGTTACTCATTTTGAGAGTTGATATTACCAAAGTACTCTAATTCTAAAAATTTCTGAATTAGCTGTACTATTTCTTTTTTAGGTATGAAGTTAACTTCCAATTATATGAATTTAATAATTTGGTCATTGTTTTCTAATTTTATTGCCTTATTCTTGGAAAATATAACCCGATATTTAACTCTAGGAATTTATTGGCATATACTTCTGGCCTAAATAATGGCCTGTTTGTGTAAATGTTCAACTTATGCTTATATACTTACTGAAAACTATTGTTTTGGGGTCAGGATGGCTACGTTTATTAATAGATCAGGACTATTAGATTCTCTAAATTTTGATGTCTCTTAATTTAATCTAATTAAATTATCAGTTAATGAAAGAAGTTAAATTTTTTATGTACTACTGCATCTAAACTTATCAAAGTCTTTTACTATAATTAGACAAATATGTCATCCTGTTTTTATACCAAGTCTTACATTAAAAAAATCATACTATCTGAAATATTATTTCTTTATTATTATTATTATTATTATTATTATTTTAAAGATTGTATTCATTGGGGTACCTGAGTGGCTCAGTCAGTTAAGTTTCTAACTATAACTCAGGTGATAATACCCGGGTCCGGGGATAGAGCCCCGCAGGGGGTTCCCTGCTCAGTGGGGTGCTTCTCCCTCTCCCTCTGTTATTCTCCCTGCTGTGTGCATGTTTTTCTTTTCTCACTCTCTCTCAAATAAATAATAAGTAAAATTTAAAGATTATCTCTCTCAAATAAATAAGGCAAATTTTTTTTCACAATGGGAGGGAGAAGCAGACTTTCCACTGAGCAGGGAGCCTGATGCAGGGCTCAATACCAGGACCCTGGGATCATGACCTGAGCTGAAGGCAGACACTTGAACCGACTAAGTCACCCAGGCACACCAGTTGTTTATTTATTTATTTATTTTTATTATGCATACGTTTTTTATCTCTCTTTTCTTCAAGTCTTTTTTTCGATCTTTTTACTTTTTTCATAAAACTGAATTATTTCAAGATGACTTGGTCATCCTCTTTTCCCCCACCCCATAGGTCATAGAGTACATTTTAATTGTTAAAATAATATTAGTATTTAAGTGCTGCCTACACAAATTAAGGCAAATTATCTGTGGTCTGTATTCCTGAAAATATTTTTTTTATTATGCCTTCCTATTCCAATGAAATTTTATAAGGATCTAAAAGTTTACATTTGTGATTATTTTTTCAAGATAATAAAGCTATTACTTCATTTCTTTTTTATATCTGATGCTATTTAAAAATTTTCTGTTAGTCTGATTCTTGTTCCTTTATTAATGAATTCTTTTTTCCTCTCTAACACTTATGATTTTTTTTTTTGCCTTTGGTATGTATGCCCTAGTGTGGGATTCATAGAGTCAACTATAGTTATGAATATTTTCTTTCTTTTCTTGTATGTAAGTTTTAATCCAGTGTCTTGACTATTTTATGCTTGAGAAATAGATGTACATTAATATTCAAATATTTCTTTCTTTTTTTTTTCTTCTTTCATTTAAAAAAAAGTCATTTATTTTATTTTATTTAAAAAAATACTTATTTATTTATTTGGAGTAGAGAGGGGGGGGGGTCATGAAGAGTGGCTGATTATATACTTTCAATTTGGGAGGAGGTTAGGGATAGCACAAGCCTCCAAGGTATTTTATAAACAAGGTTTCCAGGACCTTGAGGGGGCTAGCTATTGTTAGGGAAAGGTCATTTATTACTGTTTAGTAAAAACTTAGGGAAGAGACTCTTCTGATGTGTATCAGTGGGTATATGCTTGGGAGATGATTGCCAATGTATATCTTGAGGGCAGGGGTGGGAAGTAGAGATAAATAAGTTTCCAAAGTAATTTTTACATGTGAAAGTAGATTTTCAGTATCCTGGGGGGTGGACTAAGAATGCTTTTTGCCCTGAGTGGACGTGTCCACATTGAAGCAGCTGAGTCCCCAGAGGAACATCAAGGACTTGTCAACAGGCTATGAGTAGTAAGGAAATCTAATTTTTTCTCTAGCTTTTGTTCCACACACATCACCTACATCTTACACCTCTTTTATATTGATCATTTTAATGCGTTGCTGGTATCCAGATGACTATATCCTTAAGTGACTTCTTATCTCTATTGAATCCATTACGTATTCTATCCATTGTATTCTTAATTCAACTAGACTACATATATTTAATCTATTAGTACCACTAGGTTCTTATTCTTGTTTTTATTTCAAACTCTTTCCTTATTTCCTTATATTATTTATTGGGTATATTTTAAATCCCTGATATACTCACTTATTATATATAAGCTGTCAACCTTATTCTTATTTTGAGGTAGCTATGTATTTTTGGGTTTTAGGACATCATACCAACAATGCCAAATAATTTTCAGACAACAGCAGGATCTCCAAGAATTCAACTAAATTCTGACACTATCTACCTGAACATAGCGTAAGATTTCATCAGTTACGGGATCAGTCCTTCAAGACTATCTCCAACCCCACCTCAGATGCCAGTCTCACTGTAGGCCCCAGGTTATTACCTGTGCTTGTGACTGAGCAACTACAGGTTGGAGGTCCCAGTGGCCTACTTCTTACATTCTTTTAATTTGCTACAGGGACTCACAAAACTCAGAAAAATACTTAATTTATGTTTGCCAGCTTATTAAAAGATATAATAGAAGATTTAAATCAATAGATAGATAAAGAAGTGCACAGGGGCAAGGTATGGAGAATGGGCACAGAGCTTCTATTACCTTCTGTAAGACTGCCACTCTTCCTGCCTTTTCATACATTTAACAAACTAAAAGCTTTCTGAACCCAGTCTTTTCAGGTTTTCTGTGGAGGCTTCATGACATAGTCATGACTGACTAAATCATTGGCATTTGCTGATCTAATCTCCAGCTCCTCTTCCCTCCCCAGATAATTCTGAATTGGGGGGAAGGGGAGGCATGTTGGGCAAAAAGTTATGAAGGCTTTCAACAAGTGGTTGGTCCTTCAGGCAAACAGCCCTTGCCTTGAGTGAGGTCTGAAGGTCACTTCATTAACATAACAAAACACACCTCTCTCACCCTTATCACAGGAAAGTCCAAGAGTTTTAGGAGCTGTGAGTCAGTAGCCATGGTTGAAAACCAAATATTCAGATGACCAAAATATATTTCTTGTAAACCACTATGTTACACTACATGCTTAAGTATTTAATTATGTGATCTTTTAAACTAATATTTTTCTAAGAGTCTAAACTGTTCTGTCAGTAATCTGGATTGGGGAGTGATGTATTGCCAAATTTCTGTCGTTTTAGTCCAGGAAGTCAAAGAGAAACAACAGGAGAGCCCCTTAGGGCAGGAAGTTCAAAGTAACAATGTTGTCTACTACTCCCTTTTCTTGATTTTTTTTTTTAAACAAGCAAATCATCTGTTCAGAGTTGCAGTTTAAAGACAAGAACATGCGGAATTGGGAGAAAAAAAATAGTTCAATTTGGAGACTTGCAGAGGTAGAATCAGAGTAGTGAAAGCCATTACAGTAACTGAACTAACTGAGGTCAGTCTTTGGTGAATCACAGAAACAGATGGAGTTGTCAAAGAAAGGAATCTTTGTTTACAACATACAAGGAGATCACAGGGAATAAGTTCCAAAGCCTAGACTGTTTGAACAGGAGAGAGATTTTTATTTAGTATTTAAGATGAATACTCAGAAGGGAGAGTTTTTATTATCCCGTGTATGGTTGGTCATAAGGTTGTGGATGCATGCACATCCACATATGTATTTGTGCAATATGTATTGCATGTTCACCTGAATAAAGCTTGTATTCCACCGAGGGCAGAAACTTCAACGTTAGAGTAAAGCAGAGGTAACTGTTGGACAAGGGAAAGGGACTCTGCAGGCTTCAAGAGCAGATATAAACTAGATGGGGTCTTGGGCTCATTTTCTGGGACAAGGAATTCAAGGCCTTGATTACTTTTGAAATAGCACTAGGAGTTTTTTACCACTAATTTATTGTCTCAATAGCTTAGGCTATTTCCTGGTCTGGTGGTGACTGTTAGTTTTCCCATTGCCTTGTTCCCTCAAAATCCTTAACTAGTGAGGTTTTTGCATTTCTTTGTAAGAACCTCCCATGAAGTTTTGGAAGAAATGTGCTTGGGCAAGTACACAGGTGGGGTATAGATCATTGAAAATAGCTGGGACAAAAAATGACTTTTCTTATGTCAGGAAACTATATCTCATCTTTAATTTTCTGGGAACCTCTCACTCTTTCTGCTGATGTTACCAGCAGGCATCTGAGATATTACTGATTGTTCTCTTGAACCTAAGGAAAAGGAAATGTAGAAAGCAAAAGACAAAACTTTAAAATCTATCCTGCAACTCATCAATTCACTGCAGCCACCTCTCTGTCTTTCCCTTTCTCTTTTTCGGTCTTTCTCTTTCTCTCTCACTTTCTCTCTCACATACGCACAACACACGCAAATCAACTTAAAACAATTTTTAATTTTCCCTATTCCATTTTAATATACTTGAGGCATGATCATTTTCTTAGTAAATACAAAAAAAAAAAATCTAGGATTCCATCATTCTGTGTGATTAAAGTATTGGGGAATTTACTTCTAATAGCACTAATAAAAACATATTTTATTTAAGTAATATTATATAATCAGGTGCCTGCATTTTTCTTATTCTCCAACTACTGTTATTTGGTAATTAATATTTTGTCAATCAATATTCCCCTATATCTGAATGTGTGGGCAGTGAGAGATGAGTTAGAGGCAAGGATGGTGAAAAATGGGTTACACATTAGAAGACTGAGGGCACAACCTCCCGACTTTGTGACTTCTGAGACCCTGGGGCCTAATAAACCAGGAGACACTGGTACTAAAAATGTTCTCTCCTCTTCTACCTCTACCCCAGAGTAACCCCTAGATCTTTCATAATGCATTTGCATTGCCATCCCCATGGAAAAGAGTTGCCATGATGGTTCCAGAACAAACCTTTTAAGTAAAAAAAAAACAACTCTTCCCACCAGGCTCCCTCAAAAAAATTGAAAACTCCAGAATAAACCAGCTCTCTTTACACCTTAAAGACCAGGAGAATCAACAACAAATTAAGCCAAACCCACATGCAAGAAGGGAAATAATCAAGATTAAAGCAGAGATCAATGAGATAGAAACTAGAGATACAGTAGAACACATCAATGAAACTAGAAGCTGAATTTTGAAAGAATCAATAAGATTGATAAACTACTGGCCAAACTAATCCAAAGGAAAAGAGAGAATACCCAAATTAATAAAGTTATGAATGAAAAGGGAAAGATCATGACTAATAGCAAGGAAATAGAAACAATCATCAGAAATTATTATCAACAGTTGTAACAGTTATATGACAATAAGTTAGGCAACCTAGACAAAATAGATGCATTCCTAGGAACCTATAAACTTCCAAAACTGAATCAGGAAGAAATTGACAACCTGAATAGACCAATATCTAGTTAGGAGATCGAAGCAGTCATCAAAGACCTCCCAAAAAAACAAGAGCCCAGGACCTGGTGAATTCCCTGGAGAATCCTACTAAACTTTCAAAGAAGAAATAACACCTATTCTTCTGAAGCTGCTTCCAAAAATAGAAACAGAAGGCCAAACCAGGCAAAGACACCCTCCCAAAGGAGAATTTCAGACCAATACCCCTGATGAATATGGATGCCAAGATTCTCAACAAGATCCTAGCTAATAGGATCCAACAGTACACTAAAAAGATTATCCACCATGACCAGGTGGGATTTATCCATGGGATACAAGGGTAGTTCAACATTCACAAATCAGTAAATGTGATAGAACAAATCAATAAAAGAAGAGAGAATAACCACATGATCCTCTCAATTGATGCAGAAAAAAAGCATTTGGCAAGATACAGCATCCACTCCTGATTAAAACACTTCAAAGTACAGGGATACAGGGAACATTCCTCAACTTCATAAAATCTATCTATGAAAAACCCACAGTGAATATCATCCTCAAACAGGAAAAGCTGACAGCCTACCAACTGAAATCAGGAACACGACAAGGATGTCCACTCTAAACCCTGTTATTCCACACAGTACTAAAAGTCCTAGAAACTACAATCAGACAACACAAAGAAATAAAAGGTATTCGAATTGGCAAAAAAAAATAAGTCAAACTCTCTCTCTTTGCAGATGACATGATACTTTATATAGAAAACCCAAAAGACTCCACCCCCCCCAGCTACTAGAAGTCATAACAGCAATTCAGTAATGTGGCAGGATACATAATTAATGTACAGAAATCAGTTGATTTCCATAGAAAGGGAAATTAGAGAATTGATTCCATTTCCTATAGCACCAAGAACCATAAAATACCTTGGAATAAACGTAACCAAAGAGGTAAATGTACTTGGGGAACTACAGAATACTCATGAAAGAAACTGAAGAAGACACAAAAAGAATGAAGATCATTCCACATGCATGGATTGGAAGAATAAACATTGTGAAAATGTCTATACTGCCTAGAGCCATCTATACTTTCAGTGCTATCCTGATCAAAATTCCACTGGAACTTTTCAAAGAGCTGGAACGAACAACAACAAACAATTCCAAATAATTTGTATGGAACCAGAAGAGACCCTGAAATGATAAGGGAATGTTGAAAAAGAAAAAGCAAAACTGGGGGCTTCATGTTGCCTAATTTCAAGCTTTACTACAAAGCTGTGTTCACCAAGACAGCATGACACTGGCATAAAAACAGACATGCAGACCAGTGGAACAGAGTAGAGTGCCCAGATATGGACCATCAACTCTATGGTCAAAAAACCTTTGACAAAGCAGAGAAAATTATACAGTGGAAAAAAGACAACCTCTTCAATCAATGGTGCTGGAAAAATTGGACAGCTATGTATGGAAGAATGACACTCAACCATTCTCTTATACCATACATAAAGATAAATTCGAAATGAACAAAAGACCTCAACGTGAGGCAGGAATCTATCAAAATCCTAGAGAAGAACATAGGCAGTAACCTCTTGGACACTGGCCACAGCAAATTCTTTCAAGACATGTCCCCAAAGACAAAGGAAACAAAAGCAAAAATGAACTTTTGGGACTTCATCAAGATCAAAAGTTTCTGCACAGCAAAGGAAACAGTCAACAAAATGAAGGGACAACCCACGGAATGGGAGAAGATTTTCACAAATGACATTACAGATAAAGGGCTGATATCCAAGATCTATAAAGAACTCCTCAAACTCAACACACACAAAACAGATAATCATGTCAAAAAATGGGCAGAAGACATGAACAGACACTTCTCCAAAGAAGACATACAAATGGCAAACAGATGCATGAGAAAATGTTCATCATCATTAGCCATCAGGGAGATTCAAATCAAAAGCACATTGGGATACCACCTTACACAGTTAGAATGGCCACAATTAACAAGGCAATAAACAACAAGTGTTGGAGAGGATGTGGAGAATGGGGAACCCTCTTACACTATTGGTGAGAATGCCAGTTGGTGCAGCTACTTTGGGATACAGTGTGGAGACTCCTTAAGAAATTAAAATTAGAGCTACCCTATGACCCTGCAATTGCACTACTGAGTATTTACCCCTAAGATACAGATGTAGTGAAAAGAAGGGACATCTGTACCCTAATGTTTATAGCAGCAATGGCCACAGTCATTAAACTTTGGAAAGAACCAAGATGACCTTCAATGGATGAACGGATAAAGAAGATATGATCCATTTTTACAATGGAGTATTATGCTTCCTTCTGAAAGGAAGGATACCCAACTTTTGTATCAACATGGACGGGACTGGAGGAGATAATCCTGAGTGGAATAATTCAAGCAGAGATTGTCAATTTTCATATGGTTTCACTTAATTGCGGAGCATAAAGAATAACACAGAAGACACTGGGTGATCAAGAGGAGAAGTGAGTGGGGGGGAATTGGAGGGGGAGACAAACCATGAGAGACTCTGAGAAACAAACTGAGAGTTTTGAGGGGAGGGGGCAGAGGGTTGGGTAAGCCTGTTAATGGGAGTTATGGAGGGCACATATTGCATGGAGCACTGGGTGTGGTGCATAAACAGTGAATTTTGGAACCCTGAAAAAAAAATAAAATAAAAATGACAACAACAACTCCTCTTCCCAACCTGTGGTAGGAGTCCCCCAAATGATTGGAAGCAGCCTCCATTAGAGATCAATCCACTGCATGTTGAATGTCCTCCCACTTCAAAAAGACCAAGAAATATCCAATCCCAAAACAAAGGGCCAGCTCCACCTCATGGAATACCACCTGCTCTCCCTTAGAGAGTGTGCTGTTGCTTTAATAAACTTGCCTTCTGCTTTCACTTTGGGCATTGATCTCTAATTCTCACGTGCCAACAATAAAAATAATGATGGTTTACCATTACAACGCATAGAAAAGGAGGTACAGGGAAATTGAATGAAAGGGAATAACAAAGTAGGTTCATTAGTCAATCTTCCTTGTAAAAAAATTAACCTGAAAGTGCGTTTGTGCCACCTCTCTCCTGTTTGATATGATAAAGAATGACCACGATACATGAATTATAGTTCGGGGTTTTGAAAAGCATAATAGCTTTATACCAACACTTGAGCTTTTATTATTTATTTATTTATTTATTTCTTGCTAACAAGATAGCTCGATTTGATATGCGGTTCCTGACAACCAACCTCAGAAGTAATTCCATCTTCATGAGAAGTCAGAAAGAACCACAAACCAAACCTCAAAATAGATTCAAAGAGAAAATACTCTTAAAAAAATTTCCCTTCCTGGGGCACCCGAGTGGCTCAGTGAGTTTGGCTCACTGGGCCTTTGCATTCGGCTCAGGTCATGATCATAGGGCCCTGGGATTGATCCCCATGTCTGGCTCTCTGCTCAGCAGGGAGCCTGCTTCCACTTCTCTCTCTGCCTGCTCTCTGCCTACTTGTGATCTCTGTCTGTCAAATAAATAAATAAAACCTTTAAAAAAAAATTTTTCCCTTGGGCACCTGGGTGGCAGAGTGAGTTAAAGCCTCTGCCTTCGGCTCAGGTCATGATTCCAGGGTCCTGGGATCGAGCCTCACATCAGGCTCACTCCTCAGCAGGGAGCCTGTTTTTTCTTTCCTTCCTCTCTCTCTGCCTGCCTCTCTTCCTACTTGTGATCTCTATGAAATAAATAAATAAAATCTTTAAAAATAAATTTCCCTTCCTATCAGAAGGAGACAAAACCACTAACAAATTCCCCAGAAAGCTTCATCTAAAAGGTTGTACTTGTACTTTCTTCAGACACCCAGCAGGACCTTCTTCTCTGGGCCTTGTATTTCTTCAATGGCCTATTCCAGAGAATAAGACACTAAACTACTGAGCGCCAAGGGCCTCAGAACCACAAAAGAGATGATGAGGGGCACAAAGCACGCCTCTGCTCACCAAGAGGGTATGTAAACGTTTGCTGCTTTTCTGTACTTTTCAAAGCGGAGTTTTTTTAGCTGGAGGCCACTCCTTTAGGATAAATTGCTGATACCCTATAGTAAAAGCTTTTATATGACCTTTTACAAACCATTTCCTATCTTTGCATTCTATTGTGCCAAGACAGACATGGATTATTTAAAACCCTGAAGAGAGTGCTATTGCATTTAAATTGCCTGTAACCTTCGTGTAATAGATTTATGATTGATGATAGATTTAGTTAAAATATAACTGTTTTAAATATTTATTCTCAGTAAACGATTTCAAACTATGCTCATTTAAGTAAGTTGGTGCATAATCCCTTTTCTATTAAACCATAGTGCAAGGACCAATGCCGCGCTTCCAAGAGAACCCCAAGCTCTTTTTGTAGAATGGCCATATGCCTATGTATCAGGCGTCCTCTTTTCACTCGCTTTGTGGAGCACCTACCATGGAGGTCATGTAATAACCAATAACCAAAAAACAAACAAAAAACCCAAACATCCAGGTCGAAGTGATTCGCGCGTGCCATCATGCAATGGCGGACCCTGCCTGGAGACTAGGAGACTGCTCAAACAGATCGCGGGCAGGCATCTCAGCCCAGGCCTGTGCTGGGGAAGCTGGTTCCAGGCTTTGGGCACAATCAGGAAGCCATCAAAGTGACCCGAGAGTGCAGCCAGGTTTAGGGCTGATGATCTTTTTGCAGCCAGGCATCGCGCAGACACCTGCTCGGGGAGCCAGTCTAGGAGGCCGCTGAGCGCTGGCACTGGCCACACTCGCAGACCCCCGGGGCTTCACCTCGTGCCCAGGCCCGGGCCTCCGCCTCAGGAAGGAGGGGGGGGCGGGGGCGGGGGCTGCCCGGAGAAGGGGCTTTGCTAATTGCCGAAGCGGGAAGTGAGCTCGCGGAGGACGTGGTGGAGAGTCTGCGAGGAGGTGGAGGGGCTGGCGGAGGAGGGGCGTGCAGCGTGGAGGTGCTGTGCTGCGCCCCAGTAGGGACTGGAGGACCCACAGGTCTGGCCACCCATGCGCTCCTGCGCTCCAGCCCAGCCCCGGAGCCGCGCTGCCCCTTGCAGCCCCATGGCTTCTCCAGACGACCCTCTGCATGCAGGTAAATTGAAACCGCGCGCGCCCTCACCTGGAGCAGAAAGCGCGGGCCGCGAGCTCGCAGGGGTGTGGGGACCCAGCCTCCCGCAACCCCTGGGGCACCGGGACCACCCCGGACGCCGCGCCGCACCTGGGTCCGCACGGGATAGGGCCGGGGATGTCGCCGCCCGAGGTGTGCCCCGCCAGCGGGCGCACTAGACCCCATCGTTGGGCACCCCCATGCGCGCGTGCCAATGTCCCCCTTCCCTCGTCTCCCGCCATGGCCCCGCCGCTTTTGTTCTGGACTTGGGATCCCAGGTGGAAACTAGTCCCTCAGACCCTGGCAGCAAGGAGCGCAGGGAGGGATTCTCGTTTTTTTCCACCCTGGCTCTTCCTCTCTCCACATTCACATGCCTTCTGGCGTCCCTTTCCTCTCCTCATTGTCACTTTTATTAAATGGTTTTGTTCTGCATGTTGACCCGCAGAGCGATTTCATGAATGAATATACAGGAAACTGAGTTGGAGCCCACCTGTGAGAGCCTACCTGTGGAGGCCTCTCATTAGAATGGTCTCTGGTTCTAGCCTCAGTTCAGAATACTGCGTGTACCTGAGGACCGAGTCCAGATGTTTCTTTCATCTCTGACTTGAATTTGAAATCCTAACGTCACTATGACCTGGGAAGCCGAGGTCCACAGCATCTTCATCTGAAATTCCACTAGAGCTCCCATTTACCTAGTGCCCAGCCTGAGTCTGTTTTCCACTACTGTCAGGGTTCTAGAAGTTCATGCACTGCCCACCACTGACAGTAGGGGCATCTCTCTGTCCAGATTTTCCCTTTACATAAGGAGGTCAGTTACAGGAGATTAGGGCCCACTCTAAGGACCTCACTGTAATGTGATTGCATCTGTAAGGACTCTAGTTCCAAATAAGGTCACGTTCTGTGGTACCAGAGATAAGGACAGCAGCAAGGTTTCTGGGGGAAATGCAGGTCAGCTCTTAACAGTCCACTCTCTGGCTCTCCAAATTCGTGTCCTCCTTGTGTGCAAAATACCTTCACCCAATGCCCTCCAAAGCACTAATCATCCCAGAATCAACTCAAAATCTGAAATCTCATCTGTCCTCCTCCACTCAAAGACCCAGATCTCACCCAGACCATGGGGCCTGAGGACTGCATCCAGAAGCCACAATCTCCTGGTAAAGCTGCCCATCAGGTCCTGACATCACCCTCATTCGTCCCAGCAGCCGAGGGCCTACAGTTCCCATTGACAGTTTCTCAGAGGAAGTTTGAAGACCACCTCAGAGGACGTTCTTTGGGAGTGGATGAAGAGGGAAGGGGGTCAGAGCCTCCTGCCATTCCCAGGGCACCCAGAACCCAGAGAGTGAGATCTTGGGTGCTTTCTAGTGACAGATTCAAGGCAATTCTTCGACTTTAGGACTTCAGAGTTAACTTAGTTTTCATTTGTGATTATTATTTTTGTGTGGGGGCCATAGCTTTTCTTTTGACCTATGGCTGTTTTCACTCCCGGTTCTGAAGAACCCTGTTGAGGACTCTGAATGCTCTCAGAGCAGCAGTACTGGGGGACAGTGTGGACACATGGTTTGGTTTCTCCTCTGGCCCGATTCTGCGGCAGCCCCGCTCTGTCCTCCTCAGACTTCAGCGCAATAGATGAATGAATAAGTGGAGAAAGGACCAGGGGGTCAGGAAGGTGGCCACCGAAGAGTGACTTCTCTGGAGGGTGGCTGAGCTAGTGAGTGAGCGTGTGTTAGTCCAGCTCTGCCTGCAGTCTGGATGGAGCTGAACAGGGGCCAGGGAAGGGGAGGAGGAGCAGAGAGCAGGGACAAAGTGACCAAAGAGGAGATTCAGATGAAGGGAAGTAATTGGGAGGAAAAAGAGAAGTAACTCTAGAAGACAGGCATGTAAGAAAGGAAAAGGGATGAAGTGGGCATCGAGAAAGGGCACCACCAGGGAAGGAGAGAGGGGAAGGGAAGAGGGAGGGAGGGAGGAAAGGGGAAAGGAAGAAGGGAGGAGTCAGCACACCAGGGCTCCCCCTGCATCTGAAGAAGAGGTGGCTGGTCTGGCTTGTCAAACAGGGTGCTCACTCTTTGGTCCCAGTTTCTGCTCCCAGTGCTACTGGGCTTTGCAAGGAAGGCAGGCTGTCCCCTGGGACCCACTGGAGCCCACTGGAGCCCACAGGAGGGTGGGAGAGGTAAGATGCCACGGGGGTCCTGTCCTGAGCTGCTCCTAGCTGCTAGCCTCACCACATGGTGCAAGACGGACCCCAGAACAAAGGAAGGACACAGGCCCACATGTCTGCCGGTGGCCCTGGGCACTTAGCTCATCGCAGTGAACCACACCGCCTCCTCAACCCAGGCTTTCAAAGCCTGCTTCTTTGTTCCTGGCTTTCATGTCTGTAGGAACATGAGCCAGATCTAACTCATCTCCGACAGACAATTCTGACTCACCCCGTGTCAGATTTTTATTAGTGGCTGTGATAGAGTAAGATAGCAATGCTCCAACAAACGGACTATTTCCTCCCACGTGACCTCAACAGTCTTATACATTTTTTAGCGAAAAAATCTTGTCTCCTTCCATTAAGCTCATAACGTGGTCTAATGTATACATGTGCCTTCGTTAGATGTGAAGCGATACAGAGGTCCTTTTTTTTTTTTTTAATTTTACAAGGTAAAGTCAGTAAACACATCTAACTTGACGAATACGTCTCTAAAATGTCAATCCAGGCAAAGCTTTTTCTGCCTACAGTTTGGAGCCTACGTGGTGACATTTTTAAAATGCTTTCAGTCCCTCAGTGAGGCTCTTAGAAGCTAGCCAGGGCTTACTACGTGCCAGGCACCGTGTCAGGTGTTGGAGCTAAATGGATGGAGAGCTTGGAGGCAGGCTGGGGAGGGACATCCGTGACACAACAACCACAGCTAGAAATGGAGGCCAGTGCTAGAAAAGAGAGAGCAGGCTGCATGGAGAGTGTGTACCATGGGGCTTGTGAGCTCACGAATAAGTGGGAGTAACTGGAGTGGGGAGACGGGGGGAGAGGAAGAGGGTCTTCCCATCAATGGGAATCACCTGTGCTTGGAGGCAGGCGCCATGAGGGGTCTCCACAGGAAGAGGGAGGCAGCGTGGTTGAAGGGCAGAAAGACAGGGCAGAACAGGCATCAGTCAGTTGGAAGGGTAGGAAGAGATAGATGGGAGGGTTATGGATGCCTTTGGAGGACTGAGAATTTGTTAGAAGATCAGTGCAGATTTCTATGGAGACAAAGGCCAGGAACTGATAGTTCTTTGAAAGGTCACTCTGGCTGCCTTTTGGCAAAGGGGTTGGTAAAAGGCACCTGCAGGTGTGAACACACCAGGTGGGAGGTGAGTGCAGGAAATCAGGTGAGGGAGCATGGGAACTTGGTCGGGGGGGTATATAAGGGAAAATAGCCTTTAATGAGTTCCACAAATTGGCACCAGCTGTAGCTTCATTACAGTGCTGGAAGGGGTAGGTGGGTGTGTCCTGGAGGTTACAGAAATTACATGAGAAAGGGAAGTCTTTTTAGATCTTTTTTCCAACTAGAGGAATTCTCACCTTATTGATAGAATTCCAGAGTGGGAACGGATGGACATGAGGACATCTTTGAAATGTCTGAATATGTTCTTCGACATCTTTGCAAGTGACGAGGAGACCTTGACCTTAGGAGGGCCTCAGCCTTCTTTGCAGCCAAAAAGATTTCACCTACAGATTTGGGTTCTCCCTTTTAAAGTCAAGAAGACAGTCATTCCAAAGGACACCTCCTATCATTTTACCCCTCTCATCATACCTCACATGCTGGGATCTCCAAGACACTCTGTTGCAGGTTGTGAGTATCCACTTTGGCCGGGCTGGTCTTGCCAAGAACACCACCACAGGAAATTTAGAGCCTGTAGTGCTATTAATAACATCATCTAAGACTGTCTTTGCTGCCCTCATGGCCTCTTCCCACCATGACTCACTGAAGCTTTTTACACGTTTGTATCCATTAAGCTATAGTTCCCAAAGCTCATCTTCTCTAGTGCCATTAATTTTTAGGGGACCAGGCAAACCTTAAACTTCTCCCCCTTAATTGGATCCCTGTGCCCCCCACAATCTCTTTGAATGCCCTTTCACCATGATCCTTGAATGAGCTCTGAGACCACTGCTGGTACCCTAACACTTCTTGGGCACCTTGTCTCTTAGGTTCTTGGAAGAGGAGGTGGCTATGGAGGTGAGTGGGGATGGGAGTGGGAGGATTTCCCCTTCACTTCTTTTTTGTTTTTTCAAATAATGGGTTTTGAGGGGGAGGGAAAGGTTAACCAGACAATTTATTTTCCACCCCTCCCATTGATAAAATGTTTACCACTCCCCATTGGAAGAATTTAGGTCTTTCTTTAGAATCTCCAGGAAAATCTCCCAAACCCAGGCCACCACCATGTGGATTCAGCCATCTTCTGATTCACCTCCAGATTGTCTCCTCCTGAAACTGCTCCAAGCCACAGGTTTAGGGCGAAATGTTCAATGCCCAAACACTGTAAGTGGGAACACGTTTATCTAAGCATTGCATGCAGCTCTGTATCTGCAGTCACGTTCATTCATTCTCTGTGTTCAACACTCATGGCGGATCCACACCGAGGACAGTGGGAGAGCAATGCCGGGAGAAATCCGGGAAGTTGAAGTCTGAGGAGGATTTCAAATTCAAGTCAGAGATGAAAGAAACATCTGGACTCGGTCCTCAGGTACATGCAGTATGCGAACTGAGGCTAGAAACCAAGACCATTCTAATGAGCGGCCTCCACAGGAGCGGGGCTCTCACAGGTGGGGCTCCAACTAAGGTTCATGTAATTTCCTTCCTGAACTCGGCTATGCGGGTTCAACAGGCAGAAACAAAAACATTTAATTACACGTGACCAATGAGGCGAGGGGAAGGGGGAGCCAGAAGGCATGTGGATGCTTATGGCAGCGGAGGAAGAGCAGGGGGAACAACCGGAGACTCCCTCACTGCGCTCCGTGTGCCAGGGGTCTGAGGGACTAGTTTCCCCCACTGGGATCCCAAGTCCAGACCAAAGCGGCGGGGCCCGGCGGGGGAGCCGAGGGAAGGTGGACTTTGCACGCTACATGGGGCGTCACCTATAGCTGGCCACATGGGGCACCGCTGGCTGCTTATCCCCAGCCCGACCCCAGGCGGACCTGGGTGTGGTG